>NW_026542601.1:77150670-77768610 GCF_028750875.1 Macrosteles quadrilineatus
GAGAAGTAAAAGATGAAGATGGGTAATGCTTTTCAAGTTGAACTTCTCTCCCCAGTCACAAAAAAAGTTAAAATTTATATCTAAAATTTAACTTTTAAAAATATATATTTAAAAAAGTTAAAATTTATATTTAATTGAAAGTAAGAGAAATGTAAAATATAAATTTCCCCCCCAACAAAAGAGTTTAGTAAGAAAGCCGAACCCACCTGAGATTTACCAGAATGCCGCTGGTATTTCTTGTCTTGCTGGGAATACAAGAGCCTGTGCCTAGGAACACTACGTGAGGGTACTCTCCGTCCTCTGGCAATGTTGCCAACTGTTGTCTCAGTGCAGCCAACTCATCTGGGAAACCTTCCACGGACAAAGTCTCCTGTCGCCAAGCTTGAGGCATCATCTGCAACTTTGGGGACCTGCAATCAATCAACAAAACTTTTGTTCTCGTACAAAAATTGTATTGTTATGAGTGTCGTACAGTAAAAACTTAAACAACTCACCAATCTAAGATTTTCTGCGGCCGGAGATGAATCGTGCTGAGCGTCTGGCCAGGAAGTATGGCGAAAGATTCCTTCAGTTTATCAAGGTCGTTTTCTTCTGAGTGCTTTGACATTGAGCCATTCTAGAGGAAAATTATAAAAATTCAAACAGTAAGTAAATTGAAACTTTATAAAACATGTCTTAGATCCAATTAGTACAGTATTAAAAACCTTGTAATATAATTTTACTTTTAGGTTGGACCAATAACACTAAGCTTATTGTGTTTGTAAGACTTAAAACATAATGCTATTGTCAATATCTTGCTATATTAGTTTCCAAAAGTATAATTTTTTTCGTGATGTAGCTATGTGGAGTTAAAAATAAAAGGTAATGTTGTATCTGAATCAAGCAAACTATAAGAACCAAATAAAACTTTTATCAAAACAACATGTGCTCAATTATAATCATAAGCAACTATAAATATTGCTTCTGAGTTTGTTATCAAGGTGTAACTGTCTTTGAAACCTACCCTAATAAGTTTGGTATGAAAAGTAAGTGGTTTGCGGGCTATACCTTTTTATGTGGGTTCTACTTTTATTTTTATTATTTTTTTTAACCGTCCCAACTTTAGATCCTAGGACTCTAGGTTCTAGCCCAGAACTGTTTTAAGGCTAATCCTGGAGGGTCGCTGCATTATCACAAAGATAAAATCTATTGGTGAGTGGCCGTATTTAACAATTCCTCAAGAGGTGTTAACTCAGAATCATCGACTAAGGAATAAGCTATGTATTTTGATCTTGCTGCATATTGAGTTATTTAAAAAAATAAACTGCATGTTTAAAATACGGAAAAAATGCAAAAATCTTGATGATGGATGACTGAAATTAGAGACGCTAAAAAATGGAAATTGAGGAAATAATTAAACATAACAGATTAAACCTGAACATCAAGGTTTCAAAATGGCAAACTAATTAAAACTATTTAATAACTTTGCTATGATTTCAAACGTTTATGTGACTGTGAGAATATATTTACTACGTTAACTTAGGATTATTGGGAGAGTTTACCATGGAGGTGAGATAGAGTAATCGTGGAAGTTAATTATTCAAGACTAATGACAATTTTTCACCAGCAGTCACAACTGACCTGTGATCCCTCGTAGTGGTCGGCCAGTAGTGGGAACATGTCCTCTGACAGTAGTCGCAGCTTGTGTTGTATCCTATGGACAGCTACTGAGCCTAGGCAGGTGTTGCTGTCATTGAGGACCAGGTGTTGTGTACTTGGAGGGAAAAGCGACATCCACTTGCGGTAACTGCAACCACCTCACATGTATAAGATGTGGCTTGTAAGATTCTATACTATTTACTAAACAATCCCTATACAAGACTAATTTAAGTCCTTTTCATTTTAAGCATTGGATGTATGAAAAAACGCTCTGATTGGACATCCATAGTTTGTGGAATGAACACATTCAAAGCCATACGCTAAGTGATTTTCAGTTCACACTTGTTTGCTGTGAGCAGTAAATTTCTGTTCAGTTGAATGAACACTCTCTCCAGAGGTACAGAATGATTAAAGTGTTTTTACTTTTAAATGGTACATTGGATCAAAAGATCTCTGGTATGACTGTCCGAAAAAAAAAACTTTGATCGCTCCAATGTTCGTTCAATCCATAAGTATTAAAAGCTTGTTCAAAGTGCTACAATTTTGTTTACCGAATGAAGCTCCAAGGCTAACGACTGATAAATGCAAAAAAGGTTGTTGCAGTATGAAATGGACAATGTTCTTATGGAGTTAAAAATGACAAGGAAGTTAAAAAAGATCCTATTTAACCAGTTTAAATAGGTTACAAATTAAGGTCTGAAACAAGTACCAGTACAGCATGATGTTGGACAGGATTGGATTGACAATGGGCTGTCAGTGAATAAGTCTTGCCCGAATGTCGGGGTTTTTAGGTGTGGTTGGGAAACATATCTAAACGTAATTAAAATAAGCAATAGACATGGCCTCACTAATGCTGGTCCCGAATTGAAGGGGATTTAATAATTATGAAACTGACGAATGAATGTTAGACTAGTGAAAATCAACCTCAGAAATACTGGTGACACAACTATAATACATAAATAAAAAAAATTTTAATTGGTTCTTACAAGTGATTCTGTAACCTTCTGTATGGGTGGATGAAAGTTGTTTACTTATTTAGATCCATCCTAAGATTACCAAGCTTTGCTCACGTTACACACAAAACATTAAACACACACACTCAAACATATATTTTGGTAAATAGTGTGACAATTGCTGTGACTACAGGCAAGCACTATTTTGATGACATCAGCAGCCATTACATATCCTAACATGGTGGTTTTAAGATGCCGTCAGATATTCTATGTGAAACGTATAAGTGTTATAGTTGTACGTGTTCAATGTTTATGCATCTCAACAAAAGCAGAGCTTGATAATCTGCAAAGTCTCCAAAGACGGCTACATAGTGAATGATAGAATTGTCATCAACCCGTAGAGGAAGTTAATCATAGTATAATTTAAATTACCATTTTACTTTTATCTGTAAGTCAAGACTACACGAAAATTAAACCAGGCCTACTTTACAGAGTATAGGCTGGGATGAAAATTGTTTAAGAAAAAATTCTACAAACTCTCAGACAACTGTAGCAAAAATATTATTCATTAAGCATTTAAAAAAATGTCCAGTAATATTACATCTTCAATATTATTAGTAGCAAATTTGCTATAGCCTGCAAAAACAATGTAGCATTTTAAAGTTGTGTATAGCGAAATGCTAAAAATGCTACCGCGGCTTAAACTAGGCCTACTACAATATATTAACCCAAATAGCAGGTTCATCATGCCAAATGTGTCTCTACTTTCAAACTAAGTATTTAGTATTTACTTATACAGGCAGTATGTGGTACCTGGGATGAGTCATGACACTAGCTGGAGTGAAGTGCACGACCAGTGATGCTGCGTCTTCTACTCTCTGTGTCTCACTCTGGTGTCTCTTGAACAACTCTTCCTGCGTCAAACTCTCCAGGAACTCCTCGTTCGGACACTCCACCACTGTACAATTTTTAACATTGTTTAACCTTCGAGTGAGCGCTTAGTCTTGTTAGTGACTAAGGCGGACATGTTCCTTATACACAGCTGTTAAATTAATAGCCCATACAGCCAATGGCAACTAAGGGGCCTACTGTTTATAGTGGAATCCGAACCACATTTTTGCCCTGTTAATTAGCGAATTGGTCTAATTATCTGAAACAAATGTATTTGATAATAAATTAATCATGTATCAGGATAAGCATATTTCAGGAGATATTAAAATTCTTGCCAAAAACAGATTTCTTAGTTGAAAAAATGCAGTAGAATGCAC
This sequence comes from Macrosteles quadrilineatus, assembly GCF_028750875.1. Lineage (NCBI taxonomy): Eukaryota > Metazoa > Arthropoda > Insecta > Hemiptera > Cicadellidae > Macrosteles > Macrosteles quadrilineatus. The sequence goes on from NW_026542601.1 coordinate 77,154,530, forward strand.
ACAGAAAAAACCTCCGCAACTTAACCACACTCACTAACTCGCAACTAAGATTGAATAAAGGTGAAGGGTTGGTGTTGTTTTGGGGAAATCCAGGAATGTGGTGTGTCAAGTAGGAGACTAAAAGCGACTCGTGCCACGAATTAAGTAGTTTTATTTTGGATAACATGCAAAGTATGTACAGTAATGTGCTAAAAGATTATTTTTCTTTTAAAATAATCTTATAGTCCTCCCAACCTGAACTTGAGGCAGCCCAAACTGACCTGCAGGGTAGGGCCATTACCGACTGGTCCGGCTCCACCCTTTTACAATCTTATTAGCGTCACTTCCATGAATGCCCTAGTTCAATATTAACATTGCTAAAATTCATCTGATGTATTAATTTTACTTGTTTACGTTAATGACATTGATTTAACAAACATTTATGTTTTTGTCCCATCCAAAACAGACAATGATTACGGTTTATACTTAAGTTACATGGTATTATGTTTATAGCTCAAAAACAGTAAAAATTGCCCCTTTTACATGGGACAAAAACAGAAATGTTTGTTTAATTTATGTTGTTAATGTAAACGAGTACATTAATATATCAGATTATGATTATAACTGTATTAATGTTAATATTGTACTAGGGCGTCCAACGAAGCGTCGCTAATAGGATTGTAAAAAGATCGTGCGGGACCAACCGGTAATGGCCCTGGAGGTCAGTTTGGGCTGCCTCAAGTTAGGGTGGCGAGGACTATACCAGCTAGGCATATTGAGTCCTCATTTTAATGACACTAAAACAAAATTGTTTCCAATGAAGAAAACAAACTGTGTTTTAGAACCTACCGCCTTTAAAATTAATAGTCTTTGAGTTAAAACTATAAAACACTCACCTATGAATACAGGCCCAGGTTCGTCGGGTGATTTGACATCTTTCGACATAACAATAGTCCCATCAGGCAGTTGAATGTCTTCTCCTGCCTTTAGTCTGGCGAGTAGTGGACCAGGAGGCACCCCTCGTGAAACACAGGCCTACCACAAAAAAGAAATATTACCGACACGCCTTTACACAGAAAGCCTACTGGAGAGAAAATGTTTTGAGTAAATTAAATACAATGCCTCGCCTATTTCCTAACCTCGCCGAACTTGAGCTCAGGTCAAAAAGAGACACTTTACACATTAGTGATGAGCACAATTATTAAACCTGAATAATTTGTTTGCCTTTTGCTTGTCAGTATTGGTATTAACGGTCTGGTGAATTGGTTTAAGAGCAAATTACTCAAGCAAGTCCTATTACGTTGATCCCTCAGTCGCTTCAATTTCAAGTACGTTACACACTCAAACAGGAAGAGGAGATTTTATTACAGTAAAACTCAAACTATACGAATCATTTACAGAAAGAACCATAAAAACTCAAAGCCACAGTAATAAGAATGGCTATTAAAGAAGGCAAAAGTCAAGATCATGGAAAAAGCATGAATTTGTAGATTGCAAAATCATTATAGATGCGTTTTGCGATCACAATCGTAAAAGCTCAGCTACATTCGGCCTATCTGTAAAATACACCGAATTTTGGTAAAAATCCAATTATCTGAATTTTAAACCATCCGAATGTTGTACGCTCCCAATTGATTTGGATAATATTGGAGTTCTACTCTAGTTCTAGCAAAAAAAATCATTACAGTTTCTATACATTGACTGAGTGTGGTGTAGTTTAAAAAAATGATCAGTGTTGAAAAAATGCCAAATGATCATTTTGCCCTAGGATCTTACAATAGGTTGATGTACTGCATTGAAACTTGACATTTTACAACTGCTTATCTTTCCCTTGCCAATATCCGCTCACCTTCAAGTCAAGTGTCCCCGGGCGATCCTGTAGCCTACATATGTATGCCATACTGATGCTGCCGGGTGGTGGAAGGTTACGGGGATTGTTACGGTTATCTGGTCATAAAAAAAATATAGCTTAGTTAGGCCTATAGCTACACTTTCAAAAAATCCATTAGTGGATGCATGTTTGGCATATGATTATCAGATAACATGCAATAAAAAATGTACTTTATTTTAAATCAAAACTAGTTTCTTGATGTTTAGAATCAAATTCCACTATCATATAAGTTTAACCTACATATCTAGGCAGCTCCCAAACAGATGACCCTTGTGGGTGACAGTCCACAATAAGATAAAAATCCTTGACGAGAGATTAACTTGAAAAAATCCATTAGTAGATGCATGTTTAGCAAATTATTATCAGATGACATGCAATGAAAAATGTACTTTATTTCAAATTAAAACTAGTTTTTGACTTTTAGAATGAAATTCCACTACCATATAAGTTTAACCTACATATCTAGGCAGCTCCACAAAAGATAAAAATCCTTGATGAGAGACTATGTTGAGTTGCATCAAAATTGAAAGAACTTGTTTCAATAAAAATAATGACACCAAACAGACTTCAAAAGGTCGATCAATCATTATTCATTGCCATTTGAATTTTAAACTATTGAAAAATGCTGACCACTCATTCAACTTTACATGTGAACTGCTACCAACTGAAACGAGCTTAGCATAAAATAGTTGCAGACCTGGTGAAAGGTGGCGACGTTTCTTGCTTTTGCCTGGACTTCCAGTATTTGTTGGAGAATTAGATCTCGACCTTGGTCCCTTGTGCCAGTAAGCGTAATAGTCAGTGTCATCATCGGTTGAGTCATCTGGAGTGGTTCGGTCGGGAGACCTAAAAATATTGATGGAATCAGAAATCTACAATCGTAACCATTGATTTACTACCACATGGCACAAGATTATACATACAGAGGAGCGTAGATAACAGCTGGTGGGGTGTTAACGTAAAAGTTTATAAACTTAAGTTAATGATGCTTCTGCCAATCTTAGAAGTTTAAGAACTTCATAATTTAATACTATTTTCAATCAATATTAAGAATGAGAGAGAGAGAGGAATTAGCAGAATCCAACTCAGTTAAGCCCGTGACACACACTAACTTTGGTCGTGCTACGACACATCTTACTTGTCAAACGCAAGATCGTGACTCAAGTCGTATAGCCACACGCCGGCAGTCTTGAGGGTGTACGACATTCAAAGCAGTGCTCTCGCTTCTCGTTCTTTACTGTTATTGCAATAGAGGAAGAGATTTTGAAGAGTTAAACACTGGAACGTGTATGAAAAAACCAGTGACGTATTTGCCAGAGCCCAGAAGATATCAAAATAAAGTTAGATACTATTTTGAAACCTTCAGACAAACATATAATTGAATGGATTTCCATTGTATTTAAATATTTAGGGTATAAAAACTGTTGAATTATAAACTGGATAACTGCATTTGACGCGGCTGCACTAGTGTCCAAAGTTGCACGAGTGTGTAGAATGGTCATAAGAACCAATGCTTCTCCACCACTGTATGACAAATCAGAGTAGCCGTTAATACAGAATCAGATAGGCGGGGGTCTTGGTCTACTGTTCTCATTTTAAAACAACTTACTTGTCAGATAGTGGAGTATTGTGCCAAGCACGCCCTGCCGTACTGTACAGTGGAACATATCTCACACTCAATATGTTATCCTCAAACACAGTGTCACGTTCACATGACGCCATTTGAACCGCCAAGTGACGCAGAACAACAAACCTTCGAGTTCCTGAGAAGACTAGGTCCTGTAGAACCAAACATTACACTGTAAGATCATCCAATTCACCTACGGTAAATGATTGTCTAAGTTTTAAGACAAATTAAGACACCAAAGTTACGCCCTATGCCACATCCTAATGATTGAAAGCCTGGTGCGGAATGTACATTGTTTTAAACTTCATTAAAACTGAGGTGGCCTCCATATTTTCCAGACCCAAACTGAGACACTGGGGAAAAGGAATATGGAAGGTAATTTTTAAAATAAACTTAAAGGTTTATCCATCATTGAATAGACTAAAAACTACTACGAAGCGTAACCGCAAAAAGTAGGGGACATCATACAACTAGGCCTATTTTATTTAACATGGTTTTTTTTCCAACAAAATGTAGGCCTACCAATTTTTTTTTCTCTTTTTACCTATTATGAAATATTTGGAAACAAAAACTTTGGTCGCAATCTGATCAAACAAGAGACTAGATACTCAAGAGTAGGGCCTATTAAGTAGATAATGGTATGACACAATAAAACAACCATATAGCTTCTGTATGTTGTTGTTTGGACCAAAAATTCACCAAAACGCCTTGCTTCAGATTCACACAACTTCAAGCCATGTTTTCCTCATGCTGATGAAACTATCAGAAAAATATCAACCATGGACTTTTCCTAGTTAGACTTGAGACTATATGCGTTTGGATAAATGATAGAGACTAAATGCATTTGGATGAATGATTCAAAGCTTTGTTTAAGTAATGGTTTTATCAAAGTCAAAGTATTTTTTTTTTTGCACATAACATTTATGGGTTACAGCAGGTAACATCAAACTGGTGCATCATCATTACATTTCTAAAAAAGAAACATTATTTAAACAACATTGGCTTTAGATTTTCTTAAGTCATACTTATTGGCTGTAGCCTACAATAAGATCTAGAGAGTGCTTGTTTAGTTAACGGATAGACGATTCTAAACAGACAATCATACCGTGCCTGGGGGTCCATGAAGAGTGATTTGCGGAACGCCTACATCTTGAATGGTCAGTGACACGCCAGGCAGTCCACCAATGTTTTCCCATGACGTATGAGTAACAAAAATGTGCTCCAATTTAGATAATTTCATCTTATGTTCATGTGCTAGTCTCTGAGTACCCTCCCCACAGTTGAAAAGATACCTATAACAAGAAACACAGAGCAAATTAGCTTAGTTTCAATAGTTAGCTCAGCTTCCTAAGTTACTTACATTAAAGGTAAGTATGTAGGCCTAGGCTTTGTTTTGTTGGATAAATTGTTTGTACTTTTGCCTGTAAGTTAAAGGTGATTAACTCAGTAAACATACTGAAAATTTATTTTTAATCCTATGATGATTACTAGCTTTTTATTAATCTGGCAATTTCCCATTTCTTGTAGGCGTGTCGGACTAACATGCAAGTCATAATTATTATTTTGTACCTTTGACTCAATAGTCAATGGTTGTACTCTTGCAGATTTTTTTAGGGAAAATCATTATAAATTTTGTCTAACTTATTGATAGCAGGTGACTTTTATCAAAATTATTAACCACAGAATAAATTAATAAAAATTATAAGAAACTGACAGTTTTGTTCTTTAAACCTGGCTCTAAATTCAATTATTTGGCTTGTATTGCTGCAGAAACTGCATTTCACACTGTAGTAAAAACATCACCAGAGTTTGGAGTCCATGGATTGTACCACTAAGCTTCAAAATGTGTTGTTTAAAGACTCCTAAGTCTTACAAAACATATTTTTGATCCAGTAATTTTATATTAAGTGAGGGGGGTCCAGTAATCCAGACAAAAGTTTTGGAGTTAAAAGCCTTAATTTAGGGTTCCCAGGGACCCTCCATCAAAAAAGAGGACAAAATTACTCACCAAGGGTGGTCCTAGACGTATATTTGGGGGGGGCCACCGGGGGGCCTGGGGGGTATGGAAAAATTTGGAAATAACGTGCTAAAATTAGTACTTTTTAAGCTATTTTGAGGACCTAGTTTAATGTGTTCAAGCTTCCCAGTTTATTTTTTAAAGGTCAAGAAATGTTAAAAAATAAACTTGTACTCGTATAATGTCATGTTTTTTTTGTTTTTTTTTTATTGAGACTTGTGGTTTTAATATCAAAGGAATACCGCAACATTACAACACATTCAAGCATGTTTGATTTACAAAAAACACCCTGGTGCCAATGTGCATGCTAAACAGAAATTGTCCAAAATCAGACCATGATTTTGAACCAGAGAACTTATTTTATCTAAGAAGTGTTTAAGAACTAGCACCCAACACGGCTGCATTATACCTGCCCAGCAAGCAACAGTTCATGTCGACCACGCTTAAAACAAGTAAACTTTTCTTTCAACTTTTCTGAAAATACACATTTTCTTTTCGGCATTAGGGTAGGCCCTAAGGACGATCAACACGGACAAATTAAAAAGTAAGATAATTATTTTTTAAGTAGGCATGTAACGTAAAGTAAGCAAGTAAGCAGACGAAGAGCTAGTCACTGGTTGACGGCCGACGGTCGCTAGTATGCTACTGGCCTGGCAAACTGGCTACTAGTGAGCAGAGTTATTCAGTTTCGCCTTCCGTTCTGTTTTGTTCTACAGTATTTCCAATGGATTCTAGCGTACGTTATACACAAAATTTGACCTAAAGAAAGAGGAAATGACACTTTTATATGTAAGATATTATTAAAGTGTAGTATTTTAACTTAGTTTAATGTTATGATGACGATTAATTATAAAAGCTGATTGCTAATATTAATACTTGCAGAAATATTTTTTTATTTTCTCACAAAGTCAAAATCCCGGACATTTGAAAGTATTGCCAAAAATCCCCCCGGACGTTTTTTTTTGTACCCAAAAAGAGGACGTGTCCGGGAAAAAGAGGACGTCTGGGATCCCTACTCCCAGGCTAAATTGCCAAATTTTATCAATACTGTACTATTTGTTAACACAAGCATGGTTGAATGAAAATTTAAAGCAATTTTAGTGATAGTAAAAAATGGCTAGCAAATCAAAAACTCTAGTTTAAAATTTCTAAAACTTACAATATAAGTAACTTAGGCTATTTTTTTTCAGGAATTGTCAGACAATAGGCGATTCAGTTTAAAAAAATTCCAAAATGCTGAAAGTTCTAGTATACCTAAGTATCTAGAATAGGCTAGTCTAAACACTTTTTTTAACCCTTAAAACGCATAAAAGTAATTATACATTTTTAAAAATTTAGGAGACCCTCCCCCCCCTACAAGTTATTTAACCCTCCGAGTGTCCCTTGTTTTGGCCTTAATGTCTGCCTATTTTTTGCTCATTTGCAGAGTTTTAATAAAACGGATCTGAGAAGCTTGAAAACAATGTTAATTATACTGTTCTATATACCATTTTGTTTGGAAAATCATGGGCTTCAATATTATACATAAAACATAAGGAACATTTGTTTAAAAAAAAATGTTCGTGCTCAATGAAATTGTATAAATTATAGGCCTATAAATATTTTTTAAATAGCCACTTTGTTATAAATTTTATGAGGATTAGGTACAAATATATAAAAGGAAGTAGATTTGCAAATAAATAAGTTATGGGCAAAAAAACAGATTTCAGTACATAGCGTTTAGCTAAGAATGCATAGCCTAACCATAGCTAGGAATCTGGCTGATAATTTACATAATATCACTACCTATTTCTTCAGGATCATCAACAAGCCCTTCAAAATCACTTAAATCTTCTTATAATGCACCACGTATATCACTACTTTTGATTTTTAACACTAAAACAATGATAAACGTAATAAAACACATCAGTCATCGGTGCGAGATTAACCAAGCTGTTTACAAATACACACGTCAGCTGTCTGCTACAATATTTTTGGAACTAAAATGAAAAAGCGCTTAGAGACAGGCCTCCGGAGAAAGCTCTGAATCTGTCAAATAAAACGATACCTAACTTGATCCAGTTCAATCCGATTTTGTCAGTCATAGAGCCTTCGCTGTAAACAGTGTTTGTGAGTCGATGCATCGACACAAAACACTACACAAAGTATGTTATGTGTCGAAGCATCGACAAATAACACTCGGAGGGTTAAGCTCCACGAGTCATAATGTCCTCTTTTTTGATAAAGGGTCTCTGGGAACCCTACCTCCGTTAATGTGGTCCTCTATCAGGTGACAACATCGGTAATAACCTACGCGGCCGTATTTTTCCGCAAAACGGCCAGCAATAGATTTTATAGGGCGCACGCATTAACTTATTTATTGCTGATTTACCCCCCCCCCCCTAACTTAGTCTCCAGGTACATGATATTGATACTGTTGTGTCCGTTAATGTGTCCTTTCTATCAGGTGACATTATCGGTAATAACCTACGTGGCCGTATTTTTCTGCAAAACGGCCAGCAATAGATTTTATCAGGCCCGCACACTACTTATTGCTGAGTTAAGTTATTGCCAGGTTCACACCAATCCTAGTGAGTATAAATATACCCCTAACTTAACCCTTTGAGTGCCAACGTCCGGGGAACCGGACGTTTTTAAAACGAGCCAAAAGTGCCGACGTCCGGCCGACCGGACGTTTTTAGAACGAGCCAAAAGTGCCAACGTCCGGCTGACCGGACGTTTCGTAATGATCGAACAGTTGTCATAACAACCGAATGGATACTCGGATTCTTTTAACCCATATATTAACATTGAGTCGAAAGTTACTAGATGCGATACATCGATTTTCGTTGGTCGAAATATCGAAAATTCGATTTTTACGAAATTTTAACCTAAAAATCGCCAGATCGCGCTCGGCATTTTTAGCGCGACCTTCGGGAAAAATCATCGGCATTTTTTTAGCGTTACTTTTATTTCTCGCCTGGCACTCTAAGGAATAACGTTTGTTTCCACTTAGGCTAACTTACCTTGACTGGTCCGTGAATACATATAAACACCTCGGAGCTCCATGTGCACCACTTCCAAGAACTTGAAGATTCACAATACCAGGATTATATTTTAAGCTCTTCTCTTTTAACTTAAGGCGTTGTTTCTTTAAAGCAACAGTATGAGGAGTTGGTTTGGGCATTTTGAATGTCTTATTAAGTAAATTTATTAATGATTCGTCTTTTTGAGTGGAGTTAAGTCTAATTAGATGATTACGCCCTCTAAGTTTTGAAATACTACTAACAAATGCATTAAAACAAGAGACAAATATCATGTCTTCATATCTAAGACCCAAATTTAAGGTTATGTTTAATTAAATTGACTATAATTTGTATATCATTCACATTACGATATGTCTAATCATGCCACACTCATGCAAGTAACAACTACCATGGATAAACATGCTTATGAAAGCCAATTATTTATATTTCAAGAATATTATGAAATTATGGCAAGTTCTTGTAAATATGTCTAGTTGAGTTAAGTTAGGTTATGTAGTAGTATGGATACAAAAAAAATGAATCCTATTCCTAATGTCGTCGTCGAGGTCTGACTTAGGGGAGGTACGATTGAGGCATTAGTTCAAAATTCCTCCGTGAACAGCGCTGTAGAAGAGAGCATTTTGGCAATCAATGAAGGTTTACTAATCGCAAAAATAGTTCTGTTCGTAAAATAAAATTATAAATGCCTCAAATTCAATTTTATATTTTTTTTATTATAAAATTGCTATTATAACCTAACCGAACTAACCAAACTTGCTGATAATAAAATAATATAAAAAAAAGTTTATTAATAAAAAAAAATAATTTCCGTTTATTAAATAAAACTAGAATTTGCTCAATTAAAATTGTATAATGACTTAATAATAAAATTAAACTGTCATAACCGAACCAAACCAACCAAACTTGCTGATAATGACAGTTAGTGCCACCAGTGAGATTCGAACCCGGGACTCTCGGCACGCTAACCACTAGACCACCGAGGCCGATGGCTGCAAACCTTATTGTTACGGTAATGGTGTTCCCTCAGCTAATGAGAAGCCTACACTACAGCTGTCATCGTAAGCTCATCTATATACCTCCCCTGAGTAAATACCTCGTCGTCGTGTTCTGCAAACTGTTTTCGTCTTGTCGTTTGCTTTTGTTTTGACGAGTGGAGTGAAGTGGATCTAGTGCTTACTCATTGTTCACGACCGTCTCGCCTCCACGGCCGCGGCCTTCGAAGTGGCAACGTCGCAAAGTGGTGTTGTAACAGCTGTTTTGTTTGGAAGCAGCTAATGGTTTTGTGTATTTACTAATGATTGGTTACTAGACTATAACAATATGGGTCTGACTGAAGGGAGGTACAAATGAGGCAAATTTAGTTCAAATTTCCTCCGTGAACAGCGCTGTATTAGAGAGCACAGCAGGCCATGACGTCATCGTTGATTCGGTCGAGTACTCGAGTCGTCAGTCGCCAACTATCGATATAATCGATAGATCCTACTACAATCGATATTTGCCCATCGTAGTCGTACGTTTACGTCATCGTAATCGGACTGGTTGGTTTGTGGTTATGTTACGACCATCGATCTCTGGTTACGACACACTTGAAAAAAATTGACAGTGTGTTGTGTATATGGAATATACCGCGAAATCCCTCACTATGGGAACATACTCATACTGTATTAACATAAATAAAAATTAATCAGTTTGAGTGTTCTTTATCCAAGGTATTAACTTATACCATGCTTATACTCTATTTACAAAAACATTGCCAAACTTAGACTCAGGGGCTTCCATGAAATAAGATCAATCATTTATCAATTATGTTAAATATACCGGTTGAAATAGAAATCTTTAGCTTGAAATAATTGGTTAACTTGGCAAAAAATGGTTTATTTAGGTCCCTTTTTCGTTTAGCTTTTAAAGACTGGTTCAAAGGCATTCATTTTCATTACGGTTCCAAAGCCAATTTATATTAACTTAGGCCAGTTTCTGTCTTGGAGTTAATTTTTAAAAATGCCATTAATAAATCAGCACTATTGATAATTTAAAGCGGACAAGTCTAGCTTTTTTTATTAAGTTGTATCCTCCCAATAAAGAATTTTGAATAATGTATAGGTAGGCTACACCTAACGTAGCTAATCGAATATAGGCAAGCTATAACGGGTAGGCTACTATAATATTCCTGTACAAATAATTTCATTTGGTCAAAGATGGTGTCAAGATTTACCCAGGGATGTAAATCTCACCAACCTTTCCACCAGAATAATGATATAGGACTAGTGCAAGATAACAACAATCCTAAATTGAAAACAATAATAGACCCCAACTAATTTGTATGAGTCACAATAGATCCAAAAAACTTACCTTAACTTTGAAAATAAATTTGGCATAAAATAGTTTCAAACTGTAGTTTTTGGAATAAAAAGGATCAACGAAATTGCAGGAAAAGATACGGCACTTACACAACATATCATCCTCTCTTCGCTTCTCACGTCAGATTTGACATTACCGGTACATTACTTTGTTAGATAAAATATATTATTAAGTCTAAGAAAACTGCTATTAACAATATAAGAGGTTCTACCCGCAAATTCACGGGTGTACAGAAGCCACCATTAAATTAATTTAATCAACTTTGACTTTATATTTCATTTAAAGGGCCCAAGTTCGAGAAATTGTCATCTGAAAGGATGGTAAAAAAGCATTGGAGCCTTCAAACCTTACGTCCTAAGGTGGGTAGGGTTGTACCTGAACTCGCCTCTCTCTTTCACGTCTTTAATACTTTACTTAAATACTTGTCAATGAAATGGCGACCTGTTAAAAATCGGTTACAACCTCTTGGAACGAACGACATACATGGTTTGTTAATCTCATATTCATCGTGTTTCGAACACCTTTAACCACTCACTTGTATCAAACGGCTAGAGATAGCTTCACTGTCTATTCACTGCACCTCTTTTAAGAACATAAACCAACAAACTATATTGTAAATTGCACTGGCCAGCTGTTGTTCACTAAATTACTCAAATAACGTTAACTTCCAAAACATGCAAGGCGTAGCCCTTTGGAAATCAGTCTGTGGGGCAGACCTCTTAGGGAGTTTGTCCATATCAAAACTTTTCAGAAAATCTACACACTCTAAGCTTCATTTTGATATTCCATATGTCTATATTTTTATTTGGTAAATGGCCTTAACCATTTACATAACATTTGTTTGCATCACTTTAATACGTTCCTACCCATATAACACATGTACATCAATTGAACATTAAATTGATGTTCAAGAATGTTCAACTGAACATCGTATGCACATTCATGTTTGTACAAATTACGACTAACGTTCAATTATTGTACAAACGTCACAAACATCGATATACATATGATGTGCGTATCTCGATCAATTGATGATCAATTTTACATCAAATTGTTATTCAATTTAGGTTAAATTAAGGTTCAATTGGACATCTAGTGAACATCATATGCACATTCATGTTTGTACAAATTGAGACTATTTAATGTTCAATGAATGTACAAACGTCACAAACATTGATATGTATATTTAGTCCAATTGATGATCAATTTGATATAAAACTGTAATTCGATTTATGTACAATTGGACATTACGATTATTTGACTAAAACAGTGAAAAGCCGCAATCTTTGGTGACACACAAAGTGTCTGGTTCAGTTATCTATTTCAACTATAAATTTTACATTAAAAATAAATCTATTTTTCAACTTTTGGTGGATAAAAACTCAAAGTTTAGACAAAACTATTTATTATATTCTATGCAAGTTAAAACCAAATTATGTAAAGAAATGATTGATCTTATTTCATGGAAGCCCCTGAGTCTAAGTTTGGCAATGTTTTTGTAAATAGAGTATAAGCATGGTATAAGTTAATACCTTGGATAAAGAACACTCAAACTGATTAATTTTTATTTATGTTAATACAGTATGAGTATGTTCCCATAGTGAGGGATTTCGCGGTATATTCCATATACACAACACACTGTCAATTTTTTTCAAGTGTGTCGTAACCAGAGATCAAAGGTCGTAACATAACCACAAACCAACCAGTCTGATTACGATGACGTAAACGTACGACTACGGTGGGCAAATATCGATTGTAGTAGGATCTATCGATTATATCGATAGTTGGCGACTGACGACTCGAGTACTCGACCGAATCAACGATGACGTCATGGCCTGCTGTGCTCTCTTATACAGCGCTGTTCACGGAGGAAATTTGAACTAAATTTGCCTCATTTGTACCTCCCTTCAGTCAGACCCTTCAACTATAAATTTTACATTAAAAAATAAATCTATTTTTCAACTTTTGGTGGATAAAAACTCAAAGTTTAGACAAAACTATTTATTATATTCTATGCAAGTTAAAACCAAATTATGTAAAGAAATTACAAAAACTTTTAAAATCAAATAAAATGGAAATAAATGTTTCTTCGTCCACTCCAATCCTAATCATTGATGGTTGCGACAGCAGCACTTTTTGCCCTGAAACAAATACTGTATAATAGATTAACTTAATTATCGGTATGATTGTAGTCAATATCAATCATGCTGGGGTCTTGAATGATCAGGACTGCTTGTCAAAGAGTAGAGTTTAACATTATTCATTTTATTTAAATATTTGCATAGGTCTAAGGCATTATTTCAAAATATTCTAATAAGAACGTGTAATAAATTGACGTGACAACAAATCAGCTAAGTTATTAAAAACACACATTATCTTCGAATGTAAATGTTCCGGGCTCCTGCATGTGCTGACAGTTTAATCGGTTAGTATGAAAAACACAAAATGTGAACACATCGACAGTTTGATTGCCGATACACATTGAAGTAGCCTACACAAAATTTAGTCTATAAGTAAGTTAGGCCTACTTTGTTCTTACTAATCAATCTTAGTCGTTCATATTTATAATTTGTCGATTGGATTTGATTCTACGACTAATGATAATAACACTTTTGAATAATTGAAAACAATGATATTATTGCATTGTGGTTGGGTTGGGTTAGATAAGGACTCAGGGTCTCGGCGCGTCAACGATAGCGTATTATGCATTACATTCTTACTTTTGTTTTACATTAAATAGGCCTAGGTCTACTCAATGAATGTACCATTATTGCTAGGCTATATGATTACCGTAACTAATTGAAGGTGAAATAACTTAGGTACCGGTAATCAATAGATTGACTTGTTTGTAACAGCAATAGTACACCAATAGTAATATGAGGCGATGAATTTGAATATCAAAGTTTTAACTCAATTAGCCTACACTATGTATTGGCTAAATCTTAGAGGGTTATAGATAGTATTAACTTAGGCCTATTATTATTTGAAATTGGTTAAGTTCACTTTGGTTTTTTTTTCAATTTGTTTGGTTATAACTTTTATAAGTAAATAAGGCCTATTGCTTTATAAAAAAAAACAAACAAAAACGCAGATTAGAGGATACGCGTCTGGTTACCGAATGTGGATTACTTAGGCACCCGGCATTGACGTCACCGGGTTGTGGGGGACCGGAACACCATTTCCACAACGATACGATATTTAGCCATTGGTGTTCGTGGTGTGTAGATAAAGTACATGGCTGATGTACATGAGGTATCTAGATCGAATCACATCGGTGATAGGCCCTAGAAGTTACTTTTTGTCAAAGATTTTGCTTAGAATCCCATTTCTTCTTAACTGTACATCTTTGGTTAGAATTTTTTGCATTTATTTTTATTTTATGAACAGAATTTAACCTTCATTTGATTTGTTCATCATCAGCAAGTTTGGTTGGTTAGGTTAGGTTATGACTGTAGGCATAACTGCCGGACGCATAATCCACGTCCACGGTCCCGGTTGCGTATCCTCTGCGAAAAGGATAACTTAACCTAATGTTATTCTTAAGCAAGTGAGCAAGTTATTCTTAGAACAAAACAGAAAACATTTTTTTAGTTTATTATGAATTTCTGTAATTTATAAGTTAACTGTAGGCCTAACTTTATTCCCAGCATACAAATTAACGATAACAAAATTAAATTTAAGATGCTCATGATACTTAAAATCAATAACTTAGTTTCACATACCGGTAGGCTATTACCACCTATGTTTTATTAGTAATAAAGGGTACGGTACAGTTTCTTAACTGGGCTATGCTGATATCGATTGAAACTATCGATTCGATTAGTAAACCTTCATGCGATTTTTTCACCGTCAGCAAGTTTGGTTGGTTAGGTTAGGTTATGATAGTTTAATTTTACATTATAATAGATCAATTTTAAAATATCGATTATTAACCAATATTTCCAATTCGATAGGTAGTTTCAATCGATATTAGCATAGCCCAGTTAAGAAACTTTACCCTAAGATCTAAAACCCTTAAAAATTTTGTTGGATTATTTTATTCTCAGTTGGCCTATGTGGTGATTCACAAAAGTATTTACCTTGCCTAGCCCCTAGCTGCATGCCATTAATGTATTTTTAAAACAACTATGACAATCGTGTGATGTGTAAATAAGTTTTAATGGAAAATAAGATTAGGTAAGTTTACTGGTCTAAAAGCTTAAAACCAGGTTGATAAAAGGGCCTAAACGTACTTGATTTCTACCTCAACAAAATTAGCAAATAAGAGACCCTCTGTGTAATTTAATTAGACACTCAGGTGTGTGTTGTAAGTTACGGGGGAGGCCGAGATTTGTTTGAATGTCCTGTTTTTATTCTGAAACAACCTGGTCATCCTACTCTGGGCCTGACTTTTACAAACACAAATCAATGACTAGCCTATGCCTATATTAACTAAGCAAATCAGGTTAAGATTAGGTTTTTCTGGGTTTGGACTATCATGTGGTCCATAATACAAATTAAAAATAGCCATAACTTAAGCCTAATTATTAATACCTCAAAAGTTAATTAGGAATAATTACTTACCTTTAACTTTAAACTGTATGTAGGCCTATAAATAAATAGTAAACTTAAACTTAGTAACTTAGTTGAAGTGAAGGAGGAGAGTGATGAGGAAAGCACATAAATATAAACAAACGGCAGCCGACAGCCATACAATAACGAAAGTCGAAACTATACGATAGCGATAAACTTAGTACGAGTACGATATTCCACCTTCAACAGATCGCTCAATCGATTACGTCAACAACTTTTTTTCTGACAGCTGACGTCATCGAATCCTCTTCTGTACCTCCCTTGAGTAAATCCCTAACAATATTGAATCGTTTTAAAAATGTACAGATATAGATTTTTAATTCATATTGTTTCAGTTTCAATTCTATATGTTTTATTTTCAATATTTTAATAAATTTATGTTCATAAATTTAAATCAATAAAGTGCCAGGGTGTCCACTGAAAATTTGTCATTGATTTCCATGACTTTCCATGACTATCCATGACCATTTACCGTTGATTTCCATGACTCACGAACTTAACTCGAAAATTAAAATGTAACATACACACACAAAATACTGCCTAGACACGTTATTTCACAGAAATTACTGAAATATGTATTAACAGATAACAATGGAGTAATACATTTTGTAAAAATATGGTATTCAAAATATGGAAGGAAAAAAGAAAACCCAGTCTACTCCGGGTGAGGTTCATAACTCCAAGTTTTCATAACTCCAAGTACTTTTAAATACAACATTTCATAACTCCAAGTAAAATTATGTCCAAGTAAATTAAAACCAAAATATCATAAGACCAAGTTTCATAACTCCAAGCGTTCATAACTCCAAGATTCATAAGTCCAAGTTAAAATAAAACCAAGTAAATTAAAATACAAAATTTCATAACTCCAAACGTACAGATTTGCAAGGACCACAAGTCCAAGTTTCATAACTCCAAGGGTTCATAACACCAAGTTTCATAACTCCAAGTGACAATGGGTACAGTCCGTGCAGGAAACGATAACGTACGCACACACACGCACCCATTACACACACACATGCTGGAAGAGAGTTTCCGATGTTGGCGAGACTATTCGAAGTGGTGCGTTCCCTGTCGCTTTGCACGTTCGTCTAAATTGTAATACAAATAGTGAGAGGATGAAATTTACATATTTAAATTCTGCGTAAACTGATGTTTAATACTATATAAATAAAATTTAGTTCGTGCAGATGATTAATTTTTAATAATGAAAAATATGAAAAGGTTGTTCAATGTAAACATGAAAAAGTAAGTGAGCGAGGATTTTTTTTATTTTTTTGTCAGATGAAAACTTTCAGCGAGAAAAGTATAGATAATAAGATGTTCTTCAATTTTTGTTCCAAACATTTTTTCGTAAGACTTTTAGTTTGTCCAATAATCGACTTAGATGACCACCACGAGGTATGAATGAATTAGTTTACGCGCACGGTATTTTAGCAATTGCCGTCTTCCAACAACAATATTAAGGAAATACAGTATTAGTTCACGTTTTAAAATTTCTAAACTATGAAAAATATTTAGTCTTAACTTCTTCAGCTGTATGTACGAAATTTCGAAATTTTTTCTACATAATATTCGTGGTGCACAACGCAAATAAGTCGTAGTGCCTTTTTTCCACTATTTTTCATCTCCTATTTTTCGGAAAAAATTTACACAGGATTAATCCAGGTTAAGGTTTCATCTTGTAGCATTAATTTGTAAATATAAAATTTGATTATAGTTACAATTACTTGTTCCCTCATAAATCTTTATTCCGTAACAAATATGAGAGTGTATGTTAGCAAAGTAAATTTTACGCAAAATGTCTGTAGTGCATAATGAGTTTAATAAAAAAAAATACCATATTTAAAATTTAAAAAATACTATCTAGATTTGTATGATCCAAACAAGCGGATATAATCTATAGATAGGTCTAAACATTTGGATTTCGAGACTAAATTATCATAGAGTAGTGGCGAACTACCGGTTTAAAGGCACTTGGGGCACGTTTTCCCATAAGAAATAACATGGGATCATTTTTTGGCCACCAAATCCAAAAATCCTGATCTTTGCCTAAATATCCCTATATAATTGTTAAACCTTATTTCTTACTTATTCCCCATAAATATATTCGATATTAAGCTAAAAAAGCTATTTCTTATATTTATTGACCCTTACAAGTGTAAATGTAGAGTAGTGGCGAACCCAGAAAGAGCCATCACTTTAGGCACGTTTTCCCCATAAGAATAACATGGTGAGCTTTTTTTGACCACTTTTTTAAAAATCCAGCTCTCGGCCTATACAGGCCTATATAAATGTTCAATACCATTGTATAACACTATTACTATTTCAAATCCATATGCATTCACATGTATATTCTCAAAATCATCAACTTGACAGTGCGAGGTTTGTACGTGAACTCGGCTCATGGCGTGTGCGCGCTCCCGACCCATGGTCCTGCTCCTGACCCATGGTCGGTCTTCTTGTCTCTAGTGGTCTAGTCCTAGTTGGGAGACCTCCTGTTGAAGTAATTTTTAGTTAAATTGTTTGAATTTTTTTAATTTCTAGTAAAAAATTTAGAAAATTTCACAATTTCTGGTAAAAAATTTTGCAAATTTCAAAAAGTCTATAAATAGAGGTGGCATCGGCCCAAGACCTCATTCTCGTGCATGATGCCGACCTGTCAACACTGCTCCGTGTCGCTCTCCACCAAAAGTAACCTGATTCGCCACTACAAGGTAATTCATAAAATGAAGGTGAAACTGTGCAAAGTTTGCAATTTAATCTGTGATAATAATGTGGCTCTAAAATCACATATATTACAAAGTCACAAGACTTGTAATTTATGTAAAATGAATGTTGTTGGACATTTTAGAAGACATGTCAATTCCTGTAACAAATGTCCATACACAATGATTAAATTTGTTGGTGAATCGATTAGAGCTGAACTTGAAAATACTCTTAAGTCTTGTCCTATCCCAATAAAATGGACTTTAGTTAGGAGAATTAAATTTATAAAATATTCAATGGATAAAAATGGAAAATTAGTTAATGAAAAAGAATGTATAGCGGATTTTAGAAGTCTTACTACCTTAACTATTGAGAAGCAGGATTTAAAGCCTCAAATTAAAAATGCACTTTTAAAGATTGATGCATCCATTCACAAATATCAAGCCCAAGGCAGTGGTTGGATATATGACCATACTAAGTATTGGCAGCTGCATGTTTACAAGTATAAGCCCCTAACTCCAAAGTCATATATACCCACACCAAAAAGTATTCAATCAAAACATGCAGTTTTAAATATAAAAAATTCAGATAATAAATGCTTCCTTTGGTCAATTTTAGCAGCTTTATATCCAAGGAATTGTATCAATGAAAGTGCTAATAGAGTCTCTAATTATGTACCCTATGAAAGTCAGTTGAATATGACAAACATAAAATATCCTGTGAAAATATCTGATATAGATAAATTTGAAATACAAAATAACATAAGTGTTAATGTATTTGGGGTTGAATATGATAAATGTATATATCCATTAAGAACAACCAAACTAAATAGTAGTACTCATATAGATCTATTGTTATTACAACAAGGTCGTAAATCACATTACTGTTTAATTCGTGATTTTGATAAGTTAATGTTCCACTCTACAAAAGATGACCATAAGAAGCATTTTTGCAAGTTGTGTTTGCAACATTTTTATACTAATGACATATTAGAACGTCACACAACATATTGTAAAAACTTTGACGCCCAACGAGTGGAAATGTCTAAACAAGATACATTACAATTTAAAAATTATAAATATCAACTTAAAGCTCCATATGTGATTTATGCAGATTTTGAATGCTTTATAAACTCTAATATACATACTCCATCGGGATTTGCATTTGTCGTAGTAAAAGATTCAAAAATTATTTCTGAAGAGTTGTACAGTGGTACAAATGTTATGGATGTGTTTTTTGAAAAATTATTTCAGACTTATGATTATATTAAAAATCAAATGGCAATATATATTCCCCTAGCAATGACTCCTGAGCAAGAGGTATCTTTCCAAAACTCAACACACTGTTATATTTGTGAAAAGCCCTTATATTTTGATAGGGTGAGAGATCATTGTCATTCAAATGGCCAATACCGTGGAGCTGCCCACAATGATTGTAATTTAAACTATAAAGCAACAAAGAAAATCCCAGTATTCTTCCATAACTTGAAAAATTACGATGGACATTTAATAATGCAACATTTGGGAAAGTTTAATAAATGTAAATTAAATTGTATAGCTAAAGATATGGAAAAATATATATCATTCTCTGTAGACGATTTAGTATTTTTAGATTCATACAACTTTCTGTCCCTTCCATTGTATAAATTGGCTTCCAATTTAAACACATTTAGATTCATACAAAATCCACTACTACAACGTAAAGGTGTATTTCCCTATGAATATATGACGGGACCAGATAAGTTTGCAGAGTCTCTACCCCCAATTGAGGCATTTTATAGTACTCTAACTAAAGAACATATCTCTCCCAATGAATATGAACATGCTAAAAATGTATGGTCCCATTTTAATATAAATAATTTACAAGAATATCATGATTTATATCTTAAAACAGATGTATTGCTACTGGCTGATGTCTTTGAGACTTTTAGAGACCTGTGCTTAAAAGATTACAAACTTGACCCCGTACATATGTATTCACTTCCTGGACTTACATGGGAGGCCTGTCTTAGAATGACTGGTATAAAATTACAATTATTTCAAGATATTGACATGCATTTGTTCATAGAAAGTGCGATTAGAGGAGGAGTCAGTATGATTTCTACACGTTACGCTAAAGCAAATAATAGATATATGGGTGAACACTATGATCCCAATCAAGAGAGTGTCTATTTAATATATTTAGACTGTAACTCACTATACTCTACAGCTATGTGCGAGCCACTGCCTGTGGATGGATTCCGTTGGACTAATGAGATAGACTACAAATACAATCAAAATGATGAGTTTGGATACATTTTAGAAGTTGATTTAAAATATGATAAAAGCTTACATGATTTACATAATGACTATCCATTAGCACCTGAGAAAATGAATGGCAAATTAATACCAAATTTAAATGACAAAACTAAATATATTTTACATTACAAAGCATTACAAAAATATGAGGAATTGGGTTTGATTGTTACAAAATACCACAGAATTTTAAAATTTAGACAGTCTAAATGGCTTGTGCCCTATATTAATTTTAATATTGAAAAACGAAAATGGGCTAAAAATGATTTCGAAAAAGACTTTTACAAATTGTTAAATAATAGTCTCTTTGGTCGAACAATTATGAATCAACGAAAGTTTCGTGACATTTATCTCAAGGATGAGTCACTATTAACAAAATATGTCACTAATCCAAGGTTTGACTGTAGCAAAAAGTTCGATAACAATTTACATGCTATACATTTAAATAAATTAGTTGTAAAGTTTAATAAACCTATATATTTAGGAATGACAATTTTGGATATAAGTAAAGTAATAATGTATGATTTCCACTATAATTATATGTCAAAATTTAAGAACAAAAGATTTCTTATGACAGATACAGATTCTTTAATGTATTCTATAGTTACACAGGACTTTTACAAGGAAATAGAATGTGACTTGCACTATTTTGATACCTCTGGATATAGTAAAGACCATTTCTTATACTCTGATAAAAATAAAAAAGTCACAGGCAAGTTTAAAGACGAATTAGATGGTCATATTATGTATGAATATTGTGGTTTAAGACCAAAGTTATATTCTTATATTCCTCTAAAATGGTTATATGAAGAAGACAAGCAAGCTTTAGAGGTGAAGAAAGCTAAAGGAGCTGATGGTGCCACTGTTAAACATCTCCTCAGACATCAACATTATTTGAACTGCCTTGCAACTGGGCAAGATTACTATGAGAATGTGACAAGAATTAAATCTACAAATCATCATCTTCAAACCTTGACCATGAAAAAGAAAGTACTATCCTTTGACGATGACAAGAGGTTTATTCTGGAAGATGGCATCAATACTCTTGCTCTTGGTCACTATAAAATTGATCAAACATAAAATGTATGTAGATGCAAAATAAATGCAAATGTTAAAAAAAGTCTTTTATTTATTTACCCTTACCATCCTCTTGATAGAATTGGTCAAACATAAATCTATATTTGCCATTATTCTTTGACCTTTCTTTGTCTATTACGAAAAAGCCATATTTAGTTTTATCCCAACATTGATGACAGAGATTTTTAAATTGGTTAAATGAAAAGTCATTACCAACATGATTGTTATATACATGTTTTAAATTTAAATCATCTTGTTTAAATAATATAAGGAAATTTACATTATCACGTAAATGTTTGTGTACTTTGCTGTAAGATTGACACAAGTAAAAACAGTTAATATTTTTATGTCGACCCATTGAGAAAAATTGTGTAATATTTGGACTATTTATGTCATCAAATACAACAACTGACTGTGATTTTACATCATTTGGTGTGATTTCACAGTCAGTAAACGTGTGTAATTTCACTTCATCACACAAACTAAATATTTCAATTATTTTTTTATATTTTTCTTGTTCTAAAGATTTAGATATTAAATATAAGTTTGTAAATTTTAATCCTACCTTTCTTACAATTAAATTGTAAATTACAACCGTCTTCCCACTTCCACTTGGACCACAAATAACACATCGAATATTGGTAGGAAATAGACCCAACTTCTTTGGTATATTTTCCTTAGTATGTACTATTTTAAATTTATGTTTTTGTTGAATAAAAGACATTTTTTATATAATAAAAATGGTAAAAAATGTTAATAAGAAAACATGTAAAAAGGGGAAAGGTTTATTCTTAAAACCTTACAGGGGTCGAGGGTTATTGAATACTCTTATAAATAACCTTCCATTTCCACTTCACATACCATCTTATCAGTACTGTGGACCTGGGACGAATGTACATGAGAATTTAGCTAAAAATGTACCTCCAAAAAATAAACTAGACTCTTATTGTAAAGAGCATGACATATTCTACATGAATAATCCTGATACCGCTG
The DNA here is from genome assembly GCF_028750875.1 of Macrosteles quadrilineatus. Classification (NCBI taxonomy): domain Eukaryota; kingdom Metazoa; phylum Arthropoda; class Insecta; order Hemiptera; family Cicadellidae; genus Macrosteles; species Macrosteles quadrilineatus. The sequence continues at coordinate 77,177,073 of NW_026542601.1, forward strand.
CTCGGAACAAAGCAGACATGAGATTAGCAGACTTAGCTTGGACTAGAGTAACGGCCAAGGACGCAAATCTTGCTGAAAGAGCAGCTGCTTATGCCGTGACAAATTTGATGAAGGCAAAAGCAAAAATGGGAATGGGATTAAAATTTAATAAAAAAGATGGACAACTACCAGCTGTTAGAGGCCGCAAAAGACGTGCCTCACTTCCGGGGGGTGTACCTAAAAAACGAGCTAAAAAATCTAAAACCAAGAGTAAAAGAGTGCGGAATAGTTAATTTGGATAGCTCATCTGGCACACATTGGACAGCATATCGTAAAAATAAAGATATTGTAATTTATTTTGACCCATTTGGAATCCAACCTCCAAAAGAAGTAATTAAATATTTTGAGGGATATAAAATCTTCTATACAACCGATCAAATACAAGATTTAAATAGTTCTATTTGTGGAATTTTATGTTTATCATTCATAAAAAATTTTTGTTTATAAAAATGGATTCATTTACTATAACATTTTCGGGTACAGAGCCAGAGCTTAAGTCAGTGTTCTTTCCTCCCATAGAATTAAATGATGATTATGTAATTGGATTAGTAGATTTTCAAAGTTATAATTCTATATTTAATGTTAAAAAACCTCTAAATACTTTAACATATTATAAAGTAGAGAAAAAAACATTACCAAAAGGAGATATCTCAGTTGATGATTTAAACCAGTTATTAGATGGTAAACTTAAAGTTATAATAGATAAAAATGGAGACGCATTAATTAATACTAAATCCAAACTTTTATTCAAAGGGCTTATTCCAAAATTAAATCAACTTAAAGGCAACAAATTAACCATTGGAAAAGGTGATGATGTTTTCTATTATGATCACAATGCTCCAGTTACAATAGAAATTTCTGAAGGAACATATGAGGTGGTTGAGCTTGCAAAGGAAATTCAAAAGCAAATCCCAGACTTTTTCCTTACAGCTAATAATAAAACTATGAAAGCGACATTACTTTCTAGCCATGTGTTTGATTTTACAAAACCATGTTTAGGGTCTGTCTTATTGGGATTTAAAGGTGTTTCTACTCCTGGTGTTCAGTTTGAATCTACAAATAAAATAAACATTAATAATGTAAATGTGATTAGAGTAAAATGTAATATTGCAAACGGGTCCTATTTAAATGGCAACAAATCACACACCATACATAGCTTTTATCCAGAAGCTCCTCCTGGCTACAAAATTATTGAAGTTCCAAGAAATATTATATATTTTCCTGTAAATAAGAGAAGTTTAGATGTTGTCAGTATTACATTTGCCGATCAACACGACAAGGCAATTGACTTTAACGGAGAAGAAACTACAATTACTTGTCATATAAAAAAGATATGAGAATTTATAAGAATTTATCTATAAGTGTACAAAATGCTAGGTTCCTAAAGTCAATAGGACTAAAGTTAAAATTTTCTATTAATAAAAATGGAAGATTTTCTAGACGTTACAGGGAAATCCCAATTCGACGATAGTGTGGTTAAAATTACAAATCACTCCTATGTTCCCCACAACACTTTGGCAATAAATAATTCTGATGAAATTCGAATATGTATTAATAATCAAGATTTGCTAACTCTCCCATGTAGGAGTTATCTGTATATTAAGGGAGAAATTGAAAATCATGATAAAGGTCATTTTATAAATAATGCATTTGCTTTCTTATTTGATGAAATTAGATATGAAGTCGCAGGTAAAGAAATAGACATTGTAAGAAACCCAGGAATTTCTAGTCTTATGAAAATATTGAGCTCTTACAATAAAACTACTAAATTGTCAAATGTAGCATTTGATTCTGACACGAATTTAAAAGAGTTCCATAAAGGTGGCAAGTTCAGTACTTGTTTGCCATTAGAGTTGTTAATGGGTGTATTCGAGGATTTTAATAAGGTTTTAGTAAATGTCAAACAAGAATTGGTGTTGAAAAGATCCAAAAATGATTTGAATTGTATATTAACAACCACTAGTGCTCCAGCCAGTGGCACTGCTGATACAATTCCCAAAATTACACTTAACTCTATTCAATGGGTCATGCCACATGTGATACCATCAGATGGGGAGAAGTTACAATTACAAAAGATGTTATTGCAAAATAAAAATTTGCAAATTGCATTTAGAAGTTTAGAGCTGCATGAACTTCCTTCATATCCCAATACTACAAGACATACATGGTCAGTAAAGACATCTTCAAGTTTGGAGAAGCCTAGGTATATTATATTTGGTTTCCAAACAGCTAGGGATAATAGTGCACGAAAAAGAACTGATGAATTTGATCACTGTAAATTAAAAAATCTCAAAGTGTTTCTAAACTCTGAATATTATCCTTATAGTGATTTAAATCTTGACTTTGAAAATGGAGATGTCTCTAAAGCTTATGAGATGTTTATGAGGTTTAGAGAGACTTACTATAATACTATCCCAGATCCTATGATTAGTAGGGCTGAGTTTATGAAGAAATATCCACTAATTGTAATAGACTGTTCTAGACAAAATGAAACAGTGAAGGAAGGAATTGTTGATATTAAATTAGAGATTGAAACTGCAGAAAATGTGCCAGCAAATACATCTGCATATTGTTTGATAATACATGATAAAGTGTTTGAGTACAATCCTTTGTCAAATGAGATAAATAAAATGTAAATAAAAGATGAAAAACATTCAACAAGAATTGGTTGACTCTGCAAATCAAATACGAGAGAAATATAGAGCTTTAAAACGTGGCAAGTTTCTAGAGGCTGAAGAGAGGTTCCAAACATTCCAACCTTTAATAGAGCCATTACAAGAATTAAAAAAAATCACAGCTATTGGCAAAACAGAGAGGCCTCAAATGGAGATACTCCCAATGACTCCATCTAGAATATCAATGATACCAAGATTACAACCATTACAACCATTACAGCAATCCACTCCACAGAAATTAGATTTTGGTCTTTTAGCATCAGACTATTTAGGAAATTACCTCAGTAAAAGTAGTATGACAGACACTACATATGGTATTAGACGAGAAGCAAATAAATTTTTTATTGGAAATAAGGAAGTTGATATTGCCAATGATGATGTCACAGTTGCAAATAAAACCTACAAGGGGACAAAAGGCTTGTGGCAGTTGTTAACTTTAAAAGAACCTGAGGATTATACTCAGGTTGATTTGCAAAATTATAAAGAGATTTTGGAAACCACAAATGGACATTTAAAGAGTTACAAAGATGGTGCACCAATTTCAAGTAATAGACATACTAAATATCTTAATATAATTAAACCTCTTTTTAAATCTGTTGGTGAAGGTTTGAGACAAGTGACTGGTAATAAAATAGACTATATTTATTGGGATGATCCTAATGAGCTTGTAGATAGGTTAAGACTTCTTTGGCTAAGTCGCCAAGCCGGTAACTCAGGAGTGGATAATGAAATAGATTCCATTATTGAGGAATTAAGAGAAAGTGGAATTATTTATTAAATAAAAATATGTTTATAGATAAATTTTATCGTTTATATAATCCATATAATAAGCCTACAGAACCCAGGGCTAGTAATGAACCTACTTTAAATTTACAAGACGATAGTTGGAATTGTTTAAACCGTAAAATTGGTAATGTTAAAGATGGGGAGTTTGTAGATGATGTATCTACTTTGGGTCAGACATTAACTAGAAAAGGTGATGTATTTTTACAAGGTAAAACTAAATATGAGTTTTTAGAATCTAAGAATAAAAATTGGAATGCTAAAAAACAGAAAATTACTAATGTGGAAAAGGGTGAAAGTTTAGATGATGTGCCCACTTTACAACAGACTTTAATACGAACAGATGGTGGTACATTTGTACAAGACAATAAAAATTATGAATTTTTAGAATCAGAGAATGGTGTTTGGAATGCTAAGAAACGGAAAATTACTAATGTAGAAAAGGGTGAAAGTTTAAATGATGTGCCCACTTTACAACAGACTTTAATACGAAAAGAAGATGGTAAATTTGTACAAGACGATAATAATTATGAATTTTTAGAATCAGAGAATGGTGTTTGGAATGCTAAGAAACAGAAACTTAGCAATTTGATAGAAGGTACAGATAGTAAGGATGCTGTGAATGTTTCACAAGTTCCAAAAATGGAAGCAGGCTATTGGGATTTTAATAATAAAAGGTTAGTACGTGTTAAACCTGCCGTTGATGACACTGACTGTGTTACAAAAGAACAGACTATAACTTTTGATAAAAAAGAAAAATGTTGGGATGCCAAAAAACAATATATAAGAAATCTGCCAATGGGGGAATATTTAGATGATATTTGTTTAATGTCACAAGCTATGTATTATGATGGATCAAAATTTGTATATGGAGGAAGAAAATTTAATTTGATGGAATACAATCCTGATTTATTAGTTGCCGACCCCACATCTTTGAGTGGATTTAAGTATATAGATAATAGACCATATATACCAGAAAACTATGTATTTAAAAGAATGGAAGATAATCTATTGATTGGGGCTAATGGTAATATATTTACAGTACAAGGAAAGAATGATGTTATAAAAAATGAATGAAATTGCATACGAACTTCATAAGCCTGCAAGAAAGAATTTCATTAGAAGGTCTTTTAAAGTATTAGGTATAAACGAAACTGTACAAATAGATTTAATTGATATGCAAAACTATGCTAGAGAGAATTCTGGCAATAAATATATTTTAACTTTAATAGATACATTTTCTAAAAAAGCTTATGCTGCTCCGCTAAAGAATAAGACGGGTTTGGTGGTTACAGAAGCCATTAAAACCATTCTACCAAAGGGGGTTAAAAACATTCAATCTGACAATGGAAAAGAATTTTTTAATCAATATTTTAGCAAACTAATGAAACAATTAAATATTAATCACTATCACACATTTTCTACAACTAAGGCTGCAATTGTGGAGAGGTTTCAGAGAACTTTAAAGAATTGGTTATATAGGGAATTTAGTGCTCAGGGGAGTTATAAATGGTTGGATTTACTTCCAAAGTTAATTCGAAAATATAATAATAAGGTGCATAGATCTATAGGAATGAAGCCTAACCAAGTGAATATTAAGAACAGTAAATATGTTCATGAGAGGTTGACTTCTAAAGTAGTGCAAGTTAAAAAGCCAAGATATAAGGTAGGTGATAGTGTGAGAATTTCCAAGTATAAACATGTTTTTAGTAAAGGATATACCCCGAATTGGACAGGGGAGCTATTTACAATAGCAGAAGTAAAGAATACAAAGCCTGTGACTTATATCTTGAAAGATGAAAATGGTAATATAATCAGGGGAGGCTTCTATACAGAGGAATTGTTAAAGACCAAATATAAAGACATGTATTTGATAGAAAAGGTTATTAGGAGAAAAGGTGATTTATTATATGTCAAATGGCTTGGGTTCCCAAGTAGCCAGAATTCATGGATTTCCACTAAGGATGTCCAAGGGAGCGCGCCATGAGCCGGGAGCGCGCCCGAGTTCGCGTACAAACCTCGCACTGTCAAGTTGATGATTTTGAGAATATACATGTGAATGGATGTGGATTTGAAATAGTAATGGTGTTGTACAATGGTATTGAACATTTATATAGGCTTGTATAGGCCAAGAGCTGGATTTTTAAAAAAGTGGTCAAAAAAAGCTCACCATGTTATTCTTATGGGGAAAACATGCCTAAAGTGATGGCTCTTTCTGGGTTCGCCACTACTCTACATTTACACTTGTAAGGGTCAATAAATATAAGAAATAGCTTTTTTAGCTTAATATCGAATATATTTATGGGGAATAAGTAAGAAATAAGGTTTAACAATTATATAGGGATATTTAGGCAAAGATCAGGATTTTTGGATTTGGTGGCCAAAAAATGATCCCATGTTATTTCTTATGGGAAAACGTGCCCCAAGTGCCTTTAAACCGGTAGTTCGCCACTACTTCATAGAAATATGTTTTTGAGTAAATACATCTATACTGTAGGTACTTAATACCAGATTGTTTTATTTGAGTTAAATCGAAGGTATTTATCATTTAGGTATTATTTAAGTACCTTAATGAGTTAAGTACTTTAATATAAGAATTGATGTCGTCCAGTGGTCAAAACTCGACCACAATCAAAATAAAATATGAACTTATCTATATTCATCCAACGCTGAAAATCAAACATGTGATGATTGTGTACCAGTCTTCAATTTGTTTTGATTTTCTGTATATTTATCGTTGTTATTGCGTCACCAGAATTTTAACTCATAATCCAAATGTTAGTTTTTTGTTTATGTTAAATTCATTTTCGTACTTATTTTTCATCATTTTTTTAATTTATTAAGTTGTTCTGGTTATCTACAGTAAAATATGTTTCTAACAGTATACGTAGATTTTCCTTGCGATGCACACGAGCTGAGAAAAGGGCCTTAAAGAAACATATTTGCCTATTAATATATAGATATAGCTAATACTTGTCATACCAATAAGGAGAATAAATAAGCAGACACAAGAAGGATCTTATTTAAGAAACATAATTTAATGTAGGCTATTCTAATAGCCAGTGAAATTTATTTTTGTAAACCTCACAAGAGAGATAATAGTAATAATAATCGAAAGTATATAGTAAAATTTGTGGGATTCTGTTCACTGCCGCAAACATTTTATCAGTACTGTTCACCTTCGTACTGTAGTACTGGCTCATCCCTTGCTTTGCTTGATACGTTACACGCACAGATCTGTAGTCTTATGTGGACGGGCAAATGCAATGTTTAACCATAGATTAAAAGAAGTAGACATTTTATCTATGGTTTAACAGAGACCACACACCTCTTTGTTTCCCTAGTTGGAACACATAATTCTTCATCCAAACTCTATGGTTCTTGAGAGTCACTTTAATTGTATATACACAACATATGTAAGCAATATCAGTTGTGTGTTTTTAGCTAATTTCCCATATAGGGAATAAGCTATTACTGTAGTACTCATGTAAGACCTGGACCCCGGACAGAATTAATTTTCGTTTTGAGATCCCTAGAGGCCAAAAACACCATCCGTTCCTTTTTTTACATTTTTTAGAGAAATTAAAATATGATATTATGGAGCCATTTATGTTGCAAGCGCTAATAACTGGATGATAGTTAAATAATATGTAGAATTAATTTGTTTGTGGCGTCAAAACATATGTTTATGAGAGTAAGGAATCTGTTACCAATTCTAACTAGTGTACATTTTGCTCGAATTCAAGCAATTGCAAAGTACCGGTATTACAGAAGTTATTTCAAAAACAATAACAGTAATATTTACAATGAGTTTAAAAGAGTCAACTCAAAGCCTACCGGTGTGTATCATATGGAGATACTCACGATGTACATAACAGTAATCAACATTTCCTGTAAATATTTTTACGCCACACTACATTATTTTGACAAACTTCCCATGCAAGGATTTAGTCCAGAAAACAGCTGTTTGCCGCCAGCTTATTCAAATGGGGTTTCATTGCGTACTACTGTGCTGCAACCTGCAATGAGTTTTGCCGGACACCAATCAGCTGATTATACTGTATTTAGAGGTGGCAGTGAGTGGTTATAAACAAAAACATAACCTCTCTTAGAGGTTATGACTAGTGATTTTTAGTCCTTTAGTTGGTGGAAATATATAAGGATTTGTACGGATTTAGTAGTATGGCGTAAACTATCGTACGTAACTCGTCCAAAATGTGTGTACCGGACTCGTATGGTAATCCCGTACTCGACTTCGTCTCGCACGGGAACGACCACACTCGTCCGGTAAACACTTATTTTCAGGACTAGTAACGTAATATACTATATCATATTTCATAATTTCATAATTTCTGTTGTTGCTTTTTAATGTTTTCTACAAACATTTCCTGACTTATAGCCGCATAAGGTTGTCCATGTTTATCTTCGTTATTGATAAACCTATGCGTGCTACCACCTTTGTCGCCAGCTGTAAGTTTACAAATTTCAGTTATTCTTTAATAAGGATAGAATCTGTTTTTATCACCTTAAGGACTTGCTGTTGTCCGTCACAATTTTATTTGTCCAATTAGTGTATTTTTTGTTTAGTTGCAATAACGTTAATTATATTTACCTGAGAAAATACAGAGTTAAAGACCTTCTGTTGTTCAGTTGATTTTTGTTTCCCTTAGCATTACATGAATCTATCTATCTATATATTAATAGGCAAGCATGTTTCTTTAAAACCTTTTTTCTCAGCTCGTGTGAATCGTAGGGAAAATCTACGCATACCGTTGGAAAGCTATTTTCCTGTAGGTGTGCAGAATCCCTTTATAAATTTAAATAGGCTCAAAGATAAGCACAAAAAATGAGTTTAAAAATTTGAAAAAATTAACATGGATCTTATGCGTTGCTATGCTGGTTACGAAATAACAACAAAATATAAACAGAAAATCAAAACAAATGGAGGAAACTCCAATCACATGTTTTATTTACAGTTTGGGGTGAAAATAGATAAGTGAGTACATTACATATTTTTGGTCGAGTTTCGACCACTGGACGACCTCTCGTACTTATTTAATACGCAAGCAGGATTTTTGTGACAATTACTCCTCCGAAACTACTGAACCGATTGACATGTTTTTGGTGTCATTGGAAGGAGCGTAACGTGAAGTTGTGCAGGAAACTTTCTTTTTAGGTAAATAATTAGAGAGTGAGGCCCTGGGGCCCTTTTAAGTTTCGTATTTCTCCATAAGATTAACATGGGAAATAAACATTGTTTTGAAACTCCAGCTGTTGTCAGAAATTAAATATTACATTTGCTTTGAAATTTAAATGTAAACAACCAGAACTGTCAAATGCCTGAAGAAGAACACATGTTGTTAATTGTAGACAGTCAATGTGTAAATTATCTATGTTGTATTAAAAATGTATATAGTTTTGGATGTTGGTTTGTGTTTAATGATATAAGTTATTAATTATTGAAATTTTATTTTAAGGATTTGGCATATGAGTATGCCTATGATAAATAACTCCATTTCAGAGTTCTGCCAGTTTTTGCCTAACTCTGTTCTGTAGAGTTTAAAGTAGCCTAAACCCCACACCTACAAATTGGCTAAATAACTAAGGTAGGGCTACGGTACATTATAAAAGCTGACAGCCTTTTTACTTTGACTTAAATTGTAAGCTTACCTTTTCCCGTCCATGGACAGTTTGATAGTTAAACATTAACCCTTTAAACTGGAATAGGACTGTTATGTAAATTGTGAGTATTTTTATCAGTTAATAATCTTTTAGTTGACTCTTTTAAAATCATCGGAAATTTGTTATTAGTTTTTAAACAAGTCATTTGTTTATTTGTAACTCCTCAACTCATGTACTTATTTGAAATTGCTCGATTTCGAGCAACATGTACACTAGTAATAATTAAATGCCTTCAGTAAAATGTTAGTAAGGGGCTCTTGGATATTTTCATAGGCTATTATTAAAATTGCTTGACTTGTATGAAAACATAGATTAATGTCATTGACGTACCAGATTTATTTGGCTTTAGAGGGATTTCCCCTGCAATGATCACAAAGTTAAGTCCATGTTTCCTACTAAAAATTGTAGCATTTCGGCTAACATCCTCGTTCATAGTTTGTAGGAATCTGAATCTTGCAGGTGTTCTTCATTATACAGGCTAATGACGATAGTTAATTCTTTAAAAAAATATTATCTCTATTTCTTCTACTAGGGGACGTTCTATGACGTTTAATGTTTCAATAATTTGCAAATGGGTCCTTTCAATGATTTATTTTTTAAAGATTTAATTTTTGTAGGACGCTTTTCTTTGAATTGCAGCTTAAATAATTAGGCTGTAACTCCTAAACGAGTGGGTTTATCGAAAAAATGTAAAGAATAAAAAAGTTTTTAAATTGCATGTTCTATTCGAAAACATGATGAAATATAGGGTGTTCTATAAGAAATTTTAAAGTTGGCCGCCATTTTGGAAAATGGCGGCTGAATTTTGAAAATACAAAATCATATTTTTAACTGCCACAAAAAATAAAGGAATGTCCCCCATTTAAAGTTTTCTCTCATTCTTACCGTTTCCGATATCCCAATGGTGGCCTCCTTGAGTTGATCACTCTGTATAGATATACGTATCACGTTTCGTGTAGCCTACAGGCAGAAAATGTCGCTCATTACGAAAATATTTATTGATTCTTTTAATAATGACTCTAGAGAAGATTTAGACAAATTAAAAGGTGTAGAACAATACAGCTAACAAAAGTGGTCCTGTAACATTTGGTCATAACTTGAACCCATATGACATTATGGATCCTTTCATGTTCTGGAATTGCTGGAGAGTTGCGTGGAGGGGCGAGCAGGGGCGTGTGGGACTTTTTTAGTATCCATACTGGCAACCTGCCTGCCGCTTACTTCGAATTGTCAATGTTACCAACATGACGTGGCTTCCGTGCCCCGTCTTCTGAACAGTCCGTTTAAAAAAAGTAAATCTAATTAAGAAAGGCCAATATCTCTTGTAAGCTCTAATGATGATAATTTTTTTAAACCATTCTCTATAAAATAAACAGAATCAGCAATCTGGCACATACATTATTCCAAAAGCTTGTCAACAACTAGTATCATGTAAAAAGCAGTGTAGTAAAAAGCAGTAGTAGGTAAGCAGTGGGAGTTTTAACTATGATAATTTAGTAGGAAAAATCACAAAATGGCAATACATTTTTAACCATAATCGTTACAGTACTGGGGGTTGCATTATTTAGTTTAGAATTATAAGGGCCACAAACACAATAATTTTGATGGAAATCGGGTTTACAGGTTACGGAGAAAATTTTTATGTCATTGTTATGGAGAATAATTCAAGTTTTGTAGTTTGATTGTTTATTAACAAATATTGACCAGATTTGGAAAATACATTAATTTCTTACTAAACTATTAACACTTTACAAAAAAAACACTGTTTCCCCTCCCTGTTGCAGCAAACCTAAGTACTCGCTAAATTAACTCTACAGTATTTGAATAGGGAATAAATGTGATATTTTTAAGGAGGCATTTTAGTGTAAATCCAATCAGGCAAACAACCAATAATAATAACCAATAATTATGGTCACCGGAATAAGGCTGAAACACCTTTGACTTTAAATAATCTAAATATCCATTACATTTGAACCAAATATAAGCCTACCATTGAGTTATATGTCCATTTAACTTGAAATTCCAAGTAGGCTTTCCATTTCAGTGAACTAGACTTACAATTAAATAATGCAGACTTTGAATAGGTACTGCAATAATTAGGACTTCCATTAATATGAACCGAAGATACCACTGAGTTTAGATGCTGCAAGTAGACATTCCATTGACGTGAACCAGACGTAACATTGACTTAATATACTGCGAATCGGCACTCCGTTTATGGGAATCAAATTAACCATTTCTTTGGATCCTGCAAGTAGACAATTTATTTATGTGAAGGATATGTACCATTGAGTTTGTATACTTCAAGTAAACAATTCGTTTAAGTGAACCCGACGTATCATTGACTTTGAATGCTGCAAATAGGCATCTCATTTATGTGAACCAAATGGACCATTGACATTGGATACTGCAAGTAATTTTCTCATTTTTGTGAAGCTGGTGTACTATTGATTTAGGATACTGCTACTGCAAATAGACATTTAATTTATCAGAACCAGATGACACATATATACTTTGAGGTAGACAACACATTTAATTGAACCAGACTTGTAATTGACTTTGAATAACGAAATTAGACATTGCATTCATTTGAAACAAAATATATACTAATGAGATTGGATACTACAAGTATACATTTCATTTACGAGAAACATATGTAACATTGACTTTAGAAATTATTTGATTATTATGTCTGCTATCTGCTCAATGTTGCAAGCAGACAACTGCATTGTACACTTAGTGTAAATTACCTGAAATGTAAAGTTAAAACTGTGAAACACAGGAACGTTTCTCATCCAAAGTCCCCGTGCGATCTCTAGTGTTCACTTGGTAATACTGTACATGTGTATTACAAAGTATAGGGTGTTTTCAACTCCCCACGTGAGTGTTAACGTTTCGTAAAAAGTACAAGTTCCTGTATAAGGTAATGTTGTTCTTTTTGCGAAAGACTAAAAGTAATGAAAGGACGTTTTTTATTTACATTTATTTCGATAACAAACAAGTGTTTTTGACATATAAATAAATTTGTTTGCACAAAACTTGTGTGTATTACGATCCCCCCCCCCTAAAAACTGTTTTTTTAGTAGTACATCTTAGGGAAAAATAATGCCTTTATCATTCACAGACATAATATAATCTTTTAAAAATTATATATTTTCCGGGTAGTACATATGCTAGTTATTCAATATCAAACAGTTCAATGACAAAATACATATTTTTTAATACAACAAATGGTTTATATGCAAAACTTGACCAAATACACACACAAACTGCAGTTGGTAAAAGAAATATATTATTTACATTGTATAACTTAAAATAAATAACTCTTTCATATTGGAAACAGTATACAGTAAAATAAAAACAAGCCCATGGGGCGTAGCCCAAGGGAAATATGAAAATTAAGTGATATTATATTGCATTGTCTTCCATTTGTGGGCTATGTTTCAAGTTTCAAGTCTCTAGCTCATCGGGAAGTTAGTATAAAATTGATTGCAAAATTTGTACCTGACAAGAAAGCGAGCTAATAAAAACATTTTAATAAACTTAAATAACAACAAAAAATGTTATTTACCAATTATTAGTGTTAATACAATTATAACAAATATGTAATAACGGGGTGTCAAAAACACCCCACGCAAGTACATACGTTAAAACGCACAAGATGTACGTAAAACGTAAGATGTACGTAAAACCCGCGCGAGTAGTTAAAGGTTAAAGTACCTTTAGCATAGAAGTAAGAAGTATAGCAATTAATTAATCTGTAAGTATATAACAAAATTACATAATCGTTTGACAGGCGACGGTAGGTATATGGATACAATGATGCGGCAAAGGCTGCTGACAGTATTACAGCGGAGCGGACAGCGCAGGAACTTGTGGCGCTGACTGTACTACACATTCCACTTGGAGATATGAGACTCCACTCAACTTTTGGAGTTATGACACTCTGGTTTAATTTTTACTTGGACTTATGAAACTTTGGAGTTATGATATCTTGGACTTATGAAACTTTGGAGTTATGATCACTTGCACTTATATTTTTCTTGGAGTAATGAAATTATCGCTTTTCGGGTACTTGTAGTTTTGAAACTTTGGATTAAATATAATTTGGAGTTATGATCTCTTGGACTTATGAAACTTTGGAGTTATGATCACTTGGAGTTATGAAACCTTGGAGTTATGAGATGATCCCTCTACTCCGCCCCCATAGCTGGCCAAGTTCACTCTCCACTTTATTTTTTCCTTGCTGTATGCTTATTATTATTAATTTTTTATTGAGTTTACAGTGTTTCCAAAAATTAGCTTAACAAAAAAGATATAACTTAAGACAAATCAAAACATTATAACAATATTTGTACTGCAATTTGAGTTGTAATAATCAAGTTGTAATATTTTAATATACTGTACACTACTGTTGCAACAATATCCTACAAATATCAAATTAAATTATAAGATAAAGTAGGTACAGATTGTATTGAACTATTACAAACTCAAAACTCTCATCAACTAATACAAACACTGTAATAAATTGTTGTGAAGTGTTGTGAATTTATGAAAAATTCTGAAGCTACAATAGACGGCTACAGCCGACTAGAGCATTAAGTCCCGTCAAATCCATCCATCATTGGGGATTTCCATGACTTTCCATGACTTTTTGCCTTTTTCCATGACTTTCAATGACCAGAATTTTTTTCCATGACTTTCCCTGACTATCCCTGACTTTCCAGAATGTGGACACCCTGAGTGCGAATTAATGAGCTGATGTCACCTGTCTGCCATGTTATCTTATGGAACGTCTGTCACTTCTAAAGATTTTTTAGGATGTTACACACAGTTGAGCTACAGGGAGATAAGCAGGATATAATCATGCTCTTTTTTCTCGTATCTACGCCAGTGGTATTTTTATAATTAAGTCAAACACTTTTTATAAAGTGTCCAATGTGTGTTTGTATAAAGTGTTGGAGGGAAAGCTGTCCAAACCAATTAAAGTTTTGTGGATGTGCGGGGATTTTAATTTAGGATTTTCAGTATAATCTTATCTGTGCTTGTGCTCTATTTCCCTTATAATTGCATAGGGATTATAGTGCAGTTTCACGATACATTGACTTTGGTAGTGTAAATTTCAGGACTTCTAGGCAGATTCTCAATGCATATTTCTGTCTTGTAGCGTATTTCCCAATTCCCATATAGGGGAAGCTTTTACAGTAGGTCTCATGGTAAGACCTGGACCCGCGGTGGAATCCATTCAAATTCATATATAAATGTACATGGTGTTCATAAAAGGTGGGGACATAATTTACGTAGTGATTCATTGGGTCAAAATAAAGAGAAATTAAGGAATAACATTTTTTCCAAAATCACTTCCTTAACCAGGTATCCGGCATTTTGTATTTTTTACATATACATTTGTATTGTTGGATTATTTATACTAATATTTATGAAACTTGGTATTTATGTTTAAAGGTAGAAGAGACCTATGTTAGAAAAAAAAATTCATCTTAGTCCAACTTAAAATTTCAGAATGGCGACCATTCAAATTTTCTAAACTTAAATTACTCAAAAATGGCTGATTTTTCAAGCACACTTTTATTTAGCATTTTTACTTCCCTATCAAACGATACCAAGTGCAAAAAGATTGAATGAGAAATAGCTTAAATATTAAGAGTTTTAGTTGTAAAATGTGGCTAACCTGATTATTAGCTTCTGCCTTATTCTACCCAATTTTAGAACTAAAAACTGTAATATTTAAGCTATTTCTTATTCGATCTTTTTTAACTGGGTACCGTTTTATAGAAAACGAAAAATGCTTAATAAAACTGTCTTTGGCATTTTTTCATAAAATTATCCGTTTTTGAGTAATTTAAGTTAAAAAATGTAAAATGACCGCCATTTTGAAATTTTTTTAAGTTGGATCAAGATCAATTTTTTTTTCTAACATGGGTCTCTTCTACCTTAACATACATACCAAGTTTCATAACAGATCAGTTGAAGAATTTCAAAGATAAAAATGTTTATGTAAAAAAAATGTTATTCTTGATTTTCTCTTCATTTTGACCCAAGGAATCACTACGTAAATTATGTCCCCGCCTTTTTTTTAACACCCTGTATGGATATGTGCTCGGTTACCTCGATACCTTGAGCAAAAATGTTCGATTTTAATTACATTTGGTACTAACATGTAAACCTCCATAAAATCTAGACGGGTTCGTAAATCAGTATGATCAGACTATGGCAACAGGGGTTTACATAGTTTTTAATGTTTTCCCATTTTTACCCTAAAACATAACATTTTGCAATTTCCCTTAAATAGTTTTTTAGAGCTTAAAAAACAAACATTGTAGTATATTGAAACATTGGAAAGAATTAAAAAAACGGTAAAATTTAAAAATTCCTTATTATGTAGGCTATTTGAAAATAAGTAAACTCTTGTAGTTTTTGGTTGTTTCTATTGTGATTAAATTATGATTTTTTTAAATTGTATACAGTACTGAATTATTAACATTTTACTTAAAAAAACACTCTGTTACCATACCTGTAGCAACAACCCTATGTAGCATACTCGTTAAAGTATGTTATTTAGGGAAATTTTAATTAAATATGGAATACATTTATAGTAAGATATTCTAGTTTAAATGTATCAGACAAATGGAAATTCTTTTAGTCTGCAGGTTAGCAACAGCAGGGGTATTTTTTCTATTTGATGTGAGAGATGTTTTGGAATTTCAATGAATGTATTAATCCATAATCAAATGTTGGTGGAATTAAAATCCTAACTAGAGTAATTTAACTCTAAAACTTAAATTCATTATATTGAATTTAAACTTAAATATTAAACTTAAACTTAACTAGAGTTAATTTTTAGAAATAACTAAAAATTCTACAGAAATTTTGGATGAGCACCTTTATTTTCATAAGCTTGTAGATTAAGAATGTAAAATTCTATGAGACAGGTTGCAGAGATATTTTTAATGTCTTTATCAAATTTTTGTTCATTGTTTGATAAGATCCCTAGAATTCAGAAAACAAAAGATGAACTTTCTTGGCTGTTATCTAGGCTCTATTCGACAGTATTTTTTATACAGAGTGACAAAAAATCTGGAAACGGCTTAATATCTTTTTAACTAAATCCGCTAGAAAATTCAAACCTTTCACATAAACTTACATGTATGAAAACTACTTTTTGCAAGCATTGCCAGTACCATTTTTTTACCTTCACCAGGGGACGACCCATCAGGAGTAGGTACATCATTTTTAATGTAAGCATAGGTTGATATGCACATCATTTTAAAGGTCTGGTCAAGTGGAGTTCATTGCCGGAAACCGCGTCAAAAAAGGTTAATCTGTTACAAAATGGTGGCAGTCCAAAGGTCTTGCAGAAAATACCTGCACAGGCCATAGTATTGGTAAATACTCGTATTAAACATTTGCTTGAGAGCTGAAATTGTATTTTAAAGTCAACTAGCTCATAGACTAAGTTTATTCAATCTTCAAAACAAATTTAACCGGGTTAAAGATTTCCCGGCTAATGTTGACTATGAGTATTTACCAATACTATGGCCTGTGCAGGTACATTCCGCAAGAACTTTGGACTGCCGCCATTTCGTAACGGATTAACCTTTTTTGGCGTGGTTTGCGGCAATGAACTCCACTTGACCAGACCTTTAAAATGATGTGCATATAAACCCATGCTTACATTAAAGATTATGTACCTACTCCTCATGGGCCGTCCCCTGGGGAGGGTAAAAAAATGGTAATGCTTGCAAAAAGTAGTTTTCATACCGTACATGTAAGTTTATGTGAAAGGTTTGAATTTTCTAACGGATTTAGTTAAAAAGATATTAAGCCGTTTCCAGACTTTTTTGTCACCCTGTATAATTGTTTGGCTTGTGGATTTCCATACAAGAGATCGTCCCGTGGTCGAAAACTCAACCAAAAATATCTAATGCTCAGACTTTTTTATTTTCAACCCACGCTGTAAATAAAACATGTGATTGGAATTTCTTCTAATTGTTTTGATTTTCCTGTTTATAGTCCGTTGATATTTCGTCACCAGCACCCACTCCCTACGATACACACGAGCTGAGAAAAAAGGTTTTAAAGAAACATGCTTGCCTAAATATATATAAATAAATTATATAGAACTTCAAATAGCTTATTAATTTTAGGCTAAGTTACCAAATATTTAGTATGGATGGAGCTTTTTGTGACCCTAAAAGTGGAGACGGAGGGATTATCTCATGTAGCTTACAAATAGAGCTCTTTCAAAATATACGTTATTTTATTTGAAAATGCATATTTCACCGTGCCATCTAAATAACTGTAATAGTTTCAATAATAAGCTTATTAATTTTTAATGTTGGCATAAAAAACTATGACATACCCTCCTTGATACTCAATATACTATTTTGTATTATGCTATTTGGTTCTATGTGTTACCAAATAGGGTAAAATATTTTTTTAAACACTATATTTTCAGAAATTTCCCCCCTGATGTTTGTTAGATCCATACAGTATATATTGCACCCCCTGTTACAGATCCTGCAGACGCCCATGTATGTGTATAATCAGTGCAAGGAAAGCCCTCTTAGCACTCTTAGTCAGTTAACTGTATGACAAAAATTTTTATTCAACTAATATCATTGACTTTAACTTAAGCAAAAAATCCCATCCATGGTCCAGCTTTTCCAAATTTTGTATTAAAAAAAAGAGTGCCATTGAAGTGTTTTTATTTTATATGTTGTGAACAGCTAATTTCTTAATGAATGTGATCCATGCAGTTTCCACGGTTAGAAAAATTGTACCTCAAAATCATTCATAAAATGGAATAATTAAAAATAACATATTACATTCCTATACCCCCATCTTTGTCTTTGATTCCGAATTTGAATCAAGATAATTACCTATGTTGGATTGAAACTGAAAAGCTTTTAGTATTTTACAAACTAAGTACCAAAAAGAACAATAACATTATTAACATTGTACAGTAGTTTTTATTGAACTGTTCATTTGCCTTTTCAAATTCAAACACCGAATAAAAACAAGTTCAAGAGAACCTGAATAGTTGAATGATTTGGAGGGCTCATTAAATGTTTTCCGGTCTTAGGAGGGAGGGGGAGGGGGATTGGTTAAGTTACTCATTGTTTGAGTGGTAAATTGATGAACTGAAAAGGTTTAATAGCTTAAAGGACCAGAACTAATTACTAGTTCAACAGAAAATTAATAAAAATATAGATAATGGCAGATCTGCAATTTACAGGGCACTTGGGGTCCCGAGGTGGTAAATGTCTTGTGAGGGGCAAATGAGATTGTTCAGAATATAATAAATCACACAAGAAACTTTGAAATGGTACCTTACCTACCGGAATTTACTGAACATGAACAATAGTTTTATCAGGTTATGTAGGGTTTGTTAAACCACTGGCTTTTCATGTTGTCATTTATCCAGTTTTCAATAATTTGTCATAAAGGTTGGAAGGCAATCAGTTCAGCAGAGCCATTTAGGTGTGTGGATGAAGTTCTGTATCCAGCATTATTTATAGGCCTACAGTATATATTTATTTAATATATAAATATGAATTTGAATGGATGGTGTTTTTGGCCTCTGGGGCACCAAAGATAAAAAGTAATTTGGCCCCAACTCCAGGTCTTACCTTACCTCTCTTATTATTGTTATTGGTTGTAATAGGCCTAGCGACCTTTAGGTTTTTCTTACAGCATTCTAGGTTCATAAAAAGTTGAATTCACGTAAAACATTATGAGTATTTATTTCTAAAAATGAAACACAACATGATCAGTGACACTCTATTTCAAAGGTTTTTAAAAGAAATTATAAAACAAGCGATACTAAGCTTAAATGGTTTTGGCCTATTGAAATTCATTGGGGCTAAGTTATTTGTTAGAGAAATCTGTAAACTTAGGCCTACCTATATTCAAAACTCTTAAAGAGCCAAAGATTTATAATTTAAACAAACCTCAAAGTTTTTGCCCCATGCGACTATTATTGAGAAATAACAAAGGACTAATGAAAAGTTATGACTGAAAGAAGAATATTTACCAAGAGGTTTAACTTATAAAGGAAACATTTCTTAGGTCCATCTGGCAGGTTATGAAACGTTTACTTTATAGCATTTTATTGTTTGTGTTTATATACTCGTACTCCTACAAGATAGTTTGGAAGATTTCCGGGTAAAGTTTCTTAAATGGGCTATACTAATATCGATTAAAACTATTGATTGAAAATATCGACTGATAATCGTTGTTTTTAATTGTAAAATGAAACTGTCATAACCTAACCTAACTAACCATACTTGCTGATAATGAAAAAATCAATTAGGCCTAAAGGTTGAACTTACTAATCAAATTGATGGTTTCAATCAATATTAGCGTAGCCCAGATAAGAAACTTTATGGTACCCAGATTTCCTTCAATGGTTAATCTAGTTTTTTCTTTCGAGCGAAACTAACTTATGTTAGCATACTTTTATTCTTGTCAGTTTTACCCTTTTGGCTTCCCATTCTTCTCCTTTTCATGTGAGTTTTGAAATGTTTCTGGAGTTCGTAATTGCTTCTAAATGCATAATGACAGTCTGTAAAAGTGCACTTGAACGGCAGTTCCTTTCCATGAACATAAAAGTGTTCACTCAATTGGGGTTTCGTAAAAAACCGTCTGTCACACAAATCACATTTATATGGGCGCACACCACTATGCTTCTTTAAGTGAGTATCCAGAGTGTATACAGATGAAAAATTTTTCCCACACAAATTACATTGCTTTGATTCTCCCTCTCTTTTCTTTTTGCGTGTTCTCTTTTTCAAGTGATTTTGCAAGTGCTTCTGGAGTTGGTAATTGCTCCTAAATGCATAATGACAGTCAGTAGCGGTGCACTTGAACGGGAGTTCTTTACCATGAACATAAAGGTGTTCTGTTAAATGAGGTTTTGTCAAAAAACTTTTGTCACATAAATCACATTTATAAGGGCGTTCACCACTATGCTTCCTTCTGTGAGATCTAAGACTACCTAAAACTTTAAAACTATTTCCACACAAATCACATTGATAGCGTTTTTCATTACTATGAACGGATTTATGTTTTGTGAGAGAAGATGAATATGTAAAAGACTTATTACAAATTTTACATTGGAACGGCTTTTCACCAGTGTGTATGCGAAAATGATGATTAAGATTGGTGTTACAAGAAAAAAACTTTCCACAAATACTGCACACTTGGGAACCGTGTTCGTCATATCTTGGTCTATTTATGTTGCGCCCGACATTGCAGCTGAGAAGTTTCTTCTGATGTGCCAGTATGGTGGTTTTTGCCTGCTTAGATTGCCTGATATCTTGGTTCACATTTCCATCTACATTAAACCCATCTTCAGGATGATCAGGAAAATGCTTAAGCTCATGTCTTTTCAGGGATATCACTGACTGGTTACATATTGCGCAGTATGAATATTGTTTAACATGAGTTAACAAATGCTTCCCTAATTGTTTTGTTTTGTTAAGCCTATGGCCAAAATTTAGCCCACAAACACTGCACTTACAACAACTTTCTCTGCAATCAAATGTCATACTTACTAAACTTTTAAGAGATAAGGTCCAATACAACTCACAATATGCCTCTTGCTATGCAGTCTCACTGATTAATATTTAGGTTGCTGAAGTGGAATGTCTAGTTTTGTAAAACTACCTTGCATGTCTTAGGCCTATCATCAATTATTGTCAATGCCATCCTGTTAAATAAGTTATTGCTTACATAAATATTGTAAAATGGTGTAATCCGTTGGGAAATAATAAATAAATTAGCGTTGTGGACCTAGATAATTTATGTAAAGGCATTTGTTGAATTTGGGTGGATATTGTTGAGGCTCCTTGACTTAACTTTTATTAGGTTATACCTTTGACTATTACCAAAAAAGATAAGACATTGATCTACGGTAACCTCTCTAAAATTAAAAATGTCAAACAGAGAGAGACTTTAAAAATAAATAACACATCAATACCACATTCATCACGACAGAACGACGCAAGACGCAACGCAATGACAGACATAGACAATGACGGACGACGGAACGGAGCAACGGACAACGACAACGCTCAACGCTAGTAACGCTACTCTCGCACGCACGACGCGGAGCGGACGACATACTAGAGCCAGCCGCCCTGCCACAATCACAATCCTTTTCCTTTCTATAGTTAGTTCCCGATTGGCAGGCTTATATTTGCTATGCAGTCTCACTGATTAATATTTAGGTTGCTGAAGTGGAATGTCTTGGTGGAAAGTCATGGTTAAACCATTTCAATAACTTGTTAAATATAAAATAAAGTCCACCACCTCAGATTATTGTATGGTGGTGGGTTGGCATGGTAGCACTATAATAGACCAACCAACTCTATACACTTTAGGTAGTGGTTAAGACTTCTGAAAACCAAAACTAATGCTTCCAAATCTGTTAACATAGATATATTTGTTTCTATCCATTTCCAACAAATACAGCATACTTTGGAATTCACCAAGGCCACAAAATTATAGTTTTAGGTTTTAAGACCAAGTTTTTAGCGAATTTCCCTATAGGGAAGTATCTATTACCGCAGATGGCACGGTAAGACTTAGGCCCGGGGCAGATTTACTTTTTCATTTTGATGTCCCCAGAGGCCAAAAACACCATTACTTCAAATTTATAAATACATATATATATATGTGTGTGTGTGTGTGTGTGTGTGTGTGTGTGTGTGTGTGTGCGTGTATTGTTACAGCTTGTTACTATTGGGTTGAACCCACAGTAGTCCAGTAGAGGTATTACAAAAATGTAAATTTATTTATTTTTCTCTGCCTTGCATGGCTTATAGCATGTAGTTTTCATTTTTTTTAATTTTAGTTGCATGCATTGCTTTGCTTGTTTTATATTGATTGAGATCCTTCATGTGTTTTTTTCAGCTTTTAATTTAATTTTGTTAGTCAAGAATGCTAGAAGAAGCTTGGCATGTTATTTATTATTTATTGTATTGTTGACGTAGCCTATTGTCCTGTATGAACTGAATGGCCAAATAAATCATTTGAATCATTTGAATCATTTTGAATCATTTGTATTATGTATATACGTCATAAGTCATTTATTTGGCCAGATTTACATTAATGCATTGGCTAAGTCGATATACATTTAAAAAAATACAGATTGTCTTATAAACTATAAAATAACTACTAAAATAAACAATATTTACGTGTTATCAATTCATGAACCAAGCATACCATATGCCCATGACTACCCATCAGCAATGAAATCACGGACACAGTAGTAATACTTGGACACCAGTAATTTTCGAAGTGATTTTTTAAAAATAACAGGGTGTGACTCAATTTTTAGATGGGTTGGCAATGCATTGAAAAGCAGTATACCGTTATAATAAAGATGTTTTTTTTTAAAGGTGGTTGAATGTTTTGGTATCTGAAGATTAAGACTGTTTCGCAAAGAATATGGACATGATCTGGAACTTGAAAAAAATGGAAATGTTCTTTTCCAGAAAAGAGAGTGTTTCAAGGATGTATATGCATGGAAAAGTTAAAATATTTGAAGACTGAAAAAAATCTTTGCATGAAGTCACGGCCGCCTTTAACTCCAGGCCGCGGCCTGGTAGAATTGTCAACATCGCAAGTGGTGTTGTTCAGTGACAGACGTCCCATAAGATAACATGGCAGACAGGTGACATCAGCTCATTAATTCGCACTTCATTGATTTAAATTTAAATTGACGAACATAAATTTATTAAAATATTGAAAATAAAGCATACAAATTGAAAACCGAAACAATATGAATTAAAATCTATATCTGTACATTTTTAAGCAGAGTCAATATTGTCATAGTCCAGTAACCAATCTTTCGTTTTTTTTTAAATTTTATTAACCGATCAGCATTTCATTGCTATACAGGTTAGGTATAATATAAGAAAGACAAAAATAACTACATTATTAATTACATTAACATGGATAGAGGTCAGCTTAGCCCCTCAGGCACTTATTGTCACTGTTTTAGCGGGGCGGACTGTAAAGGCACTGTCCACCAATGAAACACAAATCAATGAAAACAAAAAAATTTTTATAATAAAACATCTTGAGGCAATCTGGGTTTTAGTCGGAGTCTCTGGATTTCAGAAGGTTGGCCTGTGCTATAAAATCCAATGCTGCTGGTTAATGGAAGTTTTATAAACAATTTTGATGTAACTTTCTTGATAAAATCTTCTATAGGTTTTATTCCCAGTTCTAAATGTATTTGACGGGTTAGAAAATACCAGGGACATTTTAGAATTATCCTGTTTGCGAATTGAGCTTGATGAAGCAGTTCCCCATACTGGGCAGGCGTATAACAATAGTGGACGTAGAAGTGTTTTGTATAAAAGGGTTCCATTCTTCATAGACATACATGATTTTTTGTTGATTAAAGGAAACAATTTTGATAATCTGCCATAAGCCAAATTTATTTTATTAATATGAAATTTCCAATTTAACTTTCAGTCGAAGTATACACCTAAATATTTAATTGCTTGGTCAGGAGGGTTCCATGCAATCTGTTCACCTAGAATTTCTAAATTTGGAGGATCTAACGGTTTTCGGAGGGTAAATCTTCGCTTCACTCTTCATCGGATTTATGGCTATTCTCCATTTTGTGAACCATTCCACCAAATCGTTTAAGGAAATTTGAATGTTATTGGCCACAACTTCGATGTCATGGTGTGTAGAGTAGAGTAGGGTGTCATCAGCAAACACGGCTGTTTGGACATGGTTTGACAATGGCAAATCAGAGGTGTAAATGTTATATAATAGAGGTGAAAGAATTGCTCCCTGTGGGACTCCGGCTTGAATTGGTCTGGCAGTTGATAGGGAGCCATCAATATTAACTGAAAACGTTCTATCTTCAAGGAAGCTTTCAATAATTCTCTATAGGTAGGAGGGGACTCCGAACTTTCTTAGTTTATACAATAAACCATCGTGCCAAACACGGTCAAAGGCCTGACTTACATAAAGAAAAACTGCAGCAGTATGACATTTTCTTTCAAATCCTTTAATGATGTCTTCAGAAACTCTTAAAAGCTGATGTGTCGTGGAATGTTGGGAGCGAAAACCAAACTGATGAGGAGGTATTAGGGAAGCACTATCTACGTAGGAGTCTAGGCGTTGCTTAATGATTTTTTCAAACAATTTAGACAATGTGGTTACAATCTTTCGTAAATACACAAATACCATTAGCTGCTTCCAAACAAAAACAGCGCTGTTATAACACCACTTGGGACGCTGCCAGTTCGAAGGCCGCGGCCTGGAGTTAAAGGCGGCCGTGATGAAGTTCGTAAGCTGATTTTAAAGATGGTTCGAATTGCTCTCTTTTGATATATATATATATATATATATATATACAATGAACATAGAAATTTTATGTTCTGCTCCACTGACAATGTAAATGTCCATGATAATAAATGATTTGATTTTGATTTGATTTGTCCGTGAAGACGATGACTTGAGTAATTTATATTAGATTTTTATGAAATTTGGTTTGAAGGTGTAAGGCGGGATAAACTTAATGAGATCACAAACCAGCATGCTCGGACCATGGGAATGGGGTTTTATGGGATAAAAATTGGTTTTTCTAATTTTTGACCATAAAAACATAAAATTTCCCAATTTCTCTCTAGACCTTCTTGAGCTTAAAAAAAACCACAAATAATTCAGTAGCCTACTTACTTGATCCTTGATACTTGGTCCTATGTCAAAGTGTTTTGAACGGTTACCGTATTTACGGGGAAAACTAAAAAAATTATAAATTCAAAATTCCCATGTTATTCTTATGGAGAATATTGA
This sequence comes from Macrosteles quadrilineatus, assembly GCF_028750875.1. NCBI lineage: Eukaryota > Metazoa > Arthropoda > Insecta > Hemiptera > Cicadellidae > Macrosteles > Macrosteles quadrilineatus. The sequence continues at coordinate 77,202,098 of NW_026542601.1, forward strand.
AAAATGTTGTAGTTTGCTTGTATATGGATATATTTTGATAAAACTTGGCAAATTTAATGATTTCATACTAAGCTATAATTATTTTACTTAAAATCACACTTTATTAGTTTCCTTGTAGCAGCAAACCTAGGTACTCGTTAATGTTATTTAAATAGATTAAGTGAAAATCATTTCAGGCAAGTGGGAAATCGCTTAGGTTTGCTGCTATTTATCTATGGTTGAGTTTTCTGCATTAATGATGACGTCATAATGGTACCTGAAAAATCTCCCGTTAGCCGTATCGGTGCTGTGGTAGTGTGTAGTGTTTGGTCATGTTTTGCTGTTTGGTTTTTTTTTAGTTCAGTGAATCCTTTCTTCCGTAGTGGAAGTGGAGTGGTGGAGCTGGACTGGACCTGTGTCCTGACACTCGTGCGTGGTGTGGTGACAGTTCAGTGTTGTCAATTGCGGGGAAAATCCTCGTTTTTCGAGGATTTCCAGACCCTGCGAGGATTTATGCGAGGATTCAGATTTTGCGAGTATTTTCGAGGATTTTCAGGTAAAGCAAATAGGATTTTTCTGATAATCGAGTATTCTCAGTGCCTGGGTCTCTTTAAAAATATATTGAAAATCCCTCTGAATCTAATCATTGAAAGAACAGTTTCCGCAACTGAAAAAAGTCAATAAATCAACCAATCAAGATCTGATCTAAGAACAAGTAGATGAAGAAGAAGACGATGAAATGAGGGTGAACTTAGAACTAACTGCCGAACTGGAAACTGGACTGAGGTGAAATGAAGTGAAGTAATTCTATGCTCAGCTCCAGCTGTCGCTGTCATGTCAACTCAGCTGAGTGCGTGCTATAAGCCTGTAATCATGAAGCGAATGTGAATTCGAATTGATCTATTGTTATGAGGATATGACTGGGACCGATGTGTGTTTAACAACAAACTACCCTACCTTTTTTTAGCTTTTTCAAAAAATACGTATAGGTGTCGTCCCCATCTGAATGATTTATAATTTAATTTTTAAAGCTAATAACTAATATATTATTATTAATGAAGGTTATATTAAGTATGATATAATTTATAAAGTATTTTTTTCAGGTACCATATAAACACAGGGTTTTTTCTTATTTAGGCGGCCGTGATTTAATATTACCTTGAGTGAATTATTGTACCCTAAAATAAAAAATAAAAAAAATTTATAATTTGTTAAATAATTTCGACGTTGACATAAGCACACCCACAAATAAACCAAGACCAACTACAAGTACAAGTACTTAAGCCCCCCACACACTACCAGACCAGACCTCCAGACCAGACCGTCTGGTCTGGCGTCTGGCACTTGTCTTATCGTGTGTGGGGCTGTCTGCAGACCGATTTTCTCTGACCAGACTGTCTGCGTGTCTGATGGTTGAACCCTCAGACCACAGACGGTCTGAGGTTCCCCCACCACTATTTTTGTCTGGTCTGTGAGTGTGTAGCGCTGTCTGTCAGACGGCCGACCATCGTGACAATCTTCATCCATTTGTTGGAGTTCTCACCACGGTCTCTCAATTACGAATTAGGACCGTCTGGTCTGGGAGTGTGTAGAGCCGTCCAAGACGGTCTGGTTGCAGCCAGACGGTCTGGTCTGGAGGTCTGGTCTGGTAGTGTGTGGGGGGCTTTATTCAGATTTGACAAAGAGTCAGGGTTCAGGGATGGAAAACCTACTTTTACCATTAATTATAATGCATGCGTTAAATCATAGATAAATATAATTCCATTGTGTTGGTTGGTCTATGGCTAGACCACACTCATACTATTTAACAATTAAAACCCATAATTTTTAAAGTACAATAGGTTACGCATCTATGTTTGGTTATTTGCACCTCTAGTAAAAAAAAAAAAGAAAACGTGGAAACGTATATTATCATGTAAATATGGGGAAATTTCAAATTATTTTAATCTTTGATGCTAACGAGGATTTTGTGAGTAATTTTAGAATCCTTGCGAGGAAAATCGAGGATTTCCGTCATTTCGTGCGGGGAAAATCAAAGAGGTTGGTTGGCAACACTAGGATTAGGATTAGGATAGAGGGACTGACAGCTGATGACACTACTAGATGACAGATCGTCTGGTCTTGGTGAGGGATATGAAGAGTAAAGATCAAGTTAAGAATCATCAACTTCAACTATTTAAAGATAGATCATAAAATTATTAGTGATCATGAAATAACGTTTAAGGTAAGGTATGGGTCCTAGTCCTAGACAAGTACTGTAGGCTTAGGGCCTACTTCGAAATCATAATGAATCCGAAATGTTGTAGATCAAGCTAATGAGATTATAGGCGAAATAGGCCTAGACCTAGTGTTTTTACAACTGGTTTTTAAAAATTGAAAAGTAAAATATACCTAGGCTTTGTTCAACACAAGGGCTTTAGCAAATTCTTATGCTTTAAGGCTATGTCCTTTGCCAACTATTTTTGAAGGTGGTGGCATTTTACTCAGCAACATAACAGCCTAAGTTAATTAGCCTATAATGATTCACATAAATTATTATTTATTGACCTGTCTTTGGTTTGACATTTGACAGTTTCCGGACTGGAGGGTAGCCTACAATGGAGTCATATGTAGAAACACAGGAAAATAGAACTCACGAGAATAGTATGAGCTCTGAACTCATTCAGGTTGAGGCAACAGACTTGTCGTTTGATACAGGTAACTTAGGATAATTTTATCGCAATAATTCTTAGATTCTATTCTTACACACCACCTCATCCTTTGGTCACTTTGTAACTTCGGCTACCTACTTGATAGATTCAGGTAGCCTAGCACAAACCATTCAATGATCATGTTTAAAAAATTGTAAATGGCAGTGGGCTTAGGATGTTTTTCATTTAAGCTAAGGGTTGTTGCGATATCAGCAAACTATCGATAACTTATTCGATATCGAGGGTAGACTTCCGTATCTGTTGGCACAAACAACCGAGTGAATCGATATATTGATTAATCAATATATCGTTTGGTTAGTTAGGTAAGGTTAACCTAACATAACTAAGTTAGGCCTAACCAAACAATATATCGAATGAAACAACAGATAAATTGATTTATTCATCCCGTTATTTGTGCCAACAGATACAGAAGTCTAGACCCGATATCGATTCCAGCCTCTAATACTTAGGCTTATCGATATTATGATAACTTAATATCGGAGCCAAATATCAGTATTACTTTGGAGGAAACCACTTATTAAAGACTTTGGAACGGAATGAATGATTCTTGAAGAGCTTGTTTAGGATTTTTGATCAGGCCTTTTGTCAGGAAATATTTTTTAGCACATACGTTACTTATTATTTTAGAACCTGTCGATTGTTATTAAGCTAGGCCCTACTTTTTTATAATGTCTGCATAGGGTAGTTTCTACTACTTTGCTAGTTACAGTAATCTGCATTTGCAAATCATGTCTTTAACCCATTCCTGACTGAGTTCAGGTCCTCATGAACTCAGACCGAGTCAAGTACTTGACCGGGTCAAGTAACAAGCAGTTGGAACCGAGTAAAAAAGGGCCAGAGTGTAGGCCTACAATGTTGTGGTAAAAAACTCATTAAAAATGTAATTTATGAAATTAATGCCTCAGTTACACTTGTGTTTAAACTTATCTAGGCCTACATAAAATTCCCTTTCATATGACACTAATTTTAAATAAAAAATATTTTAGCCTAAGTATTGTAATTTTCAATGCGTACCTATATGCATATACAAATTTTTTTTAAAAACAAACCTTGAAGTCAATTTCTTGGTCAAATTTATAAATAGTAGGCCTATTCAATTCGTTACTCAAAAAACTTTATTTGGTTTGGACATAAAATCCTTAATTTTAATAAGTAGCTGTTTTTGTAAAACTATGCAAAACGACAAAATTGGCCTAGGCCTAATACAATTTTTGTATCAAAATTGTATGTGTAGGCCTTTCTACAGTAAGTTAAAGTGTTTGGAGTATTGAAATAAATGGAAAATAATATTCCAAGCATAATTATATTACTTTTACAACTAATTGCATCATTGGGAAAAATTAGGTGAATCATTAATAATGTATAATAAGCCTAATAATAATGCATTATGCGTGAGGACGGGCGCTTCCCGTCTTTAGTCTTTCGTAACGTGACGTGCTAGGACAGGCGCCGCCCATCCTTAGGCGGGAATGGGTTAACTGCTTTTTTAACACTGTTTTACTGTTATACTGTTCTATGAAATGGCGACCATACAACATAGGTATTTTAAGCCAAGTATGAATGGAGATGAGTGTAGGATGAGTGGCGCGATCTTGTAGTCTTGTTAGTGACTAAAGCCGACATTCCTTAGACACAGCTGTTAATTAATAGCCCATACAGCTAATGGCAACTAAGGAACCTACAGTTTATAGTGAAATCCGAAACACATTTTTGCCTTGGTAATTACGAATTGGTCTAATTATCAGGATAGTACTGCGGATAGTCGTAGTACTCGCCTGTGCAGACGTTAATCCACGCTGGGGAGTATCGCATCCACAGTGCATGGCTTTAAATATCCACAATTAAACGTCACTGAATAATTTTCATTATTAGGCCCAATAAAGTCATATATCGATTGATATCAAGGTTTGCTAAAAGAACACCGCAGACGACACTGGAGCCTGAGTGGACCACAACTACGGCACCGGCTCTTGAGCTCTGACAACTGACAAGTAACATCGCAACCAACACTCCAGCAATAAAAATCAGTTGCTACCAACTAGTTCCCTCTACCACAAAAAATACAACCAGCTAGTCAATATTAGTGGGGATTTTATCTTGTACATAACTTAACTTGTTGGGAGGTTTGTCAATATCGTTAAAACTTTATTACCTAAACTTTTGTTACCTAAACTTAGGACATTCAATATCGAAAACCGATATTGACAAAATTCTTCCAATGTCACAATAATATTGAAAGCCCAATACCGATACAATATTGAAAATATCAAAACATCGGTATGGATTGATATCGATAATATTTTAAATCCCTATTTCAGTTGTGATTCGATTGTAAGCTGGTGATTGTTGTGTTCTCGTGTTGTGATCAAATACACATCACCACAGAACAGATTATTATCAACACATGCACATACTTTGATTGGTATAAGGAGAATGCTGAAGGAATCTAACCTAATTTCAAAATACTTAACTTAGGCCTAATTCAGTCTCGAATCTGCACTAGTCCGACCTGCCCTCCCCGCATGCCTAAATAAGATCAGTGCTCAATTTTTGTTTTTAGATGAGTTATTTCAATTTGATATTTTTGACAGATAATTATTAAAAAAAAGAGTAGGCCTATGGATTGTTAAGGTAATTGAATGTCATAATTGGCTCTAATCTAAATAAACATTCTCAACATAACTTACCGTGCTGCTGTAATGAATTGGGCCGGTAATATTCCCAGTGGGAGGGAACCAGCTTTTGACATGGGTTGTTCAAAAGCTGGTGTGTGGTGTGCAGGCCTGTGGTGTGTACAGCGTAATTTAAAGTTTTTCTGTCTCATAAAGGTATTAGTTTCAGTAGCCCTATAGGCCTAGTAGTTTACGCAACGACCACATTGAGACTATTAAGCAAGTTGCGTACACTAAGTTACTTTACCGACCGTTTTTTTAATTACTAACTATTACTAAGTACTCATAATTTCTATAAGAAGTTACATTTTTGTCTCATTGCCACTGACAGTGATGCAATAACTCATTGCACCAACCACTAATTGCACCACTCGACAATTAAATTGGTTTTAACAGCTGGATATTAGTTGAAGCTTGAAGCATTACAATTTGTACAAAAATGCTGTTAAGTAAGTAAACAATGTTGTTAAGTAAATATTTTCAATTCTAAGAACAGAACTGAAATGGCTATTTTAAAAAACGGTCGAAGGTAAAGAAGTTAACATTACCCCAATATTCTTTTTATATGTAATAATCGTAGGCTACTATACCTATAATACACCACCTATAATACACCTATAATACACATATATTGTCACCTATAATATAAAATATAATATACACCTAATATACAACACCTATATTTTAGCTCTAATCACAATAATTATTTCTATAGACCTAATATATAGCCTACAGTGTGTATTACAAAATTGTTGCTTGCGTATCGTTACGTTCTGAACATTTTGCTTCCTAAAAAATATTTAACTTAATCTGTAAAAAATAGCCTCGCACCAATAGGCAACTAACATAAAAGATTACAAAAATATGTTTTACTAAAATGAATTGTATTTTTCAGTGCCTGATTCTCTTGAGTTGAAAAAGAAAGTAAATGATATTGAGGAATTCCTTTTGCAAAACCCATCACCTCCTTTGGGAAAACTGAAAAACTTTGCTCTCTCAGAAGGTGGATTAGTTTGTGGTAAGTGAGCGTTTGAAAATATTTAACACGTAATATTTACTGTATAAATAAGCTCACATCATACACTAGTTGTTCAATACAACCGGTAAATATAAAGGTTGCAAAGATTAACATCAATAATATTCACATTGGTCTGTCTTGTGTAACTTAGGCCTACCCAATACAAAAAGCAACTCACAAGCATTGTAAAGCAAGATCATAGATCCTTCATAAATTCGTCATGGTGCACACAGGATGTCCAGCCAACTTGAAAAAAGGAAAACCAAAAATTACACATGAGGTTTGATTAACAGAAAAACAAATTTTTACATAAATTTTCCATGGATCCTGGAACTAATAGATTTCTGAATAATCACATTTTGTTTCCTTTTTAAATAGCTTATGAACATTGTGGAAAATTATCACAAAGTTCATCTACTGTAAGCGTACGACTTTTTTGTGAGCCGGGTGTGCGGGGGAGGGTGGTAGCAATCTCCCACCGCAGCCAAAGTTTCCGTGGCATTGGTCGGACTACGCTTTCTAAAAACATTTAACCAGCGCTGTTCACGTTGATTTCCTTTTTTGCTTACGTTATTTTAGAATTTAAATTAGAATATGATTCAAGTACCACACAACGCAATTACTGTGGGTTTTATATTATTGTTTTTGTTCTGTAGTAGAGTATAATTAATTTTGATATAGGCCTAACTATGTAAAATGCTCACCAAATGGTAAAAACATAGTATATTCCAATTTAATTGTAAAGTTTGACTTATTAGGTGTAAACCATTAATTTAGTTTATAGGTGATATCTTAAGATGTAGTACTTTATGTAAAAACACATACATATATACCTATAAACAGAAAACCATAAGGTTTAGTACATATAATTGTGGAAACTTTTTGCTTACTTTCATATTATGTATGTTTAATAAAATTATAACAGGTTACGTACCTTGACGTCCACAATTCCTTAGTCGGTATCCGTTGACTATAGTTTCGACTACTACGTAGTCATTATCAAAAACGGATCGTTAAAATATTACATTCGTTGAATGTCGTCAAATCTTAAATACATCGAACACACAAACAAACATAACACGAATACACGAACACGGTAGACATTTAACATAATTGGCCGGCCGTCACACGTCACTGAACTGGTCGACGACGATGACTGTCATGTCCTGTTAGTCATCGTCGTCGACCAGTTCAGTGACGTGTGCCGGCCGGCCAATTATGTTAAATGTCTACCGTGTTTGTGTTATGTTTGTGTGTTCGATGTATTTAAGATTTGACGACATTCAACAAATGTAATATTTTAACGTTCCGTTTTTGATAATGACTACATAGTAGTCGAAACTATAGTCATTGGATACCGACTAAGGAATTGTGGACGTCAAGGTACGTAACCTGTTATAATTGATTACCAATTCCGGAAGGCTTCAATATTAATAAAAAGTTTAATAAAACTTTATAATATCGGACGGGTTTTCCGAACAACCTGTAAAATGGTTAATGGATTGCAGTTATTTATGTTATATCCCTAAGTTGATAAAACAAAACTCGGTCTCCTAATGTCGCAAAGTATTTTATGACAATATTTTATTACCTCATTTTATTACTTAGGAAGAGTGTTGTATTCTATCGTGTTCTATCGACTGTCAGTTTATTGGACTGTGTTGTGGAGTCAAGTAGTGCGGTTGGGCAAACCATTCTCAGTGAAGCGAGGGAAATTATAAAACCAATAGGCGCCATGTGTTGGTTCACGCCGTGGGTTTACGCTTCCGCTGGGAGTAGAAGTACAGTAGTATAGACAACAGTTTTAGGGCGACTAGTAGCAGATCACCAAGCACCGGGCTGTGGTGGGGGCCCCTCCTGGCCGCAGAGGCGGTGGAGGGGCCACGCGCAAACAAGTAGTGCACTTACAGTAGTAATAGTATGATAAATTGCTGATCTCATTATAAATGTGAAAGTATTAAGGACATTCTTGCAATCACAGTTAATCATCATGGATGTTTCCACAATAACGAGAGATGATTTAAGATATTGTATCAAGCTCAGAAAAAAGTATCAGTTGTTGCTATGACCGCAGGAGATAATCATGGGTGCATATTCGCCAGAGATAATGAAAAATATTGTCATGTCGGTGGAACATCATCACAGTTTTTAGTGTGATCGCTGATCATATTGCATGTTACATTTATGATGTGGCATTTAAAACCAGAGTTAACTATGAATTGGAGGTTTTCAGATTCAAACTAGTATAGATCATCTAACCATAGTATTCCCATTTTACAATCAAAGTTAATTCGCCGTTGACAAAACTGAATTGTTGCCAAGTGGATGTAGTGCTGGCGTTTAAAATAGTAATTTTCTGAGGACTGATATGTCGTCATTGGGGTTCAAATCAATTAATGATGCTTTCTAACAAAATGTTGATGGTAGATTGTAACAAATTCCAGGGTTTGGACCTCACATAAAGTAAAAAATGTCAATGCTGTTGAAAAAAAAAACACACAAATAAAACAACCAATAGCTGATGAGGAATTCCTCGCATTGTAACTAACATCAATGTTGCTAACTAGCTGTTTGTTGACAGATGAGGTACGCAGGAAAGTGTGGCCTCTACTGCTTTCACTCGATCCTGAAAAAGCGGAGCCGGCCCCAGCCCTAGAGACTTTGAGGGCTCATCCTGAATATCAGCAGGTAAGTTTGTCAACTTTGTTATGAAATTTATGATTTTAAGTACTGTATCGGGGTGACGGATAACAGAGAGGTTCTTCTGTACTAACGTACCCTCCGTAGTCGTCACACTCGTTTGTAAGTGGATATAATGGCAGAGCAACGCGATCTCTCTGATGGTTTCCTAAGTTTGAATTTTGTTAGTTGATTCATGCTTTTACTTGACCCTACTACTAAAAAAGATGCAAATGTAGTCAACTGCCATTTTGGATTTTGTGAAGATTTTAAGTCTGTTGTTCTAACTACTGAGGATACTGTTTACTAATTATTTGAATTAGGATGTTAATATGTTGGTTCAACAACTGATGTCCCGTAGGTGGTGTTGGATGTGAACAGGTCGCTAAAGCGGTTCCCTCCCGGCATCCCGTACAACAGACGAGTGGCGCTGCAGGATCAGCTGACTACCTTGATCCTACGAGTCATCTCCAAGTACCCTCACCTACGATACTACCAGGTACATATTATAATTGTTTCCGTAACTATAAACTCTTATGAGAACTAATGTTTCTCACGGATTTAAACAAATTGTAAGAAAATTATGTGTATAGCATTACCCGATGAACTATATGAAACACTAGAACGAACACACTCTGAACAGGAAGATGGTTTGCCGGCTGCCATATTTGAACTGGGTAAAAAAGCTGTGCAAACCTATACTTTTGTTTCATGATGTTGTAATTTATTGCACATTCATAAATTTATTTAAAAACAAATTTTGTGAGGATAGCAAGCTAATCTGAATGGGAAATAGTCCAAACTGGCACAGGAGACACAAAACTTTACACTAGGGCCTATACACAAAACGTTAGTTCTGTGTACTTACTAAATGTTTTGTGTTTATGTGTATAGTGTAAAGTTTTGTGTTTCTTGTGCCAGTTTGGACTATTTCCCGTTCAGGTAAGCCAGGCTACCCTCACACAATAAATCCTTAAAACCTATGTTATATAATTTATTTAAACAATGTATACAGGGTGTCCACATACTGGAAAGTCAGGGATTGTCACGGAAAGTCATGGGATAAAATTCTGTTCACTGAAAGTCATAGAAATAGGGGAAAGTCATGGAAATCCCCAATGATGGATGGTTTTGAGGGGACCATTTAATGCTCTAGTCGGCCTTAACCCCAACTACTGCAGCATTTTTTAGGATTTTTCGCAAATGTTCAACAATTCAATTTTTTATAGCTGTATTAGTTTATGAGTTTTGAGTTTGTAGTAGTTCATTGTTGTACCTATTGTACTCCAATGTTATCTGTTAATACATATTTCAGTATTTCTGCGAAATAACTTGTCTAGGCAGTATTATTCGTGTGTGTATGTTATATTACAATTTTTGTAAGTCATGGAAATCAATTGTAAATAGCCATGGACAAATAAATGACAAATTTTTTGTGTACACCCTGTAAAGTTTTTTTTTTTAATAATAAAATATCATCTAAACAAAGCAATTTAGGCTAGTCTGTAATGAATATGCATAAAATACTTGTTTTTTACCATACTCTTTAAGGAAACATTTCCCAACAGACTTCCCACTTAAAAAAAAAAAAAAAAATTTGCCTCCTTTGCAGAGTGTGGATACTGGGTAGGCTATGGTTTAGGAACTTAGTGGCAGCAAAGTGTAACTTATTTGACATATTAGAGCAGAATCTGTCTGAGGCTATTTCAGCTTCTAGAGCTTAGCAGACCCAATAAGTGAGAATAAGTAGTATTTCAACTGTTTCAAACTGTTGTATGTTCTACAGGGATACCATGATGTAGCTGTCACTTTCCTGCTGGTGGTGGGGGAAGATGCAGCGTTTCAGATCATGGAACGTTTGTCCACGGATCATTTGAAGGACTGCATGGAACCCACCATGGATCGAACCTCGTACTTGCTCAACTACATCTTCCCTTTGATACACAGGCTACATCCAGCGCTGTGCGAGTTCCTTGATAGGTAGGAGATGGATATCATCATAAATTATGTGTTTTCAAATTATACTGAAATGTTCACTATGTTTCTTATGATCGGAGTAAATGCTGTTTATGTGTGTTTAAGTAGTGTTTGTCTACATCCTGTTCTATTTTTAATTTATTGTAATGGTAAAAAATACAACCGTGTTGACAATTGCTCTAGGTCAATAGATAAAAAAAGATAATGCGTGAATTGCTGCTTACCTTACATCAAATCTTATATTACATAATTAACATTGTAGTAGTAACGGTGGACCAGGACCACCAAATGGTTGCTAATAAATATAGGCATAGATTATAAATGTTACATGGCATGACATAAAATCAATCATTATTCTTTTTAATCCTGTTTGAATGGTTGGAAAACGAATACACTCTGCTTCTTCACGAATAAGCTCTGCTTCTGCTCACTGCCAAAATATTGGCAAAGCCACCGGCCAAAATGTATTTTCATTAAAATCGAGCTTGTGTCAAAAAGGTTTAGGCCTACTGCTATATTGCTATTTTACTCTGGTTGTTTTGCAGGTCTTGTGTGGGCACCATGTTCTGTCTGCCTTGGTACCTTACCTGGTACAGTCACAGTCTAAACCGATACAGAGACGTGGTCAGACTGTACGACTACTTCCTAGCGTCCCCCCCACTACTGCCACTCTACCTAGTGGCTGCAATCGTAGCTCATCGCCAAGATGAACTGTTCTCCGTAGACTGTGATATGGCCACCGTGCACTGCCTTCTGTCTAACGTAGGTTGTAGTTAGGATCTATATTATTTTGAAAATTCCTCAAACAATTAATATATTGAGCCTTGAGAGTTCAAGATTTGCACAAAAAATTGCTGGATGTTATGAACAAAATAGCTTTTTAATACAGATGTTCTTGCACGAGTGAATTATCAATGACTTTATAATAAGATTGGGGTGCAACTAAAGGCATGTTTCAACACAAATGAATGGGAGTGTATACAAATTAGATGTGTTGTGTCGTTGTATCATTATTATCATTGTAATTTGAGATGTGGACGCCACCTATGTGAGTATTTTAACCCAAATATGAGTGAAGGATGAGTGTAGAATGGAGTGAGATGATCTGAGTAGAATTGTTATTGACCAAGATTACCTGTTTCTATGAAATCATAGTTTTCATTTGGAAGTTTAACAGGATTTACTTATTAACTCAAATGCATTTGGATTTGTATCAGGGCCTCAAAAATAAAATATCTGGAAACTGTTGGTTTTATTTTTCCCCCACCAAATTAGAAACAATAGTTGGACAGAGATATATCTAGTTTATTATGGAAGGATTGTCCATCACCCTGACATCGTTGACCATGTCCTTTATTGTTGACAGCTGTCTGATGATTTGCCGTTTGAGAAGCTGTTGAGCCAAGCCACAGACTTATATGACAAGTTTCCTCCAGAGAGTATAGAGCCTGAGGTCAAAGAAAGATGTCAGTTGGAGTAAGTACCTGTATCAGAGACTGTGATTATTTGGAATTATAGGGATTGCATGAGACATACTTTTTGATTTTCATTTTAGTGAATCAAACTGACTGCAAGGTATAGATTTGGAGAGAAAGGGCTTATTGCTTGAGAATAGGTGCGAGAAAGGATAGGATAAGCAGGCTCACCTTAAGAAATATAGGCACCCCACTTCATTTGTTTTGTGTTTTCTTCTGTGTTCTGTAGTGAATGAAGTGGGATGCCTACATTTCTTAAGGCAAGCCTGCTTATCCTATCCTTTCTCACACCAATTGACTGCAAGGTATGGTTTAGTTATTGAAAAGCACTTTCAGTGTCCTTTTACAATATTTAAAGGAAGAATAATTTTGCTTGGGTAATGAAAATCCATGTAATGATTACTAATATGATCTAATCACACCCAACAACTAATAGCCATTATGATTTAAAAAGTCACATTGATAGATTTGGTTTAGTTTATGTCCAATATTTGTTTTATCAGAGCCCAGAAACGTCAGCAGGAGGAGGCTGAGAGAAAGGCGCTGGTGAGGCGGAGGGGTAGAGGTAGGGGCGACACATCGTGGGTGAGGCGACTGTGGGCCTGGCAGCCGCCCGTACACATACCTAACTACAAGATCCTGATACTCACTGCAAGTGTGGCGTTCGGCTTCTACGCCTACCTCAAGGCTGGTCCTGACGCAATAGACTTCACACCCAGGTAAATCATTGGTGGATTATTTTTTTTGGGATTTGTGAAATTAAGAACTTTTAGTCTTATTATTGTAAATTTCCAGTAGTTGTATCCAGTTTCTTTGGTGATCTTTGTTTGAAAATTGTTCAAATTTGTCTATGGATCTTTTGTTGTCTTTAGGATTCAGAAATACTATGAAGTAATAGCACCTTAATTTTCTATGTTTTACAAACATTGTCCAATCCTAAACAATAATTGTTTTCAAAATTATTTAATTGTACTTTTGAGACATGATACTTTAATGCTGGGTCTAATTGGTACTATGTATAATTTTTTACTCAGGCCTACATGTTGTATAGCTTTTTGCTCAACACAATATTCTGCTCCTGCAGCAAGAAATAGGTGTTACAGTTGCATTTTTCTGTCTCACCCTGAATAGAAATTATATACTTGTTAGTCTTTGAGCCTTGGGTATGGCAGCCACTGTAGTCTGTGCACTGCATTAGTTTGTAAGGCATTTTACTAACAATACAGTTAAGATGGTTAAAATTTAGTAGACAGATAAAAATTGTAAAATTGACTTAAATGACAGTGTATTTATCTTTTAAAAACACCTGCACTGACAAGCTGTACTCGGTAAATAGTACAAGTGCTGTGGGATGGAGTTAGAGAACCTATTTTTTTATACTTAAAAATTTGGCCTCAATGAATTAAGTAACAGAAGATCTATGACAATTGAGTAATCCTGTTTTAACTCGCAGGTAGCCTTTGCCCCTGTCCCGAGACTCCACCGAGCAGCCTTTGCAACGTCCTGTCTGTGATCACTGTAGTTCTTACATTAGATGTTGGTTCTACTTTTTGTGTTGGTAAAGGTGTAATAGCTGCAAATTGTCTGCCTCATATGCCCATCTGTTTATATTTTTCTCATATTTAATGGGAGCCTCACACTGTTGAATAGTGAATTTTTAAATTTATTGCCCGTCTTTGGTCAAAGACACTGATTTGTTTATAGTGGCATCAAGAAAAATAAATTTTCGGTAGTGGTAATAAAAGTATCAGCCACAGTTGGTTGTATAAAATTGTCGAGTATAATTTTATTTTGAGGTTTTCGATCGCCAGTATCTTAAATTGTTTTGATATTTGTTTCATTAGTAACCTATGTTTTTTATAAGCCTCTAGTTTGGACTTTATAAGAAGTTGTATTGAATATTGTTACATCACTACATTAGATTCCTGACTATCCACAATATATCCTACAGTAATCAGTGGTCGAGTGATCGTCAATAACACAAACATAACCTAAAATGCCCGAGAAATAACTAACATTGACTTGAATGTACGGTTAAGCTTTAATTCTGGTTTAGGCATTGATAAAACGTTTTTGCAGTGTAGATATACATTTTAACTTCGCTACACACTTCTGTTTTACAAAACATAATATTGTAGTACCTATGTTTAGACCTAAATTAAATGACAAAAATTAAAACAAAACTTATTAACACATTGTTTGTAATCTACGACTCATCGGTGGTTGGTTGAATATACATTGGCAACTCTATAGTCTGTCCGGGAGATGATGGGCCTCCTCAACCAAAACATCTTGGTAGTCGCTGTTTAAAGTACATATATATATATATATATATGTTTAAAGTAAGTATATATATGTTTGCGACAGTGGTTACTTTACAAGCCTTGTTAATATTTTAAATTGAAATGGCGACCATACAAAGGTAGGTATTTTAAGCCAAGTATGAATGAGTGTAGGATGAGTGGCGCGATCTTGTAGTCTTGTTAATGACTAAGGCCGACATGTTCCTTACAGATAAGATGTTGAAAACCACATTTTGCCTTGTAATTTATGATTTGGTCTAAGTATTAGGATAATACTGCGGATAGTCGTAGTACTCACTAGAACGGACGTTAATCCATACCCGGGAGTATCGCATTGAAAGATCATGCCTGTAAATAGCCACAAATCTTGACCTTTGACCGGATTATAGGACGACGTATCGTGTTTTCTATTAGATGTTAATATATCTATTTATGTGTAGTTTGTTTCTATGTGACGGATCAGTCTCTTTTCCAATCGTATGGGATTAATTCACTTGTGGATAATTTGGAGTCTACTGTATTTAAGATGGGAACAAAACAAAATATGGGGTATTTTAACCCAAAGATGAGTATATAAAGAGTGAGAGATGCTTTATGTAGCTTTGTTGGCAAGACCAGCTGTTTCTTGAGTCAGAACCATTTAGTTTCCGGGGTTTTTTGTCAAACCCTCTACATTTTCTGATTCTGATGGTCCAACCGAAAGTCTAAATCTGTTGCTATTTACTTTACGTACGAGGTACGAGTGAATCATCTGTCAAGCAGGGTTTTATACAGACTATATTCCTGGTTTATGTTTTTGAAATTGTTGTGATCACATAATCAATCCTAAACTGATGTTTTATACATACAGTATTTTAATTTTTTAAATTAAAGTTATATACCATCCTGGTTGGCATGCTTCGGGTATTGTTGAAAAAGAGATTGTCTTGTAATTAAGTGCTTTCATATGATACCAAATATTTATTGTAAACATAGTTTAATAACCTAAAATGGACAAAAATAAATTAAGTTCAACATTTGAATCCTTTTGCACCTGTAATGATATTGTTTAGAATTTGATCACCTCCTTTTTAAATGTTTTTAGAAGCAAAAATTATTAATAATTTCTTCTTGTAGAATTAATTTAATTCAAAACAACTTTATAAGCTCAAAAAGAAAGTTATCCTCAGCTTAATCTGAATTAAAAAAAATATTCATTTCATATTTTAACTACTTATTTCCTGAAAACATGTTAATTATACATGTAGATATCAGGAAATATAATTCACATAATTTTTTCTGTTTAAAATTTGTTTGTAGTCTGAATGTAATTAAGTATTGAATGTTACAGCTTGTAAATAAACAAAATATGAGTATTTTACCACACTGAAGTGCTCAATCTGAAGTGTATTTATATATAAAACATAACCTCAAATTTCCGGCCAGTACTCTAAAATAGATTGTGTTTTTACCATGCTTTTTGGTTTAAAATGACTTTCTACATTAAGTAAGATTACATTTTTTTTTTATTCTGATGCTGTGTATCAGGCTTTATAATTTACTTCTAGATATTTTTGTATTGGAATGAATAGATGGTAAAATTTTAATGTGTTAATTGTTTTTTTTTATAAAGAATCGATAGGTGTAGATTAGATATTTTGTTATCAACTTATTGTGTATTAAGTTTTATTTTGTATTATGGGGACCTTTCTTCTGTTAAAGCTAAGTTGCTTTTTCAATGCCAGTTTTGATTATATGGTAACATCCCTTAGAATTGTGAAATGTGGGAGTGGCATGTCCCTTATGTCCCTTAGGGCAGCACATGCCCCAAAACAATAAACATGTGTAATTACTTAAACTTGAAATAAAATCAGCCAAACAGACTCATTTTATTTATGTGTTTAGTCTAACACGCAAACAAGATTTTGAATATGGGTTGTAAATAAATTTATTCAGTATGAAAATATTTTTAAAAATATTTAGAATAATGTTAAAAGTTAGATGATTTGCACCTAAATGTGTTTAATTATTTTAACGATTGGCCTCTCTTTGGAGTTTATATTCATTACAATTATGTATGTAAACTGCTATTAAATTTGCTCATATACCTTTAAATTTTAAATAACAGATAAACATAGATTATCTGAATGTGAATGTTCACAAAACAGCCAAACATAAATTATCTGGATCCACAGTCAGCCGTTGTAGATTCAAAATAAATTTGACATAAAAAAAGATAGCTGTTCTCACAATTATTTTTTGTTTGTGATAGTATGGCAATAGAAGCCCATTTTTCAAATTTGTATCACCTAAGAACTTTAATTTTAAGTGTATTCAAATGATTTGACCACCCTAATCACTCCCGACAAAACTTGTTTAGATAATTATTGCTCTTAATTTTTTCAAACCGTTTTTAAGGAGACTTTGTTCCAAAAAAAAGCTATATAACGTGAATTTATGTATTCTTGGTAAAAGACTCTAGGGATTAAGTCGGGTTTTCCTGAGCACGGAAGCGGAGATTAGACTCCTTTTGACGGAATTCTATGTTCCTGTTTTCCTAGAAGCGGAGTGGAACGCCATGTTAATCACTTCTCTGCTCTCCACGCCTAGGAAAACCTGGCTTTACCTTTAGCAGTGGGTAGTTAGAAGAGTGTTTCCTAAAAGAAGACCCTCCCGCAACCCTGCTCTTTCTCTCATTATGTTGATTTAATAATGTTGTACAATACTTTTGAGTAGACAAACCTTATATAGTTCGGCCGCTTAGAAAGCGACCTCCTCCAGCATTGGTTTAGCATTAGCGCGCAGGTCGTTTTCTAAGCGGCCGAACTATAGCCAGCTGTTTCACTGTAAACCAGAATTTAAAGACAATGAGGGCTGTCTCAACCAATTGACCAATTATAAATTAAGCTGGTACTTAAATTGATTGTTGTGTTAGCTACACTTGCAAATCTACGTTGATTTAATGTTATTGTACAATACTTTTGAGTAGACAAACCTTAAAGCCAGCTGTTCCAGTGTAAACCAGAATTTAAAGACCATGTGGGCTGTCCTAACCAAATGACCAATTATAAATTGAGCTGGTACTTAAATTGATTGTTGAGTTAGCAACACTTGCAAATCTGCTACTATTCTCAGTTGTAAGGTAAACAGGTCCGCGGTTTGTAAGTGATGAGCCTGATAGATAATTGCGCCCCCAACAAACCTAAAACTCTTGCGCCAATGGTAAACCTATCAAAACAGCCCTGAAAAGTAAGGAAGCAGTAGTAGGCTGTATTCAGAATACCAGACCCATTTATTATACAAGACCCCTCAAAACTTGAATTTTACCTCCAAATTTATAAACTAAATTCCATTAAATTCTGGTACAAAGAATTATTAGTGAGGTAACATTATTTCTCATTGATTGAGATTGTCTACTTCAGTATTCGAGAGTTAATTGTCAGATTGTAGCATTGACTATTGGATACTGAAGTTGTATTAATAGTCAAAGATTGTAGTCAGTGGCTTGAAAAGAAACCCTAGTATTTAATTTTCAAATAGGTCTGATATTGCAGTTATTTGTTTGTATATTAACAGAGTCTAACGAATGTTGTTCAGCTACCGATTGTACATAGTTGTTGTTCCTTAAATTTTGTTATTTGATATAGCAAATTATTTTGTATTGAAGATGCTTTTATGTGCACATTTTTACTATTCTTTTTATGGTGTTGTTTGATGTAGATATTTATTTTAAATACAATAAGGAAAAAGTTGAAACTGTGTTATTTATTCAAAACATACCTAAAAAACATTTGTTTTATTCAACTATTTTTTTATTCTAAAAATTAATTGAACATAAATTGCCTCTTATACAAGGCAGCGGCGTTGTTATGTGGCAACATCACAAAAATGGAATTCCTGTTGCCACAGTAATCTATAAGTATAAAAGAGGATGTCTGTATATATATAGATATATATTTGTTTGTTTGGCAGTGATAAACTCAGACACCGCTGAACCGATTGCCACAAAACTTGGTACATACGTGTAGAATGTCATGGAATAGGTTTATACACCATCAATTTCGTGATCCGTCCAATCGGCTCCGCCCCAGTGGCTCTGGAGTTTCCTATGTTAACCTTATGAGAAATGGAATTAATGAATCTTAACAGCTGTTTCAATTAAACAAGTTGGTTCTGTTCTATGATGTTCAATAGCATTAAAGTTACAAGGATTACCAACAGGGTGCAGCACTATTATTTCTTTTACATTTATGACAACAGCTAATTTGCAACCAAAAGGTGAGTGAGCGTAGCGAACGAACTTCAACCTGGAGGCGAGTTAGCGTAGCGAACGAGCTAACCTGAAGGCAAGTGAGCGTAGTGAACGAGCTAACCTGAAGGCAAGTGAGCGCAGCGAACGAGCTCCAACCTAAAGGTGAGTGAGCGTAGCGAACGAACTTCAACCAGGACGTGATTGAGCCATGCGAACGAGATCATCTTGAAAATTAAGAAGATAAACGGGGCAAAGCCCGCGGGATTATACAGGGTGGGGCAGGGAAGTATCCCTAATTTTAAAGGTAAATTAAAAGACAACCAAAAATGTTAGAGCCAAACTTTTTATTGAGATTAAAAGGTTACATCTGGGAGTTTATTTTAATATAACTTTACTTGGTTTTAAACAGCATATCCTGCAAGTTGTGTCCCTAATCTTAAATGCATTACTGTATTCTGGTTCTGGAGTTCATTATAACTTTGTGAAGCATTTGTTGTGGAAAGAGGCAACATTCAAGGTGAATTGCATCCTTCAAAGCATCTAGGGTCTTCCCTTGAACTATCCTAGGCTTAGCATCACTCTAATAGAGCACATTCTGCTTATTTACCCGCTCCAGGAAAATGGAAGTGTGCCTCGTCACTAAACAAAACCCGAGCAGCATGAGGTAGTCCCGCAATTAAGATTTCACATGACTGCATTCGTTGTTGCCAGTCCCTTTGTGTGAGTTCATGACAACTACCCTCTTGTATAGATGGAGGTGTAAGTCCTCATGGAGAATACGAGGCACAGTACGATTAGACAACGCCAGCGCGGATGCATGCTTACAAGGAGAATTTTGAGGAGACTTCAAAATCGATCTTCTGACAAGGTCAATGTTTTCAGGACTCCGGACCGTTCTTTGAGTTCCAAATAAACTTCGCAATACACCACCACATACACGAAAGTAATTCACCCACACCAAATTGTAACAGCTTTGCGACAGGCCACCCGATAACCCGACAGCCAATGGTAGCTGCACAGCAACAATAGACAGAATTTTGAAAAAAATACATCTCGAGTGAAAAAGCACATTGGTCACTCGAACAAGCCATATCTACTACTGATAGTGATATTTTTGTAAATTCCCAAAACAAAAGCTTCATTTGAGCCTAACCCCATTCCTCCAGCACACCCCCACTACTCACAGTACCATCTTAAAAGTAGGGATATTTCCCTGCCCCACCCTGTAAATAGTCAAAGGCAAGAGAACGTCTGCCGGGTTCAGCTAGTAACTAATAAAATAACAGAAATAAAAAAAGTGTAAACATAAACATTGCCTACACTCCTTTATATATTTGGGCAACTCAGCTGTTTTGTTTTGACGGAACAGCCATGTTGCAATTTTTGTCTCCCCGTGGCCTGGTTTTAGAGGAGGCTATGTATGTACCCATCCTTCTTAAAGGTTCAATTGAAGACAATTTTGAGGGTTTTTAAGTTTATTATTTACTAACTTTAACTTGTATTTGAAAACTGCTGCTTGTGCTCTAGTATTATGGACTAAATAGAAAAGCACAAACATTAAAAATTTTTATAACATCAAGTTAGGACCATTATATCTGCACCCGTCATAGAACCATTATCACACTTGATTGTTGTTACTTTGGATGGACATGAAACCCACCAGACTAAGCATCAGATATGCAACAAGACAAACAGTAATGTATACAGTCAATGATTTTATTGTACACGCTAACCTCAGTTATTACTGCTTTATTTTAAGGTTAGTTTTGAGAACAGTTGGGCTTAGGCTACTTTAGTCCAATGACCACCAGTCTTAAAAGACTTTAGGCAAATGCAAATATGTAATAGTGTGATATGTTGCCATGTTTTTTTATATAATTAAATAAGTATAGATATGATTAGGCTATGAATTGTTTATTTTTTATTCTCATATAAAAATAGCCGAAGTTGATCTGAAAAACAGTATCGTACAAGAAAACACTCATCAGAACCAATTTTATCCATAACTTACAGTAGATTTCCTCAGCCAATTTTTATAGGCCTACATAGTATAAGAAAAAAAACACAAATCCTAAAAACAGATTTTATTTACAAACATATTTACACTGAGCAGTTCAAAGTTCAAAACTTGTTGAGGCACTGCAGCAAGATACTTCTCAGCTTAAGTCGCAGGTCTTGATCAGCGACTCCGCAGTAGATATGGGTAGAGTTGTCATCTATCTGAATCAGGGTGTCATGCTCTTGCTGAAACCAACGGACATCAGGTCGTTAGTGTTGTTTGAGTGTTGGAAAGTTCAGTATCGGTACATATAGTTACTTTTATTTGATTTATTCACAGACCAAACTAACACAAGACAAAAATCTACACTACCACAGATGAAGTTTGTAAACTTTACACTTCGTTGGAAACCATAAACAGCGTAAACTGTTCAATTACTGCTTTTCACTCACATTTTATTAGTAATGGTAAAAATCAAAACAAAGAGAAATAAACGGTATCAGCATTCTGACACATACTTTCTCCCATAAGTTTGTCAACAACCTTTATCATGTGTAAGTGGTGAGAGTAAATATACGCAAATGAGATTTGTACAATTTAGTTCAGAATTTAAAGGACTATAACATGAAACATTTTTATCAAAATCAACGAATCATTCGAGCCATTTTTGGAAAAATACGATTTTTCTGTTATTTTATGGGGGTTTTAAGGGAAAATGACATAATTTACAATAACTTTCGAACCGTAATTTTTACAGAAATGGGATTTGTACCATTTTGTTCAGGATATAAAGGACTATAACATAATAAATTGTGATCAAAATCGTTCGGGCCATTTTTGGGAAAATCATATTTTTCCGTTATTTTATGGGGTTTTATGGGAAAATCCCCATAAAAATTAAAAATTTCTAAAAAATTAAAAAAAACTATCAAAACTGTAAGGACTATAACATACTATGTTAAATCAAGACCGGGTTTTTTCTAAAATCCTATTTTCGTTATTTTATGGGGTTTTTATGGGAAAATAACATATTTGACCATAACTTTTGAACCATAATTTTTACAGATATGGGATTTGTACCAATTTATTCAGAATTTAAAGGGCTACAACATACTACATTTTTATCCAAATCGTTCGGGCCATTTTTGAGAAAATCCGATTTTTCCGGTTTTTTATGGGTTTTTATGGGAAAATCCCCATTAAAAATTAAAATTTCAAAAAAATGAAAAAACGCCTGGAGATACCATGGATTAGAACCTACATACCAAATTTAATCGAAATCGGACCACAGGTGTGGTCTCTAGCTCTGTACACATCCAGACACACAGACACACACACAGACACACACACAGACACACACACACACACACAGACATCACTTCGAAAACCACTTTTTTGGGTCCAGGGGGACCCAAAACGAATATATTCACTCAAAACTCAAACTCGAAAATTTTGACGAAAACAATACTTTCTCCATATACTATGGTATAGAGGGAGAAAGTAAAAATAGTATGCCACAAAATTTAAGTTTTTATACAGAGTGTTGAAAATGTCTGGAACCAACATTATATCTGGTGAGTGGTTAAAGAAAAACAACTGATATTTTGTGTACGGATATACTATGGTTTTACCTATCTTTTGGTGCCTTATGACATTTTTTACCACTTATAGGGAACGTCCTGTGGAGGATGCAGTAAAAAGCTTTAATGGAAGCCTATGGTAAATGATACATAATTTTAAAGGCCATTTTTTTCTGAGTAAGGAGCCACAAGTTTCATCTCAAAAGGACCACCCTAGCAAAAATGGTGACTGTTTGAAGTTTTTGAAAATAATTGAAAGCTTAATTGGTATTTCTGTTAAAAATAAGTTTAGTAAAACGCCATTTTCGCTAGGATGGTCCTTTTGAGATGAAACTTGTGGCTCCTTACTCAGAAAAAAATGGCCTTTAAAATTATGTATCATTTACCATAGGCTTCCATTAAAACTTTTTACTGCTTCCTCCACAGGACGTTCCCTATAAGTGGGTTTTAAATTTCAAACAGTCGCCATTTTTGCTAGGGTAGTCCTTTTGAGATGAAACTTGTGGCTCTTTACTCAGAAAAAAATGGCCTTTAAAATGATGTATCATTTGCCATAGGCTTCCATTAAAACTTGTTACTGCAACCTCCACAGGACGTTCCCAATAAGTGGTAAAAAATTTCATAAGGCACCAAAAGATAGGTAAAATCATAGTATATACGTACACAAAATATCAGTTGTTTTTCTTTAACCACTCACCAGATATAATGTTGGTTCAAGACATTTTCAACACCCTGTATATTAGTGGGAAGTTTTGGTTGGGGTCGCTTGAGTTAGTTTGGCCTAGGGCCGCAAGTACCCTAAACACTGCAGAAATGTATGTTTTTGGTACTGGGACACACTTTTCTACAATATTGGTTTTAGGACATTATGAGAATATAACAAACCCAATACAGGCCCACGTCAACTTTGAGCTCACCAGATGAATGATAAACCCAGTCCGGCGTGGCTCCACCTTAGCGTCAGTGATACCCTCTTGGTTGAGCCGCTGGACAAACTGGTCAATCTCCAGTGGCCCGTACTCGTACTTGAGGTTTCTCATTGGCTCCCCTGGGCTCCTCAACCGAGGCCCTGCCACCCCGGAGCTGGTAGTGGCTGTGTCATCCTCTCCTTTCAAAGACTATAGAAAAAAAATATGAAACATCAATCGGTAACTTGCTCAGAAGAATCATTTACATTTACACACAAACAAACACAATATCTGGGTATTTGATTGACTGCAGTAAGAGAATAACACAAAAATGTCAGATAACCGTTGGTTGGAAAATTGATACTCTAACTTAAGTACATAAATTGACAAATAAAAAAACCTTGAATGTCCCACTAACCTGCAGTATATATCTATTGTCTTTAACAAGTAGTTTGCCAGTGACACTGCACACTCCGACGCCATTCTTGCCTTCCACAGGCACCAGCTCCTTGGCCAACTCAGGATCCAGCTGTACACGAGCCTTGACACACTTCACCGGCAGCTTCAACACGTCTCCTCGCTTGACTGACAAGATCACTGGAGCCGTCACTTGTTTGCGATCTCCCTGCAACAGACAAAAACTTCAAAGCACAAGTACACAATGGGCATTGTCAATTAATTAATATCGTTATTAATCGTCAAATATAGTAGTAGTTTACACAACAATCGGGTAAAAGTGTTAAGGACACGAGGAGAAATTTAAGGTACGAGCCTTGGTGAGTGCCTTAAAATTTTTTATGAGTGTCGTTAAGACTAGTAACGCGAGATTACTTTACCCAAGACAGTTTCGTTTATAGCCCCTCACTGATAGTGATGCAACACTCATTGTACCAACCACTCATTAACAATTAAATTGATCTTGACAGCTGATAAGTTGACGTTCGAGGCATTACAATTTTACTTCTTTTCTCTCACTCCTTGAACCTCATTGGTCCAATACTTGAGTTGTAAAGTAAAATAAACAATACTGTAAAGTCTATCTTTTCAATTCTAAGAACTTAACTGAAAAGGCCAGTTTAAAAAAGGTTGTAGGTAGTGGTGTTTTAGCACGTCATGAACAGAAATAACACCATTTTAATCACAGTTAATCAAAATCAATAGACTTTTTCCTACAGTCACCCGAAAAAGTTGGCTTCCTTGTACTGTTTATAGTACAGAAAGCTGCTAATTGCTGCATATTTATACTTTTCCGTACGGTTTATACTTTGCCGCACATCAGGATTCAAACGAAACAACACAAAACAGTGTGGTTCTATTATGCACGTAATCCGTGTACGCTTGGAGATAGGTTGGCAACACTTAAAGATAATAATACTATGAGCGGCTGATTGACTATTATAACTACGATTTAACCTGTCATTTTGTGTTTATAGTTTCAGTATTTCTGAACTTTCTGGACTTTTCTTTTTAACGCTTTTAAAACATTCCTACAAACTTAATAAACAAAAAAATACCTTTAATAAATCATTTTTTTAGGCGCGGAAACCACTTCAAATTACAAAAACATACGGAACTATATTCTCAAAACGCGGAGCACATTTCTTGCCGAGGAAAAATAGCGGAGTGATACGGACCGGGTACTACTTTCTCTAGGGCACCTATTTGTGTTGCCAGCTGAACCTAAAAACGTGTTGTATAGTGTTTGAAAGACTAATTATTTATATGCTTTATAGTGACTGTAGGAAAAATATAATGTGTAACACGAGAGCAAAAGGCCTTTGCTGCACTCGAGATCATTCCGTTCTCGTGTGCAGCAAAGTGCCACTTTGCCCACTAGTTACACAAATAACTATTGAGTCAAACATTTAAGCGAGGTATTTGATTAAATAAAATATTACTGTAGTGATGACTAGTGAAGAGTTAAGGATATACCCTGTATTCTTTTCAAATGGCTGATTTTGTTTTGGATAGGAATAAAAAAACTGTTCTAAATATTTATCTATACTGTACAGGTGTGCTTGCTCTTCCTATCCAACACAAAATCAAACCCATTCTGGCCCAGAGCCCTTTGACAAGAAAATTTATTTAGGAAGATTGTGATCGATGTTACATATTCATGTAACATATTGAGTGTATTAATGTTGTTTAGGGTTCAGGGACAGGACAAGATATAACTCACCACAATCTGCTCTTTGCTGATGACCAGATCCAAGCGCAGAGGGTAGTTCAGAGGAGGTTGTTCAGGGACAGGACAAGATAGGACAGATCAAGACTCACCACAATCTGCTCCTTGCTGATGACCAGGTCCAAGCGCAGAGGGTAGTTGAGAGGAGGTTGTGTGTAGCACTCGGGCAGCACAAGGTGTTGAGGCTTCAACTCACGTATCAACTTGTTTGCTTGGCTATAGTTGAGGCTAGTGTCTATGGGACAATGCAGCGCCTTCATGGCCACTGGCTGAAACGGAGCCAACGCCTCCAGGTACGGAAAGTCTGGCTCTATAAGTAAGAAAACAATGGAATTGATGTTTTTTCAAATTTGCTGATTGATCCCTGATTTCCTTTAGAGTAGATGCAAATAGTAGAAATAGAAAAACATTATATTACTGTAACTGATTGAGAAGCTTTTCCAAGGGGATATATTTCAGTAGCAGTAAGTAGGACATTTTTAAATAGAGTCCTAGGACTTATTAATACACGATAAAGTCACATAGGGTAACACTGATCTTTTGTCCTAATGTAGGATTTTAGACATTATTTTGGCAATTAAGTGAAAGTAAAAGAAGTTCCACTCTATACAGCCTTTAATTGTATTCAAGCCTTTGGATTCTGGTTTGTATTTGTAACTGTACATACAAAACACCAAATATCAGATTTATGAGACCAATATCAATCTCATAAAATCCTTTATATTCTCAACCAGCTAGTGACTTATGGTTAGTATAATCATAATCAATTAATTTCTTTTCTTTGATTAGCCTTGTTAGTTCCAATTGATTCGTATAATTTTTACCTATTAGATCTTGTTAGTCTTTACGAAGAAGGGATTGAATCTAAAGAGTTTTTATGAGGCAGTCAGTCTCGTCAGAGAAAGGCTAAGATAATATATGATTAATTTTAATATGAAGAATAATTGAGGCTGTAGCTGCTGAAGGGAACTAACTCGTGATGCACCCTTATAGATGAGATTTGCAATTTCGCTTCTTAATGTCTTATAGTATAATTTTTCTGACTTGAAAAGGTGTATTTCAGTTTGTTTGGTTGGTATGACTCTGAAAGCCAGCTGGTGTCACTAGGCCCTTTTAACATAGACCAGAGTGCCAACACCCAGCCAAACATAACCTAAACAAGGTCTTTGGTGTAAAACTTTAGGACGGGCCCTTTGAAAGCAGAAGCACTATTTTTCTTTCTCGTGTCTTCTATTATAATCTTTGATAATTTGGAATGGTTTGTTTGGTTGGTATGACTCTTTAGATCAGCTGTCACCCAGCCCTTTGAGCATAGACGACTGCCAACGCAGACAGCTAAACATAACCTCTAAACTTTAACAGCAATTATAGGCCCATCTAGCAGCTACAGCCTCGACTGTAAATGTTCCTGACCAGTAAATATGATGGTGTGATGGGGGTTAGATGCCCACATCTCCACAAAGTGAACAGCGTCTCCGAACCTTAGGCTGGGATGGCCACAGAATACAACACATGGCTGGAACATAACAAAACATCAATTGTACATTTAACCACTTTACAATTGTAGAGGCGTGCAAGCAGCTTGATTTTCAAGTTGAGCCTAGTGATCGAGCATCAAGTCAATAAAATTTAGCTGAGCTGATATGGCAACTATTATGACCTACTTTTAGACTAGTGGTGGGTGTTATATAACGTAATAGGATAAATATCGCTATTACTGAAGATTCACCTTTTTCTTGGTAACAGGTTACTGAGAATAACTTATTATTTTTGTAACGTTAACAAACGAATATAGACGAATAATAACAATGAAATATAGACAGATAATGAAATAAAAAAGAAATTCCAATAACATGTTTTATTTATAATGTGCGGTGAAAAAGAGAAGTCTGTACATTACACATTTTTGCTCGAGTTTTCGACCACTGGACGACGTCTAGTAATATATACATAATTAATAACTAAATTAATAATTTAATTCATGGACCATAGAATACCATCACTTATAACTCATTATTATTTTGTAATTTCAAAGGAATTCTCACTACGTTTTTCAAAGTACCGGTATTCATAGTTGGTGGTAGCCCTGAAAATATTTAACTATTGAAAATACAAAATACCTGACGGAAGTCTGTACTGAATCCCTCGTCATAAATGTGTTTGAAGTGCTTTAGTCTGCCGGACTTGATAAGCTGGGCGTGAGGGAACGGCTCCTCCGGCAGGTACACCTTGTTCTGCTTGGCTTGCGACAACCTGCCAGAGATCTTGGTTGAGTTAAATAGAATACCACATACAATATGATCATCTTCTTGTTAATAATATGATGATTATTTCAACCAATCATTAGTCAAAATAGCAGGTCTTGTTCATTCATCCTTGTCAAAAGTATTTCAAATTATTAATTTTTTTAAGGGTACCAAGATGGAAAGGTTAGATCTTGAGAAAAACCCCGTGCAGCTAATCCATTGCCTGATTGAAGAATTTTTACAGGTATAGAGTTTTTAACTAGTTTAGCTAGTACAATAAAATGAAATACAGGTTTTTCTTTTTAATTTTTCAGGCAAAGTTAGGACCACATGGACCTTTCTTACACTTAACCTTAAATTAGCTTAAAAGTCAGAGGTTCAGATACCATTGAACACTGTAGTGTGGTAAAAGGGTATAATTTGTAAAGAGAATGCCGAAAAGATCGATGAATTGTATAGTTTAAGTTGCTTCAGTATTTCCAAGCCCCTGAATTTTCTTACATAAAATCTAAGTCTTAAAAAGAACTCATTGATTGAAGTAAGTGAAAACATGTCCCAAAATCACCTCAAACTAACACTAGGACTAGGATAGTTTCCTCCTAACCTAGCCTCATAACTTACCAGGATAACCTCTGACAATTCTTTCAACTAGACTCACCACTCGGCCAGAATGTTGGAGTAGGCGATGGAAGTGTCTGCCACGGGAGAGATGAAGAACATCGGGGTGTTGGCCAGATTGACATTGTCCAGATGAGTGGATAGACATTCAAACAGATCGTAGACAGTGCCGGACACATAGCAGGGGATCAGCACACTGCCGTTGTTGCGAATAGTGGACGCTAAAACAATAAGGAAGTGGTATAGTAACAGGGGATGAGCACACGTTTGTTTAAGAATTAGGTAGCCTAAAACAATTCAATCTTATTCAATCTTATTTATCCGATGCTTATGATACTGAAAGGGAATCAGATTCCCAAAAAAGTTTAATAACCAAAAATTATACAAGAAAATAAACGTCAAAGGCCTAATTAGTATTATGTACCTCTCTACTCTTAGGTGTGTATGGGGAGCGAGCTGGTGTAGTGGTTAGAGCGCTGGACTTCGGTCCGTGAGGTCCTGGGTTCAAATCCCGCCAAATCACCAATGGATTTTATCTAAGTGATAATACCGCCCACTAGGTAATTCACTAGGTAATTGACCCATAGGTCTAGCCTGATGAGTAATGTGAAAAACAATCCCGGGCTCGTGCCTAGCGTCTTAGGAAAAAAAACTCATAGGTGTTCAAACTAATCAGATGTTAGGTATTACTTTACGAAAAAACTATGTTTTAGCTTATAGTTTTGGCAAGAGCCGACTGTAATCAATTTTCAATATTTTTCTTTCACCGTCGCAACAATAGTAAATAATTATTAAGAGGTACTGACCTACAGTCATACAGAGTTCGCCCAGCATGCTGTCAGGGTTGGCTATGGGAGTCTGCGTGAGAGCCGTCAATATCAGAGCTTTGCTGTGTTTGAGTGAGGCTTCAATAATAGTAAATAGGCTAATTATTAAGAGGTACTGACCTACAGTCATACAGAGTTCGCCCAGCATGCTGTCCGGGTTGGCTATGGGAGTCTGCGTGAGAGCCGTCAATATCAGAGCGTTGCTGTGTTTGAGGGAGGCTTGGTCCATCGGTCTGCAAACACAACAAGAAACATACAGGTTCACAATTAAGTCTTAGGATGACATGAAAACTTAACAAAAATGAGATATCAATTTGGCATATCATTACTGGTAATAGTAAGCAACTTTTCTGGGTACATGGTGATCGAATGTCACCTATGGGGGATGGCCCATAGGGTCCCTTAGTTGCCATTAGCTGTATGAGCTATTAATTAACAGCTGTGTCTAAGGAATAAGTCGGCCTTAGTCACTAACAAGACTACAAGATCGCGCCACTCATCCTACACTCATCTCCATTCATACTTGGCTTAAAATACCTACTTTGTATGGTAGCCCTTTAATTGAAAAAGTATTAAAAAGTATTGGAGTAAGCTGAAAATCTTATAGTTAACATAGGTTTATATGTACATCAAATTAAAGGTCTTGCTAAACTGAAAACAATGCCGCAAACTGGACCTTAAATGGACAACCCAGTCAAAAATAACAGCCGTTCAAAATTTCTGAATCTGCTATTTTGAATCTTTAAACAGCTCCTATTTTTCACTCAGTAGGCCTAGTTATTTTGAGCTCAAATTCGCGGCATTGTATTCTACTTATTAAGACCTTTAAATTGATGTGCATATCGACCTATGCTCTTGTTTATGATTTTTTTCCGTTATCTAGCGGGTGGCTGAGGACGTTGCATATAATATAGCATTGCAAATCCAATGAATCTTTGAACAGCTAATATATTTGACTCAATTGTCCATTTGAGGTCCAGTTTGCAGCATTGTTTTCAGTTCTTCAATACCTTGATGAACATATCTAAAATTTAAAAGTCATCATGATGAGACTTCAAAACCACCATATTAAAAAATGATACTCACCGAACAAGAAATTGAATACAACCATACTCACAAATATACATTTAAATTTCCTTATGAAACAAAAATGTGCACTACCTGGGATGAGTAGTGAGAGTAGAAGAGCCACTAACGTATGTGATCTTCTCATGATCGGAGGAGATCACCCAGTTACTGCTGCCCAGACAGTAGCCAGAACTGACTGGAGTGACTCGCAGTGATCCGTACACATCCTGGCAACAGACAAAACTACATTAGACGACACAATCTCAAAGGAAAACAAAAGGTACTTTGGTATTATACCGACCTGACTGATAAATCCACTCCCAAATAAGATTTTAATTAGTTTAAATAACAAAATCTTTCTAACCTAACCTAACCTAGGGGTGGTTAGGTTAGGTTAGGTTATAATTATTAGGTGTGGTCGGTATATTACCAAAGTACCAAACAATAAGTCCTCTAAGCCTATGTTACAGATGAACTTGTATTGTTTTTTTGTTGTAGGCCCTAATCTACAATGGAAATATTTATTAACTATGCTAATCAATTAAATATGTAAAAAAATAATGGTAACCCTATAAATCATTATCCAACACTAATTTGTGTACTGAGCCAATCTACTTACCATTTTCTGATCATAGCCCAGGACTTGAATACGAGCTAAGCTCCGTTGTACCTGTGCGAGGCTATACAGTTGCTGCCAGTTACGAGGTTTGTTGCTAGCCTCGCACAAGGGGGGTGGCATTAAATGGAGAAAGTCTTTCCAGTGGCTCGCTAGAGATGCTTTCGGGCTCTGCTCTATGTACTGGACCAGCTCTTCTAGATATAGTCTAGAACAGGAGGGGAAAATAGAAAAGATTTACATGTACACTAAGCAATTTGTGGAAATGAGTTAAGATTCATTACTAAATTACGCAACTAAATTACCATGGAAGATAAATAGTTACAACTGAACCATTTCACATTGAAATGTACTTTTTGTTGTAATGTCATCATTGGTTGGCAGTTGGCACAGTCTAAATTTTTAGGCTGATCTAGATTTTATCCAAGAAATTGTTTTTATTGTACTTGAGTTTGGAAGATTGATTTCATCACCGATACATGAGTAGTACTCAGAATTGATCTTTAGTAGGCCTATGGAAGTAAGAAAATTGAAATGTTCATACTTTCTAGTGGATATTGAATAGCACAGTGGACGTAAAATGATTGGAGGGTAGTTTGAAGAGCAATAGAATTTTTATGAAGTGGTAGTGAATTAACGGAAACAAAAAAGTAAACGGAAAAATCATATTTTGACATTTCTCTAGGTCAATTTGTTATATTATGACATATCTTTTCTGTGTGCTCAATGGTTTAGCTTGGTAGACAACAAAGTAGCCTATATTCTGTTAAACCAAATATCTACTGACCTGCCTATCTGCAAAGTAGGTTCAGTGCAGTAGACGATCCCATCAAACCCAGTTCTCTCTGTGATGAAGGGCAAAGCCAACATTGACATGTAGTTGGAGATGAGGATGACATCTATTTGGGAATAGTCAACCACTTTGGCCAAGGGTGGACAAAACTCTGGTGCAGAGTCAACAAATACTCGGCCGTTGCACTCCTTCAGCTCCTGGGAAAGTCATAAAGATCAATGAACATTAAAAGTTGAGTAACGACCTCCTACTGCCTCCTCAATCAAAGTAACCTGCCGTTGCACTCCTTCAGCTCCTGGGAAAGTCATAAAGATCAATGAACATTAAAAGTTGAGTAACGACCTCCTACTGCCTCCTCAATCAAAGTAACCTGTTGGATCTTGGTACTCGGGAGAACAGAACTGTAGCTCAAAAGATGGATAGATGCAATGAATCCGAAACTCCAGCCAGTAATTTTGTCAGTTCAATGACATGGTCATCTCAAGAGATTCAAAATACTAAAGGGCCTACTCACTAGATATTTTCAAATATTTTACTATACTAACCCCCTCCAAATCTGGGTCAGCATTCTCACGAGGCATCCATGTAGGCAGGTTGTTGAGTCTGGCACTGTGGACGAGAGGCAGGGGGAGGAAGTTGAGAGCTGTGTGAGCAGACAAGCCACAGTCTAGCATCAGAGTGATGCCTTTGAATGTCAAAACGTAACATGGCTTGTTGGGATGACTACTTAGGCAATACTGCAACAAGAAACAATGGTAAAATGGTAAAACAATACGGAGTTATTTAATGAGGTAAGATTTTAAAGTTGATGGATAAAATGTGTGGCTGGCTTGCATTCACCTTTTCAATTTGTTCAAATCCACGACTCATCAGATAGGCCACATAGACATGATGCATCGTATCTTTTACACACACACACAAACACATACCCATCCTAAACAATATCGTTTAGGTGTTTAGAGTTCTAAATAAATGTACAGGATAGATAAACAGAGCATACAAAATATTGGTAATTAGCCTACAAAATTTGAATAAACAAGGTAGAGCGGATGACATAGTTTGGTATAGGAGTGAAAATTTAAAAACGCACGTTTTCATGTCCCTGGCCTTTTACTTCGTAGATACTGGATTTGTAGTTTATTATTATGTGTTTTAATATTTTTTGGGACGGGGGCAACATGTTACACACATTTATTTGGTTTTAAATAGGTTCTAGGTATTTTTTTCGTATTTTTAAAGTCTCGAAATTCACGACCATGACGTGTCCCTAGGGTACATTTTCCAACTTTCACGCTGTTTTAAGACTAATTATTCATGCCGAAATATATAAAGCCATATTTAAATGTCATCAATGGTTATTAAACTTACAAAAAAGTAGCATATTATAATTTTATTGTCATTGCAAACTGACTACCATGACAAAATAAGTCTGTCCCTCGATTTGGCGTCACGACCATTTGGGAAAAATTTTCAACTTTGGAGCACGACAGTGGCAAGCCTGGCGTCGATGGAGTCAGTTGGTTTTAGAGACTAGTTCGGGGTGTACGTCAGGATTGTAGTGCCGGTCGTTTCGAGTTGAAAGGAGGAATTACAAGATTAATAAAGGAAAGATTGTGTTTTTTGTAATTTTGGTGTGTCCATGACCGTACGTAGTCATTTGATGAAGTAGACATGGTGTTAATTTTTGTTTATAAGATATTTCAATTGCTAGATTAACCTAGAAGTCCACTTTGTATCCTCGAACATGAGGTGCAGGGCTACCACCAGAACAGAGCCAAATAACACGTAATTTCACGACCAAAGTTTCACGACCATCGCTGGTTTTTTCACGACCAATCCAGCCTTATGGATTATAGTGTGTTTGGTCGTGACAATAACTTTAATATAATTGTAAATTGAACAGTTTAGTTCAATTGAAACACATATTTTTATTATAACTAACAGTATAATTGAAGGACTGTTTAGAAAGATTGAGATTATTTCAGAAAATTCACGACCGTCCCGCTTGTCCCTGACCATCACGTTAACGATTTCTATCATAAAAATTTCAAAAATTAAAATATCGTCATATTTCAATGTTTTATACACAAAAGAAGCACACCTCTATACGAACATAACGATTTTTCGGGTCTCAGGTAAGTTTTTTCGGAGTTATACAAACTTAAAAAGATTTTATTGGCTTTATTTCAATTTTTTGAGTTTTTTTATTTTTTTCTGGAAAGACCAAATATACCAAAAGCTCAGTGACCTTTTTATTGTATAATGGTCATAAAAGTAAATTAGTTTATAGCAAAACATAGTTATAAAAATAATATTAACTATTTTTAATATTCATTTAAACGTCTGTTATGGTCGTGACAGGATTTTGTGTTTTTCCACTAAAGATGCTCTTTTTAAAAAAAAACTACCAAAGATATTGCGTTACCATGGACATTTTATGAAACTTAACATGTTAATGAAATAAAAAAAATAATAAAAGTTTTGATAAAAGGGAGAAAAAATTTGCAAAGTGCTTTTCCTGAAAACGTAAGTTTTTAAATTTTCACTCATAGGCAGGATTGCCACCCGTCCCGATTCTGCCGGGACAGTCCCGATTTTGGTTCCTTATGCCCACATTTAATCCTATGTTAATCCGGGGGGAGGGGGCCATGTCCCGAATTTTCCCTAACCTAAGGTGGCAACCCTGGGTATAGGGGCCTTCTTACCTTATATTAAGATTAAGTTAAGGTTGTAAAGTTCTGTATTTAAGCCAATTAGTTTAAGCTTTTGATAAATTATATAATGGCCCATGTATGTACCATCAAAAAGCTAACACCATTTGATTGTTTAACAGAAAGACTTAAATGTTAGTGCACTAAGATAACCTGTTCAAAACATCTTAAAATGAATATGCCTCTAACATTAAATCAGTAAATAGTTACCAATCTCATAGCTGAAATTGTTATTCAAGATAATGTCCGCTTAAAGATTATGTTATAGCAAGTCAATTACTAGCACTTAAAATACATTTTTAACGTTTAAAACATCATTCACCAAAACACCTTTAGGCCGGCAATATAAAAAACATAACATAACCCTAAATTATTGAGTTTGTTTTGTTATCCATTAGGGATTTGACGTTAACCCTTCTTCTTCTCGTTTTTCTTTTCATGTTTGCTTACTAAAAGCTGGCTTGGTTAAACTACCATATAACCACACTATTTAACCATAGACATTTAACTTTTCTTTTGAAGTATCGTATTGTTTACAACTAAATGCAAAAATTCAAACAGATTACTAGCATTGATAATAATATATCTCATCGTGAGATGTCATTATCAATGGCTCCTTGTAACAACAATATATCAGGCCTATATACTTACATAATCAATGCATCAAATCAAGTCTGCTACAACCACTGAGCTACAACGCTACCTAAGCAAACTACAAAGATAGGAAGAAGAAAAAACTATTCATTTCTTTTACTTACACTTACACAACAAAACAAAAGTGAACTGTCAAACTAACCTTAAAAATGTCGAACAAGAACTGTTTTGACTTTTTATATTAATTTTTGTGAGTTAAACAAATTATTAGTTAATAATTATTGTTTGCAAAGGTGACTGATATTAGCATAGTCATTGTATTTCCGTTCACAACAAGCCCAGTTTGTTAATAATATGTTTAAAAATCTAAAATTTAAGAGGTTACTAAAATATCTCTTTTTGTTGATTATTATAATTGTCCTTATAATATCCCTCTCTTCATACAGGAAACCCAAGGCATTTTCTTTTGATTCATTTAATAATATTACTGGAGTCCCGTATAAAATAATTCCGAACACTGTGCATTATGTTTTGTTTGGATCGACATCATTAAACTTCATATCATTCTTATCAATCATTTCTGTTATTAAGGTAAGTAGAAATAGAGTAAAAGTACACCTTTTAGTTAAACTATACATTTCGCTTAAGTTTAAAACATTATATCATCATCAGTGCCAACTACAGGTTTGTCTATTTTATTTGGTAATATGTTTACTAATAGGTAAAAATATTTTGTATCCTCCCTTTAGATAGATAGATTTCAGGTGTGTTCCTAGTAGGCTACTTATTTTACAATACTCAAACAACAGTGAAATCAGCTGATTAGCGAGCAGAAGTGGTCCATCCCCGCTCTAGAGCTGCAATGAGCTATTTTGCGTACTATTTTCTGGTATTGCAATGTGATAATTTCCATGCAGTGGTAGGAAAATAAATATAAATATGTCTAACATAACACTTTATACATTGTTTATATTTACATTGTTTTAAGAAAGAAGACTCTAAATATATACTGTACTATGAAAGGTGTTAGTGGTGATCGATTTCAATTGGACACTCCAATCATCGTCAGACCCAATAGACATAATGGTTCAGGTTGTTTTATCTCTTGTAAATTCGGGTCTTTTTGGCAAAATGTCATAAACATAATATTTAAAAAGAACAACAATTTAATTGGTCAATTGTTTTTAGGTGCAACAAAGCAATGTGTGGATTCACTGTGATTGTACAGAGTTGTCAGGTCACTACTGGAACTTAGTAGAGTCTCTATCAAACCTGCTACAAGTCCCCGTCAAAGTTAGCTTCATTCGCCGTCCCACTCATGTGTACGGTCAGCCGCTCAGCTCCGTCTACCACTCGTCAGACATTGCCAGGATCCAGGTGTTAATGGAGAACGGAGGAGTCTACTTAGACACTGACATGGTCTTGTTGAAGCCTCTCGACCAATATTTACACTATGAAATGGTAGTAGGATGGCCTTTGGATGAATACTTTGGAAACCAGGTGTGTAAATACACTACCACCTAGGCAGTTGTATATGTACTTATTTTGGAGGTATGTAGCCATTTGCATCATTAGACATGGCTGCAAGCCGCTTGTTGGTGTCGGAACAAGGACAGCAGTGTGCGGGCGTGTATATATGTGTGTGTAGGCCTACTCTTATTGGGAAGCACGTCAGTAATCTTTGGGGGCTTTGGGGGAAGGAGTGTGGAAGAGCAGAGCAGGTGTCTACCTGTTGTCCAGTTGCCAATTTATTAATGTCATATCAGCAACCAATGACTCAGTCCTTCAACTTTCAAACCATTCCAAAATTCTTTTTTCATCTCCAAATTTGTTTAGTCTCAAAAAATAGAATGATTCTTCTATACGCACAGGAGTAAATTTTTCCTTTGTGGGTGATAATTTTGCATTGTTGAATCTATAAAGATTGTTTTACAATATTACGATAAATTGTTATATAAACTAAATAATATTGGTAACATATGTGAACTTGATTTGATGAGCAAGACAAGTATAAATAGAGGCAAGGAGTGATTACCATTAGTATGGTAAAGATCTGATCAATCTGAACCAATTTACTCTTATACTTTTGACTGCTGATTGCCTATACCTATTTGGCTACACTGATGGACAATCGATGCTGATCATTAGCATAAACTAAAAAAATACCATAGTCTAACCAACACAAGCAAACTTCTCAACTCATTGTGAATTTTAAAGCTAGTTTTTTGTGTCTTTTTTATGTTGGTGTCACTGATCGCTAGTGTCGATGACATTTTCTAATATAGTAGGGTTAATTTAATTATTTTTTCTTTATACTGTTTGCTTATATAGGCTAACTAGGGGACGGGTTATTGTTTATGATTAGATAATTTTACTTGGTTAAATGAGGTTTTAGATAACAGAAATAACAAGAAACAAATTGTAAACAAAACACGACCCCTAGACCCCTACAGTGCTCCGTAGGCCTACGAAGCTAACAATAAAATTGTCTTCAGCTGATCGAAAGAAAAAAAATTATAAAAGTAAGCTCTAATCTGCTTTATCAAAGCAAAGAAACTTTCGATTATAATTATTTTTAATTTTTTCTGTTTGTTTTAAGACATATATCTGTACTGAGTAAAACTTTGATTGTTGTAAAAAGACCCTTTGCAATTTCAAAATATCTTGTTAGTCGATAAAAATGTAAACCCAACAAGTCAGAATGCTTTTTGATTTCAGATTATGATTGGTCACCCCAAAGCTAGGTTCCTAAAGAAATATCTGGAAAGTTACAAACGCTATTTGCCACGAGAATGGTACTATAATGGAGGCCAAATGCCAACGGAGCAGATACTCATGAAGGAACCACATTTGGTGCATAGAGTTCCAGTACTGTTTGGCGTTCACAACTTGATAGATAAGTTGTACGGAGCAAACCCTTGGAACGCTTGGAGACAATACTTTGCGATACATCTTCTAAGCAGACATCATGTTGACACAGAGAGGTTGAACGAAACCACAATTTTACAATACGACAAACCTTTTGGTGAAGTAGCACGATGGATTTTATATCAGTTAAAGCCAGTATTAAACACTTCTAAAGGAAGTTGGGATGAAGATTTAAGCTTATGAAGCGAAGGAAAAACATTAATTTAAACTCAGCAAGGAGCAAGTACTTTCTAGATGCAGAATTGCAGGTACAGAGAAGGAACCATCAGGACCCATCCCTTATGGTATGTTTTTTAGTCTGTCCACAGGTAAATAAATAGTACCGGGGGTTGAGTCTTGCTCGGTTGTGGTTGATTGGGTTTAATAGTTAAAATATTACCATGATCAGACACATAATATCATTTACAAAAATAATTTTATAAGAAACCAAAAACATCTAATTGCTGAGACATTCAACAATTGTGTAATGTCTGTCTAATTCCACCCGTTTCATAGATTATAGCATTTAGATTATTTGCAGTACCGTAAGAAATTGAATTGAGAAAATTGACATTTCATTTTAATTTAATATTAACCACTGACACCCCTGCCCAAGATGATCGGTCTGTTGTTCATCATTTAGCAAGGCCATAATATCTGAAATTATTTCTCTCCTTTTATTCTTCGATGCGCGACTTGGCTGAAGTTTTAAGACATTTGGTGGGATGTGTGAGCTAGTTGGAACTGGATCGGTTGTATAGAGGTAAAATTTGTTTCCTGTCGATCGATTGTAGCTTCTCTCCCTTTCAAATTACTTGTATTCGCTTCCGAGGTCTTCCACGTTCATTTAATACATTTTTGTACCCAGTTTTGTATACAGTTTCGACCCCCCTCCTCCAGGCCCATATTGATGGACACCCAAGGTATATGTGTTTGTTTATTTTATTTGTTTATTAGCCTATTATATAGGTAATACTACTGTACATTCTAAACTAAATCTATAATTAGTAAAAACTGTTATATCCTAAGCATTTATCGGTCTGAATAGTTATTTTATTTCTGTTGGCAGCGCTATGCAAAACGGATAGAAAAGTGTAATTTTTTTTCCGGTACTATACGGAGGCCACATATTTTACAGCCCGCTGCGGCGCTTATGTTAGGTTGGGTTATCATAAATATGTTTGTAGGAATTTCTTAGTTTTGTTATGAATCTAACGATGCCAGATGAGTCATACTTTCTATTTATGAAAGCCCAACCTAACATAATCACTGCAGCGATACAAGAGTGGCCTCGATATATTACCAAAGTACCGTAATTTTTCTCTATCATGATTGCTTGTAAATAATTTTAGTATTTTAGTATCTCTGCACAAATGTATATAGTTTTAGTATAATGTTATGACAACATTTTTGTGCTACATTGTGTATACTTTTACCACCAAGTGTGTACTTTTACTACCTGAAAAGTATTATTAAACCGGGTTTATATTTTTGTACATCTTTTATCCCGTTTATCTCTTTTCCTCCCGTCAATTGTACCTATTCGTTGTATAAAATGGTATAGCAAATATTGTATTTGTATAAAATACTTGCTTTTGTACTTTGTCCAATGAAAAACGTTGAGTTTTCCTTTTAAACCAGCTAAATGCAAGAGTCAGCACAATGACATTGAAATGAGTGACATAAATCCCCAGCTCTGAAGAACTAGAATTTGAGTGGGTCCTTATGAACAATAAAACATTATTAGAACAATGTAATAAAAGTTTTATTTTGTACAGTCATATTATACAATAACACAGACAGAATTCCTCATGACAACACAAAAAACTAAAAATACCATTCTCTAGGTCATAAATACATATGAAAATTGCTTAAAGCTTAACTGAATAAATCTTATGCGTAGCTCTAAAATAATTCAAAATATGAGTATATAATGTTAGTGAGAGGTAGAAAAAACAAATAAATCGGTCAGTCAATGGTCTCACAATATTTACAATACAAAATACTAAAGAGATCATGATAGAATAGTTGAAATGAAAATATAACTGGTTATCCTGGAACCAAAGAGGATTATTAGCTAATAGTTGAAACAAATTTCTTTACAAAATTAAACAGCCTTCTTATGTAACCAGTGCTGTAATTAGGGTACGTGCGGGCCTAGGCTAAATTACAGTAACCCGCCACTACATCACCCACTATTGCGGTGAAACGTGAACATCTCCCGCGATCACAGAAATATTATCATCGTCACCCGCTATTGCAGTGAAACTGTGAAAATCATTTGATCACAAAAAAGTAATCAACGCTACCTGTGATTGCGGGGAAATCAAGAACATCTCCCATAACCTCGGGGACATCATCAGATGTTATCCTCAACCAGAGAAAATCTGTTAATTTTAAATATAAAGTTCAATTTTTTATAGATAAAATATCTTTGTACAAATAGTTACAGCTCCCTTTTGCTTAGGACCCAAGTCCACAGCCTATTGGTACTGTGTGTAAACAAGACAATGAATGAAATAATGACAAAATAAATATATATAATGTGTATATACAATTTTTAGGATCACTGATACAGTGAACTATAAATAAAAACTAAATAGGAATAAAAATACCAACTACAGACTTTTTCATCTTATAGGACTACTCGAAGTAGTAAAAGTCAACTACTATGATGTTAATCCCTGTAATAAGTTAAATACCCTGGTTGCAGCAAACCTGCCTAGGTACTAAGCAAATTTCCATTTACCAGACTGGATTTTCACACAAACCATTTCCTTAAAAATGTCACATTTTCCTATTTAAATAACATAAAAATTGTAATTAGTAGGTTTGCTGCTACAGGGAAAGTAAAACAAGGTGTTTTTTTTAATGTTGGTGGCTTAGTATGAAATAAACAAATATATATGAATTTGACCAAACTGTGTTTTTAGCCTCTGGGGGTTTCAAAACGGAAAAATAAATCGGCCCCAGGCCAAGGTCTTACCATGAGACCTACGGTAAATGGATTATTTATTCCCTGTATGGGAAATTCACTTAATTAAACAAATTGTGTGTCCAATTAAAAAATTTACTAACATTATAGAGATGTTTGGTAAACAATATTGTACCGCCAAATACACAAAATTATACCCTAAATAAATCCTGGGATAGCTTCTGTCATAACTCAACAATATGATACTAGGTTACTCAGCAAGAAAAAAAAATTACTAAATTCTTATTCTTGTTTGTAAACCCAAATATTTATAATAAAAATAACCTCATGTCAAATGCTTGTATTATAAGGTATCATGAGTTTTAAACACAACAACGGGTAACTATCCGTACTTGAGGTCTTCATAATAATATCAAACCTAGCACATCACTGGTGGATTTTAGGTTGTATCGTATTAAATTTAAAAAAAAAAACCTTAGGCCTATCATCTTTTATGGAAGCGACCCTTAATTTTATTCCATGATCTTTGCATTGTGTCATCGTTTATTATTCTTGAGTGTGGATGTCAATAAGTGAAATACCGGTAGGCCAATTTATCCCTAGAGAGCTAACTACCTAGAGTGCTAGGTAATAGGACAATTAATAAAAAAATAATAAATATTTATCCTACTCTGTGAAATTTTTTTTTTTCCTATTACCTATCAAAAATCTTTACACTTAACTTAATTAAGCCGATTGAATTCCATTTACAACCATGACATGAATAAATATGTATACAATCCTGTTTCATAAATTCATCAATTTGCCTACAATATAAAAATACAATTTTAAGAATAAATAACTAATTGTAAACTTTATGCATAATTAAACTGTTAACATACCTAGACTATTCAGTTTTCAACGTCTGATGTTTCACTGGTACAATCTAACAAAAGTTCTGGTGAGTTCCGCTTTTGTACATTTGTTTCTTCCTGCTCTTCATTACTATCCTCTTCAATACCGTTCGTTTGAACATTACAAACCTCTTGATCTTGTGCGGACTTCTTTTTAATATCATTTATCCTGTGCTGAGACAAAACCTGTTGAATCTTAGCTTGAACCGCTAATGCTGTGCACAACGACATCTTCTTCAGTTGTAACGCCACACTTTTACCGAACAGTTCAAACTCATCCTCAGACGTTGTGAGAAGTTCAGTAATATCCTTGAGATATTTCATCGCATCATTCATTTGTGCAGTGATGTCAACCTCCTTGTCCTGCTTGCGTTTTTTAGTGGGTGGTTCAGACAATACGCTGTTTGCTGCTTCCTCCGCCATTGATATGACAGAGTTCTGCTGCACGAAAAGTGGCATCTCTCC
Source organism: Macrosteles quadrilineatus (assembly GCF_028750875.1). Taxonomy (NCBI): domain Eukaryota; kingdom Metazoa; phylum Arthropoda; class Insecta; order Hemiptera; family Cicadellidae; genus Macrosteles; species Macrosteles quadrilineatus. Next base: position 77,244,488 of record NW_026542601.1, read on the forward strand.
GTCCGGTGGCTCAGGATACGAATGGTTTGTTTCGTCCAATGACGGACACTGTTGGTAGTAAAACTCACTCTGCGTAGTTTGTGCTGGCAGGTTGTGAAATTTTGTCTGAAACACAAAAGAGTCCAATAGAGGTGATGCTCTGATTATAATATTATTTGTTATCATGGCTGAAAAAATAAAAAATAATTTTGATAAAATTATAATTTTGATAATTTTGATAAAAATAAAAAATAAAATAAATAAGTAACACAGGATAAGATTTAACACACTACATAAGAGCAGGAACACAATGGTGTGGTATTACGGCACCTCTCATTATTCCAAAGGAACTTTGTAGGGGTTTAAAACTATGTCAATACAAATTTCAAACAAAATATTAATGGTTTGTATTGGGTTAGGCCTAATACTTTTATTTGTACTAGAAAAGTTTTGTCTTTAAGCTATTTTTTAATTCCAGTACAGGTAGTCGTTGCTATTCCCAATAGATGCGTTTAAAGAACTGCCCTCCAAGCCAAAATGCAGAATCAAAAACCTATTCATAGACTGTTGCTGTTTGTAACATTTTATTTTACAGGAACTCTGCATCCCAAAATAATCTTCACCTCATAATATGTAGCCAGAAGTGACCACTGGTGCAAAGGATTGCTAAATTTCACACAGCTACGTGTAGCCTATGTAATTTGAACAGATGGTATTTTTGGCCTCTGTGGACATTGAGGTCTAACAATGAGACCTACGGTAATAGTTATTCCCTATAAAGGAAATTTGGTTAAAGAAAGAGGGAACACAGATATGGAGTAAATTCCCTGAGATATTAATTTTATCACACCTTATCATCATTGTTTAGGTATGATATATTTTTAAATAGTTAATTGTATACTTAGGACTTAGGGCCTATAGTATTTTTAGATAATAACATTGAAGACAACATTCTGAAAAAATACACAAGGTTTCAAATTTATATTGCACTAAGAGAAGATAGTTAACCGTTAAGGATTACATTTAATATACGGTAGGTGCTACACACACTTATTTCGACAATGAAAATATCTGTATTTTAACTGCATATTTTATCGCTGCCAAACCAAAACTAAACAAGATATACGTAAAAACAGTACAGGAACTGGGTGTGTGAAGAAGCGCCTTGTCGCCTAGTGTGGCCACTGGCCATAAGCTCTAGACAAGATAACATGGAGAGCGTATTTATCGACTGGGAAGGTGGCATCGTCCTGTAATCCAGCTACTAGGTCACAAATTGTGGATATTTATAGGCATGCACTGTGGATGCAATACTTCCTGGTGTGGATTAATGTCCGCACTAGTGAGTACTATGACTACCCGCACTGCTATCCTGATAATTAGACCAATTCGTTAATTACAAGGCAAAAATGTGGTTCGGATTCCACTATAAACTGTAGGTCCCTTAGTTGCCATTGGCTGTATGGGACTAATAGTTAACTAATATTAATTAACATTTGTGGTGTCTAAGAATGTTTAAAAATTAGACCCATTTTTATCCCTGGTTTAGGTAGGCCTAACACAATTAGAACACATCTTTCAGATGGAATCCACCAGGTTTAGCATTATGAAGATCTCAAATTTGATTTTGATGGAACAACATTAACACAGAAACAAAACTGTTGATCTGATAGAACTGTATTTCTGACGAACAATAAATAGGAACCAACTTAAAATGTTGCGAGCAACAAGTTAATGCATGGAATGGCATAAACCAAGGATAAGAATATTTTAGAATATTAATGCGAGTAGTGGACAAATGTTTTCTTACTTTCTCAGAAGCGGATGGGTTTGGTTTAGAGGACGATTTTTCAGTTGGAGTCTTGGTCTTGGAATTTTCTTCAACTGTAATATTACTGGTACTTGTAACCGCAGATGCAGATTGACTTTCTTCAGTGGGTTCTACATTACTACTATTTACTAGTTCTAACTCTCGTGGAGTGTTTTTGGAAGCATCAGTGTCGACAGTCTCATTAGCTTCAGTGTTGGCAGATACGGAATTCACAATAACGTTAGGCCCACTATTTTGTTCATTTTGTCTATCATCATCGCTCAACTCTTGAACCTCTTCTTGTCCATTTACTATCAGGCCCACAGGTTCAATATCATCTTCAAAATTGAGTTCATCATACAAATTATCATCTTCGTCATCATCATCATCAATCTCAATCAGCTCAGGTGTAGAATTTTTCCAATTGATCGGGAAAGCGTGTTTTTTCAAACTGTTTTTAAACTTATTTGCAAACATACTAGGGGTAAAATGCAGCTCACAAATCTTTTTTTTGCTTAACTCATGTGGGGTGAGAAAACGGAACTCTTCTCTGCCACTGTTTGTGATCCATTTTGAACATCTGAAGTAAAACAGAACAAATCTAAAAATCCTAAATAACTGGTTTAGTTTGTATAGCACTAAATTTATTAAATTTTAACAAACTATATCTAGGCTATTAATAACCTTTTTAATTTTTCTAAAAGGACTAAGTTAAGTAGACTGATTATGAGACGACTGTGCTGGGAATGTCCTATAAGTGTCATATTTTATACTTACAAATCAGAGTTTTAAGGTACGGTACCTACGTAGAAAGATCCAAGTGTTTAGATAAGGGACATAGAGAAGGGCTGATGCTCAAACCAGTCATAGATGGGAAAGGGGCAAATTAAACTGACTTCATTAACTTATTTGTTAGGTTTTTGACTTGATTTGTTACACAAAATCACTGGCAGTGATAAGAAGCCGTGGGCTCCTCCTCTCCCAATAATCTTTTAAAAACATTATCACAGGCATTTCCATCTTAGCTTGAACTAGGGCTTGACACGGCATCTCCCAAGGCACAGAGGCATAATCATCGCCTTCCTTTCCATGATCGTGTTTCAAAATCCTAAATATCATCATAGGTCACGGGCTAATCGTCTTCCGTGACCGTGAAAAAGTTCTGAATAGACTTCGTGAAATCATCGTCTTCCATGATCGCGTCAAAATCCTAAATATCATCATAGGTCACAAAAATATTAGGAGGCTAATCGTCTTACGTGGCCATGAAAAAGTTTTGAATACTTCCCGCAGTCACGGAAACATTATCATTGTGTACCGTGATTGCAAATAATAAAGCCAGGACATCTTTTGCGGTCGGATAGACAACATCGTCTACCACGATCGCAGCTAAATTCGTAATATCTCAGCGTTGATTAGTTTAATCTAACACTTAAGTTAATTGCCAAACATCCAACACCAAGCCAATGTGGCCTAGTTGAAACAAAGGTGTACTGATTGAAACTCACGAGGATAGGTTATCTTAAGCTCTGTGCGAGTAGGAAGTTTTGCACAGTGCTCGTGCTCTTCTTGCTCGTCACAAGTATTTAGTTCAAAATTAGGATTCTAAGGCACCTAAACCTATCTTTCACACTTCATAAACTATGATATAAGCAAACTATCAACGTTTTAAAGTATAAATAAATAAAAAGTTTAGGCCTACTGCAAGTATACCTAATGTTAAATTTTAAGGCTTCACCTTTCTGTATCCTTGGGGAAACCAAAAAATGATATTGCACCTCCATCAGTTGATCTATCTGAAGAACACCCATTATAACTGCAATATCTTTTATACCATTGTGACATTGCAGTACTAATTGGGACCCTATTTCTTTAAATTTATAATCTATTATTATTATTAACTAACAAAAATAATAACCCCGTCCAAACTGAGCAGCAATCTGCATTAAATTAAATGTTCAATAATTCATGGTTTAAATTATTGTATTCCTTTGAAATTCCAAGGTCAACGTTCACAACAAAACAACACAAAGTGTAAAAAAAAGTACAAAGACAACAGCAACAGCACGGCCCAGCAAACAGCACCAGAAGCAGACAGCTGACAGACAGACAGACCAGACACACACGACGACACAACACACCGGCTTCGGCGGTGGGGCACACGGGAGGGACTAAGGCTAACATATCTTGTAGTGTCAGCGTTCGCCGCTAGAACTGCTAAGTTGAAATAATTTAAATTAATTTTTTTTTTAGTTATAAAATTAACTTTTTAATTATAAAATATTGTTTTAAAATTATAAAATAATTTTTTAATTTTTAAAATTAAACTGTCATAACATAACCTAACCAACCAGACTTGCTGATAATATAAAAGCTATATAAGATAAAAATCTAATTAATAATTACTTATAATTTTTAATTAATTATAAAATTAATTTTAAAATGTAGTATTATAAAATTAAACTGTCATAACCTAACCTAACCAACCAAACTTGCTGATATGAAAAATTTGTTGACAAAAAGTCAATGCTACCAGCAGGAATCGAACCCGGGACCTACTGAACACCAATCCGAAACGCTACCAACTATGCCACAAACGCCGCTGAAATCACATCGTTTCGTAACGGTAATCGTGTCGCCTCAAGAGAAGACATTACCCACTAGAGATATGACGTCACTACACCTTTAGCCTTAGTCCCTTCCGTGTGCCCATTCCCCGGCTTCGGGGCTTCGGCATTCGGCTTCGGCTGGTTGCAGGTTAGGCACCCTTCAAAAGTGTAATAGCTAATAGTCACGTTTACCAACGGTCAAACTGCAAAGGATTTGCAATTAGTTGCCTTTGATCACGGATTGGTTATAACGCTCGCATTTTGCCTTCAAATCCAAGGGATGGTGGTTCGATCATTAGAAGGATCAATTTTAGTCCTAGTTACAATTTTGTCAAATATTACCATTACCGGTACATGATTTATATAATTCACTTCTCAACATATATAAACATACTAGGTGAAACCCGTCGAAATCGACGGTTACTTTCAAGGCTTACGTTAATTCATGTAACTGCGATAAATTGGGTAAAATATACATATTTTGAGCATTTAGCATTGTTTAAAGAGTAATAAGTGTAAAAACAATAATGGTATTAATTGCGTTTGTTGCCAAATTTGGCTGATCATTCAATGAATAAAATATTCACCATACCGTACGTCATCTCATCGGAGTTATTATTAGTATGTTATACTGTATCTCTTCCTTTGTAAGAACCTTTAAATAGTATTAAAATCGTGTTGGTGGCTCTTTTGTGGTTAAACATTTCCGTGATTTCATCAGTGTAATATGATTTTATTTCAAAAGAAAACATTTTTTGGGAAGACATATTCTAACTTCAAAGGGAGGTATATCCGTTACAGTGTAAGTTTGATTTTCTTTCGTCATGTCGCGTCAGTTCATATCTACTTCTGTGCTAATGAATGAACCCTCTAGCATAGTTTTGAGAAATTTTTGATTGTGGGGTCACTGTTAAAGCTGTAATTCCTTGACATGGGGGATGTCAGTTAGTTGTCTCTTTTATATACTAAATTATTTGTTTTTTTAAGCTCTTTAAAAAGGTCTAAAGAGAAATCGGGAAATTTTGTGTTTTGAGGGTCAAAAGTGAGAAAAACCAATTTTTACCCCATAAAACCCCCCGTAAAGCCCCGTTCCCATGGTCCGATCGTGCTGGTTCGCGAACTCATTCAAGTTTATCCCGCTTTACACCTTTAAACCAAATTTCATCAAAATCGGACAAAAATTACTCAAGTTATCGCGTTCACGGACGTATATGTATATATATATATATCCTACTAATATTATAAATGAGAAAGTTTGGATGTATGGATGTATGGATGTATGGATGTATGTTTGTGACAAGTGAACGCGAAAAATACTGGTCGGATTGGACTGAAATTTGGCATGATGATAGCTCACATTCCCGATTAACATATAGGCATATTCTTATTTCAAAAATCCTTTCGGGCTCCGCCTCAGTGGCTCTGGAGTTTCCCATGTTAACCTTATGAGAAATGGAATTATTGAATCTTAACAGCTGTTTCAATTCACAAAGTTGGTTCTGTTCTATGATGTTCAATAGCATTAAAGTTATAAGGATTACCAACAGGGTGCAGCACTATTATTTCTTTTACATTTATGACAACAGCTAATTTGCAACCAAAAGGTGAGTGAGCGTAGCAAACGAGCTCCAACCTAAAGGTGAGTGAGCGTAGGGAACAAACTTCAACCAGGACGTGATTGAGCCATGCGAACGAGATAATCTTGAAAATTAAGAAGTTAAACGGGGCAAAGCCCGCGGGTTACAGCTAGTAAGTCTATATATCCTACTAATATTATAAATGAGAAAGTTTGGATGGATGTAGGGATGTATGTTTGTGACAAGTGAACGCGAAAAATACTGGTCGGATTGGGCTGAAATTTGGCATGATGATAGCTCACATTCCCGATTAACATATAGGCATATTCTTATTTCAAAAATCCTTTCGGGCTCCGCCCCAGTGGCTCTGGAGTTTCCCATGTTAACCTTATGAGAAATGGAATTATTGAATCTTAACAGCTGTTTCAATTAAACAAGTTGGTTCTGTTCTATGATGTTCAATAGCATTAAAGTTACAAGGATTACCAACAGGGTGCAGCACTATTATTTCTTTTACATTTATGACAACAGCTAATTTGCAACCAAAAGGTGAGTGAGCGTAGCGAACGAACTTCAACATGGAGGCGAGTTAGCGTAGCGAACGAGCTAACCTGAAGGCAAGTGAGCGCAGCGAACGAGCTCCAACCTAAAGGGGAGTGAGCGTAGCGAACGAGCTCCAACCTAAAGGTGAGTGAGCGTAGTGAACAAACTTCAACCAGGACGTGATTGAGCCATGCGAACGAGATAATCTTGAAAATTAAGAAGTTAAGCGGGTTACAGCTAGTATATACATATATAAAAATTTGAACGAATGGTGTTTTTGGCCTCTGGGGACAGCAAAATGAAAAAGTAAATCGGTCCCGGGTCTAGGTCTTACCGTGCCACCTACGGTAATAGCTACTTCCCTATAGGGAAATTCGCTAAAACACAAATCGAGGATTGAGGCGACATGAATTAGAGATATTTAAGCGTCACACTCGCCACGCATAAAAACGGACGAAGCTAAGCAACATTCGATTTTCTTTTAGACAAATATGAAAAGTGCCATAAAATACATACATAAGTATTCAGTTTAAATAGTGCATAGGTTTGGTGGTTTGATTTAGAGAAAAATATTTTTCTGCACCTAGACACTCGTTGTTATTTGGCTGTAACAGGTCGAAGAGATATAACTGGAGTGATCCTTTACGATGAAATATCTTATACTTTAACATTCGTTATTGTAAGAAACTTCGGATGTACTTCGTTAAAATACAACACGAGATAAACGTGTTTTTTTCCAACGTAATATTTTCGTACGGAATAAGTTGTACAGTTACAGTATGTATACAATTTTGTGAGATTTTCAATTGTCATTCAAATATTTGTTCGGAGTGCAACAAATTTTCTGCTTTTGCAATCAGTTGTAATATTTGCAAAATCCCGTTTTCTGTGGACTAGATAAAATAATTTCCCGAAAATTCCAAATGAAGAATATTATTTGCATGCACTTATCAGCAAAGTTATTGCTTTTTGCATGTCATGTGGATAGCATTTCTTCATTTACGGCTAGACCGTCACCATGTTGTAGAAAAGTATATTAAGTATTAAAGTATTAAGATTATGATGGTTCTGCTCGCGTGTGATACTTCTCCACGGACGTCGCAGTAGCGCCCAAGTCTGGCCGAAATGGTCAATAAGTTCTTAGGACCCTCCCCCCACCCAGCCTGGACAAAGTCCTTGTCCGTACTCTAGAAACCATCTATCTTGCTCGTATTATTGTTACTATCAGCTATTATCTACGATTAAAATACTTCCGCATCGTCGACATTGAATAAATTACATATTTATAGCGGCTAAACATGTGATTGATTGACTGGTAAATATTTCAATTACTTCGAAAACAGAGGGTAATTAACAATATAGTAGACTCTAAATCTGGGTGTTATAGTTACACTGACTATCCCGTGTGTACCCCTTCCATTAATATGAAATAAAAAAAGACAATTAATTACTAAATTTTTTACACATACTGGCACTGTACTAAAATACAGATTCTGCCAAAAATGTCTTTAAATAGTTGTACTCTAGTTTTCGAAGGTTTTAAAGGTTTTTCTTATTTTACATTATGAATAATATTACAAACAATTTATTTTCAAACGGATGATTGAAAAGTATTAAAAAAATCATAAAAGTATAAATGTGTCAAGTAAAAAAAATAATTTTAGAAACTAACAAATTTCGTTAATTTAAATGAAAATAAATCACGGAATAAATTATATTAATAATGTAATTGGTTTTATGCTTAAAAAATGTTTTATTGTCTCAGTAAGTGTCGTCCTTTACGGTTAGAAAAGAGCCAATTTTGTTTTTTGTACATTTAGAGAGTATAAAATATATTAGAAAATAGCTGGGATCCTGACAAAATCATAATGCAAATTCCAACTTAACAAAGATTTAATAGGTAGATGTATTTGATTTTTATTTAAATTATTACCGGAGAATAACGACCATGACGTGATAGTAAGTGAAAGATAACTTTGGCACACTTAAACAAACAAACGTACTGTTAACGATATGCCAGGTGAACAAAGATAGTGTTCGCAGCGTTAAAAAGTGAAACAAAACAACTGAGTCTGCCAATCATTGCGCGACGAGTGTGGGGGGGGGGGGGGGTTATGATTATTGTAAACGGCGGCAAATTCAAATAAGCTCACCAAGTATTTGGGCACCTTCTTGTCGCAAAGCTCGGCCCTCGGAGTGGTGTTGGCGTGTAGGAAGCTGTCCAACTCCTTGAACCAGAAGACGCTCGGTGTGTAAGGCTCTCGACCCAGCATCCTGGCCGTCTGTATCTTCTTGAGCTCCTGACAATAGGTGGACCGGATGTTCTTGATCTTGTTCTTCACGTCCATCACCGTGAGTCCCGGCATGTCCATGGCGTTGACCAGTCGGTCGTAGGCTTCGTCTCTGGCCGCCTTGTTCTTGTAGTTGGACGAGCTAAAGTCCCACAGACATTGGTTCTCGCGGTAATTCCTGATGAATCGTATCACCATCTCGTTGTCAAACGCGGGCAGTGACGACGACATGGCGTTCTCTACTCGACTCGCTGTGTTCGTGTCGGGCTCGTGCGAGTTCGTGCAACTTCGGCCGCCCGTACGATCAATGTTCGCTCACGCGACGCTATTGATCGCTGTGCGTGGCCTCGGCTCGGCACGTACGGGCGACACGACACGACACCTCACGTCTTGAGCAACGTGTCGACTACGGTTAATCGTTATTGTCCACTGTTTAACTATTTCATTACTGTGTAAAGTTTTGGTGATTAAAACTACGAAGTAATAAATAATATTTGCTGACAGTAATACTACTCGAAACCGAAGTAAAATTGCACACATAGGGTTACTGGAATGTCCAGTTTAAATACATAAGTAGTATAATTTTGTTGACTAATTTTATATCAAGTTATAGTGCCAAGTGATGTTTTATAGTCTTTAATAGGAAACAAGCGTTGATGTGAATATCTATCTACTCTTTCGTTGAATACGTGTGCAAGCAAAAACTAACTTTATTTATAAAATGGAATAATATACAAACAAACTATATGCTGCTAAATCTCATTTTTTATTTCATAAATCTATTGCAAATTGAGAGCATATTGAAATAATATTGTATCAGACGACAATTTGCGTAATTATTTCCTAATTTGTATGTATAAGAAAATGTTGTAATATATTTTCATTTAGGTGTGGATAGTTATTAACCCAACACGAATTCGTCAATTTAAATACTTTTGATATAATCAGGTAAATCAATTTTTACTACACAAAACTAAAGTTTCATACAAATAGAGTACAAACACATTTTGTTGTAAGTGATATAGGGCTGAATTTGGGCCAGGTTTTTCAGTGAATTGTTTAACAATGATGTACTCAGTGCCATAACAGTTGAGAGTGCGACATGCCATTGGAAACGCATATAGTTCGTTGAAAGTAGATGGTACCTTTCTTGGGTTTTTTAGGTATTTTTTATTTTGCTTCAATTTTCCAATATTGTCAATATTGTGGGAAGTCATTTCAACTGAATTACTCACATTTACTAAAATATCTCACAATTAAGTTATTATTTATTGCTTCAGTTCCAAGACCATTCCTACATGTGTGGATGTTGCCATATGTTGAGTAACAACAATCCTGTTACTTGTTACATGTTGCAAGTCTGGTCAAGATAGTTCCAATGACGTGGGATGGGATGACTCACATCTGGAAGATCTGTTCGTTTTGTCACAGATATAATGTGTTTAGACTATTTTCCTTTATATTCCAATTGTAAATTATCTTTTTTAGCTCACATTGGACTTAGCATTACTAACTTTAAAAAATCAAAATGAAAAGGTTATGTTTGAAATGCATGAATTGCTCCTTTTTATAAAAACCGTGACGTGACATTATGTGTCGAAAAAATCAAGTTTTGTATAGGATCCGAAGATGGTATAGTGATACGAAACGCGTAATCCTGTTGGATGATCAAGGATCACAATGAGCAGTCTGTAGGTATTGTAACCTTTTCATTTTGATTTGCATAACGTGGCCTAAAACAACTACAACATGAAATTAATAAATTGTTTCTGAAACTGTTTGGATTTGCAATTAAATATCTTCCCTTTACGAAATTTGTAAACATTTGATGATGTTCGATTTTTTTTTAATTTGTATAGGCCTAGCCTTTAAAGCAAAATCAACAGATCGTATCACAGAATATCTAAAAGTCATATATTACAGGGATTTACGTCGTTAATAGCAAGATGTGTACAAAGTAGAACCTCAAAAGAGATACAAAACGCTCTTACGATATTTTAAATAACATGTAGTCGTAGTACATTGTTGTATCTGGGGAAAATATTAGAATTCCACATTTAGAAAATATTTGTTTACTTATACACTAACTTGTTATCGACACCAATCTTAAATTGGCAACTTATAATAATCCATGGCATCTTGTATGCCAGTATGCCCCGATCAACATATACAGCGTGTTTTTTTTCGAACACAACCCAAATTACAAGTACATAGTCAATAGTAGTTGATTTAAGTTAGCAGTCTTGTTTCATTGACTTCAGAACCGATCAGCTGATATGCATTGTTGTATTTTTGTCACGTGGTTTAGTGTTATATGGAATTTATTGCGGATGAAAATAACAATGGATATTTTTTAAACACACGCAAGTCCTGTTTTATATAGATTAATACAAATATATGAAAAAATACGTACTGTGTTATTGATCTGTACATTTTATACGACCTTTATTTGATTCAATAAATACTCGAAAATCACGTGAAAACTGAGTTGCAAACATTTTTTACCGTAACATGAATGTTTTATTTACTATGCATTCTTCTACAATAAGAACTCTTCGAGCTTGCAATGGTTTTATTCAAAATAATTCTCTAACTAAAACTAAACCATGTAGATTGTAGACAACAATGCAACAATGTATATCAGCTGTACGGCAATGAATTAAAGGAAGCAGAGGTGCCAACCTGCAACCTTTTTGTCCCTACTCAGTGACTCTTAATACTTGTTATTTAGGTTGCGTTTAGAAAAATAATGCATAATGAAAAACAAAAGAGAACAAAATCTTCCATAGTAGTAATCTTCTCGTGTAAAAACTAGCTTAGTAAATGTGAGGTTTCAACTTCAGTTTACGACGAAAGTCAATGATTCAACAGGCCAGACTAGCCATATCAAACAACGGTTTAGCCTTGGCCTACTGTTAATATAACCCTCAATGATTCAAAAACAACCTCAAAACACAGGAAATCCCGAGATCTCTCTGGTCCCGAGTTGTGACAATGCGTCTGTTTATACAGGGTTAATAAAAAGTCAAGACCCCCCACCTAATATTTTTCTAAGTAAATATACAGAGATATCCTTTTGGTGGTAGTGCAATCTTAGCAGGAAGTTTCATTTTATGATTCTGAAAATTTTGAATGTCCCCCAAAAATAGGGGATTTTGGGGGAAACTCAAAATCTTTAAATGTAAACCCACTTAAAATGACACCTCATTTTGGACAAGCTAATGGGAGAAAGTATGTGTCAGATTGCTGATACCGTTTATTTATAATGAATTACATCATGTTTTGCCAAATTTTATTCTATTTAATGACTATTTTTTGTACCATCATTACAATGCATCACCACTTGGAATCGGTATTGCCAAATTGAACAAAGTCTTCCACGGATTATGTTTCGTCAGTGGAAATGTTTGCAGGACTGCATAGTATGAATGGGTGGATCACTGCCAGATAACCTTGGCCTAGTATGGTCGCGACCTCCGATGGAGGCCCTGAACGTGGACCTCACATCATAGGATATCCCATCCTGTTCTTGCTAGCTTTGGAGTATGATACAGAAGCTGTAGAGGGTTCTGACATTGACTATTTCATAGTCATGCCATAGATAAAACATACCCCCTTAGTAGATTTGTCATCCTTATGGATCTGCTGACGAAGATTTTACTGTTATAGTTCTGCTAAAATCTGTCCGATGCCGCTAGGATCGTGTTTTTGTTTACAATTTGATTCTTGTCATTTAAACATTGTTTAGTCAAATATAACGATATAATAATAAAAAAAATAACTCGTCCCCTAGTTATATAACCAAACTGTAAATTATTACAAATTATAAAATTGACCCAAAAATAATATAAACAAAATCTAATCGGAACTTGCGATCAATGGCATCGGACATGAACTAGACTCAAAAAATGAGTTTAAAAATTTACAATTGGGTGAGAAGTCTACTTGTGTTTGTTAGTCTATGATCAAACATACCTAATAGCTCGTCTCTTAGTTATGACCAAACAGTAAATCGCAAATGATAAAATATAACAACAAATAATGATAAATATAACACAATTTCGCTCAGTGTCACCAACATGAACTAGACATGAAAAACTAGCTTCAGATATTACAATGGGATGAGAAACCATTGATTATACATCTTAAGGGTGAGATCTACTTGTGGTGGTTAGTTTATAGTTATCTTTAGCAATCGACTCAATACAACAAAACAATGGTTTAACAAAACAGGGTTTATTTTACCAATGAAGTACTTAAATAACAAACAGCATTTTAGAGTAAAATAGACATATAAAAAATTACATTTTAAATTTTTTTTTACTTGAGGGTGACTCATCTTACAATATCAGTCCCAAGGTCGTGCGTGGTTTGTGTTACATACCTATAGTCTTCACTACGTGTGTTGCTGCAATGACTGCTGACTACCGTTGCAATGTGTTGTATTAGAAGATTGCTGGGGTTCAAATAAAAAGTACATTTCATCACTAGTGCGTAAAGTGACTCTTTTTCACCCTCACTATTTTTCCGACTTCGGCTTAGCCAAATTAAGACTTCAGCTCGGGTCCAAAAGAGTCACTTCATGAACTAGTGATGAAATATACCATTTCTCCTGTAACATTATGCTTACTGATTTTGATATATTTGTTGCTCTATATGTTTATGGCCCTGCTGATAGTGTAATTATTTTTAAAATAAATTAATTAAAATTTTTTAAATACATTTTCTAAATATATTTTTTTTAATAATTTTAAAATAGAGTCACAGTTACTCAAAACAATAAGTTAAACATTTATAATGCACATAAATGTGACTTCACTACTTCTGACCAGTTATAGAATATGTAATGTAGTGTTGTCAAAATGTTAGGTATAAACAGCTCAGTAGAGTCAAAACACAAGTCATTCTTGTGGTATACAGGCTACAATTGTACATTGTACAAGGGACAAGAATAGCTGGCGGCGTGTGTGAAGCTGGGGGCTGGGAAATGGACATAAAGCATACACTTTACACCGCTATGGTAGACGAAGTAAATCACAATACTGTACCCAGGGTGACCATGGTGGTAGAAATTATTTATTACTTGCAATAGTTAAACGTGTTGAATAGTTATTTCATCACACGTATTTGGTCTGCTTAAGTATTGACTGATTTATTTTTTTCGCTAGGAAAGCAAAAAATAGTATATTTCATCACTAGGGCCTAAAGTGACTCTTTTCGGCCCGAGGTCGGAAAATGAGTGAGGGTTGGAAAGACACTTTTTGTCCGTGTGATAAATTATATTTTTCGTCATATTGCAGCATTATTTGAACAAACTATGTTACAAAACTAAATAGTTTTCATTTAAGGTAACTTCAAAAAACTACTTTTAACTTGTTTCCAATTTGATTTGATAAGGAAACAAGCAGCTGTTTGGTAAGTGATTCAATTGTTTCGTCGATTGTGTACATTAGGCCTAAATATCGATATGTCTATTTACAATAAGGCAACAATAAACTACAATTGATTAAACAATCGATACATACTTTTGTTGCATGCCATTGTTTACAAGAAATTTAGAACTGAGTTGACATCAGCTGATTTTTACTTTCTAGGGGCTAAACAAGATTTTTACTCCCTAATGCCACTTTAGATCCGCTATGCATGTACGTATTAAACACGGCTGTTTTTGCTGCAGTATCGCTAAACCCCAATAATGAATAGTAGTCCAATGTTTACCTAAAATGTGCCAATGAAAATATGGTAAACAATAAATGTTCAATCCAACTATGATACAGTAGCCTACCTAAACAAAATAAGTAAAATTTTTTTGACATGCTAGAATGTGTGTATCCTCACAGGAAAGCAAAGAAAAACCTGACAAATTTTCTTCCAGTGTAAAAAGTTAGAGTTCGTGACCGAAAATATTTTAGTTCCAATAATTAGCCAACTCTTTGTCCTGGATTCCCAAATTGTAGGCTACGTTTCCCCGGACGTAAGTTCGACCCTGGATGAACGTCATATAAATAAATGTACCATGTTTTTGATCGGATGCTACAAGGTAATACCGAAAAGGTCATTGCTGTGGACAATACAAATTACCTGTACAATGGCATATCACACCACAGCATCTGGAATGAAACAGTTTGCTCGCTGACATCATAACGACCACTGATGTAATGGCTGTAATGGAAATAGTCAATTGTGAGTATTTTTAGTTGCGTTACGCACAATAATTTTATGTATAACTTATTTGATATTTAGAACATTTTTAAAGTCAAATATCTAAAATGTTTCTAGGAGTCTACATCTCCCTAAACATCATAAATTTCGGGATCAGTTGTTTTTTTTCGTCCTGTCATGTATTGGACGTTGAGTATATAGTTTTAAGTTATAGCTCTATGTTTCCTACGTATCTCTCCAATATTTTTGATAAATCACGTATATTCATATTTCACAGATCATACTTTAAATGGTTAAAATCCGATAAGAGTAGTCAATTTTGTTTGGACGATTTTGATTGAATTCCAAAAATCATTCAATGCTAACAAACACGTAAAAGGGAGTACTATATTGACATTAGCGCACCCCTTCAGCACACATTGACTGAAGTGCATCTAAAAATCACTTTTCGCACGTCAGATGTCACAACTTAAAACATCTGCTCTAGGAGAAAATCTGTATTTATAAACTGGGCTTTGTTGCTATAATTTTTACAGTTTAGTTTTACATTTAGTATAAGTTTATTGAAAAGCAAATAAAAATCGTAAATACATGAAAAAAGTAGCCAAAGTTTAAATTATACGTATCATTATGGTTTCAGAACACTGGGGCCCTAGGACATGTATGACTTTTCCATTAGTTATCGATCATCAAAAAATATTCGAAAGAAGATTTATTCAATTTTAAAGATGACAAAATATTTGGTGAGTGGTTATAATATTAGTGGTTTGTTCTACTATCATTGTTCAATGGCAGTCAAAAGAACGCAACCTTTGAAATAAATAGTAAAATTGGTGATTCACAAATATATTTCACAAGCTTGCGGACTTGAGCTTACCAAGTAGAACCCTATTGGCCTAATAGTATTTTTAGAGCTAACATTGTTGGTTAGAAACTCAAGATGTTAAAGAAGAATGCATAGTTTTTTCGGAACATTATAATTTTTTTACAAACAAAATGAAAGAAATTCAATTTTGAAAAAGTTTAAAACTGTGAGATACATGACTGTAGTTATTAAATTAGAGACTTCTTGTTGGGGTAGCGGATTTTTATCCCCCTGGAATTTTACCCCCTGGGCAAACGTGACGTCACAAACCAGGGGGTAAAATTCCGGCCGCGAACTTTTGAGTTTCGCGACATCAGCTCGATGGATTAAACGCGGAATTAAACATATATTTTCACGGTTGTGAGTTTAATCAGAACACATCAAATTATAAAAACCTAGAATGTACGGCCCGGATTTTTACCCCCGGAATTTTACCCCCGGAATTTTACCCCCCGGAATTTTACCCCCCGGAATTTTACCCCCTGGCCAGATATAAATTAGTGAGAATGATTAATTATCGTCATTCAGTTTTAATTTAATGGTAAACATTTTATTATTAAGTAGCCTATCTTAATTTATATGTAACATTAACTAATCGAACAGGGTTTTAATATTAATTTTGAGATTCGAGTGTCAGGATTCGATCTTTGAAGCCAACTGTTGGTTAATATGATCAAAATAAAACAGCGAATTCTGTTTACTTAGTTGAGATTACAAAATAAATAAATAAAGATAGGCTACTAAATAATGAAATGTTTACAATTAATTAAAAACAGAAATAAGAAAATCAATCATTCAATTTCTAAACTCAGCCAGGGGGTAAAATTCCGGGGGGTAAAATTCCGGGGGTAAAATTCCGGGGGGTAAAATTCCGGGGGTAAAAATCCGGCCCGTACATCTTCAGTTGCCTAAACGCTAGTTATATGGGCAGGGGGTAAAATTCCGGTTTTTATCGCTAATCTAATTAATCACGCTCTTACTATTTTCATTAGACTTCCAAATCCGCGGGGGTAAAATTCCGGCCGCGAACAAACTTTTGGCCACTCAGGTTACTACGTCATAGTGACGTCAGCTTTGCCCAGGGGGTAAAATTCCAGGGGGATAAAATTCCGGCGACCCTTCTTGTTGTGATACTGTTTGGTTGAAGCAGAAATGCCATTTACACTTATTTGTTTTAACTGGCTGTAAACACCATATGGTAGTATTCAATTTGGACTTTTCCAACGTGTCTTGTGTTGGCAAGCCAGAAAAGGTGTTTGCCCTGGCTAAGGTCACAAGTTGGCCCGACTTGAAGGGTTTTTAGTGAGTAGTCTGAAAAATTCAGGAGTCTCAAACTAAAAAAAAAAAAAAAAAAAAAAAAAAAAAAAAAACAGGGCTGTGCATAAAAACATTCCCTTCTCTTTCTAAAAACACGTGTCACGTGTCTTGTGTTTAAAACCACACAACCAAGTAGAGTAGTTTTAAACAAAAGACTCGTTGGAAAAGTCTAATTTAATACTAACATTTTAGAACCAACGTGATATAAATTTTAAAAAGCCATAGAATAATCCGATGATCCAATGGTTGGTTAAGATAGTTTTTAAAGACTAGTTACACGCTATTTTTATGGATGTAAATAGTTTTGCAACTTTATGGCATTTTAACGAACTAATTTTATGGGCTGCTTCTTGTAATTTTTAACATCAATAAAAGCTGGGTTTTCCTAGGCGCGGAAGCGGAGCGCGGAGAGAGGAACGCGGGGAGCGTAAAGCGTTTAAAGCTGGGTTTTCCTTGGCGCGGAAGCGCAGAGCGGGGAGAGGAACGCAGAGAGCGGAAAACCCGGATTAACATGGCGTTCCGCTCCGCTTCTAGGAAAACAGTAACATTAAATTACCTAAGACTAGAGGAGTCCCCTCTCCGCGCTCCGCCTCCGCGTCTAGGAAAACCCAGCTTTTATTGACGTTAAAAGTTACAAGAAGTAGCCCATAAAATTAGTTTCGGCCAAGATTTAAGAATTGTATGTAGTCTAGCTGTGCAGTACCCCCTCCGCAGAAAACCTGCTGATAAGCTAATTTCCAATTGCCTATTTGGATTTTCACAAGATCTTTCCTTACACTCACAACTTACCAACTTTACTCATCCCTCAGATATCGAGGAGTATGACGGTTGGTAAGGAAAGGAACGTGTTAATTTATCAGGTTTATTCCCTATTGAAATAACATTATGTTTTATGAGTACTTGGGTTTGCTGATACGGGAAAGGTAAAAATGTGTGGTTCAATAAAATATTATTAGCTTAGTACAAAATAAATAAATTTGCCAAATTTTAGCAAATTATGGCTATAAAGAAGCAATGAGACCTGTACAGATAGTGCTCATTCCCTATTAAAGTACACTCGCTAAAAAGAGCTTCGCCAAATAAAATATAAAATTGCATTATGTTTTTATGTTTTAACATTCTATTTTATATTTCAGGCTTTATTTCTACTTGGAGGTATGTGGTGTTCAACGTTTTGGTTGAAGTATCACATCTTGAAACATCCAAGTAAACATACAAAGCATCCAAATAAAATAACAACAACAACATCAACAACACCACCAACAACAGAACCTCCCACAACAGAACCTCCCACAACAGAACCTCCCACTACAGAACCTCCAACAACAGAACCTCCAACAACTACAACCTCAACACACCCCCCTCCAACTCATCCTCCTACAACACACCCCCCTCCAACTCATCCCCCTCCAACACATCCCCCTCCAACTCATCCCCCTCCAACACATCCCCCTCCAACACATCCCCCTCCAACTCATCCCCCTCCAACACATCCCCCTCCAACACATCCTCCTCCAACACATCCTCCTCCAACACATCCCCCTCCAACTCATCCTCCTCCAACTCACCCTCCTCCAACACATCCCCCTCCAACTCATCCCCCTCCAACTCATCCCCCTCCAACGCATCCCCCTCCAACTCACCCCCCTCCAACACGTCCTCCTCCAACACATCCCCCTCCAACTCATCCTCCTCCAACACACCCCCCTCCACCAACAATTCCACTTCACCGCCCTCCTCCAACAACGCCACTTCCAACACACCCCCCTCCACCTCCTCCTCCGCCACCAACAATTCCATGTCCACTTCACCCTCCTGCTCCAACAACACCACCTCCTACACACCCCCCTCCACTAACAACATTACCTCCACCAACAAAATGTCCATGTCCATTTCACCCCCCTCCTCCAACACACCCCCCTCCACCAACAACATTACCTCCACCTCCTCCTCCACCACCAACAATTCCATGTCCACTTTACCCCCCTCCTCCAACAACACCACCATGCCCACCTCCACCACCACCACCATGCCCACCTCCACCACCAAGGCCAACTCAACCTCCACCACCCTGTTATACCACAACTGTTCCTCCCATTATTGTCACAACTCCTGTTCCTACCACCCCTCCACCACCTCCACCACCTCCACCACCACCACCACCACCTCCTCCCCCTCCCCCTCCTACTACTACAACTCCATCCCCCTGTTCCCAGAACAATGGGTGCCCCAAGCCTGCCGCCCCTGTTTGTACACAGTGCATTTTGTTTACAGGGAAATAAACCTTTAGTTTATATTACTAGCCTGTGACTTGTGATAATTGCTTAAGTAGCTAGGGTAGTTTTTGAATGTCAAGAGGCAATGAATGTTTGAACAAATGATTACAACTTTATGCAATGCCTTTGTGAGTTTATGGACTGCCGGTGGCTAAATGATATGTTATTTTAAGATTTTGATACTTTACATAATTACTTTGTATTTATGTTTTAAGAGTAATAATAGAGTATGGGCGTATAAGTAAATATTCAATACATGCAGGCAGCATAATCCTTTACAGATTTTATATTTTATCACCTTATTTATTTATAGTTACCGTAAATCATTTCAATATTCAAAAACTAGGCCAACAACAATTTCTCCCACGACGATCTCGTCACGATAATAGTGTTGGTTATAAAAATAATTTCTGTAAAATATATATTTTTTAAGATTATAGCGTTGATTTATTTCCTTTAAACTTCCCCAGAGTCCTCTCGTGAATAAACACAATGCACAAAACACACGACACAAACAACCAGCACAAATTCTACAACACAATGTACAAACACAAGTTTGATATAGTGATTGAGTAGCAGATTTTACAGGGTCACATTGCAGAAATATCCACGGAAAGTTGTAAAATGTTGTGGTGGAACAAGTTACAAGTACAACAAGTACACTTTAAATACTTTCATGGTCCCTGAAGTTATACAATAGTAAACATTATTAACAAAGCTTTAATAAGTCTGAGAGTTTAAATTTCAATTTGCCGCAGAAAATGTGATTGAATGCATAACTGGAAGAGCATTTTGTAATTTATATATCATAGAAACCATGAAGGAATTGTGTGTTAACTTATGAACTATAAACTTCAATTTAATCTTGATTGACTAAAACAAGCAAAATGTTTTCATGTTGTAAATGAGTGCTCAGTGTTCGTTCTTGAAGGTTTCATCGTTTTCAGAGATAGAAAATGTTATTGAATAACTTATTGATTAGTATTTTTCGCATTGATGTTGTTAAATGAATATAATGTCTTCCACGAATTTTTCCACACTGTATAACTCCTCTTATTCTGTCAATCTACTTAAGTGTGGTACTAAACTGTAAGACGTTGAAAGACCTATATCTATCTATACTTATAAAAGTCAAATACCACTCACTCACTGATCACTATATCTAAAAAAAACTATACGCTATAACAACTCAGGAATTAGCATGTAGGTTCCAATCAACCTCTAGGTGTGCAATAAGAAGCGTTCTCAAGAAATTCCACCAGGGCTCTGCCCCAGTGGCTTTTAAAGTTCCTATGTTATCCCTATGGAGACAAGATTTGTTTCCATTTGAACACATGAATACTTTTGAATCTACACTATTAAATGGAACAGCTGGTAGAAATTTTTTCCATGAAATGATAATTCATTATTTTGGTGGCTAGAAAAGTGTTTTACTGCGTAACACATTTAAAATAGTTAAATGAATGAACAAAACAAGAAGTATAGTCCCTACTCAGGTTGAACATTGAACTTTTTAATTTAAATTTTCGTGAGTGAAGCCAAGACGGGTTTGCTAGTTTTATTATATTCGTAAAATATACTGAGCTAACCTAGGTTTAGAGCTACGTCAGATTAGCTAAAAGGAGTTCAGATTCATCCCACAAATAAATGCTCTGTGAACTTATACTACACATTCAAAAATGTGTACTGATCAGAAAAAATATCACTTTAAAATTTTAAAATTTTTCACGACTCTTTAAAAAAACTATTAAAATGAGTAACTGCATTGCCCAACACTGGTATCCTCCGGGGCAGTGTGGAGGGGGCAGATTCCCGCTGGGCCGCTGGTGCTGGTCGCTGGGCTGCTGGTCAGTGTCCAGTGAGTGCCGTGCCGCGCCGGTCATGTGCTCCAGGATGATACGAAGGTTCAGGTCGTGGTTCCACCCCAAACATGACTCCACTACACTCCGCCCCATCAGGAAACCCTCCATGGTCCTGCCAAAGCCACCGCAGGCGAACGCCATCACCAACCTAGCCCTCAGCGGTGAGTTGTGAAATATGTAAGGATTGTGGGGTTTGAGATTTTTTAAGGATTTTTCTAATGTGTACATTGTACAAACAGAATATTATTTCACGTTGGTGAAGTTTTACACTTCGCGATCTTGTAAGGAAATGGTTTAAAACGTAATCTCGTTTTGTAAAAGCCTTAGTTAGAGATCGTATTTAATTCATATTGGCAGTTGGTGACATTATTAAACGCTTTGTATTGCGATACATTATTTTGCGTATACAGTGACATCGTATTTCAAAATGTTCTCCTTTAAGAAGAGTCAGTTTGTAGGAAACAAAAATAGAGGTATTGAAAGCCACGAATCATGTTGAATATAGAAAACATAAAACAATGTAAATGGTAATTTGGTCATTGTATAATGTTGGCCCTTTATAGTATAGGTTTTACCGTTTTACCCTATTGCCTCAATAGAGTTAACTTAATTCTCAATTATTATAATAATATACTAATGCTAATTACTAATTTTTCTATCTAAGCTGACTTAAGTGTTGAATCAATGTATTTAGGTGTACCTAAGGATACAAAGTTGACTATTCTATTTTGTAATTGAAACAACACATTCAAAAACGATTTTGGCTCATATCACAACATATTAATTAAACTGCCTTCGATTTAATTATACCTTCAATTAAAATATATTCGCTTTGACTAAATTAGGTCAAATAACCAAAATATACGAAGTAAAACGGTTGTAACTGTTTTTAAACATACCGAACACCCTTCAGTGGAACACCAACACAGACGTGGTAACGCCACTATCTTGCCATTATAAATATCGTCAAATTGAGACAATGCTGCTTAGTTTCACTTGAATGTTATATAGAGGATAGGTGTAGTAAGTAGTAATAGCATGTAATAGTAAGATGACCTGTGAAGCTGGTTTTCTGACGGATACTGTCAGTTTCAGACAGTACCATTCATTCAGCTTAGTGTTAATATTTTCATGTATCAGTAGAAATTACTTTTTCGTGGACCAATTATTTTTCCATTTATAATACTGGTTCTGATGCGTTTACACTGTGCTCCTTTAACAAGCGCAAAAAGTAAAATCTTGTTTATTAATCACCAGTTGCAATGCAGCTATGCAGTTGTTTCTTCAGCAGGTTTATATTAAAGAACTGGGTGTACAGAAGCTGTGTACATAAGCGGTGAAGGCTATATGCGGTAATTTCGTCGTTGCCAGTCACAGCGATAATTCTGTTGCACTCTTTTGCTACCACACCCTTTGTCGTTGCTTTTTTATTCTTAAACATTTTGAAAGAAATCAAACCACCAGCCAAAATTGAAGCTTTAGGATGTAACTTAACCTCTAATCAAGTATTGCCTTAGAGGTCCCAAAATTAATGTAAATTATTGTTATACAGTAAGCCGTAGGAAAATGATGAGTTACATTAAAGTTAAATTACTAATTACTATTTTTAACCTGCATATGTTCATTTAGACATTTAGAGAAACATTCATGAGAAGATTTTGTAATTTTTATGCTGTCAGTTAAGAAATTACCATTTTCTTCGTTTTCATATAATTTGTCTACATAAAATGTTACAAAATGAGGAATTAAGTTAGCCTAAGCGACTTTCATATTTAGAAGGATAATATAAAATTCAAACTGTTGTTCGCAACTATTTTTACAATAATGCACCTATTATGAAATAAAAAAGTTGCATGTATGCACTATTTGATCTATCGTAGATTGTTTATTTTGTGAGTGAAAGAGAAATCGTAGGGTAATTTTGAGTGTTGAGGCCTGAATGTGGGCCGCTAGCAGACGACCTTGACTCTGATAGCCTTATAACCCACGACCACAACCAACATCAGCAATCAGCAATCAGCACAGGCTAGGGATAGGGAAGTCTGATTCACTGTCACTGTCACTTCAGCAAAGTATAATTGAGTCATGTCACATCCATTATGATCGTTCAAAACTTTTTTACGCTGAACACATTTTTTCTCCTATTTGAGAGTTTCCCATATAGGGAATAAGCTATTACCGTAGTACTCATGGAAAGACCTGAACCCGGGACCAATTTACTTTTTCGTTTTGAGGTCCCTAGAGGCCAAAAATACAATCCGTTCAAATTCATATACCGGTATATGTGTCCGTTAGTACGATAACTCGAGCAAAAATAATCCGATTTTGATAAAATTTGGTATAAACGTGTAAACCTACATATTCGAACGAGTTCGCGAACTTCAACCAGCATGATCGGACTATGGGAAAGGGGGTTTTATGGGGTAAAAATGACAAGAGTTTCGTGTTGGTGCCGAGAACATCTTCAAGATGAACTGGTAATATTGGTTTCAATACATTTTAAAACTGCATGAGAACAACATGCAAAATGTCGAGCAATACCAATGTCCAATAGTATCGAAAACATTAGGATTGTGTCCTTTAAATGCGTTACAAAATTGGTACTCTGACTAAAAAATTCAAAGGGAAATTTAAAGCTCGGAAATGATTTACGGTCTTGTACAGAAACCTTGAAATTTAGAAGCGGTACCAAGTTGAGACTGCTATGTAGGCTGGCTGATGATGGTCGTCAGCAGCTGATTTCTGATAACTAATAACTACTGATTTCTCCCCCCAGGGTCATTCCGAGCCTGGCCTAATATTTTAATCAGACAGCCTGGCATTGGAGAGAAATGTTTGTAAACGTCTGTTTAAGTTGCCTTTTATCTTGTATAATGCCATTCTTTCTTGAGGCTAACATATACAACATAAATACATATACAACATGATGTGATATATATATAGTGCAGTGACTCACAAACTTTGTATGTGTAGGAGTAACTGCCTCAACTTGTGGCGAAATGTGCATCAGTGTTTTAAGAGTTTTAAGAACTAAAGGCATTCTACAAAATAAAAGGCAAATAAATATTAAAGTTCTTGAATCTGGGTAACATAAATAAATATTATGTTTGTTGTTCTTATTACTCTCTCTGTCTATACCAGAGGGCATTTAATGTTATTTTAGTATTAGGGGTCGTCTCCCCCAAAGCCCTGTTCTCATTGCCTTGTCGTCGACCGCTATTCAACAAGATTATATCGTCAAGTTCTATAAAATTGGTTAACTATTGCAAGTTGTGGCTATAAATAGCTCAGTCATAGATATTTTCACAGCTTCGACTTGGGGAATTAGTGTGAAAATAGACGTAGCAATTAGATATAAAGTTACGTTCTAAGTCAGACTCAGGGCTAATTAAAAACTAGTACCGGTTGGCCGAGTTTTGCTCGGAGAGTAATAGACCTCATGACTTTCCAGACGTTCCTCATGATTTTATAAACGCACAGTCCTGAGTATTACAAAGCATTAATAAGCATCAAAAATCCTTTTAAAACCGTTTTATTCAGCTTACTACTGATTACAGATATATTTTGAATTAATCCTTATATATAATACACGAAGGTGATTTATACGTAACACTACTCCTCTGTTAATAATAAACGGATTTTTACAAACGATGTGTCAAAATAAAGTATTTGTTGTGTAGACGCCCCCTTTCACAAATTCCTGTAATAAAAGTCCTCGGGCTTTGCCCCACAGACCATCAAAATCCCAATGTATCCAAATGTAATGTGTGTATGAAGAAAATATTTTGTTTACTTAAACAGACGAATAATTTTTATTAATTACAGCTGTTCATAGTAAACACATAATACTGTACACACAAGAGCGTTCGTTTTCAGAGTGAGTTCGTTTTCAATTTCGGTAACTGGAGTGGAGTGATTGATTACATTATCTTGGAGTTGACTCTTTTACATCGGAAATTATATGACTGGGTTATTCGTTTTGAAATAACACCTGTAATACTTTGCAATTACTCGAATTCGAGCAACAGGTGCACTTAGTAGTTCTATATTAAAACGTTTTTTTTCTGTGTAGTTGTCTGTTCATCTTGACAAGATTATACATTTACGAGAGGTCGTCCAGTGGTCGAAACTCGACCAAACATACGTAATGTACTCACTTATCTATTTTCACCCCACACTGTAAATAAAACATGTGATTTGAGTTTCTTCCATTTGTTTTGGTTTTCTGTTTATATTTCGTTGTTATTTCGTTACCAGCATGGCAACGCATAAGATCCATGTTAATATTTTCAAATTTTTAAACTCATTTTTTGTGCTTATCTTTGAGCCTATTTAAATTTATAAAGGGATTCTGCACACCTACCGGAAAATAGTTTTCTAACGGTATGCGTAGATTTTTCCTACAATGAACATGAGCTGAGAAAAAAGGTTTTAAAGAAACATGCTTGCCTATTAATATATAGATCGTGAAACATTATGTTTATGCTTATTGAATTATGTAAACCTTTACCCTCCTACATTTCAACACAGATTTAATGTATCTAGTGGCGTTCGGTAAAGTTACACTAGAATTATTTTCCACTGATGTTGAATAGTTTAAGTATGACTTGGTAAACGTATAATCTGCTCTTTAGATTTTGCAATTATTAGAGTAGGAGTTAGAGTAGGATCGAAACAAAATTATTCTGCAACCTGA
The DNA here is from genome assembly GCF_028750875.1 of Macrosteles quadrilineatus. Classification (NCBI taxonomy): domain Eukaryota; kingdom Metazoa; phylum Arthropoda; class Insecta; order Hemiptera; family Cicadellidae; genus Macrosteles; species Macrosteles quadrilineatus. Next base: position 77,270,475 of record NW_026542601.1, read on the forward strand.
AATCATCTTAAATTTACCTGTGAACCAGCCTGTGATATTCATTGTTAGATCCGTCCTCCATAGTACTAAAAATGATTATTTTAACAGTAAAAGGGATAACTTTGGAAATATGTCGATTTCAAAGATAACCATCCGCTTTCTGATAAGGAAAAAAACTTTGATTCCAACTATTTGAATAAATCATTTAGAGCAAGCGGCCTAGTTCCAAGTTGCAAGTATGTTGTTACAAATAACCGCAGAAGGACAACAGAGACTTTCGTAGAATTCTTGAACATCGAGCTGCTCTACTAGAGCATTCCCTCCTTATATGGTTAACACGGAGGAAAACCCCGTTTTAGTTTACCATTCTTGTGGTGACTTTAGCCTTCTGAAGGAGATATAACATTTAACTTACATGGACCAGTTGGCAAGTAGCTGAAAAGTACATTATTTTAATATTTTGTTAAATAAGTAACTCGAGATTTGCGCTACTAACAAAAACTTTCTTTTCTCCCTTATTTTTTAAGATGGGAATGGAATGTCCATCAATAATTAAATGTTCTACAATTGAATTTTGGATTTCTACGTAACTATATTTAAGTGTGTGCTGAATAAGGTAAAATACAGTTATCATAATTACATGCACTACGACTCTTTACTCTGTGGTACCACCACCGCTCAACAACCGCTACACCGAATCAAAACATTTCCAGAAAATAATATTCAAGCTTTTTGAATCTTGTAGGTCTACAAGGTTGTAGGTGTTGTTCACGTCTTTGAATAGTTACAAAATGTCGGCAATAATTCTGTGTATGTACAGCACACATATCTTGTAGTCTTGTTAGTGACTAAGGCCGTGAAATTCATTCGTGAAAATATAAGTTTAATTCCACTTTTAATTTATTGAACTGATGTTGTGCAACTCAAAAGTTCGCGGCCGGAATTTTACCCCCTGGTTTGTGACGTCAGTTTTGCTCAGTGGGTAAAATTCCAGAGGGATAAAATTCCGCTACCCCAACTTTAATTGTATACGATTGCAATAGTGGATATAAAGTGAAGCATCCAATGTTAAAACCCCTATTTTGCAGAAAGACTCATATATTATACAAATGTATCATACAGTTGTTGATGGAATGGTTCCTGATTAGGGGTCATGTATATTTGAATTTTATCCAAACATGGAAATTGCTGAAAATGGTTCAAACTACCAGGGAACACATAGCACATTTCTTTTGGGGAATTTATACCTAGATTGCTTTTGGGGACCTTCAAGGCAGAAATTCAGCACCTATCCATACCACGGTGGGTCGATTTTTAATTACGCGTCCCAAAATAGCTTTAATAATTTAACAAAATCACATAGGTTCCTCAAAAATCTTAAATGCATAACACTCTACTGCCTTGCAGAGTCGTGGTCACTGTAAAGGTTGTCAAACACATGTACGTAAACACTGATGTTAACTTCGACCCAGGTTAGATTTATATTTTCTATCTTTGAATTTACAGCGTCTCCCTATACAGTACCAACACTTCGTCTTTTGGAAACTTTATTTTCACATAGATTGATAAACATGTTTGTGATGTTTTATATAGGTAAAATTGACCAAAATTCATATTATTTGCGGGGCTTTGTGGTTTCAATATTAAGTTGAATATAAATTCTTGCTTGAAATTAATTGTTTCATATGAAGTGCCGAGTATTAAAATAACGCCACTAATTTAATTTTACCTATAAACACGATATTTGGTTTGATTTTAATATTGTTTACGTCCCTTCCTTCTAAGCTGGTAAATTATGATTTCGATATAGAAATCATATCTTAACAGTAGAAGAGATTTGCTAATCGAATACCAGGCTCCGCCTGGTGCCTGCTGGCCTGCTACTCTGTCCAAATTGTTATTGGTCCGAAAATACGCTGGAAATAAATTATTAGTTTGATCTACATCGGGATTTGGGAAATCCTAAAATCATATTTTAGAGTAAGAAATACAACTGTTGTATATCAAAACTATTAAAGTAGATTTAAAAGTGTGAACTAAAAAAACAAACATTGTTTTTCTGAGTTTTGTTGATTAATAGCAATCTAAAATAAACGATATTTAGAGCTTACATTGGAATGTCTTGGTGGTTCAGCTGTTGAACAATTAGTTTGTAAGAGGGTGTTTTGATTTCCTCCATATTCAACAAAGTTGATATCTATGTAGTTGACGCAAACATGTTTAATTTAAATATACAGAACTCTATTTCAAAACTGTTAGAAAAGAATTTGCCTTTAACTTAAACAGATCACTTGGGCTACTATTTTTAAAGTTTAATTTTAAGAGGACATACTTTTATGTAAGAAGGATATACAGGAATAAGAAAGTTTCATTCAAACATAGATTAAACGGATAGACACTCTACTATTTGTCTACTCCTTTATATAATTTAAATTATCATACCAGCAATTTATAAAAAGCTATATACTTGATTTGAACATTATTCAATAAACGATCTTTAAAGATTTTTGTTTACACGTTTGTATATTTTTTAACTTATCCACTCCAGTGATATTTAAATTAAATTATTTGAACCCTCTAAAGTTCCAGATAAATTATTTTTTTGTAGTTGGATTAAATCATTATTGGTTTAATCATTATTTTTGTAAACAAAAATAAATAATTAGGCTTAGCTTTACAACTAAATTTTGATCAATGACATAGTAGGAATTCCGCAAATGTTAACAGAAAGAAGAGTAATGCCATTACACACTACTATTTTTATTATATGGCATTTCAGATCCTTAGTATATAAATATCCACCTATGTGGCAGGCACAAAGTAATTTCAACTCAACTATATTGGAGACGTGTTCGTTGTAACATGCGGCACACTTTACACGTTATTTACAACGCGCGATTGTTTAGGCTCCGATGACTAATTGTGCTCGGTTGTTTAGTTCAGCGTTCAGCGTTCAGCGTTCAGCGAGTACTTCCCCTCTCCCAGACGACCACAGCACGTTTATTCCGAGAACTCGTGAGTGGTACAGTGACTGATAATATTATCAACATCCGGACCGGCGTTTGAATGTATTGGTGCCATCTTGCAAACCACGCGGTTTTCACATGTGTTTTTACGAGAACTGAGCAGTTCGAGGCTTACAACTTTATTGTGTGTAACTTTACCAGCAGTGATGTCTTGAAATACGGAGGACGTTCCTGTGGTTATCGCAGTCTTCTCTCACCAGTACTTCTCTCACATAATAGTCTCGACCCTCCTGATTGCAATATTCTTCATATACCAAATTTCTTTCCCAAAACCTTAGTTTTTCTCTTGATTTTTTTACAGTAACCAGTTTTCTTCTTCTAAAAGGTTATCACATATAATACTTACTGACTGCATCTCTCACAGCAGCCCGAACAAACCCTGTCTACAAACAGCTTATCTCATAAAATGCCATCACCATTAACAGCTGATCCTATTGGCATTACACCACAGTCATGGCATACTCCTCGCGTCATCAGCTGATAAGACTCAGCGCATGAACACAAGGTGCGCATTGTTGACAGTACGCGATGCGCCGTGCACTGAGGATGCGTGGTGAGGTCTAGTGGGAGTCCAAGGTTGCCCACTTTCGATCGCTTCGCTCTCTCGGCTGCGGCTGAATTTCGACATCGAGTTTATGGGCTTCGAAACGACAAAGGAACGTAACAAAAACCAAACTGATTTTAAATTAGTGAACTGGTCTCACTGGTTTTGCACTGAAGACGAGAATTGTTCTGTTACCTTTTTAGCAAATATGTATGTTGCAATAAGTACAGTAATTATAGATTATGGTTTTATGTCTTTAGTGTTTTTGTAAACTTATTTTACAAACACAGTGTGTTTTTTTTCATTCAATCGGCTCTGCGATACATAGAAAGTCCTCCACTTTGTATAATATACAAAGATAGATTGAATAAAGATAGATATTTTTTGATAGATTGATTGGTTTTATAGATTGAAATTGAATTTCATGCTTACATCTTACATCTATACAGTTTACTGCCTATACAGTTTACATCTAGTATCAGTACACTTTTTTTCAAGGACGGGTAGGAAACAGTTTATTTACCATTGAATTGAATGTGACTGTTATTACCGTTGTTGTTTCTCAACACATTCTTGTAATCCTACTAGTCCTGATCGGACATGTTGAAGCAATACCATTCTGCTTCCAACTTTTCCCTACTATAGGTAGAGGTGTATAGTCAATGCTGTCATGAAGGGTGGTTCTATTTCATATCTGGTCAGCAACTTTTGAGTGTAGACAATATTTATTGACTTATTTTAGAGTAATTTTTTATTGTGCATGTTTACTTTAAAAATTGAAATACCAGAGAGGACAAACCATACACACAAAATGTTAAGTGAACTGTTTTATTTAGATTACCGGTCAATAATTTTAAAGTTGGTGAAATTATTGAAATCTAATTGCATAAACACCAAAACAAATTTAAAATTTATTTTGACAGAAACATACTGTACCATAAGTTGTCTTCAACTCTACGAGAATGGCAAGTTCATAAGGAAGTACGTTTAATCTATAGTTTTTGTATTGTTTTAATCCATCCGGTGTCTTTACACAATGTTTTGAAACATACTTTCGTATTTCTCTCCTACCTCAATGTTTACAAGGTGGTTTGGGCGACCTCCAACTCAACCTACATCAGCTGGACACCTCCACAAGTCTCACATGGATAGATGACGTAATCTCAGAGCTAAGCATGATAACAGCTGTAATGAAATAACATACAATGGTCTTAAGTAAAGGGACCTGTAAGCTCAACTCTTGAATCTGATTTTTACTATACACACTTATTAATAGCTTCATTTGAAAAATAGATTTCTGACACAGAATTTACAATACCTGTCCATCAAAAAGCCTCATTCTAATATTACAGATCCAAGATGGATAAAAAAATGTAAGCCAAGTTTAAAAATAATATAGTTTTTCAACAATGGTTAGTGGTAGTCGAAATGGCAAAAGGTATGAAAGTGACAGATTAAAAACTCTACCTTTTCATATAAATACATCTGTATATGTATATGTCATGATTTTGACTAGTTCGAGGTTTCCAAAAGTGGGTAGAAAAAGGGGTTTCCCACTGGCCCAAATATCTCCAACGATACTTCTAAAATCCCCCTATTTTATAAATGGTGGTGAATACTTATACAAATTATTTTATTCGAGGCAATTTGCAGGAGATTTTAACACATATACTGAGGTTTTTAAACAAAGTATAAACTTATGCTCAGACATGACCAACAGCTTGAGTGTTCTCAGTAAATATTTTAAATCTCATTCTTTGAAGAAACAAGCCCATAAAATTTAACATCCGCTCACACATTGGGTGAGGCAAAAGTTGTTAGTTTCAGTCAGTTTATTGCTTAGTTGGCACTTCTGTAAATGTAAACAATCTATTACAAATATTCCTGGTTATTCAATATCCATACACACTGTAACATATAAGCAACTAGCTTCTCTGTACTTATGTAAACTTATGTAACCGGTTTGAAACTTTTTGTAATGTATACGATTCTATGACCAGTGAAAATTGAATTAACGCTTTCATGATTTTTCTTACAGCTTGGTATTTTAACCAATTAAGCAAAACCACAGAGAAGGGAATATATATATTAGATGCACCTTATTTGTTGTTGCCTGAGTTCTTGCAGTTAAGATTTTTGTGTCACTCTATGCATTTAACCAGTTAGCATCTTCAGGGGTCTTCTCAATCACTTATCACTAACTCCATAGTCTATATGTGATTACTAAAAACTCATGAAGATGTCAAACAAAGGCGGTGAAATACATTGGGGGACATAAACATCTTACCTACAACAACTCAAGCAACAACAAAAGTAAATCTAATAATTCAAGTTCTTGAAAACAGGATGAAAAAAGGGATACTTTCCCTTAGCTGTGGAAAAACAACAAAAAAATTACTTGTTTACAAAAAGAGTTTTTTCACAAATGTATAGCATACTGGCTAAAATAAATATATCAAAATTGGAATTTGATCTAGTATGAAACATATCTATATCCAAAAAGATATAGACAAAAAAGAATTAAATATAGACCGTTAACCGTGCTGCGGTTACCATAGGTTCTGGCCCACACCGCTGGGAGCGCCAACGTGCTACCTAACTATACACGGCACTCCCAGCGGTGTGCGCCAGAACCGAAGGTAATCGCAGCACGGCTGACAGTCTATATCTAATTCTTTTTGTATATGATCGTACATAGTTAATAACATTGAAATTACAAGTCATGGCACACTGACTGGCTTTTCCTATTGTACTAAATGTTCGCTGTAATGATCTGTTTTTATTTAATAAGTTATCCTTCAACAAACGCTGGGTAAAAATGTAATACAACAATGATTTTTTCATCTTTGAAAACCAGAAATCTTAAAGAAAGGTGGAGTCTACTAATTACTTCTAGGGACAATGAATTTACAATCACAGTCGTAAAGATAACGTGAACAAGGTGGTACAGAGAGTAGTAGTAAATGTGTGTGTAAACTGTGAAGGTGTGCGAATCTGCTTCACAATGTGTTTAAGACTGTCCTAGTGAATATTTCTCATTCTAGTCAATGTTTGACTTTTTCTAGTCAATGTAAAACTAAGTGTAGAATTTTCCAAGACACATTTAAGATGTCCACCAGTGGTTGCTGTTGCACTTTTGTGAAGCGTCTCAAGAACCGTTGTTTTTCTTGCTGTGGTCGATGTGTCGGTTGTTGTTACTCCGCGACTATTGGCTGGTGGCATGATGATTCAGGGGAATATGAGGTCTCAACTAGTCACCCTTTAGTCCCAAGTAAGTCTGCGAATTGTGTTAGAGGTGTGCTCAACCTTTAAAATATTAAATTTAATATTCACAATTAATTTGAGAAAATAGATTGAATGGAATTGGTAAATTTAATTTTGTTAAGCGTGAGGTTTGACTAATGATAAAATGATTGTATTTCTTGTTTGTCCAAAGCAACGAAATTCCTGATGTATTAGACATACAACTATTTATGAAAGTCCCATTGGAAACAGACAAATGATCAGTTTAAGAACAAGAATAAATTGTTATATGAAGAATGTAGTAAAGTACAGTACAAAATTACAAAATAATTAAAGACAATAGTGAAACATGCTAAAAAGTTAAGTCACTTTTAAAGTTAAACATCTTCTTTTGAATCGAAAAAGTAAAAAAGAAGAAAGAAAGAATGATTTGATTTAAAATATGTAAAAATAATACATAGTATTCCTTATAATCTGACCTCAAATCTTAAATAACTTATTGGTTATTTAACTAATTTCCTCCCATTTGAAAAACCTATCTGAATTGTAACTGGTTATGATAAGAATTTATCAGTCAACAGTCAAGTTTAAACCCAACAATTATAAGATCCTATGTTCAACACCTAGAAAGGTTAGTAACTTTTTGATATTTTGAAGCTGGGCCCAGTTGTCAACATCAGTCATTGGATTATATATTGACAAAAACTATTGTATACTGAAGTAGACATCCCATCTATATGGACCAGCTGTAGCCAATTTTTTGTTGAAAAAGAACATAGTTATGTAAGCCACTCACAAAATGCGCTATAGTGACCAAAACTCTATTTCCTACCTTATTTTTTGTTGCTGGCCAAGTTTACGAGTCATAACAGTTGCTAGCTCACAATAAGTTTGAATTGGTAAAGAAGATTGTTTATTCAACAGAAATCTGTAATTTAGATCAGAACAATCTTTCGGCTATTTTGCTTTAAAATCTGGCAGCAAATTTTACATGCAATGGATTGTCTAGTTGTATTAATAGTCAAAAATACCAGTAGCATTTTAATATTTTCAATAAAGATTCAAGTCTTGAGGAATAGCTGGATAGCAGAGTGGATATAATGCTTGGCGAGGACGAGCAATTTAAAGGTTACTGTTGATTCAATACTGAAAAAAGTCAGAAACTTTTCGTTCAAAACGAGACCAGTGATTCCGATCATTGGGCTTTTAATATGTGGTTCAGCTTTTAATAAGTGTAGTCAGCAAAAAAGCTACACAAGAAACGTATCTTACTCCATTCTACACTCATCCTTCATTCTTAAAGTATATACGTTTGCATCTTCATCTCAATCGGTAATGTAAATAATAGCTGATCTTAGTCAGTGAAACAGCAAAAGTCATATCACCCCATTTTTGACTCGCTCTAAATTTGTATTCAGAATAAAATATTTGATGAAAATAATATTAAAATATTCAGTGAGTGATGTTTTAAGTGGATAAAGAAGTCAAGTGGCCAAATAAAGTACCTGTTAAGTTATGAGTACAAACCCATTCACTTATACACAGATATTGATTCAACTAATTAATAAACAATCTGAACCACTCAACACAGGAAGGAAGGGAATGGCTCAAACGTGAGAATGGCCCAACAATAATAAGATAAGACATGACTGGCTCAAGTTAGCACTCCTTGTCTCAGTTGTGACATAGCATGGCTCTCAATCACATCAAAGCCTGTTTGTGCTGTCCGTGTCGTTATTGTAAGAGTAAGGGCTACTCGGTATGGGATGCTACTCCTCACGAAACCAACATCTCTGTACAACCTACCTCAAGTGTTACATTCAGTGAGGATGGAAAATCTGGACAGAAACAGTTTGAGAAACAGTCTCCAAAGACCTCTGGGAGTCAGATTCAGAACTCAGGAGTACAAGATTCTAAGGGGGATTCGAAGGATTTGCCTCCACCACTACCCACAAGCCCCCCTCCCACAGAGGAGGAGGAACGTCCTTTTGTTGTGTTTTTACCTTTGAGTAAGTAATGACTGACGTTTTGCCAGAAAGCTTAAGAGAAATTAAAATTGCTTATAGCATATTTCATGAATAAAAGTAAAGTCTCTTTTTGACCCGAGCTCAAGTTTTACGATAGAAGCTGAAGTCGGAAAATGAGCGAGGGTTGAAAAGACATTTTTTGGCCATGTGTGAACTATATTTTTTGTCATATTGCAACATTACTCAACAAGCTAAGTTAGAAAACAAATTTCTTTTCATGTAAAGATTAGTACTCAAGACAACGTCGAACTTGTTTTCAATTTCGCTAATGCAAAGAAGCAGCTGTTCATATTATCGATGTGTAGAACTATTGAAAACAATGCAACAATAAGCTACAACCAATTAAATCCATCAATACATAATTTTGGGTACATGTGATTACTTAAAATCAAAGTTTACAACAGCTGACTTTTACTCCATAGGAACTAAAAGGGCTTTTTACTCACTAAGGAGTAAAAGAGCTTCTTTAGACCCCCAACACATGTATTAAAATTGGGTGTTTTTGCTGCAGTATGACAAAAATAATATTAGTCTTGAAAAATTATGTTGGTGCTCTTTTTCAAAAATAAATTACAAAAACTTTGTTTTTATTTGGCAATAATCACATGTTGGACTCGAGGTCTAATTTAATTAGCAATGTAAAGAAACAGTTTTTTTTTTTTAATTTTCTACATAGTTTTCCTATGTAGATAAGTAAACAAGCAAAGTAACCCGGCTACTTGCGGGAATTTACAAGAAGCGAGCAAAGTTTTCAATAATTTAAAGCATACTTTTCCCAATTCAAATAAATTGTTAAATTAAACAGCTGCTTTTGATTGAATTATATTTCTAACACACTGACACACCAGCATGCAAATTTTAAGGTGAAGATAAGTGAAGGAGGAAGTGTGGAATGGATGAGATGATAGCTTTTTGCTGACTAAGCTAAGTCAGTTCTTTAGCGAAGACCAATTACAATTACAGTATTATTTACAGTACAGACTAATTACAGTATAAATAGATTATGGGCACTACCAACATGTCAAGTTTTTTTGTTTTTATTTTTTTTTATTAATGTCATATTATTTTACAACATTTTAATATACAAAACTGATTAATATTCTAAGGAGGTTTCCAAGGAGTTAACTCCACCACTATCCACAAGCCCCCATTCCTCCCAGGACGAGGAGTTAAAATAATTTTTTTGGGAAATAAATTCAATAGTAATATGAAACTTTTGACAAACAAATAAACAATTGCAAAATAGGTAGTTAATTGCTAATTACACATTAGTATTTCAAACAATAGGAGTATAAATGTAGACCACGTTATCAGGGCTTATTGTTAAGGTACCATGTCATAACAGTGTCAGTAAGGTAGATAGCCTTGAGGTTGATATCAATGCCTCTGTGATTGCGGCCGTGAGTCACTGGTTGTTCTTGACACTGGTCTGGTTTGTCGCATCAAGCTATCAATGTTTAACTAATATTTATTTTCAGGTGAACACATTTGCTTTAACACGTTATCTACCAGTCGTCACACTCTGTATGAGTTGTCTTGTATTACCTGGTAGTGAATGTGTTAAAGAAACTCTTCTTTAAAATGTTGTCCTAGGTTCTGTTTACCAATCCAATTGAAAATACACAAAATGTTTGACCACACATGGATTCTAAAAGAAACAGCTGTTATCATTGTTAAGGAAGGTCATGTCATATTGGAGCAAATGTTATGTACAATGATTCCTGTGATCTGTTTTTTTTTCACATCACAATAATTCTTGTACTGTCTAATTTCATGGTGGAAGGAAATAACATAGGTGTGCTATTCCCACATATTCTGACGTCACTCGGATTGCAAACAAAAGATCACCTGATTGTAACTGTCAAATTAGTATGTATTTGTTTTGATTTGAGTGTTATTGTTTTTATAATAATAAAAACAATAACAACCAAATCAAAACAAATACATATACTAATTTGACAGTTACAATCAGGTGATCTTTTGTTTGCAATCCGAGTGACGTCAGAATATGTGGGAATAGCACACCTATGTTTTTTGCTTCCACCATGGTCTAATTTAAGATAACAATAAATGTAGACAATCAAATAAGTGTAGAAGGGATGTTTGGGGAGCTGGATGGAATAATGTCAGTAGGTACGGAGATGATGATAATAATAATTTGATGTAAAAATGTGACAATCAACCTTTTACTTTCCCTTCAATCTTTTTTTTTATCTTTTTTTTCCTGACCCCCTTCGGAAGTTAAATGACAACCACTAAAGATGATGCCTCTTCAAAAGTTTCACCTAATTAAGCTTAGATTATTAGGTTGTATCCAGCAGTAGTGGGAGGGACAAAAAAAGTATGATCTTGAGTTAGTTTACCTTTGTTGCATTCTGTATGATCCTTATCCTTAATAATACCACATGGACTTCAAGATTTTGGTCTCATTTCAGATTTCAGACCAGGTAGAACTTCAGTTTAATTATGTATATTACTAGCAGTAGCAGAGTACCCGTCCTTCGTACGGGGTTGGTTGGCGTATAAGTATAAAATGCTTATTGCAGTTATACGTACTTGTGCTTGCTTTACGTTTGAAATGGGGGAGGAAACGGTTTAATAAAAATTAGGTTCTTTTAATTTACGGTATGCTATAGTATAGCACATCTACCACAGCCATAATGTTGACCAACAACAATGTTGACTTGATCCAAACAATAAAAAAATAAATTACGGTATTAAAAATTCACAAAATATCATGAAATTAAAAACATAGTCTAAACATAACTGCAAACAATCCTACTTTGACAGTTCTCATTGTGTATCACAGTTATTGTATTAAATCAAATTATATTAGCTATTTTCATAAAAATGCAAACAAAAAATAATATAGTGCTGCATCCTGTTGGTAAATCACATAACTTTTTAATGCCTTTGGATATCATAGAACCAATTGTTTTAGTTGAAACAGCTGACAAAATTCTTCAATTCACTTTAAATATGAATACTCATAAGTTAACATGGGGAACTACAGATCCACTGGGGCAGAGCCCCGAAAGGATTGTTGAGATAAGAATATGCCTTTATATTAATCGGGAATGTGAGCTATCATCATGCCAAATTTCAGCCCAATCCGTCTAGTAGTTAATGCGTGATTGAACTTCAAATAAACAAACACACAAACTTTCACATTTATAATATTATAGGTCGGCCGCTTAGAAAACGACCTCCTCGTAGCATTGGTGCAAAAGAGAGATACCGAGCTGTGGGAGTGAGACAGATTATGGCTCTTCCCCCACTCCACTGCCGCCCAAACCTTCCCGAACACACGCCCCTTAAATTCAACTAAAATATTAATAGCAATTAAATTATACAGCTGATCAAAATGTAAACAAATACGCGGAGGGGTGGAACATACCCTCCCTCGCTGTTACCTCCCCTACATGCGCTAAAAATTTAGCGCAGGTCGCTTTCTAACCGGCCGACCTATAGTAAGATTATTTCCTCAAATGTTTTTTACAAGTTTCTTTATGGTGCAAAGGCATAACAGTTAACCTTATGACCCTTCTGTATGATACGGAGCTATTACAACATTATTCATTCGTTATATTCTTGTTCTCAGAGCCGCCCAGCTCAGAAGCAGAGGTGTTGAAGGTGAGAGAAGTAGACATGTGCTTCAACACCAACGGCGCTGATCACCACACTTACCGCTACGAGCTGATGACTCGTCCTGTCAACCCACAGTTGGTCGTCAGGCGAGGACAATCCTTCCAGGTGGACCTGGTTCTGAGTCGGGCATACAATCCTGCCATTGACGCCATATCTTTTGTCTTCACAGTCGCAGGTGAGTCTAATGGCATAGGAAGTCCTAGACACAGAAGAATATCATTTGAAGTTTACACCAATGTTTACGTCATACAAATGAAGGAATAGATGCTTCCATATTGTAAACATTCAAATTTGACATTGTAGATTAGCCAGAATTGCTGACATTTTATATAATAAATAGGTAATATTACGTTGTGTATCGCCAAGTGATTCCATAGAGTTGTTGAACTACCACAGCTCCAAAGCTCTTGATGGCTTCATTTTCAAGTTTCACGGACATTATAAAGCATGGCCAATCTGTGCTGTAAATCATTCCTTGTTGAAGAAGATCGTGGGAACTTAGACATGAATCATTAAGTGCTTCAAATCCATGGTAGTTCAACTAGCGTTGAAGGTTTGTAGCAATATATTAGGTAACATAACTTCTTGATTTACAGTATTTCACAAGTTATAGTTACAAAATGATTTTTCTAATGCTACTTATTATAACTAGTAGTAAATTCTGCCAAGGTTGAGCAGCTGAGTGAAATATCTTCCATACTGCAGATACATTATAACTTAGAGCACAGTGTTAGAGCACAAGGACTTAAGTAAAACCAGTAGATTTACAAAAATAAGAAAAACTTCACTCTGGCTCAAGAAACACAAAAATAATCACTAAAATTAAATATTTTACTGTCACTGACAGCATTTTTCTACCAAGATAGATTCGAGTTAGAGAAATCTCCAGTAGAGATAAATAGAAAAATAAATCTTTATATAGTCTGGGAAGTCTGGTAAAGTAAGACACATTCTCCATGATTTCCTTGCACATTTAGTTCCAGACTCACTTACTCAAACCAGAAAGGGAAAAAGTACAAAGAAATTATCACAAAATTTGTCTGAAAATGTATAGGTGTACGGCACGGTACTAAACCTAGAGAGGAGGACTACTAAACCTCTTAATGTAACATGATTTTTAGTCAACGTTTATTTTTATATTCTTACACAGGTCGTGTGTAGGGGTGTAGGTTACATTACTAAGAGAGTCTCTAGGAACTTGTTTTTTGAATGTTTATAATTTGATGCAGTTGTTTTCACAAGTATTGAGTTTGAATTCCGGATCCTGGCTAAAAATCCATTGAACTTGATCAGTACCAATGTGAGGCTGCACTTAAGTATACGTCCTACACTCATTTGAATGCAGAATATCGAAAAAATTATTTGATAAACCGATTATTTCTTTCGGTTAGATAGGTTAGGTTAACCTAACTTACCAAACTTGATGTATTAAATTAAATAATCGATATAGGTATCTTTAATAGGTACTTTCTTAGGCGACCATACAAAGTAGGTATTTTAAGCCAAGTATGAATGGAGATGAGAGTAGGATGAATATGGCGCAATCTTGTAGTCTTGTTAGTGACTAAGGCCGACATTCCTTAGACATGTTAATTAATAGCCCATACAGCCAATGGCAACTAAGGGACCTACAGTTTATAGTGGAACCCGAACCACATTTTTACCTTGGTTTATACGAATTGGTCTAATCATCAGGATAGTATTGCGGATAGTCGTAGTACTCACTCATGCGGACATTAATCCACACCAGGGAGTATCGCATCCACAGTGCATGCCTATAAATATCCACAATTCGTGACCTCCTAGTAGCTGGATTACAGGACGACGCCACCCGTCCCAGTCGATATTCATTCGAATGAGTGTAGGACGGATACTAAAGTGCAGCCCCAAAGTGGATAACAGAATCCTAATCGTTTACTCCCTTATTCCAACCAACATGAATATAACTTCTTATGACATACGGTAGTATACCAATTTCAATGTGTGTCTGTTCTTATAAAAACACCAGTCTTCCAAAAGTAGCATAATAAACAGTGACTCAAATTGCCTTGTTACAAATAAATTATTAAACTTTGGAAACCAAACCCTCATAAACAAACAATATAAAAGAACAATAACTGTGGTCATGTACTCTGATTTAGAAATAACATAACCATTAACACGTTTGTTATGAGTTGTTTATGCAAAACAATCAAGTCAACTGAAATCCACAAAAGCAAAACATGTAGCTGCCATAAATACTATTCTTGCTCTTGCAGCTGTACCACAAACTGTATACACAATAAACCACAGAGACTTGTCTGGGACTAAACAGTTCTATTAATGAATACTGTATGAATATGGCTACGCTTAGAGTACTATAAGAAATTCTAAATCTACCTATAGTACTGCATATATGCATTATGTACTATAAAGTAAATTTTTTTTTCAAAAAATTTTGCAGATTCAGGGAGTGTGATGCTATTGACATTATATTTTCTCCTTTAGTTTCTAAACTATGATAGTTAAATTCAGCAATTAATAGATTTGAAAAAAGTCCTTTCAATTCAGCTGGTATTACAGTATTATCAGTTGAGATGAGGACACAACCTAGAAACATATTTTAACCACAATATTAGTGAAGATTGAGCGAATTTTTGACTGAGCAGCACAAATTCCCATCTGCTCAATTTGTCTGTGTTAATTTTGATTCTAGTTTTAGAATCTATACGCTTTGGGAATGTGCTGCCCACTTCTATCAATATAGTAATAGTAACAACATTGTATAGCTTGGTAATTTTTATAATTTCTGTTCAGAGACGGATAAGCCCAGCTACGGCCATGGGACGCTGATGGTGGTTCCCTTGTTAGCCAAAGGATCTTCAACAGGAGAGAGCTGGACGGCTGTCCTGCAGAGGTCCTCAGAAAATGTGATAACCGTGCATGTAAGTATATTGTTCTTTCTTGATATTAAGGCCATAAAAGATGAATTTTGTTTCTAAAAGCGTTGGCAGATGTGTAACTATTATATGCAAAAGATAAAGATTAAAATGTTTCTATTTTGTGTCGTGTCCTCTTCCCATTGCAAAGCACGGGTACAACAGCTAGTATATTATAAGAGTATTAATAAGAGTATAAGAGTATTATATATTATAAGAGAGTAAGTTTTAAAATTACTCCAAGCACTACCTTATATGATTAAGTGTAGTTTTTATCTCACCAAGTGATGATATATTCATATTCAAGATGTCTTTATTAGTCTTAGGAAAAAGAGTAAATTAGCGATAACAGTATAGTTTTGCTTAACTTAAAACATAAACTAATAACTTGAAACATAAAAAATATTTATTGCTTTTGTACTTACTTGTACGGTACTATATTATTGAGCGAAGCTCACTTTCCCTCTCTTTGTAAGAGCATCAGAATGTAATGGCTTGACCAATTGATATGAAATTTGGCCAACAGTTAAAGAATACTGAGCGCAATGTTTATGGTAAAAATATTTGCAAATTTCCTTCTGGATTTTATTTTACGGGTCACACAATTTCGCTTGTTATTTTAATGGAAGTTGAAAGAAAAATTATATTGGGTTTATCTCGTTTCATTTAAATAAGATAAACACATGTTAATTGTTTGTAACTGTTTTGTTTACATTTCAATGTTTACTTTCATCCTAGGTTAAAGTTGGAATGTAACAGTTTATCAATGGAAGTGTAACAGTTTTGCTATATTTGTTCAATTATATCAATAATGCAAATATTGTAAGAGAGTGGCGTCGTGAACAAGAAGAACCAGATGAAGCAGTGGTGGAAGAAGCTGATAATGATAGGCAGTTAGCTAATCAATTCCAACATGAATTAGATGCACGCACTAAAATTTTACCTGCTTCTGGATCCACCATTTTCACTAGACCGGTTGATGTCAATTAACAGACACGGATCTTGGGCAAAGAAGAAAGAAGCTCTTGACCGTTTAAACGAAATGTCAAAACACATGTCTAATAACCTTTTATCAATTCTTATTCTTATTCTTAACTAAATAAATGAACTATCAGATAAATTATAAATGTCATTCTTTAGAACTTAAATAATATCGGGCAAACAAACGGTGAATCTGTTGAAAGGGAACATATTGTAGGTTGTTAGCTGCTTTAGCCATTGACAATCTTTAAATAATGCTTCGCTCATTTATGTCTAAATTGTAACGGCAGACCACCCTAGTATACCCATGGTGGAAGGAAAACAATTTTGATATACAAACTGGTGACAACTTTAACATGGGGATGAAATCTATTGTATCAAATCAATAGTCAGAGGTGAATCTATACAAATACTTTGGCCGAGTACAACAAGAACAGCTCTCATTTGTAAAACAATAGTAAATAGTGAGTTGGGTACCGGTAACAATCCTGAATAGAGGCGATAATATTATCTGGATATTTAGACTATATGAAAGAATTTTTATTTGAATCACCAAAGCTAAATAAAGTTGAAATCGCTATACCTATAACTTCTTAAATTAATCAGGTACCTAATTTGTTTCAGATCACACCGTCTGCCACATGTATCGTTAGTGCCTGGAAGATGGACATCGACACAAAACTGTTGAATGACGGAGCGATCAGTTACAGCTGCAAGACCAAAATTTACATTTTGTTCAACCCCTGGTGTAAAAGTAAGTTTAAAAGATCTTTACAATTATAAAATCCTTGTTACACTACATATTTAACTTCAATATACCCAATCATTTGTTTAAGAACTGAGTAAAACAAGTTGTTGCACAGTTCCATACTTAGAAAGTAGATTTTTGTTTTTCAAATCGGTTTGGTTCAGACTTTTGGGCTTGGATTTGGACACCTAACTGGTGTTGACTCACATTTTCATGAAGAATTGTTGCTTGTCCATAAAATCAAGTGAACTAAACAAGTCGTAACTAGTTGGTATGTCAAGCGACATTGTTCTATATTTAGTACAGCTCTGAAGTACCGTAGTGTAATTTAGGGTTTTGATATGTATCCATCTTTTTGCATAGCTTCTGTCGGTTCGACCTATTTTTGTTTTGGACAAGGTTCTAGTAGATTGAGTTAGAGAGGAGTCTGCTGTAAGCTTTGTTGGTTTGCTAAACGAAACCAACTCTCTTAAAAAAATCTTGAGGTTTTAGTACCGTGAATTATTCACTCACTGTGACTTTCTGCGAGTTTGAAATCTTGCTACTACTGTCCTGCTATACTCTGTTCACAAAATTTAGGCGGTTTGAGGAGAAGCAATTCCATCCCCGCCACTTAGCCCTAACTATGAAACAAGAGCCGAGAGCAGATATACTGATGTATAAACTAAAATATTGTAAAGGGGGAACCTAGGAAACCGCCAAAATTCTGTGAACAGACTATAATACCAATGAATACAAAACCAATAAGCGCAATGCCTTTGTTAAAAACTCAGTCTGGGAATATTTGAATTACGGATAGTTCCTGGTTGCTGACTATGGCTAGCTGAGTAAGCGAAAGTGGGACAAAGAATCGGCTTAAAGAGATAGATAGAGTAGCACGCCACCGCAAAGGCGATCATAGCGGTGGCCGCACAAAGCTCATTTTGATGGTAAAATAATCTGACTATTCTTCATAAGCATTTTGCTTCTTAAAGTGCTTGTATTCATTGATAACACCCAATCGACCTTACGACTGTTTACAGAGGACCAAGTGTATATGAAGGAGGAGGATCGTCGCAAGGAGTATGTCAAGATGGACACCGGCCTCATCTGGCGAGGCAGTCACAACCAGCTGCGGCCTTGTCCGTGGAACTTTGCCCAGTTTGAGAAAGACATCCTGGACTGTTCTCTCTACCTGGTGACTAAGATAGGCAAAGTCCCTCTGTCCAGTTGCAACGACCCTGTCAGGATATCTAGAGCACTGAGTGCAGCTGTGAGTACAAACAGTCGAGAAGGAGGATTCATTTTGGCTCTCGTTCATGAATCATTGTTGTTTGAGTGTTACAAGCTACAGTAAAATATGTTGCTTAGCTAAGTGGTTTTAGTACTCTCCTACAAATTGGAAGATTTAATCATTTTATCCTGAGAAAGGTCTTTTAGTGGACCTAGCTGTAAGATCGATGAAATTTTAATAAATTACCCTTGACTAATCTTTTTCCTGCAGTTACTTGACAAATTGTGCTTCCTTCCAGTGGCTTGGGTGGAAGACGACAACATTAGTGAGTTTAATAAGGAATGCACACAATATGAGTATAGAGGAGGACATAGATTTTCTTTATATTAATTTAAAAATTGACATATATTGTGTTGAAATACATTACGACAAAAGGGACTTGTAACTTAAAAATATTAATAGAGAAATAAAAAATATACCAGTTTCAGATGTTTCATCAGTATTGATCAAAGCTACAAAATACATCTAATTAAATTGTAATCTTACCTTTGACTCCATTCAGGTTCAAATACATAACATTGTCTGTCTGTCTCAATGTAATAGTTTACTGATGCTAAGATAACATACGTACAGACCCAGTTATTGTCAATTATCACAATTATATACGATGGGGACGCCACTATGTGCGTATTTCAACCCAAATATGAGTGAAGGATGGGTGTAGGATGAGTGGTGCGATCTTGTAGTCTTGTTAGTGACTCCAACATGTTCCTTAGAACCAAAAAAAATTGGGAACTTGTCAGATTTTTAAAAATTTGCATTAGTTCTTGGTTGTATGCAGACCTCATGTTTTTAATTTTCTGCTTCGTTTCTTGTAACCCTTATCCATCCTTACCCATTATCTTTTACAAGGTTGTCAATTGCTGTTTGTCACATTTGTTTGTTTTTGCAAGTAGGGCTTGTGAGATTCCACAAACATTCTTCATTAACGATACAACTCAACAAACTTTATGTTCCATCTTCTGTCCACTTCATGTTAAAATTTTATTTATATAAACTTTAAATTATCCAAAAGACGTATAATACTGCTGAAATGTGACTTGAGACAGCAGACTGAGGGTGGTGGGCGAAGGGAAAGTGCTCAAAATTGGTCGAGTGGCTGTCCACCGGCTGAAACTACTCGACTCGTCCGCCAGCTGGGTCTGGCACTCGACTCGCCTGTCATTAGACTAGTTAAATTGTCTACACTGGTCAAGTTCGCTGTAGAGAGCTAACTCGCCATTCTAACCGCCCTTCTACTCTAACTCGACCAATGTAAACAAGGCTTAAAAATGGTGTGAAGGGAGGAGACATGGTGTTAGAGAGGTCTCATGTTACCAATTTACACTCAGGTCAACTCACCCGATGACAACGGAGCCCTGATGGGCAACTGGACTGCCGAGTTTGACGGGGGAACTCCTCCCACCAAGTGGGTGGGCAGTGTCCGGATCTTGCAGAAGTTTTACAGCTCCAAGAAACCTGTAAAGTACGGCCAATGCTGGGTGTTTGCTGGAGTCCTCACCACAGGTAACTTAAATTTGGTAAAATATCGTACTTTTAAATATCTATGTAATATCATAGACAAATAGAATAAATATAGACCGTCAGCTGTGCGGTTGGCATAAGTTCCGGCGTCCACCGCTAGGTTTGTTGTGCAGTTACGGTGCCCACCGCTTTTTATTTATCAAATACTTCTGTTTTTCCTGACCTACGCTCAGGAAAAACCTTTGAATGGTAAAATAAACTCCATCATCTGTAAAACATATGTGTAAGATTTGGGAATAGTCATCGATAGAAGGTAATAAATTCAAATTGAAATTTATTTCACAAAAGAAACATTTTACAGCTAGATATATAGTACTGATTTATATTTCAAACTTAGATTTACAGTTTAAGATGGATTTACATGATTACTGGTACTGAAGCTACATGGGCGGTTTTAAAGTAAGGGCTGTTTTGGGGTATAAATCCGTAGTTTGATTGTGAGCCTCCTCACCACTTACTGCCGTAAATTGAGAACAGGTTGGGGCAATTTGTAGCTGACATGTACTGTGTGTTTTAGAATTTTTTCAAACCATCGAATCTCCCGTCGCGTGTGAGATAAGTGAAGTGAAAAATGTTAAACACACAGGGAAGTGCACATACCAGCTTCAGAGCTACAAATTGCGCCAACCTGTTCACAAATGAGTAACTGGCGAGAAGCTTCGTTCCAACGTACAAGCTAACTTTGGATTCATACGCAAAAACAGCCCTTACTTAAAAAACCGAAGCCACCCTTGTAGATTTAATCTATGTCTACGATCCAAAACAAAATACATTATGTAATGATTCAGGCTATTATATAATGTCAAATAAATAATTTGTTTTCTCCCAGCCTTTTTTGGAACCTATATTTTACAATATCTGTCCTGCTCTTGCTATGTTTAAATGGTATGTTTGTTTCCCTCAGTGTGTAGAGCTCTTGGCATCCCCTCCAGACCTATCACCACCTACTCCTCAGCCCATGACACGCAAAACAGTTTGACAGTAGACTACTTTGTGGATGAGAAAGGTGACATCATGGAAGAGCTAACCAGTGACTCTATTTGGTAAGTTTATGATCCTGAATTTAATTTGTTACTAGTAATAATGAAAGCACCTCATTGAAAGCTGTTGTTGTGCTAACCTTTGTTCAACTTTATATTATGCCTGTGACTTTTTCATGGGATGATTTAAAGGGATTCACAAGAATTTAAAAAGGACTTGAAATAATGTGAGATCACTGACAATATCCATAACCAAAAGATTTTTAGTAACAGGTATATGTACAAATTGAATCATAATGTTGGTCAATTACAGGCAAGCTTCTCAACTTTAAGTATAGTATATTCTAAACGATTATACAACACTGAATAATATCATGTAATACTGTCACAAAACATTCAACTTCAACACTTTTTCTCTGATAACAGAAGAAGGGAGAAGGGTTTTAAGTGCTCTTTTTTTCAATCCTTTTTATTTTCCTGAGAAGAAACTTTTAAGCGCCGTTGCTATTTGTCACTGTGTACCAATGGTGCCTTCTAGTTAGATTGTAACAGAACCAGATTTGGATTTTTTCTTCAACATTAATAAAATGTCTTAAGCATAGATAGCTGTACCAATTTACAATTAAAACAACTTACCAGCTTATGATTACATAGGGTACACTTAATCATTTAATGGTAAGTTGTTGATACCTCTCCAGGAACTTCCATGTGTGGAACGAGGTGTGGATGAGGCGGCCAGACCTTGACCCCGGGGACTATGATGGATGGAACGCCATCGACGCCACGCCACAGGAGATGAGCGAGGACATGTTCCGCTGCGGCCCTGCGTCAGTCAAGGTTCAGTTGTCTTGATGTGAATTTATGTAAAATGTTTCTTCATGAAAATGGTTTACCTTATACCAGTTAGTTACCTCTTGGACCTTTAAATCCTCGGTAGTTTTAACCGCACCAACAATCAGAGCTGGCCTTAGGTACGTGCCAAAGTTGCGGCCGCACAGGGGGCCATCTCGGGGATCTGCACTTGGTGCAAAATACCAAAACAATTCAAGAAGTCCTTGAACTCAAGGCTGTACCCAGCTTTGCCAGGCCCCAGTAAAGATAGTAGGCCGGGCCCCGCCCATCCTCTTAAGGGGCCCCAGGTAAAATTGTCCAGAGAAACAGGTCTGAGTACGGCCCTGCTTGAACTTTACGTCAATTATGAGGAAGAAAATAGGGGAGCATATATACTACCATTATACATTGATATTTTTGTTAGTTTTGTTTGTATACTACGTTTTTTGGTAGTAAGGGCCCTACTCTGAATGGGCCCCGCACCAACCAAGGCCTGCTCTGCCAAAAATACCTCTACCACTGTATTCTGTCTTCTGCTGCTCGCTGAAGTTTAAAGTCAAGTCCACAAATACACAGTTTTAAAGCATGTTTTATAAGTTGATTTGTTTTATATAAATGTGCAAACAAATTAACAGTGATTCCCAAACATGTTTTAACCAATCTAATGAAAGTTTTTATCTAATAGGGAGTAAAACGTGGTGAGGTTCTGAAACCTTACGACTCTGCATTCGTTTACGCTGAGGTGAACGCTGACAAAGTGTATTGGAGGTATTCTGGACCAACGCAGCCTCTGAAGCTACTGGGGAAAGATGTCCATGGGTATGCTATAATAAAACTATCGAATCCTTTGAAAACCATTTTTATTCGATATTCATATCCAAGCTTAAACGATGAGTTCTAAGTTGTGAAGTATTTCTCCTTGAAGAGAGTTTTTGTTACAAATTGAAGTTATGATTTATTTGTGTTTGTACAAAAAAGTGTTGAGTAAGTAAAATCACAGAAAACGTACTACTATAACCCAGAATGCCAACCGCATGGTAAAAAGCATTAAGTGTTTTGAGAGAGCTTTGCCTGTCAATCCGTAGGCAGCGCCACCAGCGTTGCTATGCTATTGCATGGCAACGCTGGTGGCGCTGCCTACGGATTGACAGGCAAAGCTCTCTCAAACCGCTTAATGCTTTTTACTATGCGGTTGGCATTCTGGGTTATAGTAGTACGTTTTCTGTGGTAAAATACTTGTAGGGACAGTATTGTTGAAATTTATATATAGATGGTACAGTACTAATTTGATCTCATAATATTACTTGTTCCGAAATGTTACAAAAATTATATCTATTGCTGCACCACATGATGCACTGCCTCTTTTTTGACAATATCAATGTACTGTATTTGTGTTTATACGATAATAAAGATTAATTTGAATTACCAACCGAGCTAATGACTCCCAAAATCTTCTGTTATTGTTATCTTTACTTTGCTTTCCACAACACTCACTTGAAGATAAAAATGAAATAACAAAAATTGTTTTGACATACAGTATTTTATTTTTTTTCCAGTATTGGTCAGAAGATAAGCACGAAAGCTGTTGGCAAGTGGACCATTGAAGACATCACACTTTCTTACAAGTTCCCAGAAAGTAAGTGAATTGTTGTTTGACTTGTGATAGATATCTAAACCAACTTGGTTCTTGTTTGTTTTTATAATACACTAGGAAAAACTAGCTTCTCCTTTTTACATAAAATTAAAAAAATAATAGTAAATGTAAATATAAGTTTGTGTTCCCTAAAGAAGCACAGTATGTTATTTAACATTTAAAAAATCTATTTATTGTAGGTATAGCACAAAATTTACCACTTTTTAACGCATAGGCTACAACAATAAATTTTTGTTTCGTCCTTTTTCGACAGAAAGCCAAGATGAGAGAGCAGCCATGTTGAAAGCTTTGAAACAAAGTGAAAGCCTGTTCAGCAGATACTACCTCAACGAAGAGTTCAACGATGTCAAATTTGATTTTAAACTTCGAGATGATATTGTGATAGGGTCACCATTCAGGTAAGTTGAAAGATAATTTATTTGTTATTCATAAAATTTGTAGATAAAGGATGTCCGGTGAATGAAAACACAATTCCTCACAATTAAAGGTTTGGCACTTCAGGATAAGGTAGAAACTTATACAATTGAATTTTAGGGGAATATCAATCAAAGCTACCCTAAGACAGAATTAACAGACTATTAACAGACTTTTACTCTACTTATGAAAACCTAGTTCGAGTTCACGGAAAACTTACATTGTTGCAACAATCCAAGCAATCACCAGTGATGACCAGTGTCTGCTGAAAACTCGTTAATATAAAAATTCTATAACCCTCAAAGAAGAAGGAAAGGTAGGAATGAAGAAAAAGCTTGCAACACAAGTGTAAGGTCGGAGGAATTGTAATTTAATAGAAAAATCGAATAAGAGGATGAATCGGTGATTTCAGCGCAGCTGTGGTGATTGCCAATAAGAGCAAGGACAAGGACTACACAATCTCTGTGATCCTGCGAGTGGACGCCGTCATGTACACTGGTAAGATTGAGGACTCTGTGAGGAAGGACAAGTTTGACATTCTTGTCAAGAAGAAATCAGGTAAGACATTGTTCAAAAATTAACATGTGTTTGTTTTATAAGCAAAAACCTTTTAAATATTTTGTAGAGTTTTCAAATTTTTGTTGTTTTTGTTTGGAGAAATTTCATTGGAAATATTCAGCTTTGGATCCAGGTCCCACTGGAAAAACAGGCCTCATGATGTCACGCTTGTGGATAGATGATTACGTGCCGGAAGCGACCGTGCCAGAAGCGGCCCAGCCAAAATCGTGCCAGAAGCGACCCTGGTAGTAGCGTGTGAGTGCCACTAGCGACCCATTGTTTGATAAAGGATTTTACAATGTTTTGTTCAAATCGGTGTTAATGGCTTATAAACAAATCCTATTCTTGTTATAGTAATATGTACCACCTGGAAGAGCCCAATATTCGCCTAAAGAGGTGTTTTAGCATCTCTAGTTCCCAGCTGCTAGCATAGACTCAAGTTATGTGTGGTAACTTAATCAATCAATTTATCTTGAATTTTTATCATTTTATAAGAGCCAATATAATCAATTAACTTATCTTTTCTTTATTTTTCAATTTATTATCTAAATATGTAAATATGAGATGGTGGATGTGTGTTTGTATACTACTTAATCGCACGGGAACCACTCAAAAGATCTAAATAAAACTTCACATGGAGGTAGTTTGTCAAATACAATCAAAATAATGTTTATTTCAGTAGGTAAAATACTATGTTACAATACTTTGTCAGTACAAATTTAATAATTATGCCTTAGTTATGTAATAACATACTGACATAGGCCTAGTCGTTAATTATGAAATCCCTCTCACATAGGCCCGTGCGTGAGAAGTTTCCTCTATCAGTAAATAAATATTCTAAATTGAAAAAAACAGATATTTATAAAACATGACATGACAGTTAATTGGTAATAATTTGGTTGAAAGAAAAAAATAAATAATAACTACAATAAAAAATAAAGGTATACAAAATACCGGGTATAAAGTTTTATTATTTGGATAGTTAGTGCAACTTGGACTAATAAAATCCAGACAAAATTCAAAAAGCAGAAACCATTCGAATCGTCAAACTTTGGATTTTTACTACTAGCCTGTTTGGAGATAGTAGCTTCTTAGAATTTAATGAAGTTGATGTGTTAACAATTATGTTTGGATTATTATTTGAAATAGATACTTGGACTCTTTCTTCAACGTCCTGTCCGTTGCAAAGCATACGAATAATTACAACAGCTTGTTTTCATTTAATTCTTTTTTTCTTTTTTCATTGCGTTTAAAATGGCCCTCCGATATTTATAAATAATTCCTCCCCTTCCCCCAAATTTACTGCATAATAGATAAGTAATTGTATTTCCAAATCTCGAAACTGAAATGAAATACTGAAATTGATATTTAGGAAATACACATTTCAGTTCAGAAAACACAGCCAATCAAATAGGGACTTTCTTAATAAAAAATCAACAGTCTGGCTACAAAGTTTTTTTTTATTTTTGTGACAATAACAGTTGGAGTTAAAAAATACCCCCGCCACAGCAAACCTGCAGACTAAGCGAATTTCCATTTGACTGATTGGATTTACACTGAAATGTCTACTTAAAAATATAACATTTATTCTTGATTTAAATAGAATTAGTTTAACAAGTAGGCCTACTTAGGTTTTCTGCATCAGGGAGGGTAAAACAGTTTTTTTTTTGTAAAATGTGAATAGTTAGTAAGAAATGAAAACATTTTCCAAATTTGATCAAAATATGTTCACAAACAAGCAAACTACAACAGTTTACTTATTCACCATAAGAATAACATGGGAATTTTAAATTTACAATTTTGTTGAATTTTCTCCGTAACCATTAGGCGCATAATAACGCTTCAATATACTAAATTATTTGTTTTTTTAAGCTCTACAAAATGGTTTGTAAAGAAATTGCTAAATTTTATGTTTTTCGGGTCAAAAATGGGAAAAACCTATTTTTACCCCATAAAATCCCCCGTAAACCCCCGTTCCCATGGTCCGATCATGCTGGATCGCGAACTCGTTCGAATAAACGTAAGTTTACACGTTTGTACAAAATTTCATCAAAATCGGATCATTTTTGCTCGAGTTATCGTGCTGACGGACACATATATATATATATAAATATATAAATATATAAATATATAAATATATAAATATATAAATATATATATATATATATGAATTTGAACGGATGGTGTTTTTGGCCTCTAGGGATCTCAAAACGAAAAAAAAAAAATCGGTCCCGCGTCCAGGTCTTACCATGAGTACTACGGTAATAGCTTATTCCCTATATGGGAAATTCGCTAAAACAAGATTTGTTTAAAGATGAATTAAGAACAATAAACTGTTTGATGATATAGCCTATGACAGATAATTAATAACAATGCAATAGATATTGACCTACACATAACAGTTCAAAAATATAAAAATAATTAATAAAAATAAGCTATATGGTTTAAATATTAACAAAAGAAATTATTTACAAATATACAAATCGTACGATTACCACAACATATAGCAGGTGCAAAACCTACAAAACATAGTAGTGACATAACCGGGATTATAGGCCTAACAAAAGCCACAATTTGTACAAGCGTTTTAAATTTTTTTGGGATTTTTTAGCTAAATCATCAGTTGGATAGATAGCTTCGTCATTATAAATATATACAGTATATACAATAAATTCCTACCCTTTTCTTGCCTTATATTTGGCCTATTATTTTTGAGTTAGTAGAGACGTCTTAGTCATTTTTTGTGATAGCAGGTCAACAACATCAGGGGTTGTAAGCTGCCGTGACTAGGAACCTCAAAATCTTCTTTATTTAGTTGTGCTAGAATACTCTTTTCCATATATGGAATAAGCTATTACCGTAGGTCTCATTGAAATGCCCCCAGTACACTCTCGCCGAGGCAAGGCGAGCGTTGGCGAGTGCGAGAGTGTACTCGGTGCGCTCGTCTTCTCTCGCCTCGACTCGGATCGCCTCGCCTCGCCTCGCCTAGCCTCGTGCTCGCCGGCGCTCCATCTGGAGTCGGTTTTTTGGCACGAGTCAAAGGACCCGAGACTGCACGAGTGGCGAGCGCTACTTCCACATCGATGTTTGCTTCCATTTCGACTGCGAGACAAAGCGAGAGTGTACACGGTTACCTCGCATAAGCTCTCGCCCGAATTACTCGGCGAACGCTTCGGCGAGGCGCCTCGGCGAGCGTCTCGGCGAGAGTGTACTGGGGGCAAAAGACCTAGACCCGGGACCTATTTCATTTTTCGTTTTGATGCCCCTAGAGAGCAAAAACACCATTCGTAAAAATATATGTAATTGGTAATTTAAGTAATTTAGTTATAATTCATTTCCATTCTAGCTCCTGAGCTGTTATATTAAATGTGATAAATAGGGTTACATACCTTATAATCTGACAAACAGCTCAAATAGTAGGTTGTTTACATGTTTCGGCTTGTATCGACCATTGTCAAAACATTGCAGTTGGAAAAAAATACTTATCATTGTTTACTAATGTCCATAAACTTTTACACACACATACACGAACGAATAAAAAAAATAGGCCTATTACAATAAATGCAACTAGCTGGAGTCTACAAACTGTTATAGTTTGCTTATTTTATTTATGGATATGTGTTGGTAAATGTATACTCGTATGAATTATACGATACAATTTACATAAAAAAACTATTTTTTCTTCCCCAAATGGGAATAAATTTAGTCTGCAGGACTGCTGCGGCAGGAGTATTTTGTTATGTATTTAATGTGACAGCAAATCGTTTTAATATGGTTTTACAGTGAAATTCTGTTTAGTTTTTGTTAAGAATATAAGTTGAATCGGCGTTAATTCATTACTCGCCTCCCGCACCAAATTCTTGGGTCGCTAGCGGCACGGTAGAAAATTGGTGGGTCGCTAGCGGCACGGGTCGCTTCTGGCACGACACCGGATAGATTCACTGCCATGTTCCATTATTTCTAGTTAAATAAGCTGGCTGTTCACGTCTGACAACTTAAGTACAACAATCCACAACTGTGACATAGTGTTGTGCTGCTTGCGCTGCAGCATGGCCTGTTTTTCTAGTGGGGCCTTGTTTCGGATTACCCCAGAAAACATGAAAAGTTTATTAAATAGAAATATCCTAAGTTCCCCCTTGCATTTCTCCTTCATCAGCCTCTTCAGCGGGTTCTCCTCTTTAGAACATCACAAAAAATATGATTTGTATTAATTTACAGTTCCTTTCTGAAGAGGGTTTTGTATTGAAAATTGACCCCAGAAGTTTTGTTTTAAGTCATCATACCCATAAAAAAAATATCTCAGTGATGTAATTGTTTTAATGTTTTAGACAAACAATCTCATTTTAAGTATAGTGTTTTGTTTGGGATAAAAAAGTGTGATAACGGGATATCTCATTTGTATTAAACACATCCTTTTCTAACAATATCTATATTTGCAGAGGAAGAAGTAAAGATTGACGTCACCTACAATGAATACAGAGATAAGCTGGTGGACCAAGGAGCCTTCAACATCGCCTGTCTGGCTACAGTGCACGACACCAACTACGAGTATTTCGCTCAGGATGACTTCAGAGTCAGAAAACCAGACATCAAGTTTAAGGTAAATATTATCCTTAGTGGCACTTTGAATTACCATGCTAAAGCTGTGGACTGTTACAATAAGAGTTAAACATAGTTGTTCTTTTGGGGCACCGACAGAGTGAGGCCATTAAATTCTGTTTTGATTCTTACACATGTCTTGTCTTGAATATCGTAATTAACTTAATGAAATAACTGTCACACTATGAGAAGGTTTTCATGAGAGAGGTTTACTCAACTAAGTTTTCTTTGACTACAAAAACTAGCAACAGCTATGAAAATGGTATGGCATCTTTTAGTATAGTCACATAAAAAAGAACTTTGTTCAATCAAGTAACATCTCAGAACTTTGGGATTTTCAATATACATGTCTTATTCAATTTTAAAACAAGTCAAAGTTGTTATAGACTTACAATGCTATAACTTCCTCATTCCAGATTGAAGGCAGTCCCACGGAAGGCAAGGAGTTTTCCGTCACAGCTTCATTTCACAATCCACTTCCCCATGCTCTCACCAGGGGGAGGTTTGTGGTTGAGGGTCCCAGCCTTGAGGCTCCCATCAAGATCAAACTTGAGAGGTATGTATAGACTTACGATGTTGTCTTGTCAATTGTCTTCTGAATGCATTTCTACGAAACACTGATCTACTCTCCTTGATCATTGATAAATGGTCTTTCATTTGATTCATCAAAACTCATCTTTGCATTAAAATATGATTTACCCTGATTCTTCAGGGTCGCCTCTTCTCTTATCTAATATTTACCATTCAACTACTAATTATTTTTGTAAACATCACATAAAAGTTTTTTTACATTGTTTGAAAAAGAAGATGTAAAATTAGATATGTCACTTTTAAATTATACGAAGAGGTTTTCAAATAATTGGCTTAATATACCGGGGATGTTCTACAAAGAGGTCCCCTTTTTGAATTAATATATTAGACGCACCGAGCACTCTACAAACCTGAAACTCAACAGTCCAAACATACACATATGTAAAAGTACCCTGAGTATCAATTAATTCTGACAAATTAGGACAAAATGACAAGTACGGGATATAATAAAAATAGTATCTTTTCGATACCCTAAAATACAATTGCCGATTTTGTTGTTGTTTTTATTTTGCCATTTTCTTTGGATCAGTCAGAATTAATTGAGACTTGGGGTCAACACCTTTACATATGTGTTAGTCACGACTGTAGGATTTCAAGTCTGTAGCGCACTCAATACGTCTGTCATATCAAATAAAAAATAGAGACCTCTGCATGGGACACCCGGTATAAAGTACTTAGCTAGAGTGTTATGCATAAAAAGGTTCTTTAGTTTGATTCTGCAAAGAGTTGATAATAATGGTGTGTATTGTGTATGCCTATTCCTTTTATAGTCTAAATATTTGTATATTTCCTTTATATACCATACATAATTTATCACCTTAGAACTTGGCAAAATAATTACGAGTGCATCTTGTGATGGTTCAACATAGAAGGCTTTTTTCATCAACGTTAGTTACAATAGTATTGGTGGGGACCATGGCCCCATGAATATAGCACTCACAAAGGAGTATAAAACTGGTATACATATAACTTCATACATTACAGTGTGTTTTGATTTGATTTGGTTTGGTCTGTCTGTAACTCTTTTGGGCTATCACTCATGATGGTCTCTACAATAAGATTGACCTTAGATAGTTAACTAGACCGCTTGAACCATTCTCTAACTATACTTATTGCCACATTGTTTTGATATAAAATACACAAATACAAATACCACAGCTCTCAAACAATTTTAATATCCTATGATTTACAGCCCTGTTGAGCCCAACGCAGACGCAAGTGTTACATTCAAGGGGAGGCCAAGGTTCCCAGGGAAGACTACGATCGCTGCCAAGTTTTACTCCAACGAGCTGGAGGATGTCGATGGGTTTACTGTGTTCATGGTGGGAGAGAAGCCTCCGGGAGATACGAACGGGATTAGTAACAACATCCCAACATAACCTAAGAAGAGGAGCTCACAGTATTGTGCTGAAGAAATCCCTAGGACAAGACGTCTGGAAATGATGTCACCTGGATTTACCAGTTGTCAAAAATAAATTTATTGACTTGTCATATCAGAATAACCTTAATAAAATCCTTACACCAATACTGGAACCCTATTTCAGTAAAGGTAAAATAATGACTTTTTTTAGTAGTAACTCTAAAATGTTTATTCCAAAAGGGTCACAGCTGACCGAACCGGTTTTATAAATAACATAAAACCATGTGTTTTAGCGAATTTCCCATATAGGGAATAAGCTATTACCGTAGTACTCATGGTAAGACCTGGACGCGGGACCGATTTTTTTTTTCATTTTGAGGTCCCTAGAGGCCAAAAACACCATCCGTTCAAATTCATATATATATATATATTTATATATTTATATATTTATATATTTATATATTTATATATATATATATATATGTGTCCGTCAGCACGATAACTCGAGCAAAAATGATCCGATTTTGATGAAATTTGGTACAAACGTGTAAACCTACGTTTATTCGAACGAGTTCGCGATCCAGCATGATCGGACCATGGGAACGGGTGTTTACGGGGGGTTTTATGGGGTAAAAATAGGTTTTTCCCATTTTTGACCCAAAAAACATAAAATTTAGCAATTTATTTTCAAACCATTTTGTAGAGCTTAAAAAAACAAATAATTTAGTATATTGAAGCGTTATTATGCGCCTAATGGTTACGGAGAAAATTCCAAAAAATTGTAAATTTAAAATTCCCATGTTATTCTTATGGAGAATAAGTAAACTGTTGTAGTTTGCTTGTTTATGAACATATTTTGATCAAATTTGGAAATTTTTTTTATTTCTTACTAACTATTAACATTTTACAAAAAAAAAACAGTTTTACCCTCCCTGATGCAGCAAACCTAAGTACTTGTTAAACTAATTCTATTTAAATCGGGAATAAATGTTATATTTTTAAGTAGACATTTCAGTGTAAATCCAATCAGTCAAATAGAAATTCGCTTAGTCTGCAGGTTTGCTGCGGCGGGGGTATTTTTTATATTCAGATGTACGTTATTGATGTTGTTGTCTTCATCTCTTGTCCATTGAAAAATTGTTGTGGCGAAAGACTCATTGGTAAGCTAGAGGTCAGTGGTGACCATAGTGAAAATGAAAATGGTTGTCATCGAATCAACAAGTATAGTTTATTAACCCAGGTCCTTACCATTATGAGCCAATGTTTTCAGTATTTAGCAGTAAAAATGTAGCCTAGCTTATGTTCATTCAACAATAAAATTAACTAGACCTATCATACTTGTATACTTAGTGCCATAATTAGAATTGTCTTAATCATTGCATTTTTGAACTTCATTAATACATTTTCTTCTGTTGTATGCCTGTCATTCATTTTTATTTTCAAATAATAAATAGTGCCTTATGGCCTTACTTTGCCATCACATTTTATATATTCACTAAACCATTATGTTAGTTTTTAATGTATTTACAAAATGTATAAGTTTGTATTTGTTATTAAATGAATAAAAATAACTATGAATATGTTAATACTTATTATTGTACCTTTGTGTTATTTTTTACAGCTTTACGTATGCACCCCAGTTTGTTATTAATTTTTAGTTTACTTGTTTCCTTAGTTGTCTTAGTCCTTTACTTGTTATTTTACATCAAGTATAATACGATATTGTATACATCCGTAGTAGTTAACTTTGTATAGTTAGTTTTACTACATCTGCCATTCATTAGCTTTAGCTATTTTTTTTAGCTTTTAACTTATTTGCGTCCATAATTGTTTAAATAAAGAGCAATATATTTGAACAATAATTCATATTAATTCAGTTTATTTTAATAATTCTTCTTATGCTATTAATAGTTAAAAATTCCTATAAATTGAGTTTATTTTTAGCTAGTAAAGTCGTTGTTTTGTAATTCAATTTCATTAAACACACAGTTTAAAGCTATTTACGCTTGAGTTTGTTTCCCCTAAAACATCGTATTAACAAAATTTTCTATTTTGTCTAATAGTTATGATAATAATGTCTGCAATATTAAGTTTAGCATTACCAAAACTGTACTTGCATTACATATTTTATGGATTTTTGTAAGTGTAATTAAAATAATAATCATAACTAGTTTTTTTTATCCTCCATCAGACCATTTAGAAGTTAATCACAGAAGGCAAACTAAATTTGTATTGATTCTCATTTAACTATCCAAAGGTATTTTTTTTACCATTTAGTATTAGAAATATTCTCATATAGGCCCTAGATCAGAAAAATAAAGGGAGTGATTTTGTTTGGTGTAGTGTAGTTTGTCAAGCTCTAATGTTAACTTGGAAGGTTCAAATCAGGAAATCTCCAACAGGGGTATTTTTTTTTTTGTTTCCAAGCAAACTAATAAACTACTAACAGAACCAAGATTGTGTGTAAAGACCTATAAAGTTAAACAGTCATATTTCAGAAAGTGCTACTGTACCACAAGTAACCAAAAGTTTAATATTAATTTAACGACCATTAAATTTAAATTTTTTATGGTGAAATAATTTTTTTTTAGGGTGAGGAGGGAAAATGATTTTACGCACACAGGTAGCCAGCCTGTAGTGTGAGACTGAGACTCCTGAGTTTATCAGACTACTCACTAAAAAACCCCCTCTTCTCTGTTGGACACAGACCTGGAATTGTTTGTCACATTACATCAAGTCAGGCCAACATGTGACCTAAGCCCACAGGGCTTGCACCGTTTCTGGCATTATTTTTTTTAGAAATAATTGAAATAATAGAACTCTCCTTACAATAAGAAAAACAAATAGATGATTATGCTATGAAAGATTGTGCATTTATTCATTGTGACTCTAATAATACGAGGCATGTTTTTAAAGTAAGTACCGTTTTTAAACTTCTCCGTTCCAGCGCTGCGATTGGCATTTTGGACATTTGCGCTGTATATGTGCATCTATTGGCAAGCCCTAGCCGGAAATTCGACAACAATCGGCCGTGTTTACATCCGGTATCGAGCATTCAAAATGGTGCCGCCAATTGAGACTGCCGCCGACTGTGAAGTGCGCGCTGTAATTAGATTTTTATGTTCTAAAGGTGTGAAAGCCATTGAAATTTGTCAACAGCTTAGTGAGGTGTATGGCGAGAACATTTATGAGTGACGGAATGGTACAAAAGTGGGTAAGGGCATCTAAAGACGGCCCCACCAACGTTCATGATGAGCAACGCACTCGGTACTGGGGACAGTGACGCTGCCCAGTGCGTTGCTCATGATGGACGTTGGTGGGACCGTCTTTAGATGCCCTTCTGTGTTCGCTGGCCCTTACCCACCCATCACTCATAAATGTTCTTGCCATACACCTCACTAATCTTTCGATAAATTTCAATGGCTTTCACACCTTTAGCACTTAAAACTCTAAGGCCAGGCGCACACAGGCGATTTTGAGTCGCGCAACAGTTGCCCGACTAATCGGGGGACTGTTGCGCGACTCACTCGGAGACTCTGAAGTCTAGCGACAGTTGAGCTGGAGTGCGCACACAGGCAACTTTTTAGTCGTGAATCTAGTCTTGAGACGTGTTGGAAATACATTCGTTACAGCGTTCCGAATGGATTTCAATGATACAGCCGTAGTATGTGCTTTGTTGCTGAAGTTTCGCGCAAGAAAGAAAAAGAGAAGATACTGGGTTCATCCCATATATAGTGAGCGACTTGTGAAAGGACAGTTCCATTTTGTACAATGACTTAAGAGAACACCCAGAGAAGTTTTTCAAAAATTCAAGAATGAGTGTCGGGAGTTTTGATGAACTATTAACACTTGTGAGATCAGCAACTTCGTATCAACCTCTTCTAAACTTCATCAATTAATTGATCAACATCCTCATCACGCACACTCATACTTGTAATTTTCTAAAAACTTCACACACACAAAAAGTGAGCAAACACTAGTGACAGTTCTGGCCACGAGTAGTTGAACTCCTGGGGTGAGACTGAGCGACACAGCGACTATTTAGTTGCATGTGTGCGCATCTACACTCGTTTCAATGGATACCAAACCTGGAGCGATAGTCCCGCAACAATTCAGTCGCAGAGCAGTCGCTGGCAAATTGGGTCCGGGAACATCGGTTGCAACAGTTGCGCGACTGTCCCCAGACTGTTTTCTTCGTGTGCGCACTCCAATTTAAAACAATGTTGAACATTTTAGTCGGGCAACTGTTGCGCGACTCAAAATCGCCTGTGTGCGCCTGGCCTAATTACAGCGCGCACTTCACAGTCGGCGGCAGTCTCAATTGGCAGCACCATTTTGAATGCTCGATACCGGATGTAAACACGGCCGATTTTTGTCGAATTTCCGGCTAGGGCTTGCCAATAGATGCACATATACAGCGAAAGTGTACAAAATGCCAATCGCAGCACTGCAACGGAGAAATTTAAAAACGGTACTTACTTAAAAAACATGCCTCGTATTCAAACCAACTGAAACGCTTAATAAATCACTAGGTGTTTAAGCTAAACTTAGCAAAAACTGGTCTATGCATATAAGTAATTAAAAATTAACCTATTTTTACAGGTTATATTATAAAAAAATTCTCAATAGCAAAATGAGTTTGTTTTGTGACGTGTGGATCAATACAGTACAGGACATAAATTTCTCTTAGATCTACACTACCGACACCGTATAGTGCTGCTGCCACTGGAGCTTGTGGCGGTTTTATAAACTACATAGTCGATTATAGATCTTGAGTATCTTGCCTACCAGCACACGTTTCGCCCCTATAGTTTAGTTTATTTTTATTTAGGGTAGTTAGTAGTATTAGGTAGTAGTAATAGTATGAGAAAAAATATAGTCACTCGTCCAATGTGTGTTTACTACACCCGTCCGGTAAACACCTATTTCCCAGCCTTGTAACATAAAACACTAACAGAGTATCTACTTGATGCAATTGTAATAATTATTTAATTGTATGTGTTAACAGAAGATGTTAAAAAAATTGAAGAACTAGTGTGACAGAAGAATTGTACGCTGTGAAGAAAGAAAACAGGAAAAAAGTGTTCCATTCATCCATTACTAACTGGTCTTGGTAACTAAGAAAAGCTCGTGGGTAACGTAGATTATCTCTTTTATAATGAAATTCTTCTACGCCGACCTTAGTTGGTGCTGCTGCTCGGCAGTTCTACGAACTGCTTGGCTCATCTGGTAACTACAGCATCTGGTTCGCGTTAAGACGGTGACACACTATCGATCTTTTACCCCGAACAAGACCCCGAACCGAGCAGGGAGAAGGGAGAAGGGAGGTCGAAGGGAGGATGTTCGATAGTGTGTCACGGGTCCGTACACCGATCAAGACGCCGAACAAGACATCAGGCCGAGCAGGGAGACGAGCGCTCTGGAGGCGGTTTTTTTGGCGAAAGATCAAAGAAAAGATCGGTCCGATGTACGATAGTGTGTCACGGTACATTTTTGCCCCGTACATCGTCGCGAGCGCCGCACCGAGCGGCCGCCTGCGCTAGCATTGATAGTTCTGATTTAATATGGCAATTAAACTCTTTAATTGGTAAAATAAATAAATGTTGGGTAATATGTTGCCGTTATATATTATATAATCATTTAAGATGTAATGTTTGTGGTTTGTTTGGTCAAGGTTGAAAGTGTAGAAACCGTTAAATCAATTATATCAATAATATTAAGGTTGAATTAAGTAATTGATGTTGACTTAAATTCTTTCAAAAATAATATAAACATTAATATTATTAAAGGCAATTAAAATGATCATTCTGTAACGTTATTTCAATGAATAAAACCAATAGAAATCGATAGATATAACTAAGCATCCTTTCTAGAATATTTCATTTTTGCGACAAGTTTTCAAAATGCGACTTTTAACAATAATTTTTATGTTATAGAAATTAGCACCCCCCTCCCTCTTCCACGGCACTGCCTCCGCGCTCTCACTCGCACACTCTCTATCTCTCTCCAAACTTCCTTTTGCCGCGCTCGGTAGAATTCGTCTGGTCTTGGTCATGTTCGGGGAAATGTTCGGAGTAAAATTTTGCTGATATTTATCTCCCTTCTCCCTTCTCCCTGCTCGGTTCGGGGTCTTGATCGGGGAAAAGATCGATAGTGTGTCACCGCCTTTATTCTCTTATAATGCAAACGCAAACTTGTTGAAAAATATGTTGACGAAATTATAAGTAAACTCAAGGTTCCAGATGAAGTCCTTCATCTACTGTCATATTTCCCATTAGGTATGGTAGGTAGTATAGAGGCTACCAAAAAAACTACTGTATTATAATTACAAAAATATTAAAAGAGGAACGTCGATGATCAAATTGCCTAGCTCGGTACCAAAATGCGACCCTGAGAAAACCAACATATTTCGATTATGAAATCCCATGCTGATGATCACTACGCTGTTCTTAAATCAAAACTAATAAACTAAAACATAGATGAAATAATAGCAAGTAATGTATATTCTGTACGTTCATCACTTCCTTTATACGTGCCGAATTGAGGAAGTAAAATAAAAATTTCATATCTCATAGTTTATTTCTGCGTCACTAATAATTTGTATGTGATTATCTAAGAATAACTTATAAATAAATTGATAATTTAATCGACAGCTAACAAAATTCAGTTAAAACTATTTGATATTCAAACCAATTATTATCCTAAATATAGGAAACAGAGAGTCCCCTATTAATAATTGACAAATAAAATATGTTTTAGCAAGCCTAGTCAGGGATCCCGTTAAGTAAACAGTCAATCTTCGCAAAATAGCTCTATGGGTCGAAATAAAGAGAAATTCAGAAGGTTTTTTTTTTTCTAAAAACGCTTCGTTAGTCAATGTTTACCATATTGTATTTTTTCATAAGCATTATTTTCTTTGAATTGTTAAAATCAATCTTAGTAAAACTAGTTATGTATGCTAAGGTAGAAAAGGCTTATGATAGAAAAGTATTAGTAGTAATTTTAGTTCTATTATTTGACATGACCAATGCAAATTTTGTATTTTGTTATTTTGGTTCAATAAATGAGTTATGAGTAAAATTATTTTGAGCCAATACAAAGTTTAAACATGGCAGCCATTTTAATAGTTATCATTTAAATTCCTAAAACAATGTTTATAAAAAAAATTACCAAGTTCAATAACTGTTGATTAAATAATCCACAGATTAAAATGTTTTTGTAAAAAAAATTATGAATGTTTTTTTGTAAAAAAAAATTGAGGATATTTGGTTAACAAAGCAATTTTGGGAAAATATATATTCTTGATTTCTTCTTATTTTCACCCAAAGAACGATTTCCCAGAGTTTGGCTGTTTACTTCCTGTACACCCTGTATACAGTACAGAATATTATATCGAAGATTTTATCGTGTGTGCTACAAACGTATAAAAAAACACGAGAAAACTCCACACATTTTAAACCATATCCAGTTTTATATCATGGTTGTTAAGTTTCAATGTAAAGCAAACTTGTATTTATTTGTTACATATTCTCACATGTTATACCCTGAGAATATCTATATATTATTCACAAATTTCCTTAACCGCAGGTATTTTTCCAAACGAATGGTAATAATGCATACGTAAATACTTTTTATTATTTCCTTAGATATAAAAAAAAACGTCCCACCTCAACTCAGCTTCTATGGTGAATGAAAAACTACCTATAAAATTCCATTAATTTTATCAATGTATTAATCACGTGTATTTCAAGGGTTAATAGTGTTTCGGGATTTACAATAATGTCTTTACATTTTAGTACGTAGGCCTACGCTGGCACTAAACAAAACAGTAGCTTATTCGAAAAGTAAAACCATAGATAAACACTCTCGTGGTTTAGTAAAACACAGAAAGATAACTTAATTTCCAATTTCAATCTTTCCATTTAGTTGACAATAAACAAATTACAATTACACCACGCTTTGCAAAACATCGCGTCATAGCCAATAAAAGACAATTCAATTATATCGATAGTTTTGCCATATTAACAGAGACATTTTATTAGGGATATTTTATTTTCGGCGAGCGTCAGTTGGTTAACCTGGTTAGCTGATTGTGTTGGGCAGATATTTCCTAATAATTGGCTTGTTTCATTTTAAACCTGGACGTGTTATAAAACTAATTGAGTTTTACATTTTCCTAATCCGATGAAACTCGATTAATTTAGGATTTCACAATAAATTGGTCCCCAATAATCTGCTATGATGCGCAATCTCGCAATCATACTTTTAATTCGCCGCCACTGATTCAATGGATGGCTTAATGATTCATACCCAGTCGGATTAAGTAGGTTACTTGATATTCGTTTAATGCCGTGTAATTCTCTAAAAATCAAAATAATTTAGTTTTGTTACAAAAATGAGTTGCAAGCGATTGTGTTTCTGTTTAAAATCAACTTTGTGCAGTGTCAATGATCTGGAATAGGGAATCATGACTCAGTTTGTGAATCGGTAACTAAAACAATATAGCAACAGATAAAAGAGTACATTATCGTAGTTGAACGTTTTAATATTTCACTAGTATCCCTGTTGCTCGAATTCGAGCAATTGCTAATTATAACAGGCGTTATTTTAAAAGGAATCCTTATATATAATACGTGAAGGCGATTTCTTGAAAACACTACTCCTCCGTTAATAATGGACGGATTTTTACAAACGACGTGACAAAATAAAATATTTTTTGTGTAGACACCCCCTTTCACCAATTCATGTAGTAAAAATCCTCGGGCTTTGCCCCACAGGCCATCAAAGTTGGAGTTTCTCCCATAAGATTAACATGGGGGAATCTAAATATTTGATTGGAAACTTTGTCCCCACTAATTTGAGAGAACGGTTGGGCGTAGAAACTTGGTAGAGGTGTCCAAAGAAAGGTCTTGGTCTGTAGATGAGTTATGAAAAGAAAAACTAAGCAAAATCCCTTAGGACTCTGCCCCAGAAGCCTTTAAAGATCCCTCCACAGAGTTGTTTACATTTTGGCCATGAGAATAATACTTTTTAATGAAACAGCTGTTCATTTTTAAATTGTATTTCAAACAACACATATTTATTGGGAGTTGAATTCTACCAAATAAGTATTTGCAATGTTATTTTCTGATTTTAAAATTGATTTTCTTCTTTATCATGCCATGTTTTGCAATATAACGTTCCATTACGAAATCAGTGGAAAATCCTTTTATCACAGCAATTCTTAAATTATATCTTATTGAACTATCTTATATCTATTGTACGGGTTGGTATGTGCCTTTTTCGCCACTTTTGCCTACATTTTATCATATTATTCTACAAAATATCTAATATTTATGTAGAAATATCTGCTCTTATTGTGTCTAATAAAATCCAAACTTAGAAACATTGCCTAAAATGGTACCCATCTTGACAAATAATTTGCACCTGCCTATATTACGGACTTTGGCACACTGAATTAGTAACATTATTGAAAATAACACGACATTTTGGCTGTAAAATATGGTACAAAGAGAAAATACTATTTAAGCAGCTACTGTCATGACAGAAAGGTCATATTCCTTTTAAACTAGATCACATAATCCTTTGACTGGGACGGGTGGCGTCGTCCTGTAATCCAGCTACTAGGAGGTCACAAATTGTGGATATTTATAGGAATGCACTGTGGATGCGATACTCCCTGGTGTGGATTAACGTCCACACGAGTGGGTACTACCCAAAAACCCCCTAAGTACCCCCTGAGTAGTAATGGGGTACCCGCAGTGCTATCCTGATAATTATACCAATTCATAAATACCAATGCAAAAAAAAATAAACGGTATCAGCATTCTGACACATACTTTCTCCCATAAGTTTGTCAAAAACCTTTATCATATGTAAGTGGTGAGAGTAAATATACGCAAATGGGATTTGTACAATTTTGTTCACAATTTAAAGGACTATAACATGCTAAATTTTTATCAAAATCGTTCGGGCTATTTTTGGGAAAATCCGATTTTTCTGTTATTTTATGGGGGTTTTATGGGGAAATGACATAATTTACGATAACTTTTGAACCGTAATTTTTACAGAAAAGGGGTTTTGTACCATTTTGTTCAGAATATAAAGGACTATAACATACTAATTTTTTTATCAAAATCGTTCGGGCCATTTTTGGGAAAATCATATTTTTCCACTATTTTATGGGGTTTTATGGGAAAATCCCCATTAAAAATAAAAATTTCTAAAAAATTAAAAAAAAACTATCAAAACTGTAAAGACTATGACATACTATGTTAAATCAAAACCGGATTTTTTTCAAAAATCCTATTTTTCGTTTTTTTATGGGGTTTTTATGGGAAAATAACATATTTGACCATAACTTTTGAACCGTAATTTTTACAGATATGGGATTTGTACCATTTTATTTAGAATTTAAAGGGCTACAACATACTAAATTTTTATCAAAATCGTTCGGGCCATTTTCGAGAAAATCCGATTTTTCCGGGTTTTTATGGGAAAATCCCCATTAAAAATAAAAATTTCAAAAAAATGAAAAAAACGCCTGGAGATACCATGGATTAGAACCTACATACCAAATTTCATCGAAATCGGACCACAGGTGTGGTCTCTAGCTCTGTACACATCCAGACACACAGACACACACACACACACACACACGCACACACACACACACACAGACATCACTTCGAAAACCACTTTTTTGGGTCCAGGGGGACCCAAAACGAATATATCCACTCAAAACTCAAACTCGAAAATTTTGACGAAAACAATACTTTCTCCATATACTATGGTATAGGGGGAGAAAGTAAAAATTGGTTCCAATTCAACTATAAACTGTAGATCCCTTGGTTGCCATTCGCTGTATGGGCTATTAACAGCTGTATCTAAGGAATGTCGGCCTTAGTAACTAACAAGACTTCAAGATCGCGCCACTCTTCCTACACTCATCTCCATTCATACTTGGCTTACCTACTATGAATGGTCGCCATCGCCATAAAAAAAACGTATTAAAGGATTAAAGTATTTATCATATACGTTGATTAACAATATGTAAACGTCAATATATACGTAACAGCCATTTTACAGTATTTTTGCTTTTTGGAAATGTTCAATTGCTATGTCATTTGCATTATTTATTGCCAATGAAGCCGCCAAGATCATATGAACTAGGAGGCCCCTAACAGTTCAAGAATAAAAGCCAACTTTACTTCATGTATTCCACTACACCTAACATTCCGTAGAGAGATTATATTGACAACTTTATGTTATTGATAAGGCCGAGGCCGAGACAACTAACTGACATCCCCTATGTCAAGGAATTCTAGCTTTATCAGTAACCCCACAGTCAATTTCTCAAAACTATGCTAGAGGGTTCATTCATTGGCACAGAAGTACGATATGAACTGACGCGACGTGACGAAGGAAAATCAAACTTACACTGTAACGGATATACCTCCCTTTGAAGTTAGAACGTGTCTTCTCAACAAACATATATTTTTTCTCAAACACTGATGAAATCACGGAAGTGTTTAGCTACAAAAGATCCACCAATACGATTTAAATACTATTTAAAGGTTCTACCAAAGGAAGAGATACCATATAACATACTAATAATAACTCCGATGACGTACAGGATAGGAAATATTTTAATCATTGAATGAACAACCAAATTTGGCAACTAACGCAATATTGTTATTGTTTTTACACTTACTCTTTGAACAATGTTAAATGCTCAAAATATGTATATTTCACCCAATTCGTCGCAGTTAGATGAATTAACGTAAGCCTTGAAAGTAACCGTCGATTTCGACGGGTTTCCCCTAGTAACTACCATAATTTCTGATAACTTTAAAAGATTCGACTCAAGGATTATGGAAATACTCAATATGTACATAACAGATCGATATAATCATCATTTTGTTACTCATGTTTATACAAATGATCCGGGTTTGAAGTTCGTTCGCTACGCTCACTCACCTTTTGGTTAAAAATTAACAAATGTTATTGTACCCCATAGTTTAATGAAAACATTTTTTCCAATGCTAATGTAAAGGCAGTTTTTTTTTGGAATTTTTAAATCAAATTATTACTAAATGATGGTTGGATGGATTATAAGTTTTCTTGCATAAACACCCTTCCCCTGGTACTAAGAAACACAACAAAAAAATAACCATCCAATTCGGTGCATTCGTTCTCAAGTTATGGAATACCATAAAAAAGGGATTCATTTTTTATTTATATAGATTGCAAAGCTGAAAAGCCCTTTCTTTTTTCATCTTATAACCATTTGTACAACGTTATGTTTTACGTTATAATGAAGTTCAGTTATCAGTTATAGATGAAAATCTACTTAGGTAGGCCTGAAGGTGTCAAAAAAAGTAATTTTTTACAAGTTCCGGCCTACGTAAATCTATTTTCATCTATAACTGAGTATTAAAGGTTTCTGATCAGTAAATTTATCTGTGGTTGGTTAATATACGTTAATCGTCGTTTCGTTTCGCTGCAGCACATTTAAAGTGATTCTTGACTTTTGCAGTTATTTTGATGAAAATGTATAGCAGGTTGCTTTTGAATTAAATTTTTTAACACAAAACAGGTTACACCACGTGTACAGACCTTTTTTAGCAAAATTTAGGACATTTAAATACCCTGGACATTTAAATGATACGTGCCTAATACTTAGAAATAGACAATTTATTTGTCAATACTGAAAACATACAATGAATAATGGCGACTACAACAATCATAACTATCTCCAAAACCCAAGTTTGAACTCTCGTATTAGAAATTACGAACGAAAGCCATTTAAGGCGCTACAGCAATTTCTATCAATAATAGCACTCGATTCAGACTTTCTCAGAATTACGTGACACACACAATAAAAACGAGAATCGTTAAATCCGCTGCCATATCACTAAGTACAGGCTATATTCGGACTCAGCGACGCCCTCTTAGCGAATCCATAAGCATAAATGCTATCGCACCGGTAAGAGCTGTAATGCGAGTTTTAATGGGGTTTATCTGAAACGGAGCCAATGGAGAGAAAGAGTCCAACATTAGCACATTAGAGAATGCCTGGAGCTCGCCATGCTA
This sequence comes from Macrosteles quadrilineatus, assembly GCF_028750875.1. Classification (NCBI taxonomy): domain Eukaryota; kingdom Metazoa; phylum Arthropoda; class Insecta; order Hemiptera; family Cicadellidae; genus Macrosteles; species Macrosteles quadrilineatus. The sequence continues at coordinate 77,314,468 of NW_026542601.1, forward strand.
ATCATGTACAATTAGTGGGAATATGGAAATAGATTGGGAATTTACAACAAGACCGGAGGCAGAAGCGTGGGCGACTTAGCAAGCCGGAATAAAAGCGTGTTATGTCTTTGTAAAATGTGTGTAAAAATTTATAAAATATCTTTGTAAAATTGGTAAACAAGATAGTCAAACCACACAGAAGATTGTCATCCAGTTGTGTTGTGCCATAGAAGTGCAAGTAGAAGAATTACCTGTTATAGAATACCATATGTTGTATAGGTTACCAGTTATCATCCCTTGTGTTGGTAACACTGAACGTTTTACATATAACTTTAATGAGCAGTAAGTTGGTGGAGGTTAGAGTTTGATTTGTTGAAATTTCAAGAGCATGATCATTCTTTTACCCCGATAGCTAATTTTTACCACTAGATTGTAAAATTTAGAATAAAAAAAAACTATATTTCACAAAATTGAGTTCACTAATACAAAAACTTAGAATTTCATTGTCGTAGATTATATGTAAGGTTAACCATGCAAAAAATAAATTAAAAATAAATTAAAACTTTAAGTTATGTCATAGTTAAAGTAGTATACATATTAGATTAAAGGTTTACTCTTTTAATCTATGGTTTCGGGTGAAAGGAATTGTTTAACAGTCGAAACTTAAGTACGGGGAAATTGAAAAGTTCACCCGTGCTAAGTTCGGGCCAAATTTCTAGTAAAATTTAATCCTAAGATTTGTCATTCTGATTTTCCCATTACAAAACCCACTTATACACTTTGGTATACATCATTCAGTCTACTAACAAAACCCTAGGTCAATTGGAGGATCCAATTGTGTTCACCTTCAAATGTGAAGGTCGGTGGTTCGATCCCAAAATGTTGATTCCCTTACAAAAACGTTAAAACTACCAATAGAGTAGATAACTAAAAAACCTTTAGATTTATGGCCAACAACAAACAGGTTAATATATTTTTGAAATATGAACTCATTTATTGATAAAAGCCACGAACAGCGTAAACTACATCAAATCCATGGTGAAGTCAGTCTACGTGTCCTCGTATCAGTCACCATTATAACAGTTCACTCACAATCACAATCAGCAATCAACAATCAACAATCACAGAGACGATCATTGCGTATATGAAGCATGTAATTGAGATTTCGCCCCTCCGGCGAGCATTGATTCTCCAGAAGATCCTCCTTCTCCTTCGGGACAACGCGGCGTCCCTAGGGAACGAACACTGCCGTGTCCCTACTCTCTATACACGCAGAGATTAAATAGTTTTAGAAGAGTTATTGTCCACGATGGTGATAAAAAATAGTTGTTTCTTCGACTGACCCAACTACGTATTTTTTTCTAGAAACTACAGGCTACCACTATGGCTTAGCACGAGTTGTGGTGTAGGGCATTACACTGATAGAGGCTATAATCAAGTTGATAAGCGTTTTAGTGGCGTTATTGTCTTTGTGCACAGCAATTTTTAATTTGTTGCCTATATGGTTACATATGTTTGCATAGTGCTTATATAGTGACTAAATGTGCTCACTACACCTTCAGTGCACAAAAACCAAATCTATTTAGTACATGACTGTGAAGTAATATATTTGTGCTTTTTTGTGCCAAAAGTTATACATTTTGTGGCTACAAAGCTTATGAGTAAAACTATATAAAATAAGAAAGAAATGTATGATGACCATAGCAATATACAGACTATAGATAAAATAAAACACGTAATATACACACTGTTGGTGTATGTGCACAGCATGAAGTTGTAGTGCGCATGTTAAACCACTAATAACTCATTAACTATGTAAACACAAAGTAAAAATTTTAGCACAAAATAATAGGCTACTGAACAATCCACGTGAAGTGAAGTTGGAGTGGACAATTTTAAATAAATATTATCGAAAATCTATAAAGGCACAAAATTTTCAAGTCAAGGTAAAAATTAATACAAATACAGTAGTTGGTATAAATAAACTTTCTTTATATATTTGTGTACTATAACTTAAAACAGCTTTTATTTTGTATGCCGGACGATAAACAGTACTAGTTTCTACTTCAGGAACTCATTATTTGTTTCTATATACCTAAGACGACCTTAAGATAGGTTCCAAATTCCTGATTTAGAGTATATTTTTCATAAATTCAAATATTTATACAGTAAAAATTGTAAATGCTGTAACATTACTATAACCTAACCACGTATGTGTGGTCAAGAGGAGCCACGTCAAATTCAAAAAGCAATTCATTTCAACTCAGTGAATCAATTCAATTGTAATCAGTTGAGGTGTACTCAGCCTCTTAACATACATTGTCACTTATCTAGCACCACTGTTAAGAGGGTTCCACCATAGGTTAAACATGTTTAATGTTTAGTGGTTCCACCCGCCTGCTGGGTACCGCGTAAGCATGGTGCTACAAAAAACAACCTCGTGGCATTATTAAAGTGTTTATAGAGTTGAAATATACTGTAACATATTCACATAGAGCCAAACTATGCCCTGGATGAACTGGAACTTCGTAATTGCTTCTTTAAGTGTTTACCAAATAACTTTGAAGATCCGTAAATTAGTCTTTTTCACATGTGATTTTAGCTTCTAAATAAAAGTTGAATATTAATTTTTCATCATAATGCAGCAAAACAGCCGTTTTTAAAGCACGCGTTGCGGGTCTAAAGTAGTATCATTTTTAGTCTTTAGGGAGTAAATACGAGCTAAATTTCGATTGTGGCAATCGTATCGATCCAAGTTATTTATCGATAGATCTTTTAGATAATGTTTTAGCCTATTGCTGTCGACTGTCCGACATATCGATGGTATAATGTACCAATCGTAATAGACGAAATGATTGAATCACTTGCTAAACAGCTGCTTATTTGCATTAGCATAATTGAAAACAAACTGGAAGTCGTTTTGAGAGGTTATCTTTACTTAAAAATTATTTAGTTTTCTAGCTTTGTTTGTTAATTAATGATGTAATATGACGAAAAATATAGTTCACCACACGGGCAAATTTTAATGACTTAGTGACGTTAGTGACTTTTTAACCCTCGCTCATTTTTTGACCTCGTCTTCGCCTCCATCGTAAAACTTGACCTCGGGTCAAAAAGAGTCACTTTAGGCCCTAGTAATGAAATATACTATTTCCGCATCCATTGCAAGCTCTGATATGTTAAGAGCACAACAAACACACATTAATTGGGAACAAATTAGTTTTAGCATGTTGAGAGCTTGTACAATAGAAGCATGTTCAATCTGAAACTATATCTCAATCCATACAATCCACCATCTTGAATTGAACTTCAGGCTGTTGAGCTTTCGGGTAGAACCTTAAGAACCCAGTTAATATAAAAATAAAAGTAAGCCAGTCTTAATAAGAAGTATGTTTTTGAATGCAATAAAATCTGTACTCATTTTTTTGTCTCCATGGCGCGTTTACATTCGCATTAACCGACCGTTAAGTTTTTCCACAGATTATAACGTCATGTAAAAAGCGACTGACATAAATTTGGCCGGTGACATTAGAGAGTATATCTCAATCCAAGTGACCCCTGAACTGACGCCATCTGTCTGCTGTAGGGTGACACACACACTCACACACACACACATACACTGACAGGGCGTCCAGGTGATGTTTGAGAGGCTCTAGGTGAGGAATTAACACCACCCTTTGGGCGTGAAAATGTATTCATAAAGGTAATGTAATTGATAATAGTGTAAAATATTGAGAGAAGCAGTAATAATTTCTACTTTTTTGATTTTTTTGTACAATAACAATAGGGTGGCACTGACATAGTGTCAAGATGATGTTTAAGAACCTCTGAGTGGTGTACAAATTTCCATATAAAAATGTTTACTTTCTGGATTTTTTCCCAAAAAAGGTATTATCGCACTTTAGAGATTATGTAATTTTTTAATGAAAATGTGGTCGTCTTGAAACCAAATTAAAATTAAAAATTATTCTAACTTCAAAATTGATTCGAAATAAGTTTGAGAAGATAAGCATGAATTAAAATGCACTAAATAATGTGCACTAAGTAAATTCAATTACCATTGACATTGGTGGTACTAGGACCTTGCCAGTGAGGCTATTGGGGGGCGTCCCCCCCCCCCCCCCCCAATACAGCAGGGGGTCCAGGGGTACTCCCCCGCAAAATTAGGTATTTTTAAAGCTATTTTCAACGTCCACAACTGTGTCCAAAAACCTCTGTTACGCATTAGGGCGAAATGTATACGTTACATATATTTCCAGGGGTGAATGGGGGGAAGGGGTGGATTTATTTCCTATAGCCCTCTCTCCTTGGAACCACCACTTACCATTGACGATCAAAAATACATGCACAAAGTGTGGACATATTTAAAAACAGTTAGGACCTAAAGGTAAAAATAAATACCCCTCAAGGATCAAAACAGCTTCCGTAAAACGTTCAGGTTTCTGACTCACCAATCATATTAATAACAACATATCAAACCCAGTTCTAAAAGTTTAGTTTACCATTAGGATTTCCAAGTTGGAAGTGAAAACATTTGAATCTAGACCTCCAGGAGAGACGTCCCACTACACAAGTCAACCCCTAAATTGTCTCAGAACGTTTTATTCAACTTTACCATCACTTCCTCGGAGCGTGTACCCAGTGGGGCGGCGCCCGGCAGATGTCCTCCAGGACCGGTCACTCCCGTGTCCAGCAGCTGCCCTATAGTGTCCAGCGACTCTATCAACCTTGACCACATAAATCTGAGTCAATGGTCAGTTAGAACCCGTTAAATTATCTGGGCTTTACCACACTGCTGTGGGGAAGTATTGTGTGATTGAGTCATTGATGATGTTATGCTTTGTTGGTCCAGAAGTAGCATAAACAGTGGGGCGGGTGAGGGATGGGAGTAAAATGGGGAATACTCAGAAACTGGGGTCGGTTGGCGTCTTAAATTTTAATCCTCGTTTTATGTGTGTATTTTGCTAGTGTTTCCTTTTTTTTATCGAAAATTTACTTTATTGTTCTTCTAATTAAGACAAAAATAATTTTTCAATGGAATTTTCCATCTTTTGCTGGATTTGTGCAGTAATCTTGCTATGTTTTATTTAGGCACTTGCTCCCCTGCGGACGGGATTAGGTTCCTGATCTTGAAAGGAAGGTCATACAAAGTTCGTGGTTTACTAATTGAGATTAATAGTGTCCGCAGCAACCCTTTAACCAACATAAACCTAACTTCACCAATAGTGAACTTCAAACACAAAAATATCAGATATACGTGTATAGACAATGTTTTAAGAAGATGAAACGGTTTCCACGAAGGATTAGCTTAAATAGCTAAAGTTTAATCTTAAACGGCATCAGTAACTTTTACGACAAAAATCCTATAACCGTGACAGTGATAAGATTAGTAAATGGTCCTTAGTATGTAGTTTATCCTTATATGTGAGTGTGTGTTTATCCATATATGACCTAATCATCACTATCAATACTCATCCTTCCTTTGATTAGCAAATTCATCAACTCCACGCCTAAATGAGTTTGATTATACATATGAATCCAAAATGAATAATTTCCTATCCACAGCTCGAAAACATTAACACATTCACAACTTTGCACAGCGCAAAACTTTCACAAACCTGTGATACAATTTCGTTCTCGATTCGTCCAAGTTTTAAAGATCCCTAAACTTTTCTCCCAGAGATTGGGTTAAAGGAAGCGTGTTAAACATTAAACAGTTGAACAAACGGACGCTGGGGAGAAGGCGATCCATCTACTAACAGGGTTAACATCAAATAACAATGAGTCGGCGTGGTTCACACCACCCTACAAATCTGTTTAACCATTTCCGACCCAGCCTCAGCCTCTAGTTGGTTTATTGATGGTCCGTCCAGTCTCGGTAATGCGCGTTCGATTTGCGCTTCGAACCAAGATCGTGAGTAATGGTCCGATGGTTCAACTGTTATTTGTATTGTTACGATTGCAAAATGAAAATAATTTTTTTCTCTTTGAAAACAAAATGTTGAAAGAGGTACTTTTACAAGTTTAATAGTACGAGAGGTCGTCCAGTGGTCGAAACTCGACCACAAATATGTAATGTACTCACTTATGTTAATGTTTCACCCCACACTGTAAATAAAACATGTGATTGGAGTTTCTTCCATTTGTTTTGATTTTCTGTTTATATTTCGTTGTTATTTCGTCACCAGCATGGCAACGCATAAGATCCATGTAAATTTTTTCAAATTTTTAAACTAATTTTTTGCGCTTATCTTTGAGCCTATTTAAATGTATAAAGGGATTCTGCACACCTACAGGAAAATAGCTTTCTAACGGTATGCGTAGATTTTCCCTACGATGCACACGAGCTGAGAAAAAAGGTTTTAAAGAAACATGCTTGCCTATTAATATATAGATAGATGATGTTATTGGATTAGTGTTATTGTAAATAATAAGTTTGGATTAGTTGTGGATTAGAATGATTGATTTGCTTTTGTGGCCTCAGGGACGATGTTCCTTCGAATCTTTTACGTTTATTTTTCATGGTAAAGAATTTACTCAGGCTACTTAGCAAGATTTTTGTACATTTGTCACACCAAGTTGGCATTTTGTTTACAAATTAGTTTTCCTACGGTCACTTGACAAAGTGGGCTTCCTTGCACTGATTATAGTACGGAAAGCTGCTAATTGCTGCATTTACTTACTTTGCCACACACTTTTTACTTGTCACACACCAGAGTATTCCAACCAAATAACCCAACAAATTGAGCTTTTATTAGGCACTTGATACGTGTATGCACTGTCAAGGCACCACTAGAAAAAACCTTGGCTCTGTTGGCAACACTTAAAGATACTACTACTACGATCAGCTGGTGCATCGTTTCTCAATTCATTCAACGCTTGGATTTAACTGGTTTAACCTATCATAAAAACGTGTTGTATAGTGTCTGAAAGACGTTTTTAGGAACATTTCTCTAAGGCGTGGCATGTGCTTACCGTGCCTAAAAATAGTTTGTTACGTGCAGTTTTTAAACTAGGTGCACGCTCATTCTTTTCCTATGTGGACGAAATGAAGGTAGTGAATAAGGCTGAGCTCATAGTAGTAAAGGCGACCAGACTACACCGTAGTACTCTAGGTTGGCGCACAAAGGACTACACTGGATCGAGCAGGCATGCATGCTCAATGTTCAAACAGTGTATTGCAGAGCAGATCATTTTGAGCATGCCTGAGGCCTTGGTGCAGATGTGGTAAATGTGTGGTCCAAACTTAAGTGACAAGTCAACATTGTTTTGTTTTAGAACGTCGTGTAAGAAGATGAGAGGGGCGAAGACTGAGGAGCGGTGGCTGTGAGATGTTAGACCCGCAACGGAAGTCATTTGGCCGTGCTCACTCTTATGGACAATTTATATAAATGGGCTAATGTGAAGGGTTATTAGCATACACGCCCGAAGTCACAATACATCCAGAGGCTTTATGGCGGGAGGTCGCGCGGCAACTCTCCCTACTGTGTGGGCAACGTTTGGTTGGTCTCGAAACATCAGAGGATTTCTGTGAGCAATTATTACCACGGATGAAGGTGCAGATTGTACTTTGTACTACTACCTGGGCTACGTTTGGTTGGTGACTTTGAGAAAGATCAAGCAAAGTAATTGTGATTACAGATAAAAGAAAAAAGACAGCTATTAATAGTACATCACCCAGATGTAATCGAATGGATTTCCGGGGTTCTCAGAATTCATTTGAGAGATCATATCAAGGGTTAAGGAAGATACAACTTTTGCTAGTCATTGGCACTTTTGGTCAACGCATAGTTAAAAACGTTCTACGCCATGATAAAGTTAGAGAAGAATGACCTCTTACTTCCTTTCGACTAGTTTTAGCGTTAAAGATAACACATATCCATGCAAAAAACCCATCATGGGTAGAGGAAGGTACAGCCACAGTCTTGGGTCTTAAAAGTTTACATATTTTGATTGACAGGCTACATTAAAAGGGGTGGTTCTATGGAAGTACTTTTTAATTTGCAATAAAGAGTGGGGTTTTTTAATAGGAACCGTGGTTGATTTGAAGCCTGCTTAATTTAATGAAGATTATTTCACTTGCTTTAGGGTGCTTAGAGTTTCAAAGGAAGTTTTTTTTAAATTTTAGGTTAGGGAATATTTTCCTAAAAGTTGCTTTTATTTTGACCAGTTTAAGAGTTGACTTAAGGGAATTATTTTTTTGTCAGAAGTGTACATAGACTGTTGCTAATTGACCTAAGGAGGGACGGACCCTGTAAATGTTGGTCTACGTATCGTGAGCTATTGATTATACAATTGCATGTGTTCTGTTGAGGTTCAAATTTGATACACACTGCAGCATCACAGACACTCGAGTGTCACATGTACCATCGAAGTTATAGAGATCAATGGTGTGAACATATGCTTTTAATCTACCACTTAAACTTATCTGCAACCAAAATATCCCCACCCTTAGCTCATCAACACATCACTGTATTCTCCTACACCCTCACGCAGTTATTCGTCGCACGGCGGCCGCTGAACGGGCGACGGTTGCGAAAGCGGCGGCTCACAATAGCCGGGTGATGCGATTATTTTTCAATTAGGCGCTCATGACAATGATGTATTCATGTAAGTGGAACAATCATCCTGGTGTAAAACACTTACACGGACGTCGGCGATAAAAAATGGTTTGGTAATTGACCGGGCAGGTAATTGAAACGGGAGAGGCCTGTAATCAGCGCCGCCGGCCCCTGGGGCATCTTCCCTCACAGGTGTGCTGATGTGTCTATTTGAGTTTGACAAAACCTGCAGCCAGGCTCCAGACGTGACGTAGAGACGCCCCATCTAGTGTGGAAATGACGCAGTTCTTATGGGTATCATAGGTTGACAGGTTATTGGGGTGTGAATTCAAACCAAAATAAGTTATACTTGAGATCCTTGACTCTATCAAATCAAGGGTCAGCGTTGGGTTTCTGCTATGATTATGAAAATCCAAAGACCCCTTATGCCAAATGTGACTCCGTTCTACTTCTACTAGCGATGCCTAGGAGGTAGCAGGGGTGAAAAAGACTTTGAATAGTTTTTTGTGACTCTTTTGTTTTGGGTAAAACATCAAGAGTTGATTGGTGATTCTATGCATCCATGAAACATTTTGTAAAGATCGATGGGGTTTTTGCAATGTTTATGAGTGTGATGTTAGGAGTATTGTATAACACGGTGGCTATTTTTGCAATTTGTAATGGTGATGTCAGCAGTATATAACGTTTTGAAAATATGACTACGGACTACGGAGATAAAGGACTACTTTTTCCAGTATACTAAAAAAACATGTTTTAGTGGATCAAAGCACTTCTTTACAAGAGATTTATTTGAAGTAGGTATCGTTGTAGGAAAGGTATTACATTTGTTTTAAGATATGTATTTCTTAAGTTCAACGATGGCTATATAAGTTCAAGTATAACAGATGAATGAAATTAATTTGGTCACTAGGTACAAAACCTTTGAAATAATTATTCGAACATAGACATTGTACTTCAATGTATCAATTTTTACTTAGAATAAGAAATTACAATCAATAAAATGTTGACGTTCACGTTTACAAAACTGCCAAATTGTAAATCAAACTGTACAGTAAATGTCGAACATAAGATATTACTCCTTTCACAAAATAACACAATTCCTCTTACACCATTACTTTGTCAATCTTTCTTAACTTTCCACTTCCATAGGTGGTTAAACCTCTTCATGGCAATTCCAATAAAACATTTTGAAGAGCTGAGTACCAACAATGTTTGACTTTCAGCCAAGTCACAGCATAATGTGATTTGCCCAAGATCCCTTAGCTGCTGTGCCGCTGTGACATGGAGCTTCTCTAACTGGACATGGCACTGCTCTGCTCTGTGCACCTCTCATATTCAGTTAAGGTGAAATGGGACTTACCTACGCTCCATCCTTCAAATCTTCCCCACCCCCATGTGGGACTTAGGGGACTGGTCATGTTAACATGCTTATAACAGACATGCGAGATACAAGATTTTACACAGTAATAGATTTTGTAAAAAAATGATGGGGATCAAAGTATGATCACAACGGTTCAGGGACATCTTGGAAACATTCAATTTGATCTGATCCGTCAATCCGCCAACTAGAGTCACAGTAACTTTTAGTATGGCCATCGACAATGTAATCAACAACTGTTCCAAATGTAATGAAATGTAATCAACAAACATTCAAAATTAGTTGTGTTCAATTGTAACAGTTGATTTTAAGAAAAATGCATTGCTGAAAATATGGGTCGTCTTAAGGTAACACAGTAGTCCCTATCTCGTCCATGTTAATTTCATCATTTTTAGGTACACTTAACTTCTTTAAAAAGTATCCTAGCAACCTGAAATTTTTATACATTGTCTTACACACCTTTCTCAACGATAATAGGAACCACTTTTGTTCTAAAGTCAAAAATATTTTTTTTTGTGATTTTTTTTTAAACATAAATATTTTATCGCGTTTTTAATTAAAAAATAATTAAAACTCGGGTTGTATCAATAATGTTGTAATTTCACTCCCTGTTATTATTTGTTAATATACACAGAAGGTCTGTAAAAAATTGCATTAAAATCGGTTCATAAATTTGTCAAAAAAATGTACCGGACGAAGAAAAAAGTAAATTTACTGTAAATCGCATATAAAGCCTTAGTCGCTGTCATGCGATCACTGAAACAGCTGTGCAAGATTTATAATAAATTACAAAAAGATCTATCAAATAAATTTTATTATATAACATATTTGGTATCTATGGATTTAGGATAAAATTTAAAACTAGATTTAATTGTAGATAACAGATATTTTTTTTATTTCTGACTCCTGTGTTACCTTAATTTGAGGTTGCACTGTACATTTATGTTCTTGTACTTACAGTAATCGTGGTGATGAACAATCTTGAGTCGATTGATAATGATTGTACTCTTGTTCTTAAAAAAAAAAATCATCACCACCTATATTGTTATTAGTGGTGGAATGTTGTTGAATATTGATTATGCCCTCACTGAAATATAACTTAACATACTCAGATGAAACAACGAAAACAGTTTTAAACATGAAAGTCTGTTTTTTAAACACTGGTTTGTCACTATCAACTCCATTGTCAGTTGGCCACTGTTTATCATCAAAGTAAGGATGAACGTCAATGGGTTGGGTGTTTGTCAGGGCAGTTTTTGCCTTCTTCTCACGTGTCCGGGGAGACTAGTTTCCATTTTTGATTGCCAGGAGTCGAGGCTAGAGGTGTGACGGAGACCATGATCTTATCAACAATGACTCGCACATTCTTCATCCCAGACCGCATCGCACAAATATGCTCAAGATCATCCCTGTCTGGCGGAGAATCCTCAGTCTTGAGATAGGAGAATAGTTCATTCAAGGTTGAAAGCGTAACCTCAATATTCACAATATTTACCATCGCTGTCGACAGTGTTTACTTTTCGGTGAAGAATTATTACAACATTAGCCTCACGATTCTGAAAAGTTAAATTTCTGAAAGTTAAAATCAAATGTTGAATCTGAACCTCAATCAACTCAATAATACTCTATTGTTGGGAATAGCTTGGAATGTTCTCAGTATTTAAATGCATTCAGCTAAAAGAGTTTACCAATATGACAAGTGTAATAAAAGAAAACAACTACACGAAACCTTTAGGAAAAGGACCATGAAATAGTAATTCTGGGAATGGATACATGTTTCTGTGTAGTATTTTCGCTTTGTCTCCCTAACACGTATGGCACTGTAAGCAAAACAGGTTGTGGAGGAATACAAAATGAACTATGGTTTACAGATAGGTAGGTCCACCACTTCATTATCGATAGAGATGGGGATGCCATCTTGGTGAGTATTTTAACCCTAATATGTGTGAAGTATGATTGTAGAATGGAGTGAGATGATCTGTGTAGCTGCGTTACGGACTAAGATCAGCCGTTTCATTAGTCATGATCATTTAATTAAAGCCCAGTGATCAGGAACAGCTGGGTCGAGTTTCAAGTCATCAAAAAGCTGCTGACTTTTGTCAGGATCGAACCGTCGACCTTTTGATTATAAAATGAGCACTATAACCACTCAGAAAAGAAACTAAACTAGGATTCCAACTCATGTGTCGCTGACTCAGTGACTATCTTCTAACCAATCAACCATTTCTGAAGTATCTAATGCCCACTAGAAGTTTATCCGTATTCCACGTGCGTACAACAATAATTCATGAATCGTTGGTCGCAGCTGAACATTTACTCAACATTCCTAGACGACTCGCTCCATCCACCACCTCGGCTCTGGACAGTGACAAATTAGCCTTCTTCCAACAATTGAAGCGTCTGTCGTGATGTTATCTGCCGTTGATGTTGGATATTTGCATAGTTAAACGAGTCACCGCGGGAGGCAGGACCTACAGGTAGCGACTGGACAGGCTAGTTACCACTTCCCTCCGCCATCTTGATAAATCGCCCCTCTGGTTACGGACCACATTTGTTGAAGGTCGCTCCGCTACCGAGTTGACTCCCCGTCTCCTTATCTTCATCTCCAGTTTTACTCTTGTTGTCGTGTAGATTTGTTTCGTTATGGTGGTCGACGATGTGGGCGGTTGCCTCTGCTTCTCTGGTCTTTACGCTTTTTGGAACTTTTATGACGGCTCTTCCAGGCTTCATCATTCTACTCGTGATGTGTGTCTTCGTGAAAAACGGAGAGTGGAAAGAGTGAATTGTTGTTTACCTCTCGGATAGCCTGCTTGAGAGGCATATTTGAACTGTTTCTACCTGAGACGTTCACTAAAATAATTCAAGTTTAGCATCTGAGATACTTGCTTGACTTTCTTGTTGACTTCTGATTGTCACTTTGGGTTATATAGAGTTTACCTCTCATAAAAGGAAGATCGGAGCTCATTGCTCCAGCTAGAGTAGTTTCGCCTGATAGGAACTGATAGGATCTCGTAACAAACCGATCGAAACAGTTGTTTTATGCGTTTCATTTTAACATATTTATTAGTATGAAGAGATTTTTTCATGATTCCGAGTAACATTACAAGTCCTTCCCGCACCCCCTACAGTTCACACCCACAGCCTTGGTAGTGTCATCTTTCCATTACACTGATTCCCCAAGGAGACGACCTTCTTTGTTGGCTAAGTGACGACCGTACAAAACCCGATTGACTTTGACAAGCGCATTGCCTTTAACGCTTTACAATGAGTGTCTCCCGAATGTTATGACAGGTTCGGTTGCAGCATTGTTCGCAGGAGGTCTCGCAGCTGTTGGTCCTAGCGGCTCCTTTAGCTGACAGACGCTCATCTCCAAGGAAACCGCAGTTCCATTCATGACGCCGGAAACCGCAATCATGCAATTATACAATCCAGGGGAATAAACAAAGCGCGAGTTGGCGAAGCGGCAAGAATTATTGTCTGGCAGAAACACTGGCGAGATCGAGGTACGCATTTAGTCTGTTCTGTGTATGCAGTTTAAGTGGTGGAGGGTAATTTTGAAAGTCGTGGCGTTCAAAGATTGGTTTGCATCTTTAGATGTTCCCTATCGCCTCGGGTACATATATTTCCCCACATACTTGTCAATAAACCCATGTAAGAGATTTCAAAAGCTCGATTACTGACTGAAATCTAATTTTAAAATACTCAATCGATGTAGTGTACGTTCAAAAATTTATGCATCCTCGGGGGTTTCTTATCGCATTGTATTCAGGTGTATACATATTTTTCCATCTAGTACTAGTAAAAGATATCAAAAGTTCAACTACTGACCAAATTCTATTTTCATATATATTTTCATATATCTAATCGTGGTGTTTATAAAATACCAATCCAATGTAATTTCTTTCACGTCACTATCTCAATCTTGATTCTACATTTCTTGCTCATCATGAATCATGGCCTTAAGTTCAGTGTGACTGGAGTTCCCATCAATCTCAAAGTTCAGTTTGTCTCTAAAAATCAATGGAACTCTAACACTTTAGTCATCCCCATGAAAACACATAGAAATACAAGTTAATGTCAATGCACCATAGTATTAACCAATCACGGGTTAATTCCTCGACATTTCCCCACGGCCAACTAGAGCAGGATGGTATTTAGATCTGAGCCGCTATAGGCGCGACCCACGAGTTAGCGCGCCCGCACGTCTATTCGGTCCCGCAAAAAGTATAATTCCAAGTCACGTCTCGGCGTCGGCGATTACGGCGCCGAGATTACAAGTCGGGTGACAACACCTACGCGTGGGAAACAGTGCCGCCAACCGATTAATTATTGTGGCCAAATTACCCTGCAACTACTGCCCCGGCAGCATTGATAATCGGTAATGAGTAAGTAGTCCGTCGGGCGGCGGCGCTGTGGGTACGACACTGGGACGTGGACAACGCCGGTTATAGTGCTTTCTACAGGGGTTTATGGCTTCATTTATTTTTAGAATGTCCCTATTTCATGTTTTTATGTTATTATGGAGAAAAAGAAAATTGGAATTTGCTTGTTAATGGATAGCAGCCTGCGTCACTTCGTGACTTCAAAATCCGTAATATTTGATATGTAGTTTATTAGGGTGAAAACGATTATTTCTCATTATATCACAATTGCATTAAATGTCTTATTATTTTCATTGCGTTCGCAATCTCTTCTGGGCATCTTAGTCAAATTACTAATACTAATGAAACATACTATGAAAACATAAAATCTTTTCTTTATATTTTATACAAATTACCTTGCAATATTTTGCTTAAATTCCCTAAAACATCAGTAAAACATACTATGAAAACAATTATTCCATTTTCCATGTTTTTGTGCACCCGTCATTTTATATACTAAAAAAACTTCTGCAAAACTTATGACAGGTAGCCTGACCAGTGATCATACTACTGGACCTAATTACACGCGATTGGTACCAAATGAAAGATATTTTCCTGTAGATTTGCAGAATCCCTTAATATATTAAAATAGGCACAAAAATAAGCACAAAAAATGAATTTAAAATAACAAAAACTACTTAAAAAATTGTACTTATGGGCTGTCATGTTGGTAACGAATAGCCCAGTCAATGAATGCAATAAAACAGCCTTTTTCGCAACTAAATGGTGGAAAGCTGGATTTTTTATATGTGATAGAACCACATGAGAGGTGTATTTTCCCAAAAGTCCCCACTTCTACCCCTTGAGCTTTCCCCCCCACCCCCCTCCAAACATAGAAATTGCAGTGATTTACTTAGTTGATCATAATTCGAATGTTATGTAAGCTATCGAGCTGCAATTTGTTTTGTTTTATTTCTGATTAGTTTTCCTACAACTTTTGTATTTATAACATTTTTCTAAAACCAATACTTAGGGAGATATAAAATTTAAACTTCGTTAAAAGCTTTGTTTCAGAGTGCAAAATCTTGTTTTTCTCTATGTATACTTTTAAATATAAATAATACGCAAATATGGTTCAAACAAAAGTTTTAGTACGTTTTTCAAGGTTTACAAATATATTATTGGTTAGTCATCTAGGTGACCGGGTGATGAGCTGAGCGTCGGCAAAGTGAGCGCGTGCGCGCTAGTTGAACATCTCTGCGCTGCGTCATCGCATCTAGCCCAGCCAATAAACGCACCAACTGCCTTTTTTCGTAGCTAAATAGTGGAAAGCTGAGATTGATATATGTGATGGAACCACTTAAGATGTGTATTTTCTAAAAGTTCCCGATTCCCCCCCCCCAACCACCCCTCCCAACCCCCCTTCAAAACCTGGAAATTACAGTCGCTCACTGTACTGGATATAATTCAAATTCTACGCATGCCATCGTAGTGTAATTTGGTTTGTATTTTTTATAATTAGTTTATCTACAACTGTTGTACTAAAGATTTTCTTATAAAACTATATCCACAGAGATATAACATTTAAACTTTTTTTACAATGTTCATGTTTAAGAGTACACAATTTTGTTTTACCCTCTATATATTTTTTCCCAAATAAAATACGCAAAATGTTTCAAACAAAAACTTTAGTATGTTTCTTAAGCTTTATAAATATATATTTGATTAGTCATCTGAAAAAAAACTCATGTAGTGTGGGGCGTCGGCATTGTCGGCAAAGACACCGGGTGCAGGCTTCCGCGCAGCGCAGCACCGCCCGTCGATGCGTCGCGTCATAGGCACCGACATCGCTAAAGTTCTCAAAGGTTTATTACAAATGCTATGGCCTTGTACTTTTTAGTTCACTACCAAAACAATCTGTATCCAAGCTTAACCGTTAACAGTAAAAACAATTATTATTTAGATGGAACCCAATAATTTTTTTATAACCAGTTTTGGTTCAGGTAAATTAATCTCTACCTACTTACTTGTTATACTTGCAATACTTTTAATACTTTATTTCTTCATATTTGACCAACGAAAGTTTGATAGATTGAGGTATGGAACACTAGGCCTAATAAACACTTTAAAAATCACTATAAACATACTCTTTGCTCTTCCTTACGTTACAATGTGCTTTCCATTATCTACCACCAATGGGACTAGCTTTGTTCCCCGCAAGATTTATACTAACTGCGCCTCGCGGTCAGTAAAGATCTAAATAGTAAACTGAAAAAAAAATACTAATTAGATGAAACCTAATCATTTGTACATTGCTTAAATTTATTGTTGGTTTTAACTCGTTTATCATTTAAAATAATAATTTATTCAATTATTTCTGTCAATGGCTAAACTTATTGACAATAATATACATGGATACATATATTACATTGCATAAAGCTGGGTAAGAAACATACTGAACCCAATGGATGAGATGATCCAATTCGCCTATGGGTCTGAGGATGATTGGAGTGTCGAATCGAAATCGACGACCACTTACCATCTTTTATGTATATTTACAGTATTGTCTGTAACATTATAAGTGCAAATTTATGTTTTAAGTGTTAGACTATTAGACGTATTTTCTTTTATTTACTTTCCAATTAATTAATGTAATAAGGCATATATCCAAAATTTATAAATAAGTAAGTAAAAAACTATTTGTGTCCCCATACATGCAGGCAAGACTATTTACGGGATACATACAGGCAGATTATTCAAATTTCTTAACATATTGTGTAGATTTGTCAATCAAATTGAGTTTTTTTTCGTAAAAATTGGCAGCAATGTATTACGAATCTGCTTTACGGCACTAATACGTGGTCCAGATCAATCATTTTTAGAGACTCTATACTGTGAATCTTGGTGAGGTTCTGTTCTCTAATATTTTATTGTTTTCATGTTATCTAAAAAATTAGTCAGCATAATAGTTCCTTATTGGTTTTTGGTAGACATTATGCAAACGTTTAACATCGCTAATAAAGACGAAGGCGCTTATTAAGTGTTTTAAAATCTCCTCTATATAGACTTAATAAAAAAGTTAGTTTTAACATTGACTGGTTTTAATTTGTGTTCCTTACCATGATTAAAAATGGCTTATAAATACTACCGACAGTTTTCTACGTTGTTCGTGATATTATTTTAACACAGGTTTACAACTCATGGCAGAGCAGCCATATTTTATTTGCTAGCGGGAAGCGTGAAGAGAGGGACATATCAACGATAGGACGCAGTTTTGTATCAAGGATTAGTGAGTCGACGAAAAATTTTTACTGACCGTGAGGTGATTCATTTAGTCACGGTTTAGCTTTGAAACAGATTGTTTTGGTAGTAATGTAGGCTACAAATTAGGAAGTCTTAGGATTTATATAAAACAGTTGAGAACTTAGCGGTGCCGGTCCTTATTAGGCTATGTATCGACGGGCGGGGCTGCGCGGATGCTGATGACTAATCAAATATATATTTATAAAGCTTAAGAAACATACTAAAATTTTTGTTTGTAAAATGTTGCGTATTTTATTTGGAAAAAAATTTATAGAGGGTAAAACAAAATTGTGTACTCATAAACATAAACATTATTAAAAAAAATTTAATCATTATATCTCTGTGGATATAGTTTTATAAGAAAATCTTTAGTACAACAGTTGTAGATAAACTAATTATAAAAAATACAAACCAAATTACACTACGATGGCATGCATAGAATTTGAGTTATATCCAGTACAGTGAGCGACTGTAATTTCCAGGTTTTGAGGGGGGGTTTGGAGGGGTGGTTGGGGGGGGGGGAGAATCGGGAACTTTTAGAAAATACACATCTTAAGTGGTTCCATCACATATATCAATCTCAGCTTTCCACTATTTAGCTACGAAAAAAGGCAGTTGGTGCGTTTATTGGCTGGGCTAGATGCGATGACGCAGCGCAGAGATGTTCAACTAGCGCGCACGCGCTCACTTTGCCGACGCTCAGCTCATCACCCGGTCACCTAGATGACTAACCAATAATATATTTGTAAACCTTGAAAAACGTACTAAAACTTTTGTTTGAACCATATTTGCGTATTATTTATATTTAAAAGTATACATAGAGAAAAACAAGATTTTGCACTCTGAAACAAAGCTTTTAACGAAGTTTAAATTTTATATCTCCCTAAGTATTGGTTTTAGAAAAATGTTATAAATACAAAAGTTGTAGGAAAACTAATCAGAAATAAAACAAAACAAATTGCAGCTCGATAGCTTACATAACATTCGAATTATGATGAATTAAGTAAATCATTGCAATTTCTATGTTTGGAGGGGGGTGGGGGGGAAAGCTCAAGGGGTAGAAGTGGGGACTTTTGGGAAAATACACCTCTCATCTAGTTCTATCACATATAAAAAATCCAGCTTTCCACCATTTAGTTGCGATAAAAAACATTTATTGACTGGGCTAGAAGTAACAACAAAATATAAATAGAAAATCCAAACAAACGCAACAAATTCCAATCACATGTTTTATTTACAGCGTGGGGTAAAAATAGAGTTTGCACAATTCATATTTTCGGTCGAGTTTTCGACCAAGGGGCGAGCTCTCGTTACATTTAATTTCAAACTGTGCCCAAGCGACTTTCACGTCAGAAGGCCTGCAGATGTGTCATGTAGCGAGTTAGCCCAGGTACACGCCCCGCGATACCCGCGGATATTTTCAATTTGCGCCCATTAGGGAAGCCGCGATCACCGAATTTAGAGCAGTTAGCATACGTTAGGCGCGCATGTAGGGCCATCAGTCATTAGTGAATAGTGATGGCTGGGCGGAGCGAGCGGAGCGAGTGGCGGGACCAGAGGTTCGCGGCATCCAAAACTTTCATGTACTAAATACTTGCATTTCAACGTAGTTAGACTTCTTTGTATACGGAGAAACGCCACAAGTCATGAGCATTGGTTTCCGATTAGTCATGTGTAGGCAAGGCCAATAAGCTTTTATACAGGAAAAGTTTCTATCATTGGTCAACAAACTTCACTGCATGCTTTATAGAAAGAAACCTCTTTGGATTTGCTCTCAACAGACGTCTGTATAGTTAACGAGATCCAAACAACTGTGTTTCACCATCTAGTCTTTACTAGATTAAGCAAGTACCAAGTTAATTTGAACATTTTGGTGTAAAGTTCTTCAACAGGCTGGCTTTTGAAGCCCATTTAGTTGATTATGATCATTTTTACTTTCTCCCCCTATACCATAGTATATGGAGAAAGTATTGTTTTCGTCAAAATTTTCGAGTTTGAGTTTTGAGTGGATATATCCGTTTTGGGTCCCCCTGGACCCAAAAAAGTGGTTTTCAAAGTGATGTCTGTGTGTGTGTGTGTGTCTGTGTGTCTGTGTGTCTGGATGTGTACAGAGCTAGGGACTACACCTGTGGTCCGATTTCGATGAAATTTGGTATGTAGGTTCTAATCCATGGTATCTCCAGGAGTTTTTTTCATTTTTTTGAAATTTTGATTTTTAATGGGGATTTTCCCATAAAAACCCATAAAAAACCGGAAAAATCGGATTTTCTCGAAAATGGCCCGAACGATTTTGATAAAAATATAGTATGCTATGGCCCTTTAAATTCTGAACAAAATGGTACAAATCCCATTTCTGTAAAAATAATTGTTATGAATAATAAATAATGAGTCTACGGTTCAAAAGTTATGGTAAATTATGTTATTTTCCCATAAAAACTCCATAAAATAACGAAAACTAGGATTTTAGAAAAAAATCCGGTTTTATTTTAACATAGTATGTTATAGTCCTTAAAATTTTGATAGTTTTTTTCATTAAAAAAAAATTATTTTTAATTGGAATTTTCCCATAAAACCCCATAAAATAACGGAAAAATCGGATTTTCCCAAAAACGGCCCGAACGATTTTGATAAAAATTTAGTATGTTATAGTCTTTTATATTCTGAACAAAATGGTACAAATCCCATTTCTGTAAAAATTACGGTTCAAAAGTTATTTTTGAAAAAAGTAAAAAAAAAGAAAAAAAAAGTTTAAAGTCATTTTCCCATAAAACCCCCATAAAATAACAGAAAAATCGGATTTTCCCAAAAATGGCCTGAACGATTTTGATAAAAATTTAGTATGTTATAGTCCTTTAAATTCTGAACAAAATTGTACAAATCCCATTTCCGTATATTTACTCTCACCGCTTACACATGATAAAGGTTGTTGACAAACTTATGGGAGAAAGTATGTGTCAGAATGCTGATACCGTTTATTTAAAATGTACTACAAGAAGTGGCTTCAGTTTCACACCATTCTAAGGTATCGATGATTTTTGCCTGTTATATTCGCTTAGGCTTTTAAAATCATCGGCCTATCTTTAGTTATTTTATCCCTATTGTGGTATAATGTTTAATGTATTGCATTAGAGTGGTGAAATATAATTGATTGAATTGTTGATTGACATTTTAGGGTAGACGGCACAAGCACGCCGGAATGAAGATATCACCTCATATGTTACATGACTAGTTAATGTGCATTCCAATAGAACATAGTTTAATAAGCAGATAGTACAACCTTTGACTATAGCTGAGCCTGTACCATAAGTAGTGTTGCATTTACGAAATATTAAACACTAGAACATCACCCATACACTAAAAGGCCATTGCATCGGTTATTTCTCCAAGGGTATTATTAGGCAGTAAGACAGTTTAATTTATTGGTATGCTATGGTTTAAAATACCAGCCCATACTATTTTATTGTATTATGATATGACTTTATGAGATAATTGTGAAAATTGTAAGGTTTACGTTTTGTTTACGACAAAAGAGACCTGGAGGAAGAAGATAGAGTATATTTATTTTCAAAGAGGTTAAAATATCCAAAATACCGACCAACAACTTACTCTTTTTTAAATGTTTTAACCCAATTCTTAAGCAATCAAACTACACAATATGCATTTTGAAGGAGACTTTAATTCCTCAGCCATCCGACAATCCAAAATTTACCACACCAATTCCTAAACAGAAGCCGGAGCACTATTCCACGCTGACATCTCCGACATAATCAAATCACTCGAACTGTCTTTAGCCCTCCCTGGCAGTATTACACCATTACAGGCCTATACTCGTCCCTAGGGCAAGTGTAAGCGATCGATTATGAAAATGAGTGACATGCTGCGGCTATGTCTTGTTGGGGATTCAATCGACATCCTAGGGTCGGACCCTCAAGTTGTTACTACAGTGATGTACGAGCCGGGGGGAGGTTCGCCCCATTGTCATTATTGGAGGATTAAGCAACAATTGCTTGCGCCCTCTGTTGTGTCTCGTCGGAGTGTTGCTATTTCCGATCCGATAAGATAGAAAATTGCATTGTTGTTTGGAATCATTATATTTTAGTCCTTTCCGCTGTGTCAGATAACGTGCCTTTTCCGTGTCCTTAGACAGTAAATTGCAATTGAGTTAGTGAATGCAAACCATTTTCTGTTTAAGAAACTATTCAAATATATTACGCTTAGGGGGCAAAATTGATAGTGATCTTTTGGAAACGCGCTTTGCAATTATTGATACATTCATATGTTTGAATGAAGACATAGAATTCCTGGGGCGAATGAGGATCTTAATGTTTTCCTTACGTTAAAAATAATTCTTTAAGACAGCATAGCACTTCATAGCTGCGTATTTTAGGCTGAATATGACTGAATAATGTATTCGCCACTCATTGGTGCCTGAAGAATGAGTTGGATAACCTGTGTACACTTTATTTCACTAGGATAAGCTGTTAGCTAGGAACATATAACCAAGCCTCGTCAAGGACATGGATGTATCCGATTTGCGTCCCCCTAAGCCCAAAAAGTGGTTTCAAAGTGATGTCTGTATGTATGTGTCTATGTGTACAGAGCTACATACCACACCTGTAGACCGATTTTAATTACATTTGGTGTATAGGTACTAATCTATGGTGTCTCCAGGCATTATTTCTGTTTTGTTTTGAATTTTTGATTTTTAATGGTGATTTTACTATAAAAAAAAATCCATAAAACAACGGAGAAATCGGATTTGAACAAAAGTGGCCCAAAAGATTTAGATGAAAACTTATTATATTGTAATCCTTTAAATTGCAAACAAATTGGTAGGCCTACCAATTAAATTTCTGTAAAAATTATGGTTGAAAAGTTATTGTAACTTAAGTTATTTTTCCTAATAAAAAACCATAAAATAGCGAAAAATCAGATTTTAGAACAAAACGCCGGTTTTGATTAAAATTAATAATTTATGGTTCTTATAATTCTAAACAACATAGTGCAACTGCTGAAACAATTACAGTTCCAAATTTATTGCAACTTTTGTGATTTCCCCAATAAAATATCATAGTTGCACCCACTACTTACCCATGATAAAGGTTGTTGACAAACTAATGGGAGAAAGTATGTGTCAGATTGCTGATACAGTTTATTTTGCTTCCCCGGTACCTTTTCTTTGAGGGCAACTTTCCGAAGCCAGTGAGCGTCTTGCAGTGGTTTAGGTGAAAAGGGGTGATGCGTAGCTCTGAGGGCTTACAAGAGATAAGACTGAGATGGAGATAGTAGGTGTTGTCTGTGTCTAGGAATAGAGAGCCACATGGCGCTTGCTCTCAAACGCCACTCGCCGACAGATAGCACTTATCTGGTTGTCTTCTGTCGCATCCAGGAGCGACTAACACTAGAAAATAATGTTAAAAATCGAAATGGGTATTTTCTATAAAAGTTTCAAATTTCAGTGGACAACAAGTTAAAAATGTAGCTTTTATTTTCCGACAGATTTATTAGTTTATCATAACTGGCTGGGTAGCCAAGTGGTTGGTTATAGTGCTCAAAAGGTCTCCGATTCGATCCCGAGAAAAGTCAGTAGCTTTTTGGTAGTTTGAAACTGGACCCAGTTGTTCCTGATCATTGGGCGTACATGTTCCTGGCTAATGAAACAGCTGATCTTAGTCAATACCACAGGTTCATCTCACACCATTATACACTCATCCTTCACTCATATTTGGGTTAAAATACGCACTTGGGTGGAGTCTCCGTATCAATGATTGATATCACAAATAATTCATTTACATAAAATAAAATGTTATTAAACCAAGCAGTAGTTGAGCTTTTTCCTAATATTAATGGTTGTTGTGTGACTAATGTTTTCTAAAGTTTAAATTTCTAATGCGTAGACAAGCACACGCAGGCCAGAGAAGTGGGCCTATCCAAAATTTAAAAAACAATAGCTTATTCCTTATTTGGGAAATAACCGGTAGCTAATTAAAAAAATCTCCACATAACAAAGCTGAATTTCTAATAAATAATAATTCTAACGTTATCGGCTAATGATAAGGTAATATTGTTGCGAGTATGCATGCTTTATACAATTCCTTGATTTGTTACCTTTTTGACATACCTACTGAACTTACACATGAAGAGACTAATTTAATTAAAAAATGGTAAATCGATCAAAATATTTTAAAGACAATCAGTGGAAAGTGGAAATAATGTTATCGTAATGAAATACCAAACAGCTTCAAACCCTCGTCAAATTCTTGAAAATTAAAAATTTCAATCTGTCGTAATTTTACCAAGGTTAAACTTTATTTCTATAAGGTTTAAAAAAAAAATAAAATTGTTAGATTCTTGAAACACTGTATATGGAAGTTTGTGAAGGAGGAAGATAAAAATTAATATTAGTTTTGTCTAAGGGTAAAGTGGACGGCTAGATCAAAGGACGGCTGGTTCTAATCACGTTGATAACCAGACGCGTGGCCCATAGTGACACCACCTCACGACGCCGGCGCCACCACTATCACTATCACTATCACTACCCTGTCAAGTACCCTGTTCACTGCCGTGTTTTACCCTAAAAGCCCAATAAACGAGCGAAGAGGTTACTTTTGGCGTCACTGGTTTCCATCCGTCTTGAGTAAAAACGCCGACTTTGTATACTGCAACGCATTAATTGCGCCAAAGAGTTCCTTAATTGCGCAAAGCCCTTAAAATAGTGGGGTCTAGCCTTAAAGGGTCCCAAAAAAATGTTCCTTTTTTAGTTGCACAAAGCCCAAGACAGGTAGGGGTAAGTTGCCGAAAGAGAGGAATATCCTTGTTACGTGTAATTCTACCCTAACCTAACCTAATCTAATCCATTCTAACATAACCTAACCTAACCTAACCTACTCAATTCCCAATTATACAGCCAAGGAGGGCCGCTACTTGGCTTAGTGGTTAAAAGAACGTATCGGGTGGCTCCCAAGAGTAGTTGTCCAAATGGATAGTTTTGCGCAACGTTTCTCGTCATGACGAACATTTTAAGTATAAGTATACGGTTTATGGAGGTGTGACTTTTAGTTTTCTCAAAAGTTTATGGGTACTTTGGGATTTATATGGATGATACAAATAAGTAGATATAGTAATCTAGGTTTCTCACTTAAAGTATTTGACATAAGTAAACTATACAGTAGTAAGAGTTTAACTAGAGAGTGACGTCATCTTATCACGACCTGTCGCCTCTTTTAGGCCCTAACTGTTCTTCCGGGAGAAATCCCATTTTGCAACTGGAATATTACGTTGTAGTTTGTCTCGACTGATTATGTCACCTAAAGAAGCTATTTAGAATCTTTTTAGTTATTTGGAATAACTCATATAGGTGTCTGTAACAATTTTAGTAACAGTAACTGATTCAATGTACAGTTCTGTTTACCTAATCAATGTACATGCGATTTAGCAATCACCAGGAATAAATTTAAGTGTCAATCAAACGTAACTTCCTCAAAATGGAATAGATTATATCTCCTCAAAAGTCGAGGAGAACTTGACGCTTTTTATTTTCAAATGGAATTATGAAATAGTTATTTGTGTAACTAGTGAGCAAAGTGGCACTTTGTTGCATACTAGGCGGCTCGTGCGGAATGTTTCTCGAGTGCAGCAAAGGGAGTTTGCACTCGTGTTACACATTAAATTTTTCCTACAGTTACTATAAAACATATATATACATAATAAGTCTTTCAACCACTATACAACCCGTTTTTAGGGTAAGTTAAATCCAAGCGTTGAACGGAATGGGAAACACTGCACCAGCAGTGCAGCAGTGGCAGTAGTCGTAGTATCTTTAGGTGTTACTTGTTTCAAGAGTACACTTATAAACAGTAATAATCAGTATAAACAGAATAAACAAGTAATTTTGTAACTTTCTTACTTACGCACCAAGAAGAAAACAGTTCGTGTGCTCGTTCATTCTTCTTTCTTGATTTTTCAGGACACAGGTTTAATGAAACATGTTTTGCAGTTTCATTTCTTCTGGTGTACACAAATATCCACAATCACTGTGTTCATTATCCTCAAACATGTTAGACCCACTTATAATTATTCTTTGAAATACTACACTTTATATGTTCAAACCAAGCGTTGAATCTTACTAATATTATAAATCTTAAAGTTTGTGAGTTTGTGTGTATGTTTGTGTGTGTGTGTGTGTGTGTTGCTCAATCACGCATAAACTACTGGACGGATTGGGCTGAAATTTGGCATGATGATAGCTCACATTCCCGATTAACATTAAAGCATATTCTTATCTCAAAAACCCTTTCGGGCTCCGCCCCAGTGGCTCCGTAGTTCCCCATGTTAATCTTATGATTTTTCATATTTAAAAAGGAATTAATGAATCTTAACAGCTGTTTCAATTAAACAAGTTGGTTCTGTTCTATGATGTTCAATAGCATAAAAGTTACAAGGATTACCAACAGGGTGCAGCACTATTATTTTTTTTTAAATTTATGACAACAGCTAATTTCCAACCAAAAGGTGAGTGAGCGTAGCGAACGAACTTCAACCTGGAGGCGAGTTAGCG
Organism: Macrosteles quadrilineatus; assembly: GCF_028750875.1. Lineage (NCBI taxonomy): Eukaryota > Metazoa > Arthropoda > Insecta > Hemiptera > Cicadellidae > Macrosteles > Macrosteles quadrilineatus. The sequence goes on from NW_026542601.1 coordinate 77,340,607, forward strand.
TAGCGAACGAGCTAACCTGAAGGCAAGTGAGCGCAGCGAACGAGCTCCAACCTAAAGGTGAGTGAGCGTAGCGAACGAACTTCAACCAGGACGTGAATGAGCCATGCAAATACTTATGAAGTTAAACGGGGCGAAGCCCGCGGGTACAGCTAGTATAATATAAACACGAAATGACAGGTTAAATCGTAGTATCAATATAGTCAATCAGCTGATCATATTAATAGTATCTGTAAGTGTTGCCAACCTATTTCCAAGATTCTCGGATTACGTGCATAATAAAACCCCGCTGTTTTGTGTTGTTTGGTCGAATACTGGTGTGTGCCAAAGTAAAAACCGTGCGACAAAGTATAAATGGTGTGACAAAGTAAGTAAATGCAGCAATTAGCAGCTTTCTGTACTATAATCAGTGCAAGGAAGCCAACTTTGTCGGGTGATTGCAGGAACAAGTATTTTCCATCTTCAATGTATATTTTACGATATCGCGATGAATTTATTTGTAAAGATTAATATGAATGGACTGTTTCTAAAACGATGTCCACTACCAGGAAGCCAACGGTTGCACGTCGTATGTCGGTGGCCGTCTGCTGCCCACATTAGCTGCCATGATTATCTTCTGAGACTTGCGACCATCGAACCGAGATGACATTTCAGAGCAGCTTTCTCCCTCTTGCTCAACGGCTCGAAACATCACACATTTATGTCGCTCAGAACGTTTCAAAGACGTTATTTGGATGTATGAAACGGATTAAATTACTTCATAGTTGATTAGGAACGAATTGACGATGAGTTTCAAAAGTAGAAGTAAGACGCAGTCAAGAATCACGATGGTAAAGTAGATGAGTGTCATTGAGTAAACACGTGCTAAGAGTCAAGAGTCTTTATACCATTGATCCGTTATACATAAATAGTGGCAGTCGAATAAATTTACTAATTGCTAATACATTAAATTAAAATTAACTAAAACTATGTACAATAGGTACTTTACATAAAATTCTGACATTTCAAACTCGCCAAACGAATAAAATTGATTTTCGACTAGGGGAATTCTTTTCTGTAGATTTTAAGTGCTTCAATTTAAATGTGATAAGTTTTGCACTATGGGGGAGCCTAAAAAAGCCTAAGACTACCTTTAAAAGATTTACCTGTTTTGGCCCGGGCGGGCATTAGTTGCGCCAACTGACTTGAGTCAGGTAGTCGGGTATTCCTGAATTGCGCCAACTACTCCAGGGAGCTACCCAATTCACTGCACCAAGTGGCGGACCTTTTTCCCTGTATAATTGAGTAGGATAGGCTAGGTTAAATTTGGTTTGGTTAGGTTAGGATAACATATAAACAAGGACATTCCTTCTGCTAGCTACTCACCCCTACCTGGCTTGGGCTTAAGGAACATTTTTTGCAGCCCTTTGAGGGCTTGGCGCAATTACGGAACTCTTTAGCACATATAGCACGACCTTTGGCCCAACCTGTGTTAGGGTAAATCCCCATGCCTCTGGTGTCTGATGTATGAAAGTAGTCTCTCGGTCTCTGGTGGTGAAATCTGAAAGTTGTAATTTTGTATGGATAAACCTCCAAACGCAACCCTTCAGCTTAGCAAGTCTGACCTGAAATGAATTTAGCAACAATATTGCTTCACAGAATTCTACTCTGCTTTGTAACTTTACGATCCCACATCTTCAGAACATCAAGAGATTATTAAATGAGGATTCAAAATAGCGCATCCTCTATCTACGATTGTGACCTGTTTATCGGAGGGCATTACGCATTTAACGGGCCAGACGCCTTCTGACGTTTGAAGTGCACGTGTCCCAGCGTCGTGGTCTTGAGCGTTTTTGTGCCCACTTCAAAGACCGCTAAACACACTCCACCGCAGCTCCTTGTCTCAAAGATCGCCGCCCAGCTACTGTCTGAGGTAGTGCAGTGGACTACTTTGTAAATTAGTCACGTGCATTAAACTTTAAAGAATTAGGGTTGTTGTTGGGCTAGCAATTAGGGGAGAGGGTGGGATCAATTCCGGGCATATCCACAAACATTTCATAGGTATATTTTCAATGGAGTCACTAACGCTGTTCAGGGACATCAGTTTGTTGTTAGATAGTGACTCCATTGAAAATAGCTTTAGCATCAGCACTCACGAAACATGACAAAGTAAATAATTTTCAACTAAAGGGTGGATATAGGGATACCAACTTAAAAACTGTCAAACTTATCATACTCTCGTTAGTTTTATTTTTTAATTCCCTTAAAATGAATAGCCAATTAATAGAGGTTGGTATTTAAAAAATCAAAACCCTACCAGCAACCCCTATTTTGGGGTGGGTGATGGAATTTAAAATCATGTTAAAAAGTACGTGACATCTCCCTGGTTACGTGTACTGAAGGTTATTTTAAAATTTACAGCCATGAAAAAATAAAAGTAATGGAATGAAAAGTCCAGTTGTATATTAACGTCTAACATTTATTGCCATAATTTTTTGAAACTTCGTCGTATAAAAGTACGAGTTGCAGCATTAATTTCCTTTTTTAAAGCTCTTTAAAAAGATGTTCTACTTGATAGGGTTGTCTTTTAAAGATTTTAAGTTACCCCCAGCAACCAATTGGGGATGAGGGGTGAATTTCAAAATACCACCAAAAATGACTTTACATTACCCTAGTAACGTGTATCGAAGCTCGTTTGAATATATGCAGCCATTCAAAAATTAACCATAAATTAACCACGGGGGAGTATTATGGGACACCCGGTATACGTAAGTGTGACAACTATAAATATTTCTTTTTCGTAGATTTAAATCCGACATTTTGATACCTATATCTTCACTAAGTAAGTGGTAAGTTTTACATTTCAAACCTTCAAAGATATATTTAAACTTATGAAGATACGTAACTTTGGTATCTGATCGAAACTGATGGATTAAATTTTGTGCTCCATGTTTGGTAATTTAGCAAACATGATTTTCCCTGTTTGCATTGTCCACGCTCGGCTTTAACCTCGAAATAGGTCATTTACGGGACTAGTATTGAAAAACAATTTTTAATGGAAAGCTTTATAGAAAAAAGTTAACAGATCAAATGTCCCAATGTCCCACCCGTGTAGACGCGCGCGTGTCCGGCTTGTGTGGCCAGTTTTTGCCACTCTTGTGTGGTCCAACTGATGTATTTCCCGTCAACTGACCGTTGTCCGTCACCCCGAGCCTCTCCAGGACATCACCCCAGGACACGTCAACCTGTCCTGTCGTCAGAGTGATCTGTGCAATAATTATCTTTGTAAAATTATCTACTAATATTAATTTCGTAGAAATTACTCGGTAATCCCATTTGACATCCTGTCCTCCGGTTGACGTATAGTTTCCTGAACTCCCATTTCTTTATATTCTGTCTTTCGGCTATCCTGGAGGAGTATTATTAAATTTTCCCACAAACTATCCTTCGGGTACCTACCTCGTTTCTAGTTTCCTGAGAGACCACCCCATGTTGTTTTGTCTTTATGTTAACCTAGTTTCCTATTTTGATTACGTTTTGTCATCCAGTTAATTTAATTACCTACGGTAGGTTTATGGTATTCGGTTGATGACCGTGTCAAAATCGGGGAACACGATTCATCGACGTTTTAGCGTCAACGGAAAGTGCCATCTTCAGGGCGACTTTATTTGACTTCAATTGAATTTCCGCACAGTCTAGTGATACGTTAACTTTTGCGAACGATATATGTCAAATGTGAGGAATTCAAAACACCCTGAAGATGGTACCTACTCTACATCGATGTCGAAACGTTGGTGAACGGAAGTGTTTCACCGAATTCACCATGGACCCCATAGAAAACGATCCATAAGGACCAATTTCTTACTATAACATTTCCTGACATCATGTGCTTCCTTTTCCCAAATCCATGGCATCTCAAACTCATTATATTCTGCTTTGCACATATAACCTCTTACTCTTGAAATTTCGTCAATCGTCCTCCTAATTATGCATAATCTTAATATGAACTCCTCCTTTATGCATAATCATATTATCTTGATTATTATTCATTTGATCCCCACCCTTTGTCCCTAGGAGTAATCATAAAATTTCCGTCAGTGTAATGTACTTTTAAATTCTGGAGTCAAGTATCTTCTTATCGTGATCTAAGTGTCTTCTGATTCCTATTCCTAAGGTTCTTATGACGGTCCTTTTATCGTAGGTGCCTTAATCCTTTGTTAATTTTTAATTTGTCTCGCTTAAATAAGAGTAGGCAAAATCCAACCACCCTTTCGCTGATACAATGTAATTAACACATACTTTCTCATATTAGCTTGCCAACAACCTTTCTTTATGAGTAAACGGTAGGAGAAACTATGGTATTTGATAATGAAAATATTAAAAGTTGGAAAAACTTTTGAACCGTAAATTTTACACCGATTGGGGGTTGCACTATTTTATTTAGAATAACATCTATCTATATATTAATAGGCAAGCATGTTTCTTTAAAACCTTTTTTCTCAGCTCGTGTGCATCGCAGGAAAAATCTATGCATACTGTTGGAAAGATATTTACCTGTAGATGTGCAGAATCCCTTTATAAATTAAAATAGGCTCAAAAATAAGCACAAAAAATGAATTTAAATTTTGAAAAAATTAACATGGATCAAATGGGTTGCCATGCTGGTTACGAAATAACAACGAAATATAAACAGAAAATCAAAACAAATGGAAGAAACTCCAATCATATGTTTTATTCACAGTGTGGGATGAAAATAAAGAAGACTGTACATTAAATATTTTTGGTCGAGTTTCGACCACTGGAACACCTCTAGTAATAATAAATCAAAACAGTTTTTTTCGAAAATCCTTTTTTTCATTAACTTATGTTTTTTATGGGAAAATAACACAAGTTACAAGCTTTTGAACCGTAATTTGTACGGCAATGGGAGTTATACCATATTTTTCAGAATTTAAAGGGCTATAACATACTAAAATCTTTTAGTAACTTGAATTAACAAACTTAAAATGGCCACCATTTATTTACACATTCTATGTTGGATCAAGATTACATTTTTTTCTCACAATGGTCCCTTCTACTTCAACATACATACTAAGTTTCATAAAGATTGGTTGGATCAATCCAAAGATAAAAATGTTTATGTAAAAAATACAAAATGGTGGTTGTCTGGTTAACAAAGTGTTTTTGGACAAGGTTTTAATCCTTATGTTCTCTTTTTATACCCTAGGAATCATTACGTAAAATATGTCCCTACCTTATAACTATGACTAGGAACATAAATACCATTACACTATCCACAACACAGTGTGTCTGCTAATTTCGCCACAATCAAACTCAACTTCCAAAGATCCACCCTGAGATACACTTGTACTTCACTCAATCACTATTAAATTAACTCACGCCGCAGTAAATAGGTTGGGCCGAGGGTGTGAGTTTTGAAAGTTTTATCAGACTCGATGTAATTGGAGACAGGGGGCGGATTAGAAAGCAAATAAGGGGAACAGATTTATCACGCGTTTGCTGGGGTGTTGGGGGTGATTGGGGGGGGGGGGTTGACTTTGAGGGATGTTCGGTCTACTGGCATTAACACCACAGACTGTCTTTGTATACTCTGGCGAGGCAGTGAGAAATTGACTTTGGCAAAGTCGGATTAACGATTGGAAAAGGCTTTGGGTTAAAGTGATTTTTTGTTATGTTTCCAGCATTGTAATTCTGTTTTAAGGATTGGTTTTAATTTCTGAAGTCAACGTGGTTGGTGACAGGCATCACCTCAGGAAAATTCGTATTTTGCTACCCAACTCATTTGAAAATTTAATCATTTAACATTGGCCTTATAGGTAGCCAAGTGACTTATCTGTCTTCAGCTAATCCATCATATGATAGTATTTCAGAGAGTATATTCATACTGTACTGAAGTTTTACTTATACTTAAAGAAATATTCAAATTAGTACCAAGAAATAAATCACGCCCCTTACATACGCTGTACTATGCTGTATTAATGCTGTAGCTGATTGCTACTGTATTAACCTGTTATTGTATATTGATTCCTACTATAGAACAAATATAAAAAAAACTTCTTTTATTTTTTAAAATTTTATTTTATTTATTTATACAACGTAAGAAATGTGTAAGATTAAAATCAATAATGTGTTTGGATTGCCAAGTTAAAGGTTCCATCATAATAAATTGAAATTCCACTGAAACTTAAATAAAAACCGAAATTAGTTAACAAAAAAAATAACAATCGAAATAATCATACCGTTCTCCGGTACTATGACTTAAAACAAATAAATAAACCACATGTATACGTCAGTAGGCTAAACGCAATCTCGTGTATGTAGGCTGATCACAAACAATATATTAAACAAAACGTGATCGTCCCACCACAGATACACGTTAACGTTTGATTGATCGTTGGAAAACGTATCTCCGTGGAACGATCAGCTGTGAAACCGTCATTAGGGTAGCCATTTTTCCCGCCGAATCAACAATACTCGTCGGATACCGATGTTTTATTGCGTGTATCGCAAACGAGTGCAAATTTATAGTTGGCAAAACTGCCGATTGCCGCGACCGCGACAAAGCGAGATTAAAACCAACGATCATAATGGTCTTCACAAATCATCTATTCAATTAGCCGATTTGTCGTTTTATTCGCGAAATGGTTATCCAGTGTCCGCACTATTTATGAAAGTGTACATTGGTAAAGTGGTCACTGCGATTAATCAAACCTGTTTGGCTCGGTATTAACAGTAAATGTAAAGATTATTTTGTTGAATGTACATTAGACATAAAATATTAGCGATTTAAGTTGTTTTTAGCGAATTTCCAATATAGGGAATAAGCTATTACCGTAGGTCTCAGGGTAAGTAAGACCTTGGACCCGGGATGTGTGTGTCCGTTAGCACGATAACTCAAGCAAAAATGATCCGATTTCGATAAAATTTTGTTTAAACGTGTCTACGTTTATTTGAACGAGTTGGCGAACCAGCATGATCGGACCATGGCAACGGGGTTTTATGGGGTAAAAATGGGCTTTTCTCATTTTTGACCCTCAAAACTTAAAATGTCCCAAATTTTCTCTAGGCCATTTTGAAGAGCTTAAAAAACAAATAATTTAGAATATTGAAGTATTTCTGTATGACTATTGCTTACGGAGAAAATGGTAAATTAAAAATACCTATGTTATTCTTATGGAGAATAAGTAAACAGTTGTAGTTTGCTTGTTTATGGATATACAGTGTGTAAATTAAGTATGGAAACAAATCTGTATTTTTAAAACCGAAATAGATAGAAATATTCTATTTGTGGCAATAATAGTTAACAAAGATTCCGCAATTTTTCACATGAAAAATATTTTTTTACCCCCCTAACAGGGTAGGTGGTAAGGGGTGACTTATTTTTTTCAAATAGCAACCCCTATTGAGTGACCCCTCATTTTGAAGAGTTTGTCAAAAGAAACACAATGACGCAAATCCGAGGTGAATATCTCACTCCTAGCCCAAATGGCGGATATTCCAAAATTTGATTTATTGTACGTGAAAAGCACCAATTTCACAAATAATGGAAAGAAATCTGTATTTTTAAAACCGAAATAGATAGAAATATTCTGTTTGTGGAATTGATTGTTGACATAGGTTCCGCAATTTTTTTAATCAACAATATTTTTTCAACCCCTTTAACAGGGTAGGGGGTGGGAGTGACTTATTTCTTTCAACAACAACCCCTATTGAGTGACCCCTCATTTTGAAGGGTTTGTTAAAAGAAAAAGAATGACGCAAACCCGAGGTAGATATTTCACCCCTAGCCTAAATGATGGGTAATGAAAAATTTAATTTTTGTAAAAAAAGCCCATTTTGGAATATCCGCCATGTTAGCTAGGAGTGAGATATTCACCTCGGATTTGCGTCATTGTGTTTCTTTTGACAAACCCTTCAAAATGAGGGGTCACTCAATAGGGGTTGCTATTTGAAAAAAATAAGTCACCCCCTACCACCTACCCTGTTAGGGGGGTAAAAAAATATTTTTCATGTGAAAAATTGCGGAATCTTTGTTAACTATTATTGCCACAAATAGAATATTTCTATCTATTTCGGTTTTAAAAATACAGATTTGTTTCCATACTTAATTTACACACTGTATTTTGATCAAACCTGGTAAATCTGTTTATTTTATACTAAGCTATTATATTTTACTAAAAACCCACTATATTACCCTCCCTGTAGGCAGAAAACCTATGTACTCGTTGACCCTATAGTTATTTGAATAGATTTAATTAAAAATCAAATCAGGTAAATGGAAATTAGCTTTATCTGCAGACTTAGCTGCGGTGAGGGTATTTTTTTACTTAAAGGCATGTAGATGTTATTTTGGACCACAAAAGTTTTAACGAAAAATTAATGATTAAAAGGTTTGCTAGTCCAATTTAATTAAAGTACATACTATTTTCCGTGTTGCGTCTATAAACATATAAAAATTGGCAGGACTCTTGGTCAAAGTTATTCGTGACTTTTCATGACATGAGTGTAAAATTTTTATCAAGATTCTTTATATAGTACGTCTTTAATTTAATAATATATACCAAAAATACAATGTTGAAACAATTGTTGTTGTAAATTGTTGAAACGAATGTGATGAAATAACATTTCCACAGAATTATACTACTGGTAGCTAAATAAATTAGCTTATTCTCTGTATGGGAAATTCCCTAAAAACATTCTCAGATACATTTAGTATTTTTTTATTGTAAAATTTTGGAAACCCTTCTCGTAGCCTCATCCATATCTATAAAAATATTTATGTTTTTTTTTGTTATTTATATTTTATGTTTTTTTATTTATGTTGGTATTATATAACACTTGATTATCTAATAGTAGTACAGTATTAGTATCAATATAATCCTCAATACATCTGTCAGAATGTAACATATTAATACTCTCAGGGCATTATCTATGTATTATTGAAGTGTGTTGACGTGAACTATATAGCCTTCTCCTTGGGGACCCACAACAATTATCTTAAAAATCAAATTATTGCCGTATATCAGTATCATTGTAGCTTTATTAATAAAAAATAAAAATACGCAGGTAAATTTTGGTGAAATGTTTGTTGAGAAATCATTTACAAAAATAAAATACATTTGTCTATTTTATTTAAATATATAAAAACTAGGTTGAAGCAAATTGTTGAGCATTCAAATAATACATCGCATAATGTAGCGTAGAATAATTTCAAAATCACAATAGTTTAAACGTTTTTCCAATAATCTTGTAATGAGGGAACTTTGAAATTCACTAATCAAAACCCTAGTGTATTAATTAGTCCAATATCTATGAAGGATATGTAAAAACCATATAAAATGTTCAAATGTGAAATTTATACTTCGATTTATTATATGTAGTACTTTTCAACTATATATGGGCCCACCAAAACATTTAGTAGTGATTTTTTATCAGATAATGAAAACTTTATACACACCGTTATGTACTTAATTGTCTTTAATGTTTCCTTGGTTAAAATCTATTGAATGTAGTAGCTATGTGTAAATAATTTTATCAAGTAATTAATGGCTGGTTGTCTGACCTGGAGTCGGTAGTAGCGTTTTCGTAATGTAAAAACAACTTTTTCCATCATAAAATTTCATAGCTGTGATCATAATGTGATGAAATTAAAACAAACTACATCAACAGTTTAAAACTCCAAATTAGAAAGCATATGCAGAAGAAGTATATAATCAAAGATTTTGTTTGTCCCACGTATCAAATACAGATAAATCAAATAATAAAAAGTCGGTAAACAAAATATATTTTGCTTCCATTTACCATTTTATCGGTGTCTTCTCTACGGTCCCCATAGACATAGTTAAATTCTTGAATAGTATGTTGTGGGAGTGTAAAGCTGAGCATTGCTTAACCATTCAATGTTTAGCCTATCAATGGTAATTGGAGACTTGTATCTGTGAGGTATGCAGAATAATATTTATCATGATGAGAAGTTTACAATTTAGATAAATTCTTTTTCGGTGAATAAATATCAGTGTAGTTTCAAAAGGGTACTTAGGTTTTATACCGACCACACCTAATGACTCTAACCTAAGGGTGGTTGGGTTAGGTTATTTTAGGTTAGGTTAGGAAGATTTTCAATAATTTCTTTATCAGCGTCGTGCGTGCTATGAAATTACCTGAAAGTATAAAAATACGTCAAATAACACTTGTAATAATATATTTACCATAATACTGTTTACTCACAAAACGGTAAATACATATAAAAGAGGGTAAGTGGTGACCGATTTCGATTGGACACTCCAATCACCACATCATCTAATATATAAAATTCTCGTGTCACAGTGTTTGTCTGCAAACTCCTCCGGAACGACTTCACCGATCGTTATGAAATTTGGTGTGTAAATTCTGTAGGTATGCGAATCGGACATAAACTATTTCCCGTTTCGAAATTCTTAAAAGGGCTCCGCCCCAGTGGCTCTGGAGTTTCCCATGTTAATGAGAAATGGAATTAATGAATCTTAACAGCTGTTTCAATTAAACAAGTTGGTTCTGTTCTATGATGTTCAATAGCATTAAAGTTACAAGGATTACCAACAGGGTGCAGCACTATTATTTCTTTTACATTTATGACAACAGCTAATTTGCAACCAAAAGGTGAGTGAGCGTAGCGAACGAACTTCAACCTGGAGGCGAGTGAGCGTAGCGAACGAGCTAACCTGAAGGCAAGTGAGCGCAGCGAACGAGCTCCAACTTAAAGGTGAGTGAGCGTAGCGAACGAGCTCCAACCCAAAGGTGAGTGAGCGTAGCGAACGAACTTCAACCAGGACGTGATTGAGCGATGCGAACGAGATCATCTTGAAAATTAAACGTAACGGTACTTTCTTTCCATCGGTCTCTGTCTTAGAGGAAACCTATAACAATGTTGAACATTTTAGTCGGGCAACTGTTGCGCGACTCAAAATCGCCTGTGTGCGCCTGGCCAGGCGATACGAAGTTCGCCGGGTCAGCTAGTTGACGTATAAATGTATTATTTCAATTTTTACTTGCCGTATTTTTTGTGCTTTCAGATTCTGTTATTTAAACTAATTAAAATATTATTTGTAAGTCGATTTATCGGTGTGGTCAGAATAATACCAAATTGGGGGGTAGGCCTACACTTCCATATCTGTTGGCACAAACAACCGAATGAGTAATATTGATTATTCGATTGTTTAACTTGATATATCGTTTGGTTACAGGTTAAGTCGTTGGTTACTAACCAACCAAACTATATATAGAATAATCGATATATCGATCGATATTTTCATTCGGTTGTTTGTGCCAACAGATATGGAAGTGTACCCGTACCCATTATAGTATCAGTTCAAAAATCATATTCGCCGTCTTACAGTAATTTCCCTCGAATTTCTCCTCAGAATTCACCTCACGTATACCTTTCAACTTGAAATCCTATCGCGATCATTTCCTTTCACAACTTATCTCGCAGCAGAACAATCAGCGTTTCCAAAACCAACAATCGTTGTATTATAGATCGCTCTCGTCCCACGTTCCGGTGCTGGGCCGAGACAAAGGCGTTGCTCATTACCTCTAATTCCTGGCTTCCTTCGGCTAATGTATTGTTCTGATTGAATCCCGAATGTGAACCGATCGCCCACCAGCTCCTGCAACCGCTGACCTAAATCTAGGATAGCATCTGTACGCGCGAGTGCCTAAATTGACTATTTGCGAAAAACACAACCAGATAAACATCACAAACATCTGGCGAACCTTCAATTGGCTGATGTTATCATTAATAGGCTTGGTCGCACTAAATGTACCACTAAGAGTGAACTAATTTCCTTACAGCTGTTTAATTGCATTCATTACGCGGCAACTATTATGTGAACGAAGAAATTGCCGGGGTTGGTGTGAAGATGATTAAAGTAAATAGACTGTAAGTACGTAGGTTTAGTTGCAAAAACTAACTAAGTGCTCCTGTCAAAACCTCAGTAGCTGGGTTTACAGCAGAACATTTTAACAATCAAATTATTTTTATGTACCATCGTGAGAAGGCTATGCTACAATCCTTTTCGAACGATTGAAGAAGGACTTTCTTAAAAAAACGATTTTTGTTGAATGTAACAAGTTTTGAATACTTACAAGACTTTACTTTCTTTTTTGTGAACATTTTAATCAACAAAGGAACAAAGGCCCGACACGTGAGGCCTCAATTTGGCTACTTTTCCCGAAAGCGAGCGCTTTACAGAGTGGATGGAGATGAGATGAAGACACGTCCACGGTCGTGACGCACGTGTGAGGGACCACTCTACCATCCTACCACTGTGACTTCTACCACTCTACCTTTGTAGAAACCCTAAAACTATACCTCAACAGAGGTCTTCAACCAACACCTACCATTCTACCACTGCGTCTTCTACCTTTGTAGGACCTCTACAACTATACATCCACTAGATCTACCACTGCAGATAAACCTTGTACAAATATACCACTGCAGATAATCCCTGTACAAATATACCACTGCAGAGAACGACCGTATAGATGTACAACTGCAGAGAACCTCCGTACAAATACACCACTGCAGAGAACTACTGTACAGATGTACAACTGCAGAGGAACATTGTAAAAATCTACCATTGCAGAGGATTACTGTACAAATCTACCGCTGCAGAGAACTACGGTAAAAATGTACAACTGCAGAGAACTACTGTACAAATGTACAACTGCAGAGGATCTCTGTACAAATGTACAACTGCAGAGGAACACTGTACAAATGTACAACTGCAGAGGACCTCTGTACAAATGTACAACTGCAGAGGAACACTGTACAAATGTACAACTGCAGAGGAACACTGTACAAATGTACAACTGCAGAGGAACACTGTACAAATGTACAACTGCAGAGGAACACTGTACAAATGTACAACTGCAGAGGAACACTGTACGAATGTACAACTGCAGAGGAACCCTGTACAAATATACAACTAAAGAGGATCTCTGTACAAATGTACAACTGCAGAGGATCACTGTACAAATGTACAACTGCAGAGGAACACTGTACAAATGTACAACTGCAGAGGAACACTGTACAAATGTACAACAGCAGAGGAACACTGTACAAATGTACAACTGCAGAGGACCTCTGTACAAATGTACAACTGCAGAGGAACACTGTACAAATGTACAACTGCAGAGGAACACTGTACAAATGTACAACTGCAGAGGATCTATCTACAAATGTACAACAGCAGAGGACCTCTGTACAAATGTTTAACTGCAGAGGAACACTGTACAAATGTACAACTGCAGAGGAACACTGTACAAATGTACAACTGCAGAGGATCTCTGTACAAATCTACCACTGCGGACGATGACTATACAGTAGAGTCCCGCAAACTCGGCACTCGATAACCCGGCAGTCTGGATAACTCGGCCATCACCTGGCTCAGAAAATTAGTGTTTTTTTGAGTCCGTGTTAAACATGGACACAAGCCAGCTCAAGTGTAATCATTTGCAACTCATACTAAGGATTTGTTGTACTATATCTGATGACTTAATACTGACTTGTAATATAAATCTAATTAAAAAATACGATTAAAAAGCTTAAAAATTGTATTGTTCTTATTTCTAACTCTAGTTCCCGATAACCCGGCATTTCACAAACTCGGCACCCTTCCAGTCCACATTACGCCGAGTTTGCGGGACTCTACTGTACCAATACCATTATAAAACTGCAGAACTCTATTCTATCACTATATGTTTTATATCCTTATTTTCGCAGACTTCGAACACTGCAGAGCTCATAATATTTTTCAAACTACAAATTTGAGATTAATTAATTATACATTGGGGTGGAATACCCCTGTTTCTGATCGAAATCTTACATATCTTTTGTAATGTACATTAATTTAACATTTGAAGTAAATTTTATAAGTAAATATATTATCGGAATGAAATATTTATATCGAATTCGAAAAGGGCAATGAAAAAATTATAATCATTAAAAAATGTATTTCTTTAAAAGCCTTTAAAAACTATTGCTGTAGGCCTAAAAAAATATTAATATACCTTTTTTCACGAAGACCCAGTAATTATATGGAGTTTTTAGATATTCGTTTCTTTAGACTCGTAATCTTTAAACTCTATTTCTAACTCATAACAGTGACAATATAAATAATATAAATTTATCAACTGATATTTTAATGATATATTATATTTGTCAAAGATAAACTATTATGGATATATTTTCATTTAATCAGTAATTCCTACCCCTTTTCTCTAATTTCATGTTTAATCTGTCTACCTAAATCGATGAGTTACTTATTCAATAACTATTCCACTTACCATCTTCAGATCCATCCTAAACAGAATTCCACCTACAGCTACAACACAGGAGACTCAATTAGTGTGCAGGTTTGCTGAGACAGGGGTGTTTTACCCATTCATCACGACTACGTTGTACCAACAGATCCCAGATAAGACGTCACTTACTGCACCTCATTACTGGAGAACCTGTTAATATTTTAATTACACAATTAACCTCGCTAGTTCTCATTATTTGCATGCAATAATTAGATTAATATGGAGGCCATTAGTAGGTTCGCTGCTACCTACAGACTTCACCGTTTGCGGTAATAACTACATGTTTATTGGTCGATAAAGAAGTCGATTTAATTAACTGGAGGCTCCCTCTTCATTAGGACGGCAGTGTTGAATTATTTTGACAGCTCAGTTACATTTTGGTTCTCAAGATTTCCAACTTTTCGTGTTTGTAAACATTCGTCTGTTTTAATTAAATTTCATAATGTTGACTTTGTTGTTCCGGGGAATTTCTTTTGTAGTTGTATGTTGAATTGTATACTAAAATCGCGATTAAAATAAACTAGAGGTCGACCAGTAGTCAAAAACTTGACCAAAAATATGTGATGTACCATAGACAAAAAGTATTAAATTCTTTTTGTCTATGGATGTACAGACTTCACTATTTTCATCCTACGCTGTAAATAAAACATGTGATTGGAATTTCTTCCATTTGTTTTGATTTTCTGTTTATATTGCGTTGTTATTTCGTCACCATCATGGCAACCCATAAGGTCCAAGTTAATTTATCTTTTTGCAAAACATGAGTAAACACTTTAGAACCGTTTAAAAACTGTGGCTATTTTAAATATTTGATTCCAAATCCCACACAAATTTTACAAAATAACTGCAGGATACATACGATTTTAAACTATGCAAGTTCCAACCATACTTACCACATTCGTTAGGACAAATAATAACTGAGATACTGTATAACTTTTCTTCTTGATATCAGTTTTTCCCCTTTTTACAATGTAAATAAGTAGTTTTACATTCTTTAAAATATTTTTTATACTGACATGACGATTCTGAATATTCCCCCCAAACCATAAACTGAAAATAACCCTTACAAAATGAAATCCATAAATAGTCTTGTAAACTTTTACAAGAACTTAACAAAGAGATCGTAATGTAAGTTAAACCAGAGTTGAATCAGAGTTTAAAATAGCAACAGTAATGCAAGATGGACATAAATGCTGGTTTACAGCTGATTCAGATTTTACCACTTGGCCTGCCTCCACTGGAACAACTCCCAAGCTAATTTTCACTCCACACTCCAGGGAATAAGAAAATAACACAAGTTTCAACCGAATGTTACTAGAATCAATTATGTATCTAGTTAACTAGGTAGTTATGTTTATTTGTTTTTTCTGTCACATTTTCCGGTTTTCTCTCTGTAATGATTTGTTATCCCCAACAATGAATTATTTTTTAATAATTTTTAAGATTTTTTTAGATTTTTTCTCGTGTTTGTCTTATTATTGTGATCGGTTAATAATTTTTCACAGGAACATTCGTTGTTACTCAATCATGTCATCCATATATAAATCCCAAAGTACGCATGCACTTTTGAGAAAACTACAAGTCACACCACCATAAACCATATACTTCAAATGTTCGTCATGACGAGAAACTTTGCGCAAAACTATCCATTATTTCATAAATTTCCCTTTAAGATCTTAATTTCTTTCTAAAGGGAACTTTCCATATACCTAATGTTAAAACGTTAGCTGTATTTATTTGTATGTTATTCTTTCAATTTATTACCTTATTAAAATCAGGTTCGATTATTTGTTTGTATTACTGTATTCTGTTTTGTTAATTTCAGCTTAACTTAACCAATCAATAGTTTCATTAATACTTATGAAGTCAAACGGGCAGAAGCCCGTGGGTAACAGATAGTTATCATAAACTCTTATGTTTTTGTTGTGGTTAAACCAAGTAGGGTAAAAAAGGTGTTTTGTATATTTGACTAATACCATGTCGAATATTGTAAAATTGTATTTACGTTAAAAAAAAGAAATTTTCTGCTTAATCGCTGGGTCTTTGTATTCTTAAAATAGCAGTGGTGAAAATATTTATAGATTTGATTTCAAAATTGAATGATGTCCTATTTTTGATTATTGATTAGTAGCCTGCTTCAATTTCTCCATATAGGAACCTGATGAATTGAAAAAGTACGATATTCACTAGCCAGAGAATTAATTCAGTAGGACTTGCTTTATAATTTGTCGTGATCCGAAATCATGTCCGAATTTATGGTTTGGTAAACTACTAAGATACCATATTTGCCACTGTGGGTATATGTATAAGTTACTATTAATCCAATAAAGCCAAACAATTATACTAAGGGCAGATAGACTAAACTCAATTGGCTTATTTTTACCATGTATTTCTTTTATCAAGTATTGCAACCATTTCATGCAATTAAAGATTTTATTCCTACGGAAGATTTACATTTTTGGTAACTTCAAAGTAAAGTTTGATACAAAATAAATTGTTTATTATTTCTATTTCGCTTTATTTTTTGGATTACAACCATGCGAATGACAGACGGTATGAACAGCTAGTGTGGGGTAATTTAGACAACCTGTATAAAGTAGATAAAGTATATATAAACCGTCTTGTAAAGCTTTGGAAGGAGAAAAAAAATTAACAAATATTAACTCTGTACCTAAGATAATTACATCTCTTAAATTTGCAAGTCTTGGACAAAATGCCCCCGCTGCAGCAAACCTGCAGAGTAAAAAATTCCTATTACCTGATTGCATTTTCAATTAAATCTATTTAAATAACACCAATGTTTCCTGTTACAGAAATGGTGATATTGTGCGTTTTTGGTAAAATATTAATAGCTTAGTGTTTGAGATTAGATGCGTTCCGACTTTTAAAACAGCGAATTCCATTATTATAAGTAATGGACACACCAAACTGTATCTATATGTAGGGTTTTTGGCTTTTGGGAATATTGAAACGTAAAAATAAATTGGTAGCGGGTCTAGGTCTTACCATGAGATCTGTGAAAATATCTTATTCACTATGGGAAATTCACTAGAACAACTTTGTTGCAAAAATATGCTCACTATGAATAAATAAACAAAATACAAACTAGGCTTTTGAAGCCCAGAACTCTTACATTCGTCAACTCGACGACCCGCTACCGTTGTCCTGTTTTGACGGGTTCTTGTTTATTTTGAGTTGAGCTTGTTAGTTTTGGAAGCGGAGACTGTTGATTCGTCACCCTCTTGGTCTGTCAAAACCTCCCCTTAGCGTATTTAGAACTTCCCCTCCCTCCACTACTGACACTAAAGTGGTCATCCACTGATCTCTAGTAGGGTGTAGCACTCAGAATAGCTTTAACTTTACAAAATTGACCATTTTCATATTTGCAACATACTCAAGCCTAAAATATGCACTTGGTGTGCGATTATGTCTTAAAGGTAGTGTGGGTGTTTAACAATGGTTTAACATACTGTCAATGGTTTTGGAATCGAGCGCAATCAATATGTAAATTAATTGAACAATTATTTATCCAAACAGGCAATTTGACCACATTACCTATCCTGTGATTAAATTGCAACTTAAATATTACAACTATACCTTTTCAATATCAAATGGAAATAAACATGCACATACATTATACAAATCTACAGCTCAATATACGTGTTACCAAAGGTCCTAGTAAAGTCAACTATGGCTAATTTTAAAGCTGATATCTTAGAGTTTCTTTCGGTTCCCTTCAACAGAAATCAGCTGTTCCATTGTAGTACAGTAGTCTGTTTCAATTATCTATATCTATAAAAGAGGAACTATGTATGTGTGTGTGTGTGTATGTATATACGTTATGGACTCCGAAACCGCTCGACAGATTGTAATGCAACTTTCAGGCATTATTAAGCATCTTTCAAGGATGGTTCGAGTGAAGTTTGGTGCAGATCTGTCAAAAGGGCTCTACCCCAGAGGGTTTTAAGTGGGCCAATGTCAGACTTTTTGATCTACAATGTTTACAAATAAATATAATTTAAAAGCAGATGTTTACTTTTACCAACTGTTTTGTAGGTTCGAATAATTACAACATTCTGTATTAGCATTAGTCATGATTTGAAATAGTGCCACAGTGTTTCTACAGAGTGCAGCACAGAAAACTATTTTACTTTTGAATAAGTCCAAATGTATTAAACCCCAATCGCAGCACACCTGTGCACTTAACAACGTTTAAATTCTCCAATGTTAAATATTAAAAAATAAAGAACTTTATCAAAGTATTATAAACAATAAATGGGATGACTTTTTAAAATTTATGACAACAGCTAATTTGCAATCAAAAGGTGAGTGAGCGTAGCGAACGAACATCAACCTGGAGGCGAGTTAGCGTAGCGAACGAGCTAACCTGAAAACAAGTGAGCGCAGCGAACGAGCTCCAACCTAAAGGTGAGTGAGCGTAGCGAACGAACTTCAACCGGGACGTGATTGAGCCATGCGAATACTTATGAAGTTAAACGGGACAAAGCCCGTGGTTACAGCTAGTTAATATAATAAATATAGTTTCAGTTGAAAGCACGGTATTGGATGGCTTATAAAGATAAAATCCGGGGTTTGAATTTTGTCTTGGGGGTTTGTGAAAGACCAAGTGTGTCTATCGCTAATTCATCTCAATTATAGATCAATTTAAAGCAAAGATAAGGGAAGCCTTGGAAAAAATACACCACAATGTGCAGCCAGAGCTGGAACATTGACTTGACTTTCTTTGACTAAATAGCGGAGAACATGTAGAGGGCGGTGAAACAATGGTTGGAAAAACTTATGAAGTTAAGGAAAAAGTTTATATAAAGTTATCTTTTTATCTTTAATAATAAAGTATTTATGCAAGTTTATTTTTGATCCATTCTTTTTGGGACATCCGGTATATTTTTTAAACAAAGAGTGGTAAGAAAAGAACGTCTTCAAATTGTCAAAAGTTCAAGTGTTAGTGTAAGATAAGAATCCTATGGGAGATAATGGTTGCGAAATAATTAAATATTTTGTTGATTTTATTCGTTACGTCCTTTAAAAGACTTTAGCTTTTAGTATAAAAATCAGCACGTACTGTATCCAAGGCATTGCAATGTGATAACGTAGGGAGTACTATTGTAGTTATTGGATAAGAATTATTAAAATTCCTTGGATTATGTGACTGAGAAAATCAGTCACTTTTTTCAGGAACAATGTTATTGCACTTTTATCGTTTAATTACAGTAAATAGTAGATATTACAGATTGGATTCAAGTAGGAAAAACAATAGTTTGAATGCAAAGGATACATTAAAATTATGAAATATCAATAAACTAGCAGAGTACCCGTCCTTCGTACGGGGTTGGCATATTCGTATGGAATGCTCTTTGCAGATTTACTCAAGCTTTGCGTTTTCAATAGGGGAGGACACGGTCTGATAAAATTTGCTTCTTTAATTTATGGTATACTAAAGTATTACACATCTACCATAGCCATAATTTTCTACCACTTAACCTTAACAATAGAGACAATAAATTATAAAAAATTCGCAAAGTATCAGAAATTATTCATAAAATTAAAAACTTAAACATAACTGTAAAACAATCCTAATTTGGCAGTTTTCATTTCCAGTTCAAATTAGCTGTTTTCACAAATCCAAAAAAATAATAGTACTGCACCCTGTTGGTTAATCTTATAACTTTTTAATGCTTTTGCATATCGTAGAACCAATTTTTTTTGTTGAAACAGCCGACTAAATTCTTTACTTCCCTTTTAATATGAATACTCATAAGGTTAACATGGGGAACTACAGAGCCTCTGGGTTGGAGCCCGAAAGGATTATTAAAATAAGAATATGCCTATATGTTAATCGGGAATGTGAGCTATCATCATGCCAAATTGCAGCCCAATCCGTCCAGTAGTTAATGCGTGATTGAACTTCAAACAAACAAACAAACACACAAACTTTCACATTTATAATATTAGTTAGATTACTGAATAATATAATAGACATGGAGAATACAATATTTAAAAAACATATTTTCCAACAGAAATAAATAATTAAAGTCAAAGTATAAAGTAAAATGTTGAGGCAGTAGGGTAAAAATAATATGAAATAAACACACATAAAACATAATAACAGAACGTTTGATCTAAACAAGAATCTACAAATTATAATTGATAGCAAGCTAATAGGTAAAATAAATACGAGTAATTAGGTAAATTTTCAACTTATTTAAATAATAAACAAATTTTGGTAAAGTGTTAAAAAGGAGTGACATTCTTACGAGTAAAAAGAACAAACGCTGGCACTTGGAACAAACTTGTCTTTAAAAAAAATTTTATTCAACATACATTAAAAAAATATTTAGATTTTTCTTGGGTATGCCAAATACATGATACCGACGATACAATGAAAATCGACCAATTTAATATTGTTTGGTTATTAATTTGATATCATACCATTCATTGATCACCATTCATTTTTCCGTCTAATTATATATCTAATATAGCTTTAAGAACGCATTGTATGTATGAGTTTATTATTAGTAAAAATATAAAACTCTGATCATTGTATTCTTATCGTAGGCCTAATAGTACTTAACTCAATTTTTGTTGAGTAGAATCATTCATAGTCAATGGTAGAATGTTCTTCGATTTTGGGTTAGGGCAACCTGCAGTAGGAGAGCATAAAGTTTGTGGATAAAACCCATCAATTATGTTACATTTTTTATACTATTAAAAAAATAAGCCATTTCTGGATCTTTAGTTAGTTTAAAGTGCAACAACTTTTAAATATTATAAGAACGAAAACTATAACGTTAGAATTGTGTGGAAAAACAATAATTTTCTAGGCTATAAGGATTTGGACCAAATCTATTAATTTATAATGTTATATTTTTCCTTTGCCTTTCCGAACTTTTTAAATTTGCACAATTAAAAGAATATCGGTATAATTAAAGGTTTTCTCTCTTTCAAGGTACCTTTTTGTTCAAAAAAGGTACATACAGTATTTTTTTTAAATAAAATCCAACAGAATAAATTATTTATAACATTCATAGCCATAAATTAGCTTTTACACACTTTTTCTACACAAACCACATTTTACTCAATTGTTTACTCGTTAATTTTATCTGCTAATCACCAAGTGTTTATACATCTCGAGAAACAAGACGGTACACAAGGTAGAGCTCCAAGGAGCGGTGCAGCACGCTCCCCCCCCACCAAGGGGGAGGGGCCGGCCCGCCCGCCAATAAAAAACCCCTCATCAACCACCAATACGAGGCGCGCTTTCCAATAGCCGGCCGCGGCGGTCAAGCCGAAATCAAGGAGGAAATTAACAATAGCGTTGTCATAAAGTCTTCGGTGAGTGTGGCGGAAGGATTTGATCGCGAAGCTCCTCCCTACCTCCCCCCCTGTCATCGGATTGATCCCCCCTCGCGATCCCGTAACTTTTCTAATCCGAGCGGAGTGTGGAAAAATGGCAGCAGTTTGCCGCCGAGCGTGGCCGCGTGTGTGAGTGGCGTGTGGAGACATGGAAGGATGATGGACGAGTGTTCTCTGAGGCCAGGAGCCACAGACTTCTCCATCGCCGCGATCATGGCAAGACAGGACAGACCGAGGACCAAGAGGAGTTCCAGGAAGGAGGACTCGTCTCCAGGTAAACTATGAATAAGTTACCTGGGAAATCATCGGGAAGATGCTTTAGAAATGTGATAAGTATTCTAAAAGGAATGACAATCATAATACCATAGAAGTGATAAATCAACATGCTAAGTAATTATCAGGTAATTAGGAAGTGAGAAAGGATATTCAAAGACTTCTTAAATTAAATTAAACTAATATTAACCACAGAAGTGATAAGATCAACATGTGTAATTGATAAGAAGTGAGGACAGAGATTCATAAAGACTTCTTAAATTTAATTAAATTAAACTAGTAAGAACTTCTTGAATATTGTACAACTAGGCTATCAAAGTGAGGAAGGATATTCGTTAACCACAGAAGTGATAAGATAAACATGTTAAGTCAAGTATAATTGATAAGAAGTGAGGAAGGATAAAGAAATTAAACTAGTAAGACCTTCTTGAACATTGTACGTCTGAAACTAAATTATACTAGTGTTAACCATAGAAGTGATAAGATCAACATGTTAAGTCAAGGGTAATTGATAAGAAGTGATGAAGGATATTCATAAAGACGTCTTAAATTAAATTAATCTAGTAAGAACCTCTTGAATATCCATTACACAACAATGAAAGTGAACATTTTTTTTTTACAGCACAGTACCTAGAAGATGTCAAAACAATATACCATAGTTTGACACTCGTCAGACCACGTGTAGAGAGCATGTTATATGTTATTCTGTTGTATACATAGGATAGGCTTTATGTTATTGTATACATAACAGTATTGTCAATGGATCTCTTGCAACTCATTGGAGTAAGTTACTAATTCTAAATGTATACGTTTGGTTAAGTAAATAAAACTCTCACGATGAGATGGATAAAGCTGGAATCTTGTCGTTGTTAATTTTAACTCATAATTTACGTACTTATATACATTTAATAATAATTGTTATATACATTTAATAATAATTGTTATATACATTTAATAATTGAGTTTATACATTTAATAAACACGTGTGTGTCTATGAAAAACTATTAGGCAAAATTAAAAAAAGGTTAACTAGTGCCATAGCACATACACTGTTAATGTCATCATACCAGGTAAAGCCTACCGGGAATTCATAGAAGCATAAACCTTAAAATGTTGACAACTTTTAAATTTAGAAAACTTGATCATAAATATTCGTTTTAACTGTATATAAATCACATTGTCTTTTAACATCATCGTTTCAAATGATATGGGGCATGGCCATAATATTCATTAAAAAAGTGCAACAACATCCATTTATAATAATAATAAAAAAAAAAAAAACAATAAAGATAATAAAGATAATGCAGCAATATTTTTATTTCCAAAGAGTTCCGCTGCATATTGTATAATAGTATAACCACGATACTTTAAATAGACAAACGCATTTAAACCACTCCAGTAATTGTATTGCTTGCAAGTAGTTTGAATTTTAACTAAAATTGTAATCTAAAGATAAATCAATAATCTTTAAATTTACACGATTGATCATTATTATTAAATTTGAGTTTATAAATTAATGCTCTCATTATCCAATATGGCATATATGATTAAGATAATTGCAATTTAATACCCATAGGTCTACGTGGATACATTTTATCACTGTACAAATTGTATACATGTAACTCACTTGCGGCCTTTACACTATATGTTTGATAAAAAAATACAATGCACACAATATTCCAACAATTATTGTATGAATATTAAGCTAAAATACATCACTTCTGGCATAAAACTAAATAAGATACAGTCCTTAGTCTGTAGATGTAATGATGTTATCATTACATTTAAACCACAAAAACCAAGCTCTACATAGTGTATTGCTCAATGTGGCCAAAAGTTTTTTACAATCAAGTGTAAGATAAAAAGTGTATATAATTATTCTTAGTCATGTACTTACAGTACTGCAAAACTAAGCTATAACTATTTATGAAAAAACTATCAGTTTAAAACTAATATCATATGCACCAGTATGTTGTCATATTTGTTTATCAAGGAATTTCCAAAAGTAAAACATTAAAATAGTAAATTCAAACAAGAAAGTACGAATATTTACAAATTTCCACATATACTGTATATATAAAAAACCAATCTTTTGAAACCAGACAAGTAGTTCAGCAGAGTTGCCACACGCGTACAGTGCTGCGCTCGCGGTAGCTGCGGCGGCGAGCGGAACTACGATGTTTGTTGTCAGAAGCCCGGCTCTACCACAGATCACAGAACCTGCACAAACAACATATGTTTGTTGAACAATGTGAAACCTGAAAATGTCAAAGCTAATCTTCTAAAATAATACAAAAATTGGGCGGTCGATTGACTAAACTAAATTTTGCTCGATTTCGAGTGACAAACATAGGCCTACTAATTGTTATATCGTTATAATACTATTGTTATAAAGTTGTAGTTTACTAAATCTTTCACAAAATATTCGGTCATTGTATAATTCTTTGAAATGTAGCGGTACATTTTTGAAAAAGTAATATTTGCAATGGAATGTAAGGAATTTTGAACGAATGCTAAACAAAATGTTTTAATCAGCCTTCTTAGATGAACCAAAAGAATACCGTTTTTTTTAATTCTTTATCATTGTATTATTATTCATAGTATCAATTTTCATTATAATTGATGAGATCGATATGCCACATAGGTGTGTATTTTAACCCAAATATGAGTGAAGGATGAGTGTAGAATGGTGTGAGATGATCTGTGTAGATTTGTTACTGCCTAAGATCAGCTGTTTCATTAGTCAGGATCATTTATTCAAAGCCCAATGATCAGGGAAATATTCATAGTTACAGCTTTTTCAGTATTTTTTTTTTCATATATTCACTCTATCATCATTATTAAACACCAATTTATTCAAATTACTGTTTCACTTTCTGTATTTAATTGTTTAAGTACATTTTGAATTTTTAGCAGCATATGTATTGTGTACAAATAAATCAACGTACTTACTCTCTTGGTTTGTTGGTTTATTTGAATCGTTACTACCAGTATTTTATGATATATATAAACCTCTTCTGTCTACAGTAGGCTACTAGAATCTACCATTTAAAAACTAAAATACAGTAATCTCTTAAATACAAATTTAAAAAAATTAAAAATTAATTAAGCTTTTTAAGTATGAGGTACATGATACATATTCAAGTTTTCTATTCATAAACAGCTGAATCTTAAATAAAAAAGGTTAACGCGTATCTAATTTCTTATCGGTCCGGAGCCGTCGATGTTTAAAGGTTCATAATAAATCTACAGCTATGTCTATAATAAAACGTCATTTCATTTACACAATTCAAAATTTTCCAATATACAAGTTAAAAGGTTTTATAGAACGGGCACTCCCTTCTACAAAAATAATAAACTATCGCATACAGTACAGAATTTTTTTTTTCATTTAAAAATGTAGTTTGATCATTTAAACATATACTTTAACCCCTATCTCAAACTAAAGCAATGGAATAGGAAATGCCAAGTCGAACCTTGACAAATAACATTTAAACTTTTAATTTATGCGACCCACTTTTCAACAGAGTAAATAAGAAAAGTCGCCTCGCAAGAAGTTTGTTCATAAACATCTGATCTTGTGTTCGTTCTGTTCCACTTCCTTTATGACCACCTGATAAGAAAACATGCAAGAGCTTAATGAATCTAATGAAGCATTTATTCTGCCCCGAATAAGTGGGTAAAGTGCAATATATCACTTCTTTGCTTTTTATGGATCTTAGCCTGCCTGTTTTAGCCTTGTGGTCTAGTGTTTGTTATATACGCATTGAAAAAGTAAAAAAAAATATATTGAAAAAAAGTAAAAAAACCCGTAAAGTTTATGAAATGTAATAAGTCATACCATTTTGGAAGTTACAATTTTTTTGTAATTTTATTTAAATTTTTATAAGGTGAAATACAATGAAAATAATAACATTCTGTCACTACAGTATTTTTAGCATACATATTTCCATCGATGTATATAGATACAGTAGAATAGCCACCAAATGTTAGACAATATATCAATGTACACCCTATTACTGTTATAAAAGTTATTACTGGTTTATGTGAATTTTCCATATATGAAATAAATTGTAGATGCATGAATACATATATAAATTCAATTGGGCTGATTTTAGTAGGGATAGTATTACTGGAAAGGAAAGTTCGTCTAAAATTAATTATTAGAACAGCAATTAATTATGTTTCAGGCCTTCAACATATTTATTCTTTATTCATTTTTAACATAATTATTTTATTTTATTTTCAACATAACGTGCCAACGCACCAAATAAAATAGTCTACACCTAATCATTATGAAAAAAAAACCATAAGTATAAAAAAAGTATAAGTTGTAGTATTTTAGAGCTAGCACACTATTTGTATAGTATTCCGATTATAAGACCACTATAAAAATTACATAATTTTATTAATTCAGTTGTTCAATATTAAAAATAAATTACACTTGTAAAATTCACTACATGGCTTTGATGATAATCCATCTGTAATATAAAATATATATATATATGCATACATTTAGAACACTAAATAAAAATGTATTATGCGCCGATATTTTTTTAAGGTAATTTTGCTAGATGGAAGTCTAAATTAGTTGTTCAATCTAAAATTAAATTCAACAACAGAAGCTGTAACGCTGAGTATAATATAAGTTGTTATACTGTATAGTTGTGGGTTATATTTATTTGTGGACGCTGGAAAGCCTAAATGATTAAAGGAAATAATATATATAATATACCTATATTACACATACGAGACGCTTAAATTATTAAGTACGGCATGTTAAGCTTTGATTAACAATTAACTTACGGAGAATATTCCAAATATTGCAAATTAAAATTTGTCATGATATTCTCATAGAAAGTATTGTAAAATGTTGTAGTTTTTTTTATGAAACTTGGCGAATCTATTTATTTTATACTGAGCTATTAATATTTTACTAAAACACTCCTTATTCGCCTCCCTGTAACAGCAAACATAAATAGATAAATTAAATAGATTTAATTGTAAATCAATTCAGGAAATATTCTTAGTCTGCAGGTTTGCTGCAGCACGGGCATTATTGAATTTTACGGCGATGCACTCAGATAAAAAAAATCAATTGCATTACTAAGCCCACTAGACGGATAGATCCTTTGATAATTTGAATGTAATGTATAGATAGATATTTTGCTTAATTTACTAAGGGTCCTATATTTTTTAAGGAAAATAGATGAATGTAAACTTGTGTATTATTTTATAATTTTAAGTCTTACACCGTAGTCGATTTCATGTAGCTTAACAAATTAAGTTAATAATTTTGTGTAAACAATAGATTTTTAATTGAATAACTAACTTCACTTGTTTCTTAAATTTGTGTAGCACATTTGGTCGTGTCCCATCCTATAATTTGTACCCCCTTGTAATAGACCTCTTCATTTATCTGTATATTTTTTACCTAATCCTTCCTGCATACAGGGGGAACTACGCTGAGACTGCTATAAGAAATAAATATCACTAAGTTGTACAGCTAAGATCATTAAATTTTACGTATTTATAACAAATAAACAGGATCAAAATATTAGCTTATATTATGTATGTTTTTGTAAAATCCTGCATGTTAGATATTCCAAGTTTTTATCTCAATACTTTGTCCACGCCACTGCGAGTTCTATGTTTCACATTCAAATAAAAATCTTGTAAAAAAACCTAACAAGGTCCTTTTTTGTTTTTTAAATTTTCATATTCATTCTCACCCACTGCAGTTGGCTATTGATAGTGTGGGTGGTCTACTAGTAGCTGTTGTTGGGTGGCCTACTACTAGTAGCTGCTGGTAGCACATTCTATATCCCACGTCTATAATCACCGTGCTCCAATAATGAAGCTTATGCAATCTTGAAGATTAGAGCGAGCTGGTCGATCGTGTACTTAGTTACCTGTGTCTAGAGAAACTAAGATATCAAAGTGAGTGCTCAAAGTTAGAGAAATATTACTGTTGTGACAGCTGATTAAATAATACTAGCTGATACACACCATCGTTATACCATACTGTAATTAATTGTTGGGTGAAAGATTATTTAGACAAGGCAGTAGAAACGGTTTAGAGTATTTTTTAAATAACACATTAGTAACTAATCATAAGTTTACACATAAGTTTTTTTATCTATTCAAACTCTTAATGTCCCAAATACATTTAACAAGAATAAACCTAAGATGTAAGAAGAGTTTTATAACACATGAATTATTTTAAGTTTGATTATCTATATATTAATAGGCAAGCATGTTTCTTTAAAACCTTTTTTCTCAGCTCGTGTGCATCGTAGGGAAAATCTACGCATACCGTTGGAAAGCTATTTTCCTGTAGGTGTGCAGAATCCCTTTATAAATTTAAATAGGCTCAAAGATAAGCACAAAAAATGAGTTTAAAAATTTGAAAAAATTAACATGGATCTTATGCGTTGCTATGCTGGTTACGAAATAACAACGAAATATAAACAGAAAATCAAAACAAAAATGGAGGAAACTCCAATCACATGTTTTATTTACAGTGTGGGGTGAAAATAGATAAGTGAGTACATTAGATATTTTTGGTCGAGTTTCGACCACTGGACGACCTCTCGTTTAGTTTAAACCGTGCTGAACAAAGTAATGAAGTAATGTATTGAATAATACATTATATTTATAGTTTTTATTGTCTTATCTAGTAAATGTATATAAACTAGGAAACAATGCTAATTTTGTAGTTTTGCAAAAGATAAAACACCGTTAAACTATATCTACCTGATCAATATGAAACTATAGTCTAAAATACATTTGTCTGAGAAACATTATCAAACCGCAAAGTATTTAAATTATTATCTTTCCATGCCAAAGCTGTACTGAAGCCACGTTTAGAAGGGAAATTTTCTATTGATACTTCACTGATGGAAGTTGTTGAAAAAGTTTTAACTTTTCACCACGCCGAACCGAAAAGGGAAATCGTTGTAAACCATAGCATACCTACCAACTATCGTAGTGCGAAAACCCAAAAGAGAAAATACACATTAACATTGTTTAAGACAGTCTCATCCATACAAGTTCTCTTGAAAAAAAGCTGGCTACAGATGGTAATATAGATGGAGTACTTCAACTTCAAGTCAACAATACAAAGTAGAACTAGTGGAAACTTTATGGTTTGAATATCAGCAAAAGGTTAGAAAAAGTTGGATAACCTTTCAGTGTATTCTGATTGGCTGCCGAGTTGCCTGATATGTGCGGATGATTGCAAATAACAATAATTTACTATTATACTGTGGAAATGGTTATTTGGAAGAGCGAATGATGCCATTAATAGGTTCACTATCAAACAAAAGGTTTTTTAACGCTTTAGATGCTCTTGCTCTACAAAGCCTTCTTGATTATTCTAATGCGTCAAGATGTTTTGTAATGAATTCTGTCAAAAATACCTAATGTAAAATCCATTATTTGATTTATGATTCCTTTCACCATGTCCGATACCATTGACGGATTCAATATCAATGGCTATATTTCAAATTGCTGTTTAAATCCTTAATGCAGTATTGATCAAGCAACGGTACTTTATCTCAAATAAAAGATAACCTTTTAATGTTTATGATTAGAGATTTTGTACTGTCAAATTCATTAAATTATGATTGGGATTTATTCCACTAGTAGGCCTACCGATGCCTTAGGTCCAATATGCATAACGTGTCATTTTTGAACCACTAAAAACTGTCCCGATATTTATTTTACATATAGTGTTTTAATTATGATATGGTACTTAACTTAAAAAATTCTAAAACCCTGTTAAAATTATTTCATTTGATCTAAGGTTTTTTGCTAATATTGGCAACATAATTAGTCTCAACATTCATCACCGTATTTTTTATGTGGGAAAACTTTATGGTTTTTAAATCTTTAAAGCAGCCTTAATCCTGATATGGTTCTTTTCTTCGTTTGAAAAGAGAACACTAAACAAATTTACGGTGAAACATTCTTACGAAATCTTAACTCCAATTGCGATTATTATTACCAATACTAATACCATAGTTAAAATCAATATCCAACACAAGTAATATTTTAACCTGCATAAAAATCCCTCTCTTTAATATTAAAAACCGTCTAAATCAGGACGTGATACTTAATTTCAAAGACAAAATAAATTTTTCGTCATACTGCAGCAAAAATAGCCGTTTTTAAAGCATGCGTTGCGGGTCCAAAGTAGCATTTTACTCTCTAGGGAGTAAAAATGATTTTAGTCTCTAGGGAGTAAAAATCAGCTGTTGTAAAGAGTTGTAAATTTCGGTTGTGACAATCTTATCGATCGAAATAATTTATCGATTGATTTATTAGGTAAGGCTTAGCCTATTGTTGTCCGTCGCTCTACATTATATAAAAGATTATTGAATAAAAATATAACGTTCACACTTTCATACTGCACAAAAACCTTTCTCGATCTCCAATCTTCAAACCCTTCTTGATCTAGATTTTAATGCGCCTTTACAAAGATGATGCTTCATGGTAAACGATCAGAAATATTGTCAAAATATAATTTCGTTACGGTTCCCCAACACGAGTTCTACGTGTTGTCGCCAGTGACACGACCGTGCGATGGTATCCGCCGTGTTGCCGTGTTGCCGTGTCGGTGTCGGTAGTGAAGACTATAATTATCCCTGGTTTATCGACAGTGTACGTTATAATCGTGCCGCTCGCCGCACCTCACTGTATAAACGCTAAATACCGCCGCCATCTTGGGGACGGACCTATTTAACTTATAGCTGGGCAATGATACTGAACTGTTAGTAGTTAATGTAGTCCGTGGGAAAATACGGGGCTGTAAAGATCAATGGTTAAAAGAAATTATGAGGAAGTCGGTTGGTTGTGGAGTAAAATAGTAGGTATACTGTGTTATTAAATGTTAGACTATTTGTGTGAATAAGTTTTACAACTTTTTTTGACTACCATGGATTAAGCGTACTGTGTAGATATACATTTTTAATTTTAGTTTATGACCAGTAATACCTAGATGAGTTGGTAACTGCTTTTTTATTTCTTCGTATTTATCCAGAGTTAAAATATTTAGCGTGTACTACCACTGTCCTATGGTATGACCGGAAAATAGAATACATACTGTATGACAGACAAGTATAGCAATATGTAATTCTTTTGTCTATGGTACAATTCACAAAAAAGATTAAAACAATTATTCTTCATCAACGTTCTCGGTCATCAATCACGAAACATACTGTAAATGTTTATTTTACAATAGAAAAGACATCCACTTTTATAATTAAGAATAAACAATTAAGCTAAACTAAATATTTTGTATTCAAATAAGTTTATCTGGAAGTTTTAGATACAAATGCTGAGGTACTTGAATGTGTTTATGTTAACATTTTTAAGAGTCAGGAAAAGCTTCAAACCCTGATCTTGTTATATAATGTTAAAATTTTGTCAGGAAAAACATAATGATTGTTATCTAATTAATTTCACCCTAGAACTCATCATCCTTAGTTGTCAGATGTGTTCATTTATGTAAATGCAGCAGCCCGTTGAATTTAACTAAATCCAGACACACCTCTGGCACGGATCCCACTAGGTAATTGCTTAGAAATATCCCAAGCTCTAAATAATTGGGAAAAACTAACTGTGTCTATCACTCAAATCATTTGTGACCCCTTAGACGTATTTTGGTAGTTTGGTAGATATGCGTAATTAGAAGGATGCCGGTTCGATCCTGAGAAAAGCCAGTATCTTTTTGTTAGTTCGAAACTGTTGCACTTTGGACTTTTAAAAATGTCGCTGGGTATAATTGGTTGTTCTTAGTCAGTAACATCCACAGATCATCTCACTCCACTCTACACTAATATTTCACTCATATTTGGGTTACACACCTAGGTGGCGTCCCCATCTCAATTGATAATGATAGTTAGAAACCGAGATATTATATAGTTAACTTGACACAAATTGACTTCATCGTAAAAATCCAATCCAGTCCAAATCTAAATAACCTTGCTTTCTCTCCTCCTGAAGACAAACTAAACTGCAAAAAAACCCAAAATACACATTATTCTTCACAAAGCTCTCACACTCTCCTTCATGTTGCAGACGACAGCCGGCGGAGGGACCGCGACACTCCACCGGAGATCTCGTCGTCGACGGGTGGCCTGGGGGACGACTCTGGTGCGGGAGGTGCAGGACCAGGCTGCCCAGGAGGATTCCCCAACCCTGCTCTTCAGGAGCGCTGCAACTGTGAGGAGTTGAGGCACGTCACGTGTCACTTGGAGACCAAGGAATTATGGGACAAGTTCAACGAGCTGGGGACCGAGATGATCATCACCAAGACTGGCCGGTTAGTGTTGTTTGAGAGTCCTTAGGGTAAAGTGGCTGGGAAATAGGGCAAACGCGCTATTTAGGATCCCTATCTGAACTTTTGAGTTGTTCCCCTGACCTTAAGGGGCATTTAAAGAAACATCCGAGTTGTTCCCCTGACCTAAAGGGGTATCCAAAGAAACGTCCTAGTTGTTCCCCTGACCTAAAGGGGCATCCAAAGAAACGTCCTAGTTGTTCCCCTGACCTAAAGGGGTATCCAAAGAAACACCCAAGGGATGTACGATTTTAAGTGGTTTAAAATAGATGATGGAGTTTACGTTTGAAGGAGGAGGCAATATGTGTAAAGGATAGTATAAAGGGTTAAAGGATAGTTTTGAAGAAGATAGAAGATGTCTTATGTATGGATTGGAGATGGAACGGGGACTGTATATGGTGTACTGCAGGAGTGTACTGCTAAGAGAAGCAGTAGGTATGGTAGCATACATTGGGGGTGTAACACTTTATCCATGATAGTAGCATTTTAAACATCGGACGTTTACCTGATAATCAGAAGGTCAAAATTTCGCTCCTGGGAATTGTCAATAGCTTTTTAGATTTGAAATTTGATAAGATGTAATTGATTATTGCATTTTTAATAATTCTCCCTAAAACAATGTGATTTTTGTTAGTATAAATTTTATCGCCTTTACATTCAGCACTTACCCTCTATCTTCATCTTAAAATACCCAGATGTGTCGTCATCGTAAGAAAGCTGGAAAACAGGAAATTGTGTATTGGAAAAATGGAAGAAATGTGCGAATTTAATTGGTATTTAAGTGCAGAAATGGTGGTGACCGTGTTTGGGTTAAGGGTGGAGGGAATGTGAGATATTGACAAAGGTGTATGAGAAGGGATGTTGATAGAATGAAGGGTTGTGATGATCTTAGGGAGGGTACAAAATCTCAGATGTATGGAGGGATGGGGAAGGGAAGAAGGGTGAATATTGTGTTGAGAAACAGGTTTAGTAGCATACATCAAGATGGATAACTAAATCTCTACCAATTTAATAGATATAGTAATTCGATGACGTATTTGCTTTGTAAGACAATTTTATTTTTCTTTTGGCGAAAATATTAGTACTACTTACTTAAGTTTTGTTTCGACAGATAAAAATAGGCCTACCCATTACTAAACAACGTATTTTGCGTTACAGTATATTCTAGCTAATGCACAGATTACTTATACTATTAAGGGTGTTTCCAAATTGTCTGGACATATTTTGTGGACTTGTTCCTTGGGCTAAGACAAACATAAAATGCCATATAAATATAGGTCTAAAATGCCTAGATTTCTGTTTGTCGGCCTGTTTGTGATTTTTAACAATTATTTTATATCTTGGCAATTTTTCAAGATAGAAATTTCAAAATTAGTAAAAATGTGTATTTTAGTAGGTAAAAAGAGCTTACAAAGTTTCGTTCCAAAATCTGAAGCCATTTCAATATGGCGGCCATTTTTAAATTCTCTAACTTTTTGATCTGAAAATACAATTGTCTTAATATTTACGGTTTTCATGAAATTTGCATTAAAGATTTTAAATGGCCGCCATATTGAAATGGCTCGATATATTGGAACGAAAATTTGTAAGCCCTTTTTTTACTTACTAAAATACACATTTATACCAATTTTGAAATTTCTATCTTAAAAATGACCAAGATATAAAAAGTTCTTTAAAATCACAAACAGACCGACAAACAGAAATCTAGTCATTTTAGACCCATACTTATATGGCATTTTTGTTTGTCTTAGCCAAAGGAACAAGTTCACAAAATATGTCCAGAAATTTGGAGCCACCCTGTATACTTGTTCACATATACTTTTCTACAGTCTAAACTTACAAAATTCCAATCAAACCCTCTATGTTACAATATTAAATCAACTTTTAAAGCCTAACAAATCGCAACATACATTCTCGGCTGTATGTGAATGTTGTTAAACCTCGGCCTGCGAACCGAGCAGCGAAGCTGGGATCTCGAAAATATTCATTAAAAGCAGTCCAAAAATATGGACTCCATTGCGGGATAATCCTGCTATTAGTCCCCGTTGTTTAACACGTCCACTGTGCGTTCTCATCGTGGAATTATCACTGTCGATAACTTGTTCTGGCTAATTATAGTGGTTGGAATTGCGTATTATTTGAATTCGTCCTTTATATTGATCTAATTAATTTTATTTTCTATAAATAATGTAAACAAAGCGTGGTAGTAGTATAATATGGACAATAATTACTTTTAGATACTAATGAACATTTGATT
The DNA here is from genome assembly GCF_028750875.1 of Macrosteles quadrilineatus. Classification (NCBI taxonomy): domain Eukaryota; kingdom Metazoa; phylum Arthropoda; class Insecta; order Hemiptera; family Cicadellidae; genus Macrosteles; species Macrosteles quadrilineatus. The sequence continues at coordinate 77,375,193 of NW_026542601.1, forward strand.
TTTTGGAGTGTAAAAGATACTAAAAAACTGAAACTGGGAAGAACTATAGTTATTTCGTGTCTATATACCAAACTAAAAACTAAGGAAACTTTTATCGGTAGTGTTGTGTAAAAAAATATAAACTAGAAATACCTTGATATATCTCGTGTTGGGAAAAATATTATGTACTCTACTCTATCGATGGTTTAGGAAAAATATACTAAATATGTCTTCAACCTATACCTTGATTACGTGGTGACAGTGGTGCATACATTTAAATTTTTTAAACTAACTTATACAATAAATAGTTTTATAAGAATTATTTAACCATTCATCTTTGGATAGTGATACAAATTTGTTTATGTGCCTCTACTTCAAATGGACACTAACAGATATTTTTAATTTACTAGAAATACCCTCTTTGCCATAAAAAAAATAATAATTAAGAAAAACATAAGTGCGAGGAGAGAAAATAACGATAACATGTATATTTAAGGAAATTTTTGTACAATTTGCATTGAAGATATTTAAGTAACCAACATATCATTAATCTTAAACGATCAGTAAAACGGATGTACAACTATAATTTTAATCCCAATGCTACATTTTGTAAAAACTAATTAGTCACATCAGCTTGTGAAAAACACGTAAAGCGATCTTCCTCCACCGTGTCTACTTTACTAAATACACCGGATTAAAAACAAAACAAGCACATGACGCCCGGGGCGTAATATATTCTGGAGGGGGTCTTGCTGAACACCCTGTATACACAACAGATGTGGCGGATAAATAAACATAGCGACAGACGGGACCCTGTTAGGATGGAAATGCGTTGTGATTGACAACAGGGGCTGGTTGCCGGGCAACCCCCTCTACTCCCTCCAGCCACTCCAGAGAGCGGAACGTTCGGATTATTTACAGAAGCGGCGTTAAAAAAACGTGCGAGTAACAAACTAGACTTGCGTGTCTGACGTCACGGTGGGCAACGGACGAGGATTGACGGATGAACGGGGGTAATGTAAATCGAAAAATGCTCAAGGTATGTTGACAATATGAGAGATTACTGTACATTTTTCAAAAAAATGATCGGTTCTTAGTTTATGTGTCACTATAACTATTTCTGAGTGGACTGCAAAAAGGCATCAGGATGACCAAAAACTCTACATTATGCAAAGTATGTAAGATTTCAATGGTTGATCATCCTAAAGAAATATGCAAGTCTACTTTGTATGGAGGGATTCCTATGGTAGAACCATTCTCTCTAAAAAAAGTGATCAATTGAACATCAGTATCAAAATTCCATAGCAATCTAACTATTATAAAATTGAGGTGGTGTCTGTCTGTCTGGGCAGCTGTCACGACTGAAAATACTAAACCGATACAGGCAAAATAAAGCACAAAGATGGTCCACATATCTAGGAATGTCATAGGCCTATTCACTTCCCTGAGATCCTCTCGGGCTACGCCTCTTGGATGTGCAAAGTTTTGAGGTGAGGTTTTCAAAATTAAATATTAATTGGTCTCCATGGAAGCATGAGAATATTCAAAATGTTTACCTTTGCGTTGACATTTTAATGTAAACAGTCAGAACTGTCAAATGATCATTTCACAATTTCAGACAGCTGATCCAAAGAAATTAAATACCATATTTTACACAACTATGTGGTAAGACTATTTAATCTAAACCTTTATGATGGATTATTTATTCTAAATCTATTTCAATGATAAGGAAATAGTTCTTCCCGTTGCGAAGCTCGAGTACAGCAGCTCGTCCTGTATACAAAAGGTTGACAATTTCCCAACAGCACTGTTTACTGTTTGACATGTTTACATCACAGACGTTGAAGGTGAGCACGTGACGTCACTATTGCAGGAAGCCACGGTGATCTATTGCCGAAATTGTTGATATTAAGCTATCAAGCGATGCGTATTCACTGCAAATCAAAGTGAAACTTCCGTCCGGTGTTTTGTACTCGTGTCCAACGTCAGCGATGTGTGGTGGACAGGTTGGCGAAGGAAACAGCTGTCACTGGACACGGCACGCGACTGAGGGTGTCCACGGGTAATGTAGGAAGTCGTGGTCTGGACATCCTAGAGTCTCTGGAGCGAGGAGGTTTAAGACGGTGACACACTATCGATCTTTCCCCGGATCAAGACCCTGATCCGAGCAGGGAGAAGGGAGCATCTTCGATAGTGTGTCAGGGGTCCGTACACCGATCCAGACGGCGAACCAAACATCAGGACGAGCAGGGAGACGAGCGCTCTGGAGGCGGGTTTTTGGTGAAAGGATCGTTACGATCGTAAAGATCGTTACGATGTGCTGACTTCGAAGTGATGTACGATAGTGTGTCACGGTATATTTGTGCCCCGTACGCCGTCGCGAGCGCCGCACCTAGCGGCTGCCTGCGCTAGGTTGATAGTTCTAATTTAATATGGCAATTAAACTCTTTAATTTATAAAATGATTAAATGTTGGGTAATGTTTTGCCATTATATATAATTAGCATTTTTGTTGTAATTTTGTGGTTTGTTTGGTCAAGGTTGAAATATTTTATAAGTTGAAACCGTTAAATCAATGATGTCAATAATGTTAAACTTGGATTAAGTAATTGATGTTATACTTAAATTCTTTCAAAATTAATATAAACTATTATTAAAATGATTACTCTGTAACATGTTTTTCCATGTTTTATTACTGTTTTATTATTACTGAGGGCTCTCACTCACACACGTTCTTAATCTCTATCTAAACTCCCTTTTGCCGCGCTCGGTAGAATTCGTCTTGGTCTTGTTCGGGGAAATGTTCGGATTTAAATTTTGGTGATACAGTACCTCCCTTCTCCTTTCTCATTCCTCCCTGCTCTGTTCGGGGTCTTAATCGGGGAAAAGATCGATAGTTTGTCACCGCCTTTAGTGTGGAAGACGAGTCAATGGGTACAGAAGTCGTGCTGTCTTGGCATCCTAGAGTCCAATAGCCTATAGACTCGGGATCAATAGTCAAGCGACTGGCGAGAAGTTTTATCGTCCAAAATAGACGAAATCCATTTAGACTTCCGACTGCGATGCGATCCAATTTGAATAATAGTTCTCGTAATGGAAAGATTGCGTCGAATACAGCGAACGTGAAATGCTCAGCCTTCTGTGGAAAATGATTTCCCCGAGGAAATTACTCCGCTTTTGATTATGGTTTTATTGTTGATCACGTGGCGAAACTAATCATAACCTGTGAGAATTGTGATTTCCATGTTGTAAGGTGAGTTAAATATCGGCTGGATTGTAAGTTTTGTTGCTAGAGGTTTATTTAAATAAAATCTAACTGGCTGAATGTATTATCCCTTTGCAACATTTAAATAGTATCTCATAAGTATAGCCTATGAGGATGTTTAAACTGTTTTAAAAATAAAAAATAAAAGTGCTATTACAATATCTAAAATTTGTATTTTAAGAATCTTGATAAAGAGCTTGTGGGTAAGTGTTGAATTGGGAAATATTACCGAATTGTTTCATCGAACCTGCTAATGTTATATGTATTTGGAAGCATACAATTTTATTCGAGATCAAGCATAATTAAATTTTTGGGACTGTTGTGTAAACAATCTCATAATCTTATACAAAATAAGTTGTATTTTCCAAATAGGCCACACTTTACTAGCACAGTGTCTATTGTAATACTATTATTTTATTTGACTAGTTTAATCAGCGCAATCAGTTAAAGAAAACCAAATGGTGAACATTTATAGGCATGCACTGTGGATGCGATACTCCCTGGTGTGGATTAACGCACTAGTGAGTACTACGACTATCCGCAGTACTATCCTGATAATTAGACCAATTCGTTAATACCAAGGCGAAAATGTGGTTTGGATTCCGCTATAAATAGTAGGTCCCTTGTGGGCTATTAGTTAACAGCTGTGTCTAAGGAATATGTCGGCCTTAAACAAGACTACAAGATTAGAAATAATCAACGTTTGCAGTAAACACAAAAAGTGGAATAATAACTTTGTATTAATAGTCAGTAAAAACTTCTAGTACAAAACTGAACAAATGATTAACCAGTGTAAATAAAACTTTGAAACCACGCACTTTATTATTCACATAACCATTTTTTTACAACCTCATCTAATTTTACTCCATAGCAACTTATATAATATTTTTCGATAAATGGAATTACAACTTACCACATTTGTCTCCGCAGTAATAGTGTTAGGGTTGTGCTGTGGTGCTAGTGGGTGGGGGGGTGATTAAGCCCAATATTGCCGCCGCTCGATTCGTTATCAATCGTAAACAATTTGCCGGTCTTTGTCATTAGCCGATGGCGCAATAATTCCATTGTTAATACGAACGCCGCCGCGCCTTCGGCTAAATCGGTTAGGCGCTATTTTCCAATTTGAAAGTGTTATGCCGCTTGTGATATATTTTTTCAATTTACCAGGGTCATTATTTTTGGGGTTGCATTTAAGAAACTGTAGCACGATATGATTCAAGTAATCCTACATTGTAGTACGAGCTATGTGTGTCTGTCTGTAATATCGTAGACAAATATTCCATTTGTCTATGGTAATGTATATCTCGAAATCTAGCGGAAGGATTTTGACTAAATTTAGGAAATTTTTATGGGATAGCCCTAAAAACGTGATTGGCGACAGCCAATCCCTCAGGAAAATTCGTATTTCGCTACACAACTCATTTGTAAAAGTAAAAATTTAACATTGGCCTTATAAATTGCCAAGTAACTATGTTGGTAGAATAAAATAACAATAGTAAACAAAAGAGTTGAAACGTGTGTTTATAACAAGCCATCTACAGTATACTATCAAGTCAAAGATACTAGCAAATTATAAAATACAGTACAAAGTGATAATACTAAAGATGATTACTCAATATAGGAGAAAATAGAGCAAGTCAGTGTTGAAGAGTGTTTCGTGTTGGTGCTGTTTGAGTGCACTGGCGTCAATTCAATGTTTCACTCTTGTAAAGTAGATTTTACAATTTGTATACACTCTTTTTGATATTTTACATAACTTGGACGGGTGCTGTATTGATAATGAAATGAAATTCCACCGGAACTTAAATAATAAAATCCAAAATTTAAAAACGTGAGTTTCCTTTATATTGTTTTTACTACAGAAATAAACCATAACGAGCCATGGCTCAGTCCCCAGGTACTATAGAAACCAATTAACATTGACTATTAAATAGTTATCAACAGTCATGCTCTATCCGACTGGTTTTAATGGACTACTACTTGTATGTCATTAGGTATGATAAATTTTATTGTAGCTTAACTTGATTATTTGAGACACCTTGTCTTAACCATAATATGTACCTATAAAAGTTGTATCTAAAGAAATTTACTACACATTGTGTTGGATGGTTGATAAGGATATTATTCTATCCAAATAAATTTATCTAAGTCGGTTGTTCTTTACTTTTAAAGCCATTGACACAAGCCAAGATGTTGTCATATTACGGTAGGTCAAATGTAAACCTATTAAGTGGACGCTAACAAAATATCATGTTTTTTACATTAAAGAACAAGTAACATTTATTTTCTTACAGTTTAAAATTAGATTTAACTTTAGTTTTTACACTTTAGGATTTTAAAAATATCCCATGTTGCATAAACAAACAAGTACTAAATCATAAATGTACTAAATGTGAAAAGTGTTAAATTTATTTAATAAATAACTTACAAGGATATAAAGTAAATTTAGGGATAAAGTTAATTTTCTTATACGTATATCTCATTATCTGCAAAATCATTATTTGCTTATAGATTTATTAGGTATAAACGTTTACACTGTAGAATAAACGTATAAATAAATGTATACGTATTAATAAATGTATAATTTGTCTTAAAATTATACGGGGTGTCCATAAAAAAAACCTTTCAGGACTTTGGTATATGATTCCATATACCAAAGAAAGAGACAGGCCAATTTATTTGTTTTCTTAACATAGATCTCTTCAAATTTAATATACATACCACGTATTTTAAACATCAATTAGAAAGTTTTGGAAGATAACAATTTATATGTAGCCTATAAAAGTCAAAATGGCTGATATCTGGGTAAATATGTGTTTTCGGACATACCTTCGTAATTATGTATTTTTTTTCTTTCTTTTAGAATGAGGAATCATATTCTCCTGTATGCAAAACATTATCAGAGAAGACATTGATTTGATGTAGTATAGCATAGATGTTGTTAAACAATAATATTGAAAAAGGTAAAACCAAAAATTTAGTATTTTTATCCTACCAGCTTGTCATAATTAAACTTTAACACCCTTACATATTTTGCAAACTTTAATACATCCAGCCATCTAAATAAAACACTTAATTTACTACTCCTATAAAATATAACAGGAAAAACATAGAAATCGTGCACGCTTGACATTCATTCCAATTTTTACTTTTGGTGAACATCATACAAAACATGATTGGATAAGAAATTAATTTCATTAATAACATAGACTAGGTGAAACCCGTCGAAATCGACGGTTACTTTCAAGGCTTACGCTAATTCAACTAACTGCGATAAATTGATTGATATTATACATATTTTGAGCATTTAGCATTGTTTAAAGAGTAATAAGTGTAAAAATAATAATGATATTAATTGCGATAGTTTCCAAATATGGTTGATAATTCAATGAATAAAATATTTCCCATACCGTACGTCATCGGAGTTATTATTAGTATGTTATCTGCTATCTCTTCCTTTAGAAGAACCTTAAAATAATATTAAAATCGTATTGGTGGATCTTTTGTTTAAAGACTTCCGTGATTTCACCAGTGTAATGCAGATTAATGTATGATTTTATTTGAAAAAAAAGCAATAATTGTAAAAGTAACTGTGGATTTACCACTGATTTCGTAATAGAATGTTATATTGCAAAACATGACGTAAATACAGAAGTAAATCAATATCAGAAAATAACATTGCAAATACCTCTTTTGAACAATTCAGTAACTCCCAATAAATGTGTGTTGTTTAAAACACAATTTTAAAATTAACAGCTGTTTCATAAAAAAGTATTATCCACATGGCCATGATGTAAACAAATCTGTGGAGGGATCTTTAAAGGCTTCTGGGGCAGAGCCCTAAGCGAATTTACTTCGTTTTTCTTTTGATAACTCATCTACAGACCAATACCTTTCTTTGGACACCTCTATCAAGTTTTTACGCCCAGCCGTTCTCTTAAATTAGTGGAGACAAAGTTTCCAATTAAATATTTAGATTCCCCCATGTTAATCTTATGGGAGAAAACCCAACTTTCATGGAAGATCCTGCCCGAACTAATAAAGATATCAAAAAACGAAAAACACTTTGAAAAACTACAGATCAGGGCCATTGTTTTGACATTTTAATCATAAAAATCGGTCAAAAAATGAGGGAGGAGTTCTGTTTACAAAAGTCGGCTTAGCGTATTATATATATAGACTAGTGGCCTGTAGGGGCCATAGCCCTTAATTTAGACTACAATAAAAAACCATATATAAAAAGACAAATATCCTAAATATGTTTCTAAAATTATCAATTTTATGTTACTTAGAATTAACAGTGTTTCTTGTTTTATATCTTGGTTTTCCTTCCGTTGGAGTCGTATATTAGTTGCTTCTAATGTGTCAATGAAATAGCCTACAATTGTTAAATAATGATTAAATCAATAACACAACATATTACAAATGGAAACGTGCACACGGTTGGCCTGAGCCCGGAGAGCGACGAATCAGAGCTGAAATCATACAGCGAAACATTGCACTTCTTTTCTAATTTAAAATTGAAGATTTGTTTTGTAATCTTACGAATTCTGTTATAGTTTCCATTTTGAAAACCAAATGTAAAGGTTAAAACTATTATTAATTATTATGAAGGCAACTCCCCATTTGGCGGTGGTAAGTCAGAAATAAATCTAAGAATTTGTCCCTCAATTTTAAGACAGTAAGGCCCATTTCCCGGAATCTCTTTTTGTGTAGCGGAAAGCAACGCAATAGCCATTGCACTGTTGTACTGACTTATGGTTTTTATGAAGTTCGAATCATGTAAAAACAATTAGTTCGTCATTTACTTGTGCTTGTGGCATGTCCATTGTGGCAACATGCGTTGTAATGTCCATCTGGGGCCTCCTCTGCAAAGTGAAATGCGCCACAATGCATAGATTGTGAGAAACAACTCAACTCATTTTCCAGCGTTCTTCTAATTAATACAGGTTGTAAAACAGCTTTTAGATTTCTTTCACAGTTAGGCCCTACATGACGTTCTCTCTTGCATTTCTTAAGTCTGTTGAATTCCTGGACACTCTTCCACGGCTTGCAGGTCTTCCCCTACCCTGTCTAGTTACTTCACTCATTATAATACCCCCGCCGCAGCAAACCTGCAGACTAAGCGAATTTCCATTTGCCTGATTGGATTTAGACTAAAATGTCTCCTTAAAAATATCACATTTATTCCCTATTTAAATAGAATCAGTTTAACACATACTTAGGTTTGCTGCAACAGGGAGGGTAAAATTTTTTTTTATGTAGGCCTAAAATGTTAATAGTTGGTAAGAAATAAAAACATTTTCCAAATTTGGGCAAAATATGTTAATAAACAAGCACACTACAACGGTTTACTTATTCTCCATAAGAATAACATGGGAATTTTAAATTAACAATTTTTTGGAATTTTCTCCGTAACCATTAGGCGCATTATAACGCTTCAATATACTAAATTATTTGTTTTTTTAAGCTCTACAAAATAGTTTGGAAAGAAATTTCAAAATTTTATGTTTTTTGGGTCAAAAATAGGGAAAACCCATTTTTACCCCATAAAAGCCCCCATAAACCCCTGTTCCCATGGTCCGATCATGCTGGTTCACGAACTCATTCGAACAAACGTAGGTTTACACGTTTGTACCAAATTTCATCAAAATCGGATCATTTTTGCTCGAGTTATCGCGCTAACGGACACATATATATATAAATATATATATATATATATATAAATATATATATATATATATGTGAATTTGAACGGATGGTGTTTTTGGCCTCTAGGGACCTCAAAACGAAAAAAAAATCGGTTCCGGGTCCAGGTCTTACCATGAGTACTACGGTAATAGCTTATTCCCTATATGGGAAATTCGCTAATATAAAAACGGAAAACAAAAAAATTAAACACAATTCATTTTAAAACATTATTTACCAACATTGACTTTCGGAATAAATGTAAACATTGCAAATAAATAAGTAACAGCTGATAGAATGCAGACGTTTTTCATTCCCCATGCATTTCTTATGGTGGATATTTTACGTTATATCTCGTTTTCTGGTAACTTTATGGGAATTCTGCTATTTTTCCCGAGTCCCTGGGGTTAAGACCTTTAATTTAAGACCTTAACCACTTTTCTGCGACTTACCAGACGTCCACAATTTTCTGGTAAAAATTTGGTCTTACAGAATTATATATATAGATGTCCAACAATATTGAAAAAGGTAAAACTGATAATTTAGTACAACAGTGATCACATAAAAACGATATTTATCCAACTTCGGCAAAATTAAACTTTGACAGAGATTTTTTGCACCAGTCTAAATAAAACACTTAATTTACTACTCCAATAAAATATAACAGGAAAAACATAAAAATCGTGCATGTTTGACATTCAATTTTTTACTTCTACCTCTATTCGCTATAATTGATTCCAACGATGTGTACGTAGTTAATTAGTAATTCCCTATGTACAATTATCACCGGTAATTGCTGGCCAATTAGTCTCAACAATGCGATAATTAATTAACAAGCCAGAAGGACAGTAAAGTCGCAAGGTTTATCTGACATCGGCGTTTTTGCCCCAAAGCAATTCCACAGCTTGATCACGATAAATGGCGCGCTGATATTCCACCCCTAAAAATGGCGGGTTTTCGCGCCCGCGCTTTTTACAAGGGTGTAATCGCTCCCGCATCGACCGCCGTATCAATTAGGCTTGTTATCCGAGACATAAATACTTGTGCCTGCCAATACCTGAGATTGGCGTGTCGTGTCTGACGGCGATATCGTTACAAATTGTTTCCCCAAATCCGGCCCAGTGATGGACACCTTTACAAGCCGATGTGTTTGAGTTGGGATTTGGCTGTGATTTATCTCTTCGGGCTTTTTAAGTTGAGAGTTTTCAAATGTTTAGCTGACCCGGCGAACTTCGTAACTTCCCAAGCTAAAATGCGTTACTAGCTGACGTGATTTGTTGAGTGATAAAATTAATTGTAAATGTTATGTTTACTACAAAAATGGTAAAAAAATTGGGTTGGCCTTTAGTGTTAAACTCAAATAACATGCATTTGATATAGGAAAATTAGGTTTTTTGTTATTTACACAAAACCTAAAAGAGATACGAAGTAAGTGTAAATTACAAAGTTTTTAAGAATAAAAAAACCTATAAAATGATGTACCACTTGACATATGTTGCTATTTGAAAATTTTGAACGATGGGCATTTGCAAATTTTCAAAAATATTTTTTTTTTAATTTTTATTATAAAAACCGTTACTTGTAGCATATCACAGTAAAGCTGATTTCATAACGAGTAAGAAAGTTCAACCGGAGAAGGGCTAAGTGCATTGGTATAGGAAACACTTATAAATATTGTAAAATGATAAATTTTATATTATTTAATGGCATGCAAGTTTTAAAATTTGCAAACACTTATGTATACTTGTTTGAAATTGCCACTTTCATATCATAAGGAAATTCTGTAAATTGTATGTTATTAATAGTAACACTACTCGGGTAAACTGAATGTTTTGACTAATGGTAAAGACCTAAGGTAGCACCACATTTATATCTTTTAAAGACTATAAACAACAAATACTCATATTAAAGAAACTCTAATTTACAAATTTACTTTTTTGGTCTCACAAAAGTTCAACTATCGCCAATCTATAGCCATATTTTTTTTTAAATAGATGAGTAATAAATTAGACAGCTCCACGATAAGGTCCATCCCTTGTCTGTTTATCAGCCATTTAAATGTACGCGTGTGTGCCAGGGGTGGGTGATTGTAATGGGCCATTTACTCGGCTAATCCCCTCTCGTCACGGGCCGAATAAAGGGTTGTTTAAGATGTTTAACCGTGTCAAATATTTTGACTTATCCCCCTCCCCTGACGAATGGGATTGCGACGAACTGCGGTGTCTAGACTAGGGGATCAAAATGATAAAGGCTCTTTGTAGCTTGATTTCACAGTTAAACTATCTATAAATCGTTTGGGGTGATTTGTGTCGTGTGAAATTTAAGGGATTTGTTTAAACTACTGTATATAGATAGTAGATGTTTGAGTATACAAATAATTCTGTACAGTTTAATAAATGCTGTAATATAATATTACAATTTAATGGTGTGCAATGCTAAGTATGTAGGGAAAAAAGTTTTTCATTCTGCGAATTTTAGATGATTGTCACAAATTAATCAAGACCTCAATAAAGAGTTTCGGTAGTTTGTTTTTATATAATCGTTGAAACGTACATTGGTTTTAAGAGTTGCATTGCTTGGAAAACCTTTGGTTAACATGTCCTACAGTATTTAGGCAAGTACCTTTGATTGAAATAAGTAATAGGGCAAATAATCTGTGCCGATAAAAGATACTATATTTAATAAATTCTGGAAAATTTTGCATATGGACCGTTAAATCCAATTTTAATTTTTCCTTATGGTAAAACTCTTGGATATTTCTCTGTGTAGGCCTAATAGCATCCTAGTATGGTAAATTATGTTTAGAGAATATTTAAATTGATACTAAACTAACATTTTAAGATTATTTTGGATTAAATTGTTAAACTTATTTTTAAAGGATAAGACAGGAAACTCTTGTCTTGTTCAGCCCCGCTGTAGACCATAGAAAAGTAATAAAAGGCGTTTTTAGTTAGAAGGCTGAAGGAGGACTCTCCAAGACCTGGGATTTGATTTATGTCATTAATATTAGTTGTCGAAATTGATTGTAACGTATGTAATTCAATGGTGAATAGATAATTAATTTACACTACGTAGGAGTGCGTATATTAACGCTAAGGGGACTGAATGTTGAGTGTTGCATGAATAATAGCTTTGCTGATTATGATCAGCTTAACACCTTAAAATAACACCTGATTCAGTTTAGAGCCATCATAAAATATCTCGACTTTGCTCAGGATCGAGCCTGCAATCTTCCAATACTAATTGTAATATTGGTTAGCACTAAAACCACAGGGCTACAATCATAGTATAAGTTTTGCTTTTTCTGCCTGGATTCCAAATCTTAGCTTAGCCGGTATGCTAAGAAAATGATAACCTATTTGAGTAAAACATTTGTTGGGCAAACCATCATGAATTGTTTACGCCTTTATATTGTTTATGTATCAATAGTTCGTGGCCTTTGTTGGATTGTTGTATTGTGTTGTTTTGTTGTATGTTGGTAACGCATTAATGTCCTTATTTCTCAGTGTTTCACGGAATGGACAAGAGCACCTTTGATACTGAAAATGTCAACCGGAATAAAGTGTTAAATGGTGAGGTTGAGGTAGTACTTTAAATACGTTTAAGTTAACCAATGTGGAAAGTAACTTTCAATTATATGCCTACTTTAGGGCTACGCTTCATGGATATATAAAACATTTTTAAGTTTAATCATTGGACATATGGACCAACACGATCCGGGCGACATTTAATTGCGAAGCATTTATTTTGGCTTGAACTGTCAGATACTGTATTTGCGAAGGTTTATATATAATAGTTTTGCCAGCATATCTGCAAATATGTAAACTAATTGCTGCTCTTAATCTTAATATAAGAAGGTTTCAACTGACTACTATAAGATCCCCGTGCGTAGAACGGTTACACAGCTAGTCATAAGTATATTTCGATCCTGAGGAAAGTCAGTTGAATTTTAATGGTTCGAAACTGTACCCAGCTGTTCTGATCATTGGGCTTCAAATAAATGATCCTGACTAATGAAACAGCTGATCTTAGTCGGCAACAAAGCTGAACGCTGAACAGATCATCTCACATACCACACTCATCCTTCGCCCATTTTAGGGTTATAATACACACCTATAAAAAATAGGTGGCGTCCCCATCTCAATGATTGATTATTGATAATACACTGTTTTTGTCAGCACTTACTGTGGGCGGGCATTAATTGCGCCAACTGACCTGAGTCAGGTAGTCGGGTATTCCTGAATTGCGGCAACTACTTCTGGGCACAGAAGACATGTCCTGAGAACCTCCCGATACGTTCCTTGACTGCGCCAAGTGCCCCTCTTTGACTTATTTAATTTAGTATGGTTAGGTTAGGTTAAATTAGGTTAGGTTTGATTAGTTTAGGTTAGGATGAAACGTAAGCTAGGACATTCCTTCCGCCGGTAACCTCACCCCGACCTGGCTACCGAACCTTACTGAGTGTTTTGTTACATTTTGATTTGTAAAAGTACAAGTGAACTTTTAAAAACCCCTCGAAGTACCGACCCCTAGCCGGGCCTACCCCTCTTCCCTGAGGATACTCTCGCTTCGTTCCACCCACTGACCACAGATTGCATGTTCTCCCCTCTATATTTAATTGATCTATTCATTACCATCTAAATGTCCCGCCATTGTAGTACTGTCACTGCTGCAGGATTATTTTACTGCCTAATCTGTCTAAGCTCTGTTTCAAAGTCAACACCGCCAGCTTGTCCATGATGTGTGGTCCAAGTTGTTGCAGACAGAATTTCTTTCAGCTTTTGTTTCTAAAACGAAATAGGATATTTGACTAGTTATGTGAATTAAATATCGGAATTGACGAATTTTTCTAAAGGTACGCACGATAACTCACTAAAAAATGGCCCAAAGAGTTTCCTTCAATCATGGACATGCATTTACTTATTCAATTCAATTAAAATTCGCCAACTTTGCAGATTTGTCCAATCTCGCTTTTTTAAGTAAATCTGTCCCGCTAAGGTAGCCTAGCCTAAAGAACTTTGGTTAGGTGTGTTGGTCTGCAGTTAGCGTCGGGGACTTCGGAATGAAAAGGAGTCCGATCACAACATAATATCCACAGAAATATTGATCTGGTTGAACTGCTTTCCCTCCAAAGCTTTTAATTTTTACAATTAATTACAGAGCGTTACTAGTGCTGAAACAACAAAAGTGTGACTGTAAACTGTAAACTATTTAGTCCTTTTAAATCAAGATTCTGTTCTATGGTACCCCTTGAGTCCTAAATTTGCTAATTCACAAATATCAAACTGATTTATTCATGAGACATTTCAAAGTTTTTTTTTATTCCTGAGGTTCTGTTCAAAAAATATCTACACACTCTGAAAATCCCATAATTTTCAGATGTTGTAATAAGCAGAGGTAAAGTCTTTGGTGTTTTACTTTATACTACTTCTGTAAATATGAATGAGCTAGCTTTTACATTACTCCTTCGTGACCAGTCAAGTGATTCCAATTTCACAGTTGTTTCGTGCACACCTTTGGTTGTTCTGTCCTGAAGACGATCCTACACTCCAGAAACTCCATAAACTACATGATAATGTGGTAGACGTATCCCTACAGTGTTCTTCGGCTACAATGAATGAACCTCCTACCCAGCACATTACTCAGTGACCAGCGGTGCCCGGAAGCCCGCGCCCGTGAGTGTGTGTGCGCGTGTGGATGCCACCCCAGGGTGTCCGCAGCCGAGGATCCGCAGGGGGTCGGTTAGTCCACGGGTTATCCGCATTCATCACAATTAGTCATGTTTTTTGTGTTCAGCTTAATCCGGCCGATTTGAATGACGGTTCATTTTCATAAGTCCACACTGGGCGTGTTTGATTCACGATTGGTCACATTTAAAAGGTTTTGAGGCTTTTGGGAATGGAGAGTGCCGGATAATGGGTGGGATTTTATAATCAATTATTGCCCTTGGGTCGTGGGTACGGGTGATATGGGTGTGCGTTAGGATCAAGCAATGTTTTGGGTCTTGACTTTTGGGTTACTCGTCACCTTTTTGGAGTTTGAGGAGTAATTATATCGTTGATGTATGTGTGTCCTGGCTAAGTGCGTTTTCCAGGAGGAAATAAAACTTAACACCATATTTACTTCACGGAGAAACCTTTCCTTTACTACTTGGTGTAATAAAAACTTAGACTCAAAGGATAGCCGATAGGTCGATAGTTCTTGAATGAAATTGAGACTTGCAGATTTTAAGACATAGGATTTTCTAAGGTTGTGTTAATTTTTATGGTGTGACTGTTGAAATGAAATGTTAAAATAAAATAGTAAGCAGTCCACATTTTACTACTTTGCAGACGTTTCGACACAAAATCGATTCGTCCAATTAAACTGTTGCATTACTATCCGAATGTTTAAAGCCAAGTATTAGCTGTAAAACTTCTACATCGTGAATCCCATCAGACGTATCTCCACCCAGGACTATTTCGACTGGAGATTATTTCGTGTACGAAGCCTACTATTTGTTTTGAACAATGTTTTCGTGTCAAATAAAACGTCAGTCGGTGCTTACATCGTAATCTTGCTGTCAGGGTGACGACGTGGCCTCGGGCTCGCCTCGTAATTAATGTGCACTCGCCGACTGACCTGATGATGGCCGGCGTTCCTTGTAATTCGAAACGTTCCGAGTGATGCGGACATAATGTGTTTTGGGCCTAAATGAAATCTTAATGATGCTATCATGGAGGAAGTTAACAAAGCTTCCGTCAAACTGAGGTTGTAGGTGTTTAGTTTGGGATGTCAAATTCATTGTATTTGCATTTTTAATTTTGTATTTATTTGGTTTACAGTATGCATAGTGATAACTTGGTGACGTTCTTTATGAAGTTATTTGGACGATGATGAATAATTTTTCTAGCTCACATAGTGGTTGTATATTTTAATCAGCAATGGTATAGTTCACAATGTTATCATTTCCGTTCAGATTGATTAGGTTGTATGTAAATTAATTTAAACTTCACATTCAGCTTATGGATGTAGAAAGAGTCCTGTACTTGGCGAGGTAGAATTACACTCATTAATCAAAATCAAATCAAATCAAAATCATTTTTATTTCAGTAAGTAATACATTGTTACAATACTTTGTCAGTATCAATTTTATAGTAATGCAATTAGTTAGTTATGTTAAAATAATATACTGACTTAGTAATTAAATATGAAATGCCTCTCACATAGGCTACTGTCCGTGCGTGAGAGATTTCCGCTATCAGGAAATATCAAACATCTATAAATACATTGGTTAGATGAAAAGGTCCAACTCTAGAATTCCATTCTTTGAACACATTCAACTATTTGTAAAAACTGGAACGCAGTTACTGAATCATCTCAAAGATAACAGACCATGTATTTATAATACATGTAAACATTTTTTGCAGTAACTGCGACACTTATTTTTTTAAATTTGTATTTCTATGAGTAGCCTATTACTAATAACACTCAACTCACAATCCTACCCCTGGTAAAGATTTTCACAATTTCATTCACACTATGACTTGAGGAATCTTCAAACGAAGCGGTTTTGTTGCCACCTAACTGTTACAGCATATAAATGTGAAATAGGACAAACATTGCTCAGAAAACTCAAGGACTGAAGGACTGACGTTACAAGAACTTTCCAATTCACAAGAACATCTGTTATTTAAAGAGTTGAGACGTCAGACAAGCGACAGACGAAGGAAACATTGTCGACGCGACTTGCAGAACTTTCAACTCAGCCCTCGAGGCGTATTAAATAAATCAGCAAGAGCAGGTAATGCGGCTCGTCAGTTATTCAAAAAGTTTCCAACTTGCTGGATAAGGAACGACGGATCCTGAACTGCTGGTTGACACGGGAACGACGGACGCGTGAATCGACGATGAGGGTTGTTCGATATGCAAGTTGCCGCTCCGAAGACTACTGCCTTTTACGGCGTTTCCAGCTTTTGCTATTTTGTGACAGGTTATGTTTTATGCCTTGGTGAACTTTTGCAAACATGCGTTAAATATGTAACAGTATACGCATTCGTCTAAATCAAGCATAGCTCTTTAGTTTACTACCTAAAAATTCTTCGCCTCATCCTCGGGAATTATTGCCTTTAAACGTCCAAACACATAAGCTAAAGGGTAATTCTTACTGCTATTATGTAATTTTTCTTTATACACGATTAAAATGAAAATCTCCTAATATTTTATTGCGGGGAATTAAACACTTTAGAGAAACCCGTGTCATTCATAAGTTATTAGGATGTTATAGAAACTTTGGAAGATACAATTCCAACTTCAAGTACTATCCAACCAGGAGAAAATCACAAGGTTACTTCGTCACCAATTTATTGATTCTTTAGTTAGTCCAAAATAGTATAAGGTAGCTTGCCAGAAGCGACTGTAATCAAAGTACTTGTAAGGTTAATCTTTTGATTATACTATAACGCAAGTAAAACCTCCAATTTGACTACAGCTACAACCGCATAAAAACACATTTTTAAGAAAAACAATATTTACTATCTGTGTTCTTTGACTATCCAATTTCCTAAGTGCCATAGACTGATTAAAAGACTCAAAGGTCGACTGAGGACTCATCAATAGTCTCATTCAGACAGAGGTTGTACAGAAGCCGCCCGAACACGCGATATTCCCGCCGGAATTGAATTTTAGCGGGAATCGTCACGCGAACGCCGATTAAAACGGAGCCATAAACACAAACGATAATCATCCTCGTGTCGTTTACTGTTTTTGTTATGCCACGACCGTGTGAAAGGTGGAATCGAACTCGAACTCGAGGGGAAAAATCCAGCTGAGAATGAGCGAAACTAGCAATTGTTTGAGGATGTGCTTTCCTTTGAAAATAAATAGGATTGCGTTTGGTAAACACTTTTTTGTAGGTTTTGATGTTATTTACGTAAAGGTTCTACTCATTCGGTTTAAGATTGTTTCGATAATACCATAATCACATGAGTAGTATTTTTTTTTACCCTTTTGTTCGAAAAAAAAAACTCCTTTAAAACGGGTTTGTGAATGTCAACTTGAGGATGCTTACTTTAAAGTAATGAAAATAACTGAAATCCAAACACTTAAATTTTCAAAAGCAACTACTTTTTTTAGGGCTTTACTTAGGATAATGTAGAATAGAATTTTCACTTGAAAACGGAAGGAGTTAATCCACCTCCAGAAACGTTGTGTAGTTTAAACACACAAGAAATGTTGGAAAAGTCTTATAGTAAGTATAATTCCACGAATAAAAATGTCACTTTTCATCAATTGATTTGACAATTCACAATCTCTACGAATATTCTTTGTGTGGACTAGGATGTAGATAATCATCTATATAACTAAAATGATCATGTTTCTGGAATCCGCAATACTCCATACATTTTCCCTTTATATATAAATATACTCCACGCCACATCCACATCAACCAGATTTGATTCCTCCATAAACTCATCTCTACCACAAGCTAGAAACGCCGGGAGAGCGCGATATAACTCAGTAGGAAGGAGGCGGCAACTCGTTGCGGTAGCCGGGTCGTTGGTTCTCCCGGTTAAATGAGGCTTTCACAAGTGTCAAACAGCCGGTTGGACAAAGGTAATTAGATGAGTGTAATAGAGGAGGCAGTACTAATAGCGTCTCAATTAGAGAGAAGCGTCGTTGTGCCAAGAGAGGCAGGCGTCCCGACGCGGTGACGATTTGTCAAAGTCCACCGCCACGCCGCGCTGCGACGCCTCTGAGTTATGGGGTATTGATGAGTCGATGGGCCTGGACGCGAATGTGATGTTCAGATTGATGAGTTAAGGATTAAAGAGTTATTGGCGTATCTAGGTGTTCTTGGCTTTGTGTAGTGCTCCTGATGCAACTGAAGATTGGTTGACGTTCAAGTTTACAGATCCATTAGTACTTGTGAATGAAAAGTGAGGCGAAAATCTTTATTAAGATTGTGACACGATGTATACGGAAAGCCTGCAGCACAATAACTCATGCAAATCGTATCCATTTAATTAGGAATGATACTCAAACCCGATAAAACTATAAAGGCATATTATTTATGTACTGTATAGGCCTACGCTACAATCATTTTAGACGAATTTGAGCGACGAGTCTTTTGAAATTTAAAAACAACCCATTACCCAGGGAGATTTGTTCAAGGTTATTTCGGAACAAGTTATCCAGTAGGTCACCTCTGGGATCAGAGTGTCTTTGAGAACAGGTGCAATTTGTAAATACCTTCTTTGTAAAACAGTGTGACATTCTCAACACTAATAGATCCCTCTGTAGGAAAATCCTATTCCAGACGGAAGATCAGGTGAAACTTGTTGTTAAACCAACTCAACTTCTTCAGCAAAACTTCGTGCTTATCCTGTCTCCCTGTTGCAGACGGATGTTCCCCACGCTGAGAGTATCCTTCACGGGTCTGAGGCCGGACCAGAGGTACGCCGTGCTGATGGACGTAGTCCCCGTGGACAACAAGAGGTACAGGTACACCTACCATCGGTCCTCGTGGTTGGTAGCAGGCAAAGCTGATCCTCCGGCGCCTTGCCGCCTCTACATGCATCCTGACTCTCCCTTCACCGGGGAACAGCTGAGGAAGCAGGTCGTGTCCTTCGAGAAGGTCAAACTCACCAACAACGAGATGGACAAGAACGGCCATGTGAGTATGTTTGATAGCTTTAGGAAAGCTCAAGGCACTTTCAAGGGATGGGTTTTGGTGCTGCTGAGTTGATCTTTTGAGATTACATAGTTTGAAAATGGTTGAATGGTTGATACCTTATACAAATTATGGTAAAGTTGACCTTTCTTGATCACTTTGGCAATCATGCAAGTCTACTTCTAGTCACTTGACTCGAAACTAAATCCACCTTCCAAAATTAGGCTTTGATTAAATCTAAATGACACACACAAAATTCTATGTAATACTTTTAAACATGCAGGAACTTCGAAGCATATTATATTTTTAAAGCAATCTTTGAATGGGAATAATTCATTTGATATGTAGCACGGTAACTACATTTCAGATTAGAGTTTCCAGCTCAGCAAATAGATTCCTTGTTTGAGAATTTGTTATTTGGTCAGTTACCAAGATAATCAACCAACAAATCGCCTTACCAATTTAAACAGACTACTTTTCTTGCAAAATTATTTTGTTAGCTTCAGAAAAGACTCTTAACACCTAAAAGTAGTACCTACTGTAGTACTTTGGCAGAATACATCACCAATTAAAACCCTATATTGCCTAGTCAAGTTTCGATCCCCCGAAATATTTATGCCGCAAACAAATTCGCTTATATGGAGTTATGGTTTTCACCCCAGTCGTTTTTCAAATATCGGACCACATGTAGATATCCAAAATGCATCCGGAAACCCTAAGGTGAATCGTAACTCAAGTCAAAATACGGCAACTCCCAATCGTCCCCACAGGGCATAAAATTTTACGGGCCCTCCATATGTATGGCGGGGCCAATGCAATGCGGCGGGTAAGCTACGACTTGATGTGAATCTACTCGTTTTACTGATATCAATAAATGTTTGCCGGCCGACATTTTCAGACATCTGATTCAGAAGCGCATCGCCCGTCTTTATGCAATCGGCCTCGTCAAGTTTTACGATTATGCCTGTCGTTCTTTCTTCGATTCGGTGTTTACAAACGCTCGGTGATCATGTTGGCAAATCCACGATTATGGCTGATAGGTTTTATGATTCAATCCTAATTGTTACCGGAATATATTGATTAAATGTACAGTAATTAGAACTAGGGGTTGTCTAGTGGTCGAAAACTCTACCAAATATATGCAATGTTTCTTCTTCACACTATTTCCATTTTCACCCGACTCTCTAAATAAAACATGTGATTGGAATTTCTTCCATTTGTGTTAATTTTCTGTTTAAATTTCGTCACCAGCATGGGAACCCATAAGGCCCATGTTAATTAAAAAAAAACAATTTTAATTATTTTGTTGTGGTTATTTTGAGCATATTTTAATTCATAAAGAGATTATGTAGATCTACAAAAAAAATGTTTCTAACATGCGTGGATTGTCGCTGCAATTCACACGAAAAAAGAGTTTGAGAAAAAAAATTTTCAAGAAACATGATTGCCTAGTATGAAGTTGTATTTTTAGAAAAAATATGTGTCAACTCAACAATTCCTGTACTGTATTTAAGCAATTTTATTAAAATTTTCCGTCTAAACTAGATATATTACGGACTTGTATTGACTTTATATACTCGTGTAAAAGTGTTCAAGTGTAAAATTGTTGCTACATATACTAGATTTATGTATGATTGTTTTTATTACAGTGTATTGTTCTACCATTTCTAATAATATAACGCCTTGCCCTACACACCGGGGGGTTTCCTATTCCGAAACTAAATTTATGGAAGAAATTTTGGTTTTTGAATTTGATAATATGTTTGTAAAGTGCTTTAGAAACAAATAATTGAATTACACTAAGACTAAAAGGGATATTTACTCTACTGTTTGTAGTGTATCGATAACACAAAGGATGATGGGAATATGACTAAAACTGCTCACACCATAACATTTTACAAATTTTGCTTGAATCTTAGAATACTATTTCAAAGTTATAATTTTTAATCACAAACTGGTAACGTTGTGTATTGTATTTTACTATTTGTGATGAAAATTTACCACAATAAACCTTTAAACAGCATAAACTGTTACTTACAATACAAAACTGATATGATCCACAACAGTTTAATATAAATTTCGTGAGATATAGAACTAAAGTGTATCTTTGGATGAAATTTGAAATGAATCTGTCATTCCATCGCTTAGGAAGATTAAATTACTGAATTTATCTAACGGACACAGTTTGCTATTTCAATCTCGAGTCCCTCTAGGTTTATAGGGGGACAGCCCACTTTTGTTCACTCAATCTTTGAATGATTTTTGGCATTACTATAGATAAAAAATACTCCCTTAGTAGATTTCCCATCCTTATGGAACAGCTGAACCAATTTTACTGTTAGCTCTGTCCGGTGTAGATGTCGTGTTTTTGTTTACTATTAGTTTCTTGTTATTTCAGTAATTTAAAATTAAATGAAATGCTTTATTTCCGTGAACATGACACATGTATGGCAAAAGTCAAATAAACTAATACTAAGTAAGAGTACTTAAAACTGCAACAATTACATGATTTGTTTGTTCCTGCAACACTCCGTGCATAAAAAACCCCTCGTTTAACCAAATAAAACTATCAAACATTACCAATAACTCGTCCATTAGCTATATAACCGAACAGTTAGGCACAAATAAAGAGAAACTAACCCTAAAATAATAGAAACAAATTGTAAACAAAACACGACATCTACAGAAAACCAGACAAAACTAACAATAAAATTGGCTTCAGCTGTTCCATGAGGATGGGAAATCTACTAAGGGAGTATGTTTTATCTATGTCATTACCTCCACTACTTGTTGTACACCCTCGTCCTCTGTCCACAGCTGGTGCTCAACTCCATGCACAAGTACCAACCCCGTATCCACCTCGTCAAGAGACACGAGGGGAGTGTCACCGCTGCCATCACAGACCTGGACACTGAGGAGTTCAAGACCTTCGTCTACCCGGAGTCTGTCTTCACCGCCGTCACAGCCTACCAGAACCAGCTGGTCAGTAACATGATAACAGACCTCAGTAAAGTGCAAACTATTACCTTTGACTATTCATATAACTAGGCATTCCCTCCTCGTGTTAAAGTTGTCACCAGTTTTTTTATCAAAATCATCGTAGTTGATGTGAGCCACCGACATATTGCGCTGATCTAATTTAATCGAATACACACACTTAACCAAGTCAAACTATTGGCAAGACTCATAGTGAGCTATAGCAACCATCAACTATCCAACCCATCAAATATGTTAGCAACAGCAAATAATATGGAAAAAATAATTTCAGACATTAGCGCATACTGTAACTGGCTCACACAACTAACTATGTTTTTTTTAATTAGCTACAGTTGGTACATATAGATGAGATGTCTACTATTATAGTATCCAAATCCTAATTAATATTTTCAAATATAGAAATGAAGCAGATGTGTTTAAGAAAAACGTTCCTGGCAATATATAATTATACGTTTAAGGTTATGTTTATTTTGCAGTCAATACGCACTATGCTGAAATACAGCAACACTAGCTATGTCTATATCATTTTCATTGTTGAACAGTAAAACAGCTGATTTAAATTATAAAAATATATGTTAAATCAACACTAGCGTACGTAGTGGGAAAATAATAGAGAACTGATTGAGAGCAAGGGAATAGCTACCGGTATGTGTGTATTAAGAGCGCAAAGTACGTCATTGCCGCTCGAGAACCGTAGATGACACGAAGCTTTTAGCTTGCTTATTAGTCTATTATGAAAATAATATTTTAATTTATTAATAAATTCACAAATAAAAAAGATGTTAATTTTCCACACTTCTACACTTACAAATGGAAGTTTTCCACAGCCATTGAATATGACTCCGCCTAGGAACTGTGCCGTAATTTAATTACTAGAAAGCTCGCGCAGCTCGTTTGGCAGTTTAAAAGAGTGTTTAAATCAATGTAGAAGTGAGAGAGAGCGAGAGAGAGGTACGTTAGTGTCGCCCAACGGCAGATTATAGAATACTTGATGTGAGCCTAATGGTGGCACGCATTAGCCCCAGTCGTGCAACATTACGCCACAAATAAATGTGTCGACTGATGTGGCTGGATAATTACCACTCGAAGTGTTGCCACCAACACGGTATTTCGGGAGTCAATAATTGACCTGGCATTCCCATATGATCAAAGGACACTGTTGATTGGTTGGGGGCTTTTACACTTTGCTTGTTGGCAACATTGCTGCCTTCAGTGTACTCTGTGGAGTACTAGTAACTTAAGTGTAAACAAGGAATATATATTTATCCATAATTATATTTAACATAAGTAAGTAGTAAATGAGTCTTCCTCCATACTTTTTATATATGTTAAATAGGGTATTAACTCTTGACCCCCACTAATTTGAACTGAAAATTTTTTCAAGCATTTTTTACGATAAAGCGTCGATTTTGATACTCTTTTTCAATGAAGCCTCCATATAATAAATATTAAGAAAAAAAACTGTCATGTGTTCGTGAATATCACTACTATCATTGACTATTTTGTATTAATAGTCAAAGCTACTATCCACACAAAATGAGCACAATATGGCGTTAAACATTTTCTTTCTAAATAATTTTTAAAATCCAGAAAATACCAATTCGTTTACAACTTTTCTATGCAAAGTGGCAACAAATAAATACATAGGTAAACTTAAAAATAATAAACATTCAAATGAAACTAACAAACAATTTGTGATTTACTGAAGGTTTTGCTTCCTTTGAAAATTACAGTCACATTTCGTTCTCACTCATTCCTTACGTCTTTTGGTTTAAAAACTACATAAACATATTTTTTGTAAATCGTCACAATCAGATCTTTGCATCTTACACAGAACTTTCCAACACAATCAACCCCCCCCCCCCCTCAACCAACTCCTGAATCTTAAACTCCTCCCAATAACATTTCTTGCAAGTTTGGAAGTGAGATCCGAGTGTTAATCCTTGCAAGTGACGTGTGACCTCCCCCTTGTGACTGTAGCGTGCTAGTCTGTACCACCAATGGTGGTCGTATATCGTGTGTCTGTCTGTCTGTCTGTCAGTGCAGCGTAGTAAATCAGTGCTACCAACACCAACACACCACAAGGTGTTACGTTGTCACTGTAATGATCACCACGTGGTGCCAACCGTCAACAGTTTTATACCGGGAAATAATCAGCTGTTAGGAGGTCCTGGGATTTGTGCATTTTTTCATATAATTTAGTAAGGATGGACGTGCTGTAATTTTTTTTTTTTCAGACTTATAAATGTAGCCATCTATTGCGTTTTTAAGCTTATTAGTTTTTTATTCATGTTTTGATGATTTTATCAGATCATTCACTAAATTCCTATGAAGGTGGTTCATGGTGGAATAAGTTGTCTGCAATGTTCATTTTAGCTTGGTATAGACATTTTAAAACCTGTAGATAGAGTGCATACTAATAATGTATCAGAAAATACAGTTATTCAACTATAAAAACAGTGTAAAATTGTTTTATTAAATGTTTTCATTTTACTGAGCATTTTGCTATTTGACGCAACAAAAGATAGTCCTTGTATCCAAATGTTAACGTCAATTGTTTGTGAAAGTTTCTTAAGTATAATGGGCTCGGTTAAAACAATATTAAATCGCACTGGTCATTTCTCAACACTCAACTATACTGTTCTGTAATATTTCAAGTCTAAACGTAGCACTATGGATGAATGAAAATTACTAAAATTCAAGTATATTGCAATATGATATATGCCAGTATCGCTCCAAGATTGAATTTTAACTGCTTTCGTAGAAAAAAATAACAGTAAGAATGTAGGCATTTTCTGTAGCGGACATTTAAACCACAGAAAACATAGGTACTATTATACTAGCGCCCTCCGCTATCCAACTTGCGGATTTCACCGATGTATCGAAAGTAACAGCCAACTTTGCGTTCTAGCTCTTAAAATTTAATTTTGTGACAATTATCTGTTTTATTGATGAATAAAAATATTGGATACCATGTTGAAACGGAGAAAATTTCCTAGACACACAAAATGAGGAAATACCTAATATCTTTTTCATGTAATTTAACTAAAAATCTTGTTTTTAGGGGATTTCGTTTAAAAATTAATTCCTCTAATAAGAAAAAAAACCAAAACTAAAAATGTCTATAAATCATTTTTTCCTAACTTAAACATAACATAGCCCCTAACCGACATAAAAAAATAATCTATATTCCTGATAGTCCGTTTCCACTTTTCACTCCACACATTTTGACCCTTCTAGCCATCATGATTGATCGACAGGAAAAGAGTTATAATTTGAGTCCAACAAGAGTTGCAAGTACAAACAGAAGTCAGCTGAGGGGCTATAAAACAAATACAAGCCGTGGGGAAGGCGTGAAGATTATTTGTAGGGGCCCTTGTCAATTAAGGGCGGGCGTTGGTGGTCCCCATAAATCTTTGAGTGCATTCCGAACATCATCTCGCGCCCCAGGCATCCGTAACACGACCTTTGGGAATAAAAGTTGTACTCTATGATGGATTGTGGTGTAACAGTTGGGAGAAGAAGAAGAAAATATACAGAGGCGTAGAGCACATTACTTGATCCACTATTCCTTTAATCTCTTGAAAAATACAAATTAAGATTACAGAGGTTAAAACATGCGATAAATTAATTACTTGTCAAGAAACTTCACTGTTTGGGTAAATACTCGCAACTAATTTTGATGAATATACTTCGTTATATTTTCTTGAAATGTTTTAAAGTTGGGGAAATTATGAATATAAATAGTAAAGAGAAAAACGTACACTACCCTACTGACCCCCCCCCCCCCAGATAGTCACCTTAATATTGCCTTCAGGAACAAAATAATGGTAAACATATTTAGTAGTGTTTTTGGATCAATGCTTTAGAACTGTTTTAGTATGGACAGTTTGCCATTGTCAGTTCATTCATACCGTGGTGCAAAGGGGCATTAATAAAATCTAGCAATTTCAATCTTCCAACAAATGTAGATAAAAAGTAGGGTTTTTGATCTATTTTCACACTTAGAGTGTTTATTAATGATTAATAACCTGATAGGTTTATCTTAATAGGTTCATAGTTCAAGTATTATCTGTTGCATGTATTTGGCACAGTTCAACCAGAAATACTGTGTATTTGTGTTAAGTAATGAAACCATCAGAAAGACGAACTTATACCAATGTACTAATTTCGTATATGCTATAGGGATTGTATTATTTGTCTATAGCTACGTATAATTATTCTCTATATTATGATGGAGTCAATCTAATTATTTTGGTAAAACAAAACTCAGAAAAATATAGGATCGTGCAGAAGAGAACAGAAAAGAACAGTTTTTACAAACGTATTAAAGAAAATTACAGTTTTAAAGAATTTACAGTTTTATGAAAAACTAAAACAGTATAGTACTTTTACTTAAAGGATTTCACTTTTAATATAAAATATCCAAACGACAAAATAGTTTCGTATAAATTTACAAGATACTAAAGATAAACTAATCTAATTAATCTAAAATAACTTAATTAATCTCGAAATCTTGTTCAAATGATTCAGATTGGTATTCTCTACAATATGTACTCTCATATTAAGGCAAATACCAATGAACTTCTTCATATTTCCTTGGTTTGCAGCTTAGGTACTCAAAACTCTGTTCATGGAAGAAAAAATATCATATACCATCTAACTTCAAATAAATTAAAAGATCTCTTGAAAAGACAATTATTTACGTTGCATACTTTCAAAGGGGAGAATAGGTTTCTTTTTCTCCGATACCAAAAGAAATCTTGACCTTATTCATGACAAGTACAAGAAAGAAAACGTGAATCCTTTAACCCTCTGAATTTACTAAATCCCCAAAATTTCGTGTCTCAACAATCAAACAGCTGACTAGCAGCCCCAGCAACAATGACCGTGTCATGTGATCTAGTCACTTACCTCACAGGTCCTAAGGGATGAACAGCTGATGTAGAAGGGTTGTATCTGTTGCGTGTACAGACAGACAGCGAAGGGATGGTCTACGCTCGTCCTCTGGGGAAATTAGTCTTGATTTGAATCTCGTTCCGTTTACAACTTCGAAATCGTTTAGCTCCAACACTCACGCGAGAGTTGAATCCGATTGAGAATTAAAGATTCTGTTATCTAAGTGTGGAATTCGGAGGTGGAGAAAACTGCAAGATGATATTTTGTAATTGGTTAAAATTTATTTGTCTTTTAAAACCATGACTGTTATGCTTAAAATGTTCAATTTGACGTACAAAAAATATGAGTAGAAAACATAGTATATCTTTTCGCTTGTGGAGATCTTGTACGACTTATAATCCAATACAATTTACATCGTAGTATATTTTCCCAATTTTGTTTTTGTAGTTTCTCTATTTTTTCACTTTCTGTCTGATTTTGTGTAGACATTTTTTTGACGATTTTCACTTTATATTTCATTGTTATGATAAACATTGGGGGGCCACCAGTTGACCGACAAGATACTTGGTCGTTTTGCCACTAGACCGTCTTTTTTAATTAAATAGATAAATACTGAAAACCAGTACGTCGATAAGTTATTTCATCGTCAGTCCAGTTGACCGGCCTGTAAAACTAAATTATTATATACGAGAAACCAACTTGTCGTCAATCGACCCGGCCGACATACCACTTGCTCGTCTTTTAGGTGGGGATGTGTTGAGCAGCAGTGCCAGCGGCGCGCGCAGCTGTGGAGGGCGCTGTAGGCGTACCAACTTCTGTATCTTGTAGCGGCGGTTTTTATTCCGACGATTTCCAGCTATCACAATGCAGCGGACTAGTGAGGTTTTTTATTACGTGTAATTGTTTGTTTCTCAATCGATATTTGTTTATATACAGTACAGTGAATATAAATATGCCTATATTAATTTACTTCAATTAAATACACGTTTTTTAGCTACTACATTTAAATTATTGAAGAATTACATGAAATCTAGAAAACTAGAGTACCGTTCAAATCATTTTCTGTATTTACTGGATTGAGAGTGTCTTTGGCTATAAAAACATGGCTTCGCTTCTTTGAAAACAAAATAACGAACTATCAAGAACACAATTTTGTTCGATTTTTGTCAAATTTTCTTTCAATGTTTACTATTACATTTTATGAAATAACGATCAGCTGTTTAAATTAGTTCCCACTTCTAGCTGTCACTGATATGTTTACATTAAATACTGTTTACAAATACAGTACCGCAACCATTTCCGATCAAGTTTTGTAAGCACATCCAAACTAAGTGAGATTAAAAACGTTGTGCCTTACTTAATCGGTTTAATTAATCGCAAGTGCAACGATTGTACTTGAGTTTTGATAACCAAGGAAAAGACCGTGAATCAGTGTTGTATAGTCCTGGGAAACTTATATTTTTTTTAAAAAATCGTCACCAATAGCTTACAAAAAGGTTTCCACTCATTGACTGCGTTTCAAGGACAGTTGTGTAAAATGCAAAGTATAAAAACACAACTGCAAGGGTGATCGTTGATGTTGCTGTGATCTTTCTGATTTCGCTGTGATCGTAACAGAGGTTTAACTTACAGATGTAGTTAAACTCGCTTTTCCAATGTGTCACTTTTAAATTCTTCTTACCTCTTTGTGCTGCAATCGCTGGACCATACCGCAAATCTTGGCCCATAGCCCATCTCTTGGGCAGGCCCTACGTAGGCCGAATTATTCACTACCAAATTTCGACAACGATATCGGTACTTTTAGAATACATAGCCTTCCTACTTAGGAAGTAAAACTACAAACGTCCAAAACCCCAGATTTGTGCGTTTTTTGTCACATCTCCTCCGAATGTTTCCTTGATATACCGATCTACGTTAGGTTTAAAGATTACGTAATCTTTTAAATAAGAAACCTTTGGTTGGATAAAGGTGGTTTCTTCAAACTGTCATTAATATGTTAACATTAAAAGTTGCTTACAAATAATGCTATTAATGGGAAATAACTTAGATTTTCGAAAACTTAAAAAAAACCAAGGGAGATTAATAACTTCGGTACTGATACCACATCAAGTGAAAGATTTTTTGAGCAAACCATCATGAAATTTAAAGCTTTACGTTGTTAAAGTATCAATGTTTTGTTCCCTGTGTATTTATTTATTACTAGTGTACCCTGTTGCTCGAAACCGAGCAATTGCTAAGTATTACAGGGGTTATTTTAAACGAATAACCGTCATAATGTTTGATGGCTTCAAAAGATTTGACTCAAAGATTATAGAATACTCAATATGTACATAACAGATCGATATAATCAACATTTCTTGTAAATATCTTATCATTTTTCAAAAGCTGATCTTGTTTTTTAGTATTTTCTACAAATAGCCTTACTCATACCCGCATTAGGTTGTCCTTAATAACGATTATAAGTATTAAATAAAAATACATTGTTTCTATTTCTTCTCCTTGGTGGTGTTCTATGACTTTCCTATGTTTCCATAGTTTGCAAATCAGCTCTTTCAATGATTACTAAGAAATGTTGCACAGTGTTAATTCAGTTTTTTTTTAGTATATCAATTTATCCAGGCTCTCTCGCTTTTTCCATTGTAATATTTACACCAACCCAAATTCAAATAGTAAATATTTCATTTCAACCAAGTCAACAAATGTTTGTAGCAAACTGTTAAATTAGCAAACTTATTGACTGTTTAAAATTAACATATGTTCTTCTTTTCGCTTTTCATTTCTGACATCAGCTGGAGTTTCATAACAATATTTGTTTCCCATGTTAATCTTATGGAGAAATACAAAACTTTAAAGGGCCCCAGGGCCTCACCCTCTAATTATTTCGCTAAAAATTAAGTTTCCTGCACAACTTCACGTTAAACTCTTTCCATTGACACCAAAAACATGTCAATCGGTTC
Organism: Macrosteles quadrilineatus; assembly: GCF_028750875.1. Classification (NCBI taxonomy): domain Eukaryota; kingdom Metazoa; phylum Arthropoda; class Insecta; order Hemiptera; family Cicadellidae; genus Macrosteles; species Macrosteles quadrilineatus. The sequence continues at coordinate 77,405,628 of NW_026542601.1, forward strand.
AGTAGTTTAGGAGGAGTAATTGTCACAAAAAACCTGCTTGCGTATTAAATAAATACGAGAGGTCGTCCAGTGGTCGAAACTCGACCAAAAATATGTAATGTACTCACTTCTCTATTTTCACCCCACACTGTAAATAAAACATGTGATTGGAGATTCTTCCATTTGTTTTGATTTTCTGTTTATATTTCGTTGTTATTTCGTCACCAGCATGGCAACGCATACGATCCATGTTAATTTTTTCAAATTTTTAAACTCATTTTTCGTGCTTATCTTTGAGCCTATTTAAATTTATAAAGGGATTCTGCACACCTCGGGGAAAACAGCTTTCTAACGGTATGCGTAGATTTTACCTACGATGCACACGAGCTGAGAAAAAAGGTTTTAAAGAAACATGCTTGCCTATTAATATATAGATAGATAGATTTGCCAACGGATTAACACCAATAATACAGTTTGATTAGAAGGGCAGTTTGAATTGGTCGTAAGTACTAATAGTTCTTTTCTTAACTATAAACGTTGGTTTTTGGTACTGGTACTTTTTCTTCGAACCTGTGGTAGCAGTAAGAATAATTTTTACGTACAAACACTTCCCTATTTACAACTTTGTTATCTTTAGTGCTGCACCTTATTGCTTTTTAAGTTTAATTGATGTCTTACTGTATATTTTTTTGGATTTCTGTCTGGACTCAAAAATGTTAGTTCAGCTATGAAAGTAATAACACATTAGTGAAAGATTTTTTCATCATGAATTTTTAAAGCTTTACGTTGTTAACGTATCAATGTTTTGTGGACTGTGTATTTATTTACTTATTTATATATTTGCCAACGGATTTACAAAAATTTTACAGTTTGATTAGGCCGAAATACGATTATCATAAAATTTGATGACACTATCAAAACTTTCAAATAATTATTTTGTTTGTAATTTGCTTTGGCTAAAGCGTAGCAAATCACCTAATTCAATTCTGCATTTGTGTGTGTATGTCTGTTGGTAACGCATTAATGTCCTTATTTTTTTGTGTTTCGTGGAAAAGACAAGAGTGCCTTTGTTAATGAAAATTTCACCCCGAATAAAGTGTACAGTAGTGAGGTTGAGGTAGTATTTTAACTACTTTTAACTAGTGTGAAAAGTAACTTCCAATTACAGGCCTTCCTTAGGGCTATGCCTCATAGATCTATAAAGCAATTATTTTTATCATTAGATATAAAAATAAGGACTAACACGATGGGGTGCCTTTTTTTTGCGAAGCATTCATTTTGGCTTGAAACTGTCAGATATTGTATTTGCGAAGGTTTATATGTATTCCTATACAAAAATAGTTTTTCCAGCATATCTGGAAAAATGCACTCTAAATATGCAAACAAACTCCTGTTCTGAATATAAGAAGGTTTCAACTTACTACAAGATTCCTGTACGTAGAACGGTACTCTGCTAGTATAAAATAAAATCGCTGTTTGTATAAATAAATGACGTATACAACTGTAATAGATCGTTAATCAGAAATGTGTAAACCAGTTTAGAAGTATATTAAATAAATAGCAGAGCATATATACAATTCTAATAAATCACTTATCATTCATTAATTACAAACCAAAAACATACTATAGATTAAAGCAAATTAATTTGTCTCTATAATAATTAAATAGATATCCTTATATATAATACGTGAAGGCGATTTATACGAAACACTACTCCTCCGTTAATAATCGACGGAGTTTTACAAATGATGTGTCAAAATTAAGTATTTTTTATGTAGACGCCCCCTTTCATCAATTCCAGCAATAAAAGTCCTCGGGCTTTGCCCCACAGACCATCTAAATCCCAATGTATTTCTTATGAAGCAAGAATTTTGTTTACTTAAACATATTAATAACTAGCAGAGCACCCGTCCTTCGTAAGGGGTTGGTATATAAGTATAAAATGCTTATTGCAGCTATACTTAAGCTTTGAGTTTGCAATGGGGGGAGGACACAGTTTGATCAAATTTACGGTATGATATAACACATCTACCATTGCCATAATGTTCTACCACTGCACCTAAACAATAGAAAAGATAAATTATCAAACATTCGCACAATATCTCAAATTATTCATTAAATAAAAAAATCAAACCTAACTGTAAACAATCCTGTTTTGACTTGACAGTTCTCATTGTGTATCACAGCTTTTTGTTGCTGCTTAGTTCAAATTAGTTGTTGTCATATATGCAAAAACTAAATAATAATAGTGCTGCACCCAGTTGGGAAACCTTATAACTTTTTAATGCTCTTGCATATTAGAGAACCAACTTGTAAAGTTGAAACAGCTGACTGAATTCTTTAATTCCCTTTGAATATGAATACTCATAAAGTTAACATGGGGAACTACAGAGCCACTGGGGCGGAGCCCGAAATGATTTTTGAGATAAGAATATGCCTTAATGTTAATAGGAAATGTTAGCTATCATCATGCCAAATTTCAGACCAATCCGTCTAGTAGTTTATGCGTGATTGAGCAACACACAAACTCACAAACTTTCAAATTTATAATATTAGTAAGATTTGTATAAATTGCATACTAACACAGCTGTTCAAAGTAAACACATGATACACACAAGAGCGTTCGTTTTCAGAGTGAGTTCGTTTTGAGTTTCGATAACCGGAGTGGAGTGATTGATTACATTATCTTTGAGCTGACTCTTTTAAGTCATCGGGAAGTATGGATGTTATTAGTTTTGAAATATCGCCTGTAATACTTTACAATAATTGCTCTAATTCGAGCAACAGGTGCATTAGTATATAGTCATAGCAGTAACAATTTTACTAAAAGCATTATTAAGAGCCATAATTGTTAAAAAAAATGAAAAAATGTAATTTTAAAATTCCCATGTTATTCTTATGGAGAATAAGTAAACTGATGTAATTTCCTGTAAAAGGAAAATATTTTTGATAATATTTGGATGTGCATTTATTTTACACCTAACTACGAAGGGGCATTTCACAAAAACACTTTTTACCCTGCCTCTTGCAGCAAACCTATGTGTACTCGTTAAACTAATGCTATTTAAATAGGGAATAAATGTGATATTTTTATAGAGATATTTTATTTATTTTATCTTATTATTATTTAATTTATAATTTTATTTTATTTATAGAGATGGTTGTATTTATTTGGTTTGAATGGAAATATTTGCATTGTTTTGTTGGTTGAAAAACCGTGTTTTACAGCATAACACTTTTTTAAATCGTTAAATGAATTTACAAATCAACATTTGTGCACTATTTGTTGTGGTTCTTAATATCAGCGTTTACACACAACTAAATAACAGTAGGCCTATATTTTTCAATGTGTCCAGAATACGTGAAAGGTACGATTATTTTCACTAGAGTTTATCTAGTATTTTTAGGGAAGGTCATCTGCCTTCTTCACTTATGATTTTAATCACCTTATGATTATTTTATAATGCTTGCTCAAGAGAGAAGATCAGACGTAAGTTCGATCATCCCTACATCCTTACATAAAGGCTAAAAAGTCACAATCATGCACTTGCAGATGAGTTTGTTGCTTTATGTTTTTGGATTATATGTCAAGTATCAGCGGTTGTAGCGAATTACAAATTGCTTTTAGTGAGTTTCCCATACAAGGAATAAGTTATTTATGCTTTTTCGTAGTGAAATCTATGCATAATATCGAGGATTAATCATTCTTTTTTACTCGGTATTTCAAAAAAGCCACTTTTATTTATGTGTGTAAATTCCGCTTGGTGAAAATATTGTAGACAATGTTGACCCACCTGTTTAGGGCCAAAAAGAGAACCAAAAATAAAACATTTTGCTACACCCATTTGACAATAATTGTGATATTTTGAACGGGATAACCTCTGGGTTTGGTACATTCTGTATAAAAAACATTTAAAATATTTTGAAGTTATAGTTGAGTTTGTTTAGTGGGAAAATTTTTATTTCATGACTGTGGAACAAACGGTTTGTCTGAAATCAATAGTGGGCACCTGACGTGATTCACCCTGTATAGTAGCATTGAATATTGCGCTTTCTCACCGAGACTACTTTCACTTCCTACCCCATTCGGAACCATCGACTGATTGGCACCCCTAATGTGCCGGGGAGGGCCATAAATCAGGGAATTAGCTTTAACAATGCCCGGGTGATATTATAACAAAACTTCTGTCTACCTTCGACTGGTACGTTCTGAGTTGCATATTCACGTTAGAGGCTTTTCTTGCCACCATTGAAATTTTAGTTATATCGATCTGCAGGGTGAAGTTATTAATTTCATCCAAGATGGCTACTTTTTTAATTCCATCAATGTTTTTTAAAACACCAAAGAGCGGGTTTTCTGAACAAACCTAGATAATACAAAAAATGCTATTGTTGTATGGCAATAGGCCCTTTTGTTGTATTGCCCTTTTAAAACATGTTTAGTCTGATTAAACCAAAATACAAATTTCAACTTAATTGCGACGCTGCACTATAGCCAGTTTTTTTAAATTGACATGTTTACTTTAGGCAACTCACCTTTCAAGGTGTAGGATTATTGGTTTTCTTATTTGACTTTTGCAAATATTCCTTAATGCGTTTTGTTGTAAATTTATTTTTCCGAAATACAATTTTTATGTAATGAAACATAAACACATTCAATACATTTCAAGAAAAAAATACATGATATAGTCGTCTAAAAAACATTTAAATAAATACACAAACACAACGCACGCAAAACATTTAAAATTTAAAGTAGGCCAACTATTAACCGGTCACGGCACGGAGGCAGACTCACTCATTAGTGGAAGTTTGCAGATAAAGCGAAGTGTAAAGCACAAAATATAGCGAAACAATTTCAGCAGCATCCGTGAACATCCATGAAGATCACGATGACATCGTAAAATCTCCCGTGACCTTAGCTACATTTGTGAAACCCTCCACAATCATTATTTTTACTTGACGCGAAGACGTTAAAAAGAGAGCCGAAATAAACACCGTGTTATGAGTGGACGCATGATTGTAGGTTATTACAGCTGATTGTTCAAAATGTACAACTTTTTCAGTTATCTATCTATCTATCTATATATTAATAGGCAAGCATGTTTCTTTAAAACCTTTTTTCTCAACTCGTGTGCATCGCAGGGAAAATCCACGCATACTGTTGGAAAGATATTTTCCTGTAGATGTGCAGAATGCCTTTAAAAGTTAAAATAGGCTAACAAATAAGCACAAAAAATTAATTTGAAATCTTCAAAAAATTAACATGGGCCATATGGGTTGCCATGATGGTGACGAAATAACAACAAAATGTAAACAGAAAATCAAAACAAATGGAAGAAATTCCAATCACATGTTTTATTTACAGTATGGGGAGAAAATAGAGAAGTCTGTACATTAATTATTTTTGGTCGAGTTTCGACCACAGGACGATCACTAGTATTAATTAAACGAACGAATATTTATTTATTTAACCTTTAATCTTCATTTTTACATACCTACCAACTATTCTATATATATTTAACAAACCCATCTTCAAATAATATCACCTCTTATCTCTTCTTTACAACAGGTTTCAATGAATGGTTATGTTGGGTTGATTTCGTTACCGACAGGAAACGGCATTTATCAGTTTTGATTCGGTTATTTACCAAGGGACGTAGAACGCTCTGTTGTATGCATTCGAGTTTTTAAGCCCCTTAAGTTAGTTACCTCATTACACGCTAAAAAGAACTCTATTATCATGTTGATGAGAAACCTAAGCACTATATAAGATTGGTTGTAGCTCACTTAGGCCTACACTATCAAAGCGAAGTTGACCAACCTCGGTCAAATTCTCATACTACGCAATAGTCCGTATTATGAGAGTATGTCGAAACATATCAGGTATGCTGAGTTTAGTTTTCCTGCTATAACCTGTTAAAAAGTTAATAAGGGATATTTCAAAATGACTGCCATTTTGATTAGGGATGCGATATTGACCTCTAGTTTGCGCCATTTAATTTGTTTTGAGAAACCCTTTGAAATGAGGGGTCACATGATAGGTGTTTACATTTGAAAATTTGGTGCTGCCCCCAAAATACCCCATTTTGTGGGCCGGGTACAAGTTCTAACTTGAATGAAAAATCCCATTTTTATGTTTTAAACATGTGCCGAGTTTGATTTTCCCACTACCACGCGTTATAAAGTTAAGGGGGTGTCCAGGCTTTATCTTGGGCTGCCATTTTGATTACGGGTGCGATATTGACCTCTGGTTTGCGCCATTCGATTTGTCTTGATAAACCCTTTAAAATTATGGTTCACATGATAGGTGTTTACTTTTGAAAATTAGGGGCTGCATTGTAAAAACTGGGGCAAAGTTGTAACTTAGATAAAAAAGTGCCATTTCTTATGTTGTAAATATATGCCGAGTTTGGTTTTTCTACTGCAACGCGTTAAAAGATTAACTGGGGGGTTCCAGACTTTTGCCTAATCCTGTATTCGGCTATAGTTCTGTACGGTACTGCAGAGGCCGTGTTTTGTTTACAATTGGTTTCTTGTTATTTCAGTGATTTAAAACATCATTTAACCAAATAATACGATCTAATCATAAACAATAACTCGTCTCCTATTTATATAACTAAACAGGAAAGCACAAATCAAGATATGATAGAAACACAATTTTGTTGACACTAGCGCCCAGTGTCACCGTACATGAACTAGACACGAAAACGAGCTTCAAGATTTACAATGGGGTAAGAAGTCTACTTGTTTTACTCCTTATGAAGAAATTTGGAAAATATCAAATTCACTCAACCGGGGAGCGACCTAACATAACATAGCATATAACGTATATAACACAATGTGTACCCTATATCGATTCTTTATCAGCACATATGTTTAATACCCCCGCCGCAGCAAACCTGCACACTAAGCGAATTTCAACTTGTCTGTGCTGCTATGGGGAAGGTAAAAAGTGTGTTTGGACCATATATGTCAATAGTATAGGATGAAATAATTAATTTGCCAAATTTTATCAATATATACCCATAGACAAGTAAACTACAACAGTTTTCATTTTCTCCATAAGAATAACATGAGAATTTTAAATTATACTATTTTTAAATTTTCTCCGTAACCGTTAGGCATACAACAGCGCTTCAATATACTAAATTATTAATTTTTTAAGCTCTTCAAAACGGTTTAAAAAGAAATTGCAAATTTTTTTGTTTTTAGGGTCAAAAAATGGAAACCCCATTTGTACCCCATAAAGCCCCCCATAAACCCCCGTTCCCACGGTCAGATTATGCTGGATCGCGAACTCGTACGAATAAACGTAGGTTTACACGATTGTACAAAATTTCATCAAAATCGGATCATTTTTGCTCGAGTTATCGCGCTAACGGACACACACATATATATACATATGCATTTGAACGGATGGTGTTTTTGGCCTCTAGGGACCTCAAAACAAAAAATTAAATCCGTCCCGGGTCTAGGTCTTACCATGAGTACTACGGTAATAGCATATTCCCTATATGGTAAATTCACTAAAAACAAACTAACTTCGTTATAGTTTTAGCTGTTCTGACAAATACAGATCGTAGAAGTAGAACACACTTGCATGGCATGTCCCACGTATATACTCAATTCATTATAAAAATATAAACTAAACAGCACCACTGCAAAAAAAAACACCAGTTCAAACCACACACCCGTGCTGACGACGTACAGATATACGTCGGCAACCCCAGTGGTTGACCGGACTATAGTGTCTGGGCGTCCGTGTTTTGGCTCACGTAGCGCGATCCATTGTGTTACATATCGATGGGAGCGACATGCTGTCATTTTAGCAGCCTCTCAGTCCTCTCACACACTGCCGTAGCGGGCAGCGGCCGACACGACGTTGACTTACTACGGAAAGAAACTATTTCAGCGCTCCAAGCGCTCGGTGTCTGGAACTATCCGAGGCAAGATACACCAACGAGGAAAGAGAGAGGCTAAGATACAACAATGAGGAAAGAGGAGGTAAACTGAGGCAAGATACACCATCGAGGAAAGAGAGAGGCATCTGAGGCAAGATCCACCAATGGATCTTGGTGGATATCCACCAATGTGATATCCACATATCACATTGGATATCTACATATCACACATATCAGTGACAGCTAGAAAAAAATAATCCATCCAAACAGATGTTCGTTATTTCATAGATGTCGTATTCTCCAAATAGATGATTAGTATTTGATAAAGACGTATGTGGTAGACATGGGGAGAAAACTTGACAAAAATCCACAAAATTGGGTTTTGAACGTCATCAGTCAGGTTATTTCAAAAGTAGCGATGCATGTTTTAATGGCATACACTCTTGCCAATTCAGTGAACACAAAAAAACTATTTAAATCCCTATCGTATTTCGTATTCGTATTTCAGGAGATGAACTCTTGTTCATTTTTACATGCAAAGACTACGTAAAATGCCTTCTGGGCCATGACAAACAGACAGACAGAAAGTGAGATAACACATTAAAAGCTTTTTAAAGTATAAACTCAAACATAACCGAAAAATACATAATCCTGAACAATGCACAGAGAAAACTCTAATTTTATTTATAGATATTTTATATACACTTTCACTTCTATAAAAGATTTTCTTTATCATGACGCTTGATGAACGGCTTATACACGTAATAATAACTTTCTTAAATAGACAATCCTAACGATCTACTGTTGCAGTAAACTTGCGAATATTTCTTACTTTACTCTTACACATGTTTGAAATTTACATCTTGCATAATACACTACTTTGTGCCTGTTGGCTACTATGAATCGTTCGGATTAATTTAAGATATTAAACTTTGTTGATATACACGAGGTAAATTGACCTCCATGATACCCATAATTATACACAGGCACCATATTACAACACTACAAATTTGATTCAACAATATACGGTACGTAGTTTTATCCAAACAAACGATCAAAAACCCCGAATGAAATTGTTAATTGACTCAATAGTCAATGCATATAAGCGAGTCTTATCTTTCGATGCAGATTAAATAATACAGAGGCAGAGGAATGCGCGAGACCAAGGACAAGGTCACGGCACGGTTGCTATAGAAACGACGAAACTATCTATTAGAATTGCGCGCCAACGTCAACTAAACGCCAGACTGTACAATAAACACGCCGCGTGTGTAGTGTTCGACGGAGCTATAGTACTTTCAGTTGGCAATACTGGCTTCTAGCCTCGAGCGAGGTGGTTCAACCATGAGAAGCGCCTCAAACTCCTGGGTAATCCCCGGTTAGCTCCTCCCACTCTGCCCCCTATCCCCACCTAAAAGACGAGCAAGTGGTAAGTCGGTCGGGTCGATTGACGACAAGTTGGTTTCTCGTATATAATAATTTAGTTTTACAGGCCGGTCAACTGGAATGACGATGAAATAACTTGTCGACGTACTGGTTTTCAGTATTTATCTATTTAATTAAAAAAGACGGTCTAGTGGCCAGACGACCAAGTATCTTGTCGGTCTACTGGTAGGCTCCCATAAACATTACCGCATTATGTACAAAAGCTTCAAACATATTACAATTTTTCATTTTGCTCTCCTAAAAATAGATATATTTTAAACTTAACGTGTTTTTGCACTAGTTTTCATTACAGTATTCATAATTGTATTTTAACATACAGTATCCATATTTCTCATATTTTTCATTCCTCCATCATAAATAATCTATTTAATTTGATCCACCATAAATTGCTCATTTTAATATCTTGTGAATAATTGCTTGATGCCAAATGTTCCAAATAAAAAGGTTGACAGGCATATTGAAGCTATAACTGCTTGAAAACCCAACGCTTTGTAGTGATGATATCTTTGTCATCTTGATTTCTCTCCGAGCTGTGTAGCTTTGGAATGTTGCCCACCTTGCGATTCTGCCAACATGACGGCTGAAAACACCAATTAACGAGTTAAACGCAGACTGTGAAATAATTATGAAGCATTATATAGTGCTAATTTTAGATGGATTTTTTTAGAAACGAAATTTAAAAATGTATTGATTTAGTTTTCTTTGCCCCCATAAAATAATGTGAGGATCTTTTAAAGTGTTTCAATTTGCATATAATAACTAATTTATATACATTTTGGGTAAGAGGCACAAATATGAGTCAATAATTTGTACAGAATATATAATATTGCCAAATTCAATAGCATGCAAAGATATGGTTTGACTAGTATGAATTAAAATTATATTCAGTGCCATACTTTTAACAGTTGCATGACAACTAAAATAAACGGTATCAGCATTCTGGCACATACTTTCTCCCATAAGTTTGTCAACAACCTTTATCATGTGTAAGCGGTGAGAGTAAATATACGGAAATGGGATTTGTACAATTTTGTTTAGAATTAAAAGGACTATAACATACTAACTTTCCATTGTTAATGTTAACATCCTCGACGCATTTATGCCGTTACATTAACATAAAACATCGTGAAAGACACGAACTTGCACACATTTATTTTCACTTACAGCAGTGTCTGGCAAAGATAATAATTAAGTATGTAAATATGCTTGATATCACCGACAATGTGTAGTAGGCCGCACGCATACATGGGACAGTGTATAGTGTGTAAGCTATCTCCATGCAATCTTGCAAGAGACATGCAACTTGTTTAATTGTTTTGACAATTATCTTACAGAGCTATAAATGCCTCTTGGCTAATGAACTTGGATATTTTTACACTAGCTAAGTGAGGTTGGAAAACAAGCGGAAAGATTGTGCTATTTGAGGTACCTATTGGCGTAGTAGATAAAGCATTTCTCTATTAGCAGTAGAGTGGAAATTATAGTGCATTGTTTTCAACTATTAGAAATTATCACTGTAAAATAGTTATATGATTTTACAGTGTTACAATGTTTTCGTATTCTTATGATACATTTAGGATGTGCAACAAATACGAAAACGTTGTGGGTATTACAAAATTGCATGACAATAGTAGTAGGGTTAACTTAAGATATGTCTGCAGCTAAGTTAAGTTAAATTGACAAAAAAATATTTAGCTACGAAATCCAATTACAAACTTAACAGTAACTGAAACACACATATACTTTAATTATATTTATTTTAGGGAACCTGGTTCAGATTTTTGGATATTATGTTTATCTCAATACAACAAAGGTCTACGATTTCTAAACCTCAATTAATTGCATCAACAATAAAATTGTTAGGGTGTTCTAGGGCCAATTTATACTAAACTTTGTGCACGCATGAAGTGATTCAAAAGTAAACTGTATCACTCAATTTAATTAAAAATGAAATTTCTTTATTTTATTTCGTACTTTCATGTTTCAGATCACCAAGCTGAAGATCGACAGCAACCCGTTCGCCAAAGGGTTCAGGGACTCGTCGCGTCTCACGGACTTTGAAAGGTAATCACTACTCCCAGTCAGTCCAGTCTGTATCCCTCTGTTGTCACTACATGCTATAGTCTGATACCAGTCTGTATTGCAGAGAGACGATGGAGACGATGCTGAACGAGCAGCACTTCCTAAGGTCGCCTCTACTAGACAACGCCAACCTCACTCTGGAGGAGCGCGCCATGTTCGCCGCGAGGTTCCAACTGTCACTGCGGGCGGCGGCGGAGGCGGCGGGGGCGGTAGGAGCCGTGGGGGCGGCACCTTATCTATCACCTATGTACATGTACGGCGCCGGCAGCAGTCAGAACCCTCTGTGGAGCCAATGGGCGTGTTTGGGTCCTACATTGCTGGCGCAGCAACAACTCGCTGCTGCTAACCCGGCGCTGCTGAGGCCGCTGTATCCTCGGCTGGCTACCAACAGGTTCGCACCCTACACGGTCCCTCAGCACACCAAGCCGTCCCCAGGGTCTTCGCCCTCGCCGGACAGTGGTAGAGAGGACGCGAGTCCTAGGCATAGTCCGGCACAGCCGTCGCCGTCGTCACCCTTCGCATCAGCTTCCCCTAGCAGTCCGTGAACAGAGAGAGTTGGCTGAGTGTGGAGTGTGGGTCGCTAAACAATACAATTCATAGAGAAACAATCAACTTTACAATTAGACAATACACATTGAGATTAGGAAATTTATTACTACTTATTTCTTGGATCCTTCAGTAACTTCAGATATATACTACAATTTTAACATTATCTAACTCACAAAAAGGGTTAAAATATTAAGTGTTATATAGGAAATCTGTTAAAATGTATTTTAGATTCAAGACGAAAAAAAGGATAAATGGAACAAATTAAATTAAATTTGTTAACCAGAAAATTAGACGAGTACAAACCTATGCCTGAAATGAGCTATGTTTGAATCGCTTATTTCCATTCAGTGTGCTATCATTTATATTAACACGAAACACGATAATTTTAGACAGGATGTATCATATCAAATTCTTAAATTGTACATTATTAAATTAAATATTAACGGTTTTATCTAGCAAACATACCATGCATCCATCAAAATTATGTGATTTTTACCTTGAAACACTCGTCTTTAATAATTTAAAACATAATATAGAAATTTAAATAAAACTACGCGATAAAAAACAACATATACGAACCATGACAAAAGGAATTATTTGGTACAGCTAGTTCTACTTATTTGACCAAGAAAAAAAAACCGTGAAATCCTTAAATTGTTGTATTAGCGATCCACATTTCTACCACTTAAACCAATGTGAAACGTCTGTGAAAAACACTATAGCCGCGCAAAGTGTCGTCTTGTTAGCTTTCTTGGACAATTTAATTGTTGTGCATTCGTACAGCTGATCATTAAACAGCTGAGTAGAGATCGCTTGCTAGACCTGCAGTCAGCTTTCGAGTGAAAACGCGCTATGGACACCAGAACTCCGTGATATGGAGATGTTTAAATCTATGTACAGTCCTTGTAAATTGTGCTTACAACATTTGCAGCTTTGTTTGCAAGTGAACTACGATAATATGTGATATAATTAAAATATTTACCAATGTAAATTTAATATAGTGTAAATAGTCTATGTGGATCTATGATATTTAAGTTAAATCTATCACTTTATGTATTATGTTTTTTATGATTTTTAAAATCGCCAATTAAAATAAGTATTTTATTTGCTAAGGCCAAGTACTTACAGTTTGAGTTTTTCTAATTAGGCACAAGTTAATTTAAGAGTTGACAAAATTTACGGAATAAAATATTAAACGGAAGATAAGATAAAGTTCAGAGGGAGGTAACCAATAAGGGTTTCAAACAGGATTGTTAATTAAATAACTTTCAATCTTGTCAAAATGTCAATGGATTTGGTTTTATAAACCTGAGAGATAAAAATCCGTTTTCAAAATAAATTTTAAAGAAATGTTATTCATTGTGACCCTTGGTTGGAATATATTATTGATAAAATAAAAGGGTTACCTTATCCAATCACAGTTGCTGGTATGACAACTAGTTTCGTTCCTTAAAATTTCGTCAGGTCATTGTATGCAACCACATCATCAATGTGGTTAAGGTTTAAGGTGGTTAAGGTTTTAATGTTATTAATACATTATGGTATGTCAGAAGATTCTTTAAAATATTTTTAAAATCACAGTCAAAATTTGTCATGTTGATCAAATGATTAAAATGGAATAAAAAGTGATAAAACTGGTTAAAACTGTAAAGGCTAGCCAGCACTGACTGGAAAAAAACGAACTGAAATACTGGTGGCACTGGAGAGAAGAAAACACCTCACGATTCAGTCAGTTTTATCGTGGACGTACATGAACTAGACATGAAAAACAAGCTTCAAAATTTACAATGGGATGAACAGTCTACTTGTGTTGCTTAGTCTATGGTTTTATTTAGTCAGTGACAGTGATAAGACAGTGCTGGCCAGCCTTTACAGTTTTAACCAGTTTTATTACTTTTTATTCCATTTTAATCATTTGATCAACATGACTAATTTTGATTATTGTGATTCTGACAGTGTTTTAAAGAATCTTCTGACATACCACAATGTATTAATACATTGTTGATGTGGTTGCATACAATAACCTGACGAAGTCCTATTAAGGTACGAAACTAGTTGTCATACCAGCAACTGTGGTTGGATAAGGTAATCCTTTTATTTTATCAATAAACTTTAAATGAGTATGACCAGTTAAGACTACTTAATCAAATTTGCACTACCTGGTAAAAAACTATAATATTTATTTGCTATTAAAAATAGGAATATTTATGCTGTGAAAATGTGTATTAAGCTTTAATGATTATGTGTTCATTTGTAAATATTGTATATTTTTGGGTTTTGTATCGTTCCTTGTTCCTCATACATACAGTATTTTACAACTACTATTGCTTACAAACTACTGTATGTGTTTAGCAGCAATAAAAAACTGCTTAAAAACAATTTAAGCCTGTTCCAATAACCGAATCTAGTATTTTTTATTATTCACGCCATTAAAAAGTTATTATATTTATTTAATCAAATTAATTATGAAAACCTGTTGTTTGAGAACGTTTTATTTATATTTTGTTAAATGACTGTAAAATAACATTTTGTTTTGGAAAGTAAAGTTTAAAATCATTCTACCCACCATTTCCTTCAGTATTAAAATAATGTATTGTGAATAAACATATCTATTTATAAATGAGTTTATTTTGCCTTGGTTCCAATCTAGACATGGTTTAGGTAAGTTTGTTACTATTATTGATATTTCCTGGTTATCCTAGAGTAGAACTATTAAGAAGTAAACATTATTTTATAGTTTATGGTTCAAGTTTAACCAAGATTCAACTAAATTTCGAAAAGTTAGTGTTACTTTCTGTTAAAAAACCTGATGTAAAGAACCATATTATACATAGTGTAAAGTGATTAAACTAAATATAATGTCAAAGCTTATAAATTACTTTTATTAGTGTGGAAGTCCATAATCTCCAGAGATTTTGGGTTTCAAGTAGATTTAATGGACTGCAGTTAACTTACTAGGCATACTGCAATAACATTAATTTTAAGTGATAAATACATATCAACAGTGATACAACAGTTTATTCAAAGTAGGGTTATAAAGGTGGAAAATAAATTTATTTTCCTTTTGTCTTGGTTTTGCGTTTTATTAATTGTATTAAAGAATATGCCTACAAAAAGTGTGATCAATTAAATAGGTAACCTCAACTATTAATTGGTAAGTACTTAATAATATGCATTAGAGTTCGGTTACCAAACATTGTGTTTAATATTCAAGATTTATTGAGTCGTTCAGTACCAAGTCACTAAAACTAACAAAAACAGTGTTGCATTTCCTCTTGACTCACAAAGTCCAGAAAGCACATAAAAAAGTCCAAAAGCACACCATGCAAAATAAATAAAACTACTGGTATCGTGTAAATAACTTAATACATAAAACTACTGGTATCGTGTAACTAACTTAATACTTGTGATGGCAAAGCTTTAGGTGCATTTGGGTACAAAAGAAGAAAAAGTATAGGTTTTGAGGCAGAGAGCATTCCCACATCTATTTAAATCCATACGACGGATTAACTGACTTTTGGTATCTAATTAACGACTTATAATTAATCAAAATGTTTAATGTAAAAATGGTCTAAGTATCCAGATAAAAAAAAATCCACCGTTATACTTTAATTTTTTAGTTTAGACTTACGTACAGGACTTTAAATTCTACAAGAACTTAGATAAAAAACACATCTTAATTTTGGTTAGCGTATAGTTTGACAACGTTTTTATTTAGCTTAAACTCGTTTCACCATTATTGGTGCAAACCCTAAACCATAAAAATATTCTAAGGACAGTCTGCGAGACCGCGACCCTCCAGAAGGCGTTGCTAGGAGACCATCTACGAGGGGTTTCTTCTCCTACGCCGACGGGCGCGATGCATTATTAAGATAGTCGAGAAATACGAGGGCAATCCGACGATAAGAGGTAACGGTTGCGAGTTCGCACTCTATCGCGCCTCTGGACGCTAGGGACGCGTACTACGAGCGTCGCAACGCGCGGCGTCGAGCATTAGACGCCGATATCTACAGCAGATAGCGGGAATGGCCATTCCTCCAGTTGTTTGCAGTTTGGAGCTCTATCTCGTACATTTATCGTTTTTATTGCGCTTCAGAGAGTGTTATGTAAAGTTTAAGTTGGGACAAGGCGCTTGTGCATAATGGGGTTATGTATTGGTGTTAGACGAATTTAGTATTCGGTAGTTAATATTCGTGTTTGTATTTTTAAGTACCTATTGGCCAATATCACAAATCAATATATTTCTTTTAATTGATAGTTAGCTGTATGGGCTATTAATTAAAACATATGTATCCAAGCATTTTTGTCTATGGTCTAAGGAACATGTCGGCCTTTGAGAAGACTACAAGATCGCGCCACTTATCCTACACTCTTCTCCATCAATGAATACAATCCTTTTAAGAAGCAAAAATCTTATGAAGAATACTCCATTCATACTTCAACAACATTGTTTTAAAACACACCAAATAAACATACAAGCAGAAGTAGGGATATTTCCAAACAAAACTTCAATAATAATAATTTTAACATCAAACAACAGTTTCTGTTGACGTCTAGTGTTTTGGTTTTTCAAAAGCAACCTAACGGATTGGTATATTTGTAACTGTTCAAACAAATAAGTACTTTAAGATCTTCACTTAAATAGACAAGTTTTTCACGCTTAGAAAAGACATTTCCAAATATTTTGGCTAACTTAATTTAGAGGTAAGCCCTATGTATATTGAAAATACATAGGCATAATATACTTAAAACTCAACATATATCCTAGTAGTATGTTGACATTAATTTTTAAACACTCATTCAAAGAAACTGTATCGTCATCTAACAACATAGTAAAAAATCTTGATGTAAACATTACACCTATACAATTTATGTAAACGTTTGTAATCAGTTTGTGCACATGAGATCAAAACAAAGAGCACCACAAAACTTAAATCTTAATACAAAGGAAGTCATCTAGATTTATTAATGTTTTTAAAAATTAAAACACATCCTACCCCAAAAATCCCGAATATCAATTAAACCACTGAACACAGCCAACTAAATAAAATAAATATTGCAAAACCTAAAAATCAAACAGGCAGTGAACACCAACCATCAACGATCAGTTATCAAGAGAGTTCCACATTTCTCACGATGGAAATTGAGTTTTCCCACTGACCATAAACGGGATGTGAGCTCCGGGTTGGGTGGGAGGTGGGGGGAGTCAATGAAAATGATATCGCAACTAATTGAGGGCAAGCTCTCCCCCTCAATAAATAATGTCTTCTAATTTGATGGAGCTGTAAGAGCCTGGGAGATATTGAATACATTACAATGCTCGGGGGAGTGGCCCACTTCAATCATATCTCCCTAAACTGGCCATCATTTTTGAGTGTCACGCGGTATGTGTACCGGACCCGTAACCGCAAACCGGGAAGTCGGTGGTCCCTGGGGAACTGTGGAAAATTGTCATCCCTAGGGTGACTGTAGCAGTGGGGTAGTTATGTCGTAATCACATTTACAAATCGGCTTTCAGCTTCGTGACGGTGCGAGTTCAATCATTTGTTTGGATACATTCACCGCTGTCAAACATTCACTATATACCAATCTGAAGTAGTCTACCCTCGGTTTAACAAAATTGTATGATAAGTCTATTGAATGCAAATTGGACCAACAATCCAACAAGAAAGTTATAGCTTAGGCCCAAACCTAATGTTCTAATGATATGCATTATGCTCAATGAGTATACTTACGTTTGCTACTTGGAGGAAAACACATTATGGTCTTACAACAAAAATATAAAATGCAAAAAAATAAATACATTTGCTAAATTGCAGGAAAATTCATAAATAAATTAACAATCTATATTGATCAATTACTCGATTTTCCTTTGACAGTATTTTAGACGACGTACCCCCCAGTATTAAAAATAATGGATTCATGCCGGATGAAAAATGTTTGAATTTGGCATTTTCTCTCTCAAATCCCAAAACTTTTAGTGGGGACACAATTCTTCAATCGATTATCCTATTATTTATGTATAGGTGTAGTCTCTGAATATATACAAAAAAATAAACATATAAAACAACACTTAGCTTTTCACTGTTCAGAAACAAATGACACTTCACTCGTTGATTCTCCTCGTCAATACATAACCTTAGGAAAGTATTGAAGATTGGTTATCGCAAACCATGAGGCCAAGAGCCAGTAGGTTCGTTGGTTTGATAACTTAGGTTAGCGCCTAGGACTTCAGTGCGAGGGAACGGGTTCAATTCCCGACACATACAAAAAAACTTAAATGTGTTTGGAGTATTTTCCCCTGGAAAGCATTTAATCAAACTTTGACTTGAACCGAAATGCCACTGGCATAGAAAAGATCAATTCTTGGTAGCAGATACATCACATCAATTTCGATCGCCACCTCCAGTACAACCCATCTCGGTTCCCGGATTCCAGGATTCCCGTCAGGAGAGTATTACCGTCAAGCCCCGAGGGTTGAGTTCATTAAACAGGAGCGTTTTGTCACTTTACATCAATCTTATCCCAGGAGGGGGATGAGAAGCAGTTTTTGTTGACACGATCTAATGAGGCAAAGGAACTGCTATCAGCTGACGCCTGCCTGCCCAGGATTACCAACTTAATCGGATCAAACAGTCGTAGGACCACCCACGGTAGACAGGGCTGCCACTCTGATAACTTCGATTGATATTCCATTAAACCGAACGTAATGTTACGGTAACGCCCTGTTGTGCAGGAATGCGGGACTATTTGTGTTGCGCGAGCGCCAAAGATACGTTTCACCAGAGTTGGGGTTGATGGACGCCTTGATTTAATTTGTTTCGTTATTGGGAGGTTGATTAACTATGATGTGACACCTTGTACATACAATTTTGGTGCACATTTTTTTTTACTGAAATCAAAGACTTTGTGTGCATTTTTGGGGGCTTTCATAAAATTTCGTTACGCTTACCATTTTAATTATGTTGGAAGTTTAAGTTATTATTAAAATAAGTTTAGTTTAAAAAAAGTTTTGTTTATAGTGACTAGCTGAGTGGTTATAGTGGTCACCTAGCAATCATAAGTAATCAGGTCGTCGGTCGTCGATTCGATCCTGAGAAATGTATGACGGTATTGCTGGTTGGAAACTGGACATAGCTGTCCTTAACGAAACAGACAATTTTAATGGTAGTAGTTGCGCATTTTTTGGCAGTATTTTTTGTTGTTGGCGTTCTTTATTGTAGTTTTGTTGCGGAGCTGTTGGTTGTAGATACATTTTGGCTGTATAATTGATGGCACTGTAGTCATTTTAAACTGTCAACAGTGTCAACACATATTTTGACAGCATTTAGAAGGCAAATTTATGGACGTTAATCGCACATTTAGTGATTTTGTTGTTAGGGTTCTTCGTAGTGAGTCCTTGGAGCCTATAGACGTTCTGACTCGTTAAACAAATAAAGAACTACAACGAAAATTTCTAATCTTACAGAATACAAGATATTTAAATTACAATCACTCTGGTGTTTGGAAAAATATTTTAAGATGGTAAATAACTCTTCAGTGGCTGTTTGAAATTAACGAAATTAACATTGCTGTTATGGCGGCCAAATCCAAGATGGCCGTTAGCTTTCATGGACTCCCTTGGAGAACAATTAAAAACTTCAAAGAACATTTCTAATCTCAAAGATATTTAAATTATAATCACTTTGGTGTGAAACGTATTTTTGGACGTTAAATAACTCTTCAGCAGCTGTTTGAAATCATCCAAGATGGCAGCAGCTCTTGGTAGAAGCTGTTGGTTGTAGATGCATTTCCCTGTACAATCGATGGCACTGTACAGCAGGGTAGTTTCTCAACCGTCTGCTAAGGTGACACATTTGACCGCGGGTTTTCATTACCCCAACATCTGTTGCTCGTGTGAGTTGTCAGACGGCTTTGTGTATATGACGTATCACCACTACACACACACTGCCTCGTGTTGAATTTATGCGCTTCTTCGCCCCACCAGGTAAATCTCTCCGCCATTGCAGCTGTCAGAGCGCCGCTAATGGGAGAGGAGGTAAAATATGCAGTTTGTGTGGTTTTGTACGGCTTCAAGTGTTTTATAGACTTACCCGCACTGCGAGTGAAACGTTGGAATATACAGTTTCACCATCATTCTCTAGTCATTCGCCTATTGGGTCTGATGATTGGAGTGTCCAATCGAAATCGATCACTTCTCACCATCTTTCCGTTTTGTGAGTCAACAGTACCTTAGTGTAGAAATGTTATTACAAGTGGTATCATACATTCTTGTATTTTCAAATACATTAAAGGTATTCGTGCTATAGTTACAGTGTAAATATTGAGAGTCGAGAAATATTTAGAGTACATTAATGTATACGAAGATTGAAAGTTAGAAAAACACAATAAATTTCCATCGTAGACAGCAAATACAGTCTGTGACATACGTTGATACGAGTAGGCATTTATTTGATATTTTTTGTGCCCTATCTTCACTTCAGCTGTAATATCCTTGTTCAATGAGTTCACAACTCGATTTGTGAACATTCGATTTTATGATAAATGATTAGTACTTAATGTTTATATTGCTCATTGTACTTTATCCCTCAACGATTATTCTCCTTATGCCATTTTTAACACTTTGTAGGACTTCGTTCATAAACCAAAAGTAAATTTCCGCTGCCACTTAAAAGAGCTGATAATTCATTTTCCCTTAAAAACAACGTGAAATAAGACAATAATAGGTTTTTTACATACCTCAGTCAAATAGTCCAAAAATGACATTGCTCAACAGCTTACATGTTTCGTTGCGAAGACAACATTATCAAAGCTTGCAACTCGTCAAAAACACATTTAAAACACGAACTCGTGTGCTGTTGAGCAATGCCATTTTTGGACTATTTGACTGAGGTATGTAAAAAACCTATTATTGTCTTAACAATATAGTCCAGGGGCCGAAAACATGAATTTCGAACGTGAAATAATTTCAAACAAATATTAGTGGCAAATATATTCTCTATATCAACGTTTATTGAGAACAACAAGAAAAACATAAACAACTGTTTGTAGTCTAAAACTGCATTTTTACCAGTTTGTTCATTTATTAAAAGACGTGTAAATAATTAGGGCCACAATTTGAACACAAGAGTTCTGAAAGCTTTTGATCTCTTCATGCAGTCTGCTTTTACAACCCTCACTGCAAAATACACCTACTAACTCGGATCAATCAAATTAGCATATGCACATTTAGCCGTAAGAATGTATCACATAAAAACACCTTGGGCCACGAGACAGTTTGTACAACATAAACAATAAATCTGTCTTATCAAAGGTTACAATTAGCTAATACGGCTTGCAGCTTGCATACATTGCAGGCGACACGCATTGCTCTTATCACTAGTCTGCATGTCCAGCTCTTATCACTACCACCCGCTGACCTCCGCGACACAACTGTATTTCCGGCTTTTCATGTTTGAGTACGAGCAGAAGGATTTTATCGTGATAAACGCGACACTTATACAGTGTGTGTGTGGGTGTGTGGTCATCAGTGTTACACATTTTTTGTGTAAGCACAAAGTAAATGGTGTGATGATGCATATAAGAGGTTCCAAGTCTAAAAATTAGCTTCCCAAAGGTTATTTTAAGTTTCCAAAAATTACCATGTTTTAATACAATCCAGCAATTTCTCAATTACCTCAAAATCGATTTGAGTAGAAAATGTCATTTTCGTGTTCTATACATTAAATTTTGACTAAGAATAATATAAAATGATGGACGTTCAATAGTAAAAACTCCATTGTAAATAGTTCAAAAGATTAAAATTAAGCTATATGATAAAAATAAAAAGAAATTAGTCTATTGCACTTTTCTACACCCTGTATGCAAGAAGGTAGCAAAATATGTTAAAAACTGCTCCATTTTATAAGCTTTCCAACCATATGCTACGCTATTGAGATTTATGTCTACTTTTGTAAGGTTTAGTTGTTTGAAGACTCCAAAACATGGCGTTTTTAACATTTTAAACATAGATAGTCTGCATGTATTCAGCAAAACTTGTATTGTTGTTTCGGTTTGAACAGTAAAAACAGTAATAAAGGTCCCTGTTTTCTATTATTCAAACCACTAAAACAAACAAAAGCAGACCTAAACCTCAATAGTGTAGCATATGGTTTGAAAGCTTATAAGTTGGGGCAGTTTGTTTACATATTTTGCAACCTTGTTGTACACAGGATGTAGAAAAATGCAATAGACCAATGTTTTTTTTTATATTTATCGTAGAACTTAATTTTTTTAATTTTTTGAACTATTTGCAATAGAGTTTTTACTATTGATCATCTTTCATTATTAAAAATTTAATGAAAATACGAAAATGACATCATCTACTCAAATCTATTTACAGGTTATTGAGAAATTGCTGCATTGTGTTTTAAAAAATGGTTATTTTTTTATTAAACTTACTCTTTGGGAAGCTAATTTTTAGACTTGGGACCTCTTATATGCATCATAACACTCCCAATTTGTGCTTACACCAAAAACATTTTGTCACACTGATGACCAGACACCCTGTATATTTTATACATCATGCACATTACAAGAAATGAATCATCGCATTTTTGAAGCAAATATTGCAAGATAGTCAATAACTGAATGGGAAACACCCTGAAAAATTAAAAAAATACAATAGTAGTTTTCATTACTAGACTGGAAAGTGACTCATTGCGGGGAGAGATGGCATTTTCGCGCGAGGCGAAGCCGAGCGCTGGAAACGCCATCGTGCCCCGCAATGACACTTTCGAGGCGAGTATTGAACATTATTTTTCATTACGATACCGAAAACTTATAAAAACATGAAAATTTTCGTTTATTTAACTTAGTATTAAGAGAAAAAACCGAACTAATGAAAAAAAACTCAACTCTGAATTATTAATAAGTGCACGGAAAAAACTCATAACGCTAACTTTCCGTGTGTATGTACCTCGACATAAGCACGGAAACTTAACGTTATGAGTTTTTTCCGTGCACTTATTAATAATTGCATGGCCAATAGTTTGAGGAAAAACAGACTATTTTGGGTAAAAAAAGTATCTTTATTAAATTAACTACAGAACAAGCTGATGAATAAACAAATAAAGAAAGAGACCTTTGATGATTACATAGGATCAACACGCTGATAAATCTTTATTAATGAAAATGAAAATGTATGTTAAAGTCGCAGTTTTGATTTTCACTTATGTTTAACATTTTTTGTGGTAGCTTTAGGTTTTTTCTCATTTCTGCAACATTGACTTCCGAGTGTGTTCCATCAACTTTATTATTTTCTTGAATGAAATTGCGATTTTGCACAGTATCTTCTTCTGATGAAATTACATCGTCGATTGTAAAATATTGTTTTGAAACCAGATTCACCTCTTCATCATTGTTAGAAATGTTATTGAGTGGCAGTGAATCCAAAGAGGAATTGTTGTAATTTGAAATTGAATTAGTAATGTCTCTGATTGGAAGTAAATTCAAAGAGGAATTGTTTTGATTTGAGATTGAAGTACTTGGTTTTGAAAAAAGTTTTTTAGACACATCAATTTTTCTATTTATGGACTCCTCAATGTAACCTTCAGCAACGGTTGCACTTTTCCAGCCTCCGTGCCTCTTGAGTGTGAGTAAATCCGCTCCCCCTTCCACCAGCATTGACGCGGATGTGCGTCGAATAGCATGACCTGTGTAGGATTCAGGCTGTTCTAGCTTAAGGTACTGGGCGACCTTTTTGGGAACATCCGAAATCGTATGACTCCCGACATGTTGTGCTACGCACTTGCCTTGACTGAAGCCAACAAAAAGTCTAGGGCTCGTCATTTTTGATGGGCGTAAAGACAAATATTTACGTACTAGCTGGCAGGGTTGATACGTACATTCATCGTCTGTAATGATGAAACTTCTGCTAGCATGTGTTTTACCATCTCTCAATGTAACCTTAATGAAACTGCCATAATCTTTTACGCCATTTATGCTAAGGCGTAATAGATCATCTCGCCTAAGGGCTCCAAAAATGCCAAACGTCAAAATTACTTTACTTAACAACCATTCTTTGTCGGGAGCGTTGATCATGAACTGAGAAATTTGATCAGATGTAAAAACATTCGCTTTTTTAGGTTTGAAACCAACAGACTTTTTCTTTAAAAATGCAACTGTTTTTGGAAATTTTAAATTTCCAAGATTTTCTTTTACTTTTAAGACATTTTTAACCATTGAATACTTGCTCCACAAGGTGCTAGGTTTCATAGTTTTCGACAGTTCTGACATATAGACTAGAAGTATGTCATCATTAACCTGGCTAGGTTTAATGTTTTCTTTTTGACACCAAGTACAAAGCTTATCGTATTCATTTTCGTATCTTAAACGCGACACATCAGGCAATAATTCGTTTGTTACACTTACCGCTCTGTTCATCAAAGTTTCAGGAATATTATCCATATTAGTACACATAGTTCAAAGAATCTATCTCAACAAACATAACCTAACTGACAATGTCAATATATAAGCGAGGAATGTGTTTTCAACAACAATACAATCAGCTGATCTGACTGCACCGCAAAATCCCATAGCGGTTACTTTCCGTGCAGTACATACGCACGGAAAGTTAACGTTATGTAACTTTTCCGTGCAGTAGCGGGAATTACCTATTTTCTTATCTCATTTTACGTTTAGAAAGTGTACTTTCGTGTGTAGAGTAATGAAAAATAGCTTATTCCCTATATAGGCAGTTCACTAATAGAAAAAAGACAATACGCTGTACCTAAAATCTTTGACCATATGTCATCCAATTCCTATGTCAATTCGTAGAGGCCAGCCTTTTTTAAATGGACGAAGTTGAATCCACACAAGTTAACTACCAAGGTCTAGCCGAAGAACTACTATATTATTAGTCATATTGCATTTAAGATAGTTTAGTTTAAGGTAGTCATTTAAGATAATTAAAGCAAAGAACAAAACGACAATTTTGTACACTTGTAAATAAACTTAATGAGGAGTTTTTATCTTGTTTCAACATAGAATATGGACAGTTGTCCATCGTTATTTGGACTACTTAAATATTACTCCGCCATAACAATAACTTTTAAATTACTCCAATTTGTAATTTAATTCAAGGCAAAATATCAATAAATAGGTATGCATTATCTATTGTTTAACTCGATGATAAACCTAATTACATTTGATTATGGATACGATTGTATATTTTTTCGTAAAAATCATAATTTTTCTAGAGGAAAATGTAAAGATAATATCGTATACTAAAGCAGAGTCATTACATTTTAGGATAAAGATCTACTTCGGCTCCACAAACGCATGCATTGGCAACAGCCTTTGCTGAAAATATCATCCCTTACCACTTACATAGCTCAAGTAAGATCGGGTAAGCACCCCGGTAATGTCTCCATAAGTAGCTTCGGTTTCCAAACCTCAAACGACAAAAACGTCTCTTCACAATACCACAAAAATAGTGCCGCAAACCTAACCTCAAACAAGCCGGCGGCAGGCTTACATTGTTGTAGATGATTGAGAGGATCCATCCATCCAGGACATCCAACACGTCACAACACTGTGATGGATGACCCAAGGCACATGTCCTGGTACTGTTAAACTGTTATAATTAAATACATTGGAAGATAACCTCCCCGCGGAGGGTCGGTGATTGAGCTGCTCATGTTTTTGTGTCTTTATCATGTAGACAGTGAGTGGGGTATTAAAAGAGGGGTTGTTTTTAGATTCTTAGACTAGCCGTGAGTACAGAATATTTTTTATTAAAGATCATGTGTCCTCGATAACCCACTATCTTTAACTATTAAAACAACTAGACATTCAATCCTCAATTAAAATGTTTAGCCACTTTTAATCAAAATCGTCGTATAAAATAAGCTACCTACAGATTATGATTATCAATCAGTAATTTGTGTCAAATACACAGACTTTTCAACAAAGTCAAACTAATGGTAAACACAATACACAACACAGACATGATGTATTGTATACACAATATACAACACAGACAGAACAGGATGTATTGTATACACAACATACAACTCAGACAGGATGTATCAACACAGACAGGATTAGATATATTGTATACACAATATACAACACAGACAGGACAGGGTGATTGTATACACAATATACAACACAAACAGGACAGAATGTATTGTATACACAATATACAACACAGACAGGACATAATGTATTGTATACACAATATACAACACAGACAGGCCAAGATGTATTGTATACACAATATACAACACAGACAGGCCAAGATGTATTGTATACACAATATACAACACAGACAGGACAGGGTGATTGTATACACAATATACAACACAAACAGGACAGAATGTATTGTATACACAATATACAACACAGACAGGACATAATGTATTGTATACACAATATACAACACAGACAGGACATAATGTATTGTATACACAATATACAACACAGACAGGACATAATGTATTGTATACACAATATACAACACAGACAGGACATAATGTATTGTATACACAATATACAACACAGACAGGCCAAGATGTATTGTATACACAATATACAACACAGACAGGATGAATGGGGTAGTGAAAGCGACATGACGGTGCTGTTGAACAGATAATGCTCAACTTGGGCCTTCCATGCGCTGAATACTAACACTTGTCCGCATATGCTCAACCTTCCCGCCAAAACCACCCCTTCCGCGCGAAAACTACCATTGTACACCACACGGTGCAACCTTGTATACAGTTTAGTTCTGTTCCTTCGTTGTGATTCTTAAAAACCATGCCTTGATTTAATAAAATAACATTTTAAACCTTTTCATTCGTCAACAAGACTAGCGTGAAATAATGCAGTTAGTTTTTTTAGTACATTAAACTCAGATTCGCAATCTAAGGTAGTGCGAATACCATCTATATATAACATATATATCTATATATATCTATATATACCATCTATATATCTATATATAGGATCTATCTATATATTAATAGGCAAGCATGTTTCTTTAAAACCTTTTTTCTCAGCTCGTGTGCATCGCAGGGAAAATCTACGCATACCGTTGGAAAGATATTTTCCTGTAGATGTGCAGAATCCCTTTATAAATTAAAATAGGCTCAAAAATAAGCACAACAAATTAATTTGAAAACTTAAAAAAAATAACATGGGAGTTATGGGTTGCCATGTTGGTGACGAAATAACAACAAAGTATAAACAGAAAATCTAAACAAATTCCTATCACATGTTTTATTTACAGTGTGGGGTTTACACTGCACATTACATAGTGTAAGAAACGGCCATGTGGCCCTAACTTTGTCTGAATAAATATATAATTTTAATTTTTTCATTTAATTTCATTTACATATTTTTGGTCGAGTTTTCGACCGCTGGACGACCTCTCGTAAAGTTTTAATCTACGTCTCCTTAATCTCATCTTCGACATGGAAATAAGCAAAATAATTTGCCAACGACACTTATTCCTGAAATTTTATACGCATATCTTGCTATACAGTATCTTGTTTCGTAAGTTTATTTCATATTATGCAGTTAAATCAATAATTGTAATTCAGGTTGTTTGTCTGTCATTTCAAATTGTATCATCAAATATTTTTTTAGTAAGAAATTGTTCTATTTTATTATAGTTAAGTTTCAGCTAATAATTGTTTAATACCTTCGGCCTTTTTGTACTGATGACCACCAAAAGGCTAGTTTTCTTCTATGGTAAAATAGTTTTCTTCTTTATGAGGTTAGTAGAGCAATAACCTAAATAAGTTTGATATCTAGAACTGTGAACTAGGAAATTACGCCTCTAAATTCTTCCATTCTTAAACTTTCAAAAACTCCCCCAAAAAATGTTAAAGTGTTACCAACCTCAACTATTACAATTTCCTTTACACATACACAAAAATATAAGCCACGTTTGTTTATTTCCAATCCCCACTGAATCCATGCTAACCCCAACAAGCTTCAAAATTATGAATCACCTTCGTCAAGATGCAAATATAATTCAGAAAACCTCTAGCGCGACCTTTCCTCAGAATATACACATCCTGTGTCAACGTCAGTGTCATATTCCCGCTGTCTCTACAGTTGCATTATGTTTACTTGGTCGTGCAACCTGATAAGGCCGTATGTCACCCTGGACCGCCAAGTTAGAGGAGTTGCAGTGTAGGAGCGACCGAGGCGCGGCGTGGCGCCACATGAGTTAAGTCCTTCTTCACCAATAAAACCCTAGAGGGATATAGTTACACCGGGGACGTTATCTCTACTATCTCTCTGAGTTTACATAACTCGAGCCACCTCCCAGTGGCAAGCGACCTCTTAATTGTGCAGTGTAGAATGCAAGGTTGATTGAATTAAAGGTTAAATTAAAATTGGCATGGTTAACTTGTTCACCACACTATGATGTTTTCCCCAGAATACGGATGTTTAGACGTTTTACAAAACGTTTATTGGAGGCCGAAAGCTACGTATTGCTGTCTATTCTAGCTGTCTTTCTACATCCCTAGAGCCGAAAATCAGCCGTTAGCTTACTTTCTTAAAAATAATGCATATTTAAATACACAGTCAGTATCCATAGCATTGCTATAGAAAAGTTTTATTGTCACCGCTGCCTATCAACTATTTATTATTATTTTTGCTGATTCCTCAAATTATTTATTCACATAACCTTAAAGTTTTAGTTGAGTTGACTAATAGGCTATTAGTGTGCATTTATTATAGATATTTTCTCAATTTTGTATAGTGTGGTGAAAAATAGCGTACGTACCCGAAAAGGCTTTGCAGCTCTCAATCGTTAGACGGGCAGAACGTAAGACGGCAAAAAGTCGTTTTCAGCCCTAGGTACGAAATATACTATTTCAATTCGTATTATAGCCTTGTATGTATATTAAGATGGCTCCACAGGACATAATTAATTAATGAACTGTAATTTCTCTTATTTGTGAGGAATGCATACATATACAGAGCACATAACTCGTATATTTTTAGAGTATTTTTTACGTAGGGGGGAGGGGTAATTATTTGCATGTTTCAAATGTTAAAAGATAATCCATGTTATCAGACAACTCCAATCCAAGGGTTTATTTATTTACTGTTACAACATTATGTATGGCAATACCTCCCAAAGGGAAGTGCACGCCATTTTGAGGGGTGCAGGTATTGTTCAATTGTAGAGTACAGAATTATTTTTTTTTCAACAATCGCCAGAAAACTATTGGACATGGTTGAAATGTAAATGTAAAATAAGGTTTGAAATGAAAGTCAAAGTATACGGAGTTTGTGCTAATGCGAGAAGCGGCCCGGACGGACGACGGATCTTTTAGGTCCGACGAAGACCTCAGGATTTCTTCTCCCTGGGGTATAAACAAAACCTTCTCACATTCCCGAGATATTTATATTATGGTTCAAAATATAGCTTTGGAGGGATTTAATTGTTGCATTTCATATGTAGATCTATTGCGAAAACATGATTTACTCACCGTTGTAGTGGCTTTCATATTCGTTGTTTTTGGCGAATTTTCCATATATGGAATGAGCTTTTACTGTAGGTCCCATTGTAAGACCTGCTTTGCGATAACTCAAGCAAAGATTTTCTGATTTTGATTAAATTTTGTACAATCGTGTAAACCTACGTTTATTGGAAAGAGTTCATGAACAAGCATGATTAGACAATGGGAACGGGGGTTTATGGGGGTTGTATTGAAGTTTTATGTAAAAATGGGTTTTCTTACTTTTTTACTCTAATAACGTAAAATTCATCAATTTATTTCTAAACTATTTTGAAGACCGCAAAGAAATAATTTAGTATATTCAAGAATTGTTGTATGCCTAACGTTTATGGAGAAAATTAAAAAAGTGTAAATTGCGAAATAAACCGTCGTAGTTTGCTTGTTTACGGATATATTATAATTGAATTTGTAAATTGTGTTTATAAAATACTAAGCTATCAACTTTTCAATAACAAATCGCATAACCATCCCTGTAGCAGCAAACCTGGTTACTTAATTGATGTTATTTAAAAAGGAAATATATCTGACGATTAAGGGAAGATTTAAGTGGAAATCTAGCTAGGTAAATGGAAATCCGTTGGGTCTGCAGGTTTGCTGAGGCGGAAGTATTTTTCAAATCTAACCCTGACTTATCTCCATATCTCCATATTCGGAAAGAATTCTATCGTGTAATTGAGTGTGTGACACTGTATAATTGCCCCTCTAAGCTAATCATTCCGAATTTTGTCACACCCCCCCCAAACTCTCCCAGCCCCCCCCCCCCCCCCCCAATATAATCAACCCTCGCTGGAACGTCACTCTGGCGGTTTAATCGAATTTCACGTCGAGTCAAAAAACAAGTGTCACCATAATTGTGTAATGGGTCGGTTGACATGTAAAACTAATCTTTCAGCTTGTGATTGTTTGTTTTTTTCGTTTATTTAGTTTTTAATTGCTCCACCGATTGATTGACGTTGAGAATATCAGCCATTTGCTATATTAAATGGCGGAATGGAATTATTGTGGATGTCGGACGTTTCAAACTAAAAATTGGCAATCAGGATTCAATTATTTTTATATCGAAGGTTTTTAGATGCGAATAATTATTGTAGGAGAGCGAAGCTGAATGCAAAACAGCCTAAGTGTATAATGTAATATCAATTGTGTTACAAACGTTAACATTTTCAATCTCTATCTCGCAATGCTTTATTTATTAGTTGATTTTGTGTTATTTAACGAAGATTCATGCAGCCTATAATACACTAAAAAGATATACTAATAACATACTTTTTAAGAAAACAACTATATACTGTCAGACACAAGCTTGTAATTAATTTGAGAAATATAAAGATGCATTTACTTTTATTTTTGGAGTGATTTTAAATATTATCAAACAGTTTATCAAATTATAACTAAATCGGAGTAGTATATTTGCCAGGCGGTATTAAAAATTATGGAAATACACAGTATATAAGTATATTTTACAACTCAAAGTATAACCAATATTGAACCACCTTCTGAGCCTTCTTTTCATAAAGGCTTGAAGTTCAGAAATAGCTATAATAGATAAAATTACAACTCACGAAAAAAGAGGGAACTTCAGAATTAAGAATTTCTAGTTCACTGACTTTTCCTCAATAAAATGTATTTATATCTTTTTAACAGCTATTAAGGCTAAGTAGTATAACTTTTACTGCGCCATAATAATTAATGTAGCTAATTGTTTTCTCCTTCTCTTTTGAAATACAACAATGATATTAATAAGATTACTCTATAAGTAGAAGCATTGACCAAAGCCAATGTGCAATACATGTGATCGTTGGTGCAATGGAACCTATGCAACAAAATCAAGTTAGCGAATGCGTTTTCTCGTATCAAATTTCTGTCTCTAGTAAAGAACAGTCTTTATGTATTTTCGTCTTGGTTGTAGCCTTAATATTTTTAATTCTTTCAACTGTAACTGACTGCTAGACAATTCATTTTACCAGCTTTGGGATTTCTTATTTACACAACCAAGAGTATTAAATTGATTCCTCAACTTTGGAATACTCTCAAACCTTTCTGTAAAATGTTGGATTTCAATATTTGTGGATCTGAGACAAAATGATCCATATTCAAGACTTTGTAAATGGATTTTTTTTGTTTATTGACTGCATTAAAAATGACAGATCGAACTCCTCTCACTAACATTACCGGTTCCATAAGTAAAGCACATAGTACAGTATTAATATTAATCGACACGAGTATTAATATAAAAACTATGAGCTCTATGGTTCTATTCCATGATTTCTCCTTTAAAACGATTTCCACGCTAAAATAACATCCAATAAAATCAGGGTAGTTTGTCCCCAGCCCTAATATATGTTTATGAACCAACAATCTATAAATAAGTCTGAAGAACTCTTCTACAAATCTAACAAGGTTCAGAAACATTCTCAACACATCGTCTAGCCGAGTTTAACAGTTGGCAAATTAAATTGCCATATCCGGGCTTTTTCTCGGCGTAATTTGGAAATCGTCAACCGCGTGTGGTCTGGGCGAAATCGGTCTGGATTTATGACTTCTGGAGGCAATGGGGCGGCACGGGGCGGCGCGGACTCACGCTTTAATCTATTATTTGGCGGGAAAACACGCGTCGTGGACCCGCGGGACCGCGGG
The DNA here is from genome assembly GCF_028750875.1 of Macrosteles quadrilineatus. NCBI lineage: Eukaryota > Metazoa > Arthropoda > Insecta > Hemiptera > Cicadellidae > Macrosteles > Macrosteles quadrilineatus. The sequence continues at coordinate 77,437,747 of NW_026542601.1, forward strand.
TTTGCTGTACATGGGAAACGAGACATCTGTGAACCAGGGTGACATGTATATCTGTGGAAACCGTGCTCTCCGGAGACACGGTTTTGGTGGGAACTGGCGTATTTTGGAGGGAAATTCTGGTTTTTAACGTAATGTAGTTTTTGGTTATCGATCTTAAAATTTTGCGTTTGGAGTGACTTTCTGATTTTTTTTACGTAACACAAGAAGACTCATCATATAACATAATTAAATTATTTCTATGTTTGCGATATAATTTTCTTTATGCTGGTTTTCTCTGAATTTGGTCATAACAATTTAACATCGTAAATAATAGAGTACTATTTTCAACTCATAGTTTGACTTGTCCCACTCAAAAACTAGTTGGAGTTTTTTTTTTTCACTGTGGTTTATTTAGCTTTTTTAGGAGCGAAACTTAATCTCTAAGCAAAGTGAGCTAAACTGTAAGAGGTTTTCAGAAAAAAAAAAATGTCAACGTCTACGCAAGAGACTTCTCCAGCATGCTGAAAGTTTTAATAGTTTAATAGTAATTTACGCAACGATCGTGTAAAGATATTCTTTATGACACGAGTAGAAAGATTTAAGGCACGAGCCTTGGAGAGTGCCATTAAAACCTCTACGAATGTCTTAAAGGCTAATTAAGCGAATTGCTAACACTACTTTACCTACGATCAATTTTTAATTACTGACAATCACTACTCATAACGTCTAAGATTTTAAGTCTGTAAGAGAGGTTATGTTTTTGTTTACAGCTTCGCATAGCCACAAATTGTGATTCGACAACTTATTATCCCAACCACTCATTCATTGTTTAATCAACCAAATTGATCTTAACAGCTGATAAGTTGACGTTTAAAGTATTACAATTTTACTACATTTATCTCAATCATTGAACCCTATTGGGCCAAACTTGTACTGTAAAGTTACAAAACAATGTAAAGTAAGTAAACAATACTAAAAAGTGAATCTTTTTAATTCTAAGAACTGAATGGGAAAAGCCAATTTAAAACGTCGTAGGTAAACTCATCAAATCTCATTGCGGTGGGCATCGTTACCAGAGTCGACACAGAATGATGGGGGGCCCTGCCTTGAACCCCGTTATATTTAGTGCGCAACCTTTACACCAATATTACTGTAACTCCTTACACCTTTACAAGATACGATCTCAGCGAGATAACCAGAGCTAAGTCTAACTACCTACATGACATTATGGTGTCACACTCCACCGAGCCAGTTGTGAAATGGGAATGTGAGAATATGAGGCGTATACTGTGTACAACACCTAGATAAGCTTGACATTCCAAGCCTGAATCAATATAAAACCAAACTAAATCTCCTTTTTCAGCTTTAACTCCCAACAATTTTTTTTTCTTTTGTGTCCCAGCTTCACATCCTAGGGCGCTAGGCATAGCCTGGATTTATTTACACATGACTTCAGGCTAGTCCTAGAGGGTCACGGAATTCTAGATAAAATCCATTGGGGATTGGCGGGATTTGAACCCGTGACCTCGGTCTCCGAAGCCCAGCACTCTATCACTAGACTAGCTCCACAACACTATAGGCTAGTGATGCCACATGTGTAGTTACTAAATACACGTGCACTTTACCGGTAATGATTTTTATTATAAATGTCCACTTTCCGAAGTCATGCATAAGGGGGAAACCCCAACCCTAATATTATAAATATTTAGCGGTATTTTTAATTCATTTTCGTTTCACATTGATATTTCAGTTACTTAACAAATTAATATTGAAAAACAGTTTATTTGACAAATTATTGGCAATAAGACTATTGACCACTGAATAAAGTCAAGCCCTTATCTTGACTTTTGCATTTTGACTAATAACACTTGATGGGTAGGTACGTAGTCTAATAACCTTATTTTCTAAGTCAGCCAAACCTACAACAATTATTGAAAAACTTATTATTCATCATTGCTATAAAATGTATAGATCAGTGTATTCACAAAACTTGCTTCAACGTATTTCTCGTATATTGAGACTTAGTCAACCACTAACTGAGCACCGAGTGTACATCAATAATTGACTCCAAATTGGTGTAAAATTAGAGATCCTCCCTAATCCACCAGTTTATTGAGTTGTCCGGGTCGTGGGGGGAGGGTGGCGCGATTTATAGCAGGGTGGTGTCGTTATCAGCTGTGATTAGTGGCGTTGGCGGGAAGTGATTCTGATTTTGGCGGGAAGGGAAGTGTGACTGCAACGAGTTAGTTCCGCGATAGCCATCTGTCCGGTCCGAAACGGTTTTGGAAACAAATTTATTTTGTGAATCCTGTGTATGAGTTGGACGTTTTTTGTGGGTTATACTTTGACGAAGATAAACTATTGTTTTGTGGTGAACGATATTATGTAATTTTTTATTGTAAATCAACCATCCAAGCCAATATTGATTTCGATTTGAGTATGATCAAACTAACAAACTAAAAATGTTTGTAAGATTTTAGACGTTCACATACAATAGTTCTGATAATTTTATTACAACATATTAACTCATAAGGTAATTTCTTTTAAAATTTGATTAATTACTGATAGATATTTCCAATACTATTTGGGGAGCGAGGTGGTCTAGTGGTAGAGCGCCACACTTCGGTCCCTGAGGCTTGGGGTTCAAATCTCGCAAAATCACCGATGGATTTTCTCTAAGTGATAGTGCCGAAAACCCTGGGGTGAATGGCCACTAGACCGCTAGACCTAGGTCTAGCCTGAAGTAATGTGCAAGAGAATCCCGGATTCGACAAAAAAAGTTGGTTCTATGACATTCAATAGCATTAAAAATTAATGAGGATTACCAACAGGGTGCAGCACTATTATATTTTTTACAATTATGATAACAGCTAATTTAAAGTAAGCAGCATCAAAAAGCTGTGATACACAATGCGAACTGTCAAAGTAGGGCTGTTTACAGTAATTTTTATGTTTTTAATTTAGTACATCATTTGTGATATTGTATGAATTTTTTATAGTTTACTTTTTTATACTGTTTAGGTTCAGTGGTAGAAGAGAATGGCTATAGTAGATGGATAACTATAGCATACCGTAAATATAAAGAACCAAATTATCTAAAGCCTTCTCCTCCCACATTGCAAATGCAAAGCTAGAGTTAACTGCAATGAGCGTTTTAAGAACGGGTACTCTGCTAGTAAGGTAAAAATTGAAAGAATGACAAACAAATAAGTGCAGCTGAGGTATTTTCAACATTAGGTATATGAAAAGTTCCCTTTAGAAAGGAATTACGACCTTGAAGGACAATTTATGAAATAATGGATAATTTAGCACTAGTTAAGGTTTCTCGTCATGACGAACATTTTAAGTATATGGTTTATGGGGGGTGTGACTTTTAGTTTTTTCAAAAGTTCATGGGTACTTTAGGATTTACATATGGATGGATGGATTTATTTATGGACTAAGATTACCAAGAGGCTAATGCAAAATGGTTACCAAATACGACATCTAATTTTATCGGAACACTGTTAGATTCTTCTCACAAGAGCTTGGAGATTGTTTATAATTTTAACTTTCGTCTTTCTATACGAAGCATTATATTTTCCTCACTTTTTATGTGTTTCCCCATTGTTGTTACCAAAGCTTATATCCTCTTCCTTTATCATAAAACTGTCCAAATCTTAAACATGTTTGTACATTTCGCAAATCTCTCAGTAAGGTGAGAAAATTCTCTCTACAAAACCTCCTCACATCGTTTGCACAATCTGTCTCCTCCTGACAATCATTCTGAGATGAACCTGACAGACTTAGGTGCTACTCGGATCGGAAATCGTTCTGTAGGGCAACAAACGACATTCTAACTGCTAGGGAGGCTTGTTAGGGCTAATCAACCCCACGTGTGCTCCACATCCCCCGATAGTGACATCTCCCTGGGGATCATCCCTCGCTGCTCGGTGGTCCGACCCGACACTAATTGGCGATCAGCTGTTTAACTGCTTAAGTTTACATTACATGCTGTCAAAACAAAAACAATTCGTAATATGTGGTCTTGACCAGATTTTTTCTTTAAAATGTTAAGGTTATATAAATTAGTAAAGATATGTACACGCTCATCCTAATGGAACAGCTGAAGACAATTTGATCGTTATTTCTGCCGGTGCACTGTAGAGGTCGTGTTTTGTTTACAATCGGTTTCTTGTTATTTCATATAAAACCTCGTTTAACCAAATAAAACGATCTATAAAACGATCACGAACAATAACTAGTTCCCTAGTTATATAACCAAACAGTAAAGCACAAATCGTGAAATTAACCTTAAAATGATAGAAACGAAATTTAGTCGACACTAGCGATCAGTGTCACCAACATGAATTACACAAAAAACGAGCTTCAAAAGAATGGAATAAGACCAACTAAAGTTTTTATAACGATCTGTTACAATCGTTCAACAGAAATAAATTTTTTAGTAGTTGAGTCGGCAAAAGCCTTTGAAGCCCATTAGGATGTGCAAAAATTATATTAACCTCATTTAACTCGTAAACATATCATCCTCATTTATAAAAAGTAAATCAATGAAGTTAAAAAATCAATGTTAAATCACGTCACGTCATGTTAGTGATGAGTCAAGAAGTAGTGGATTGTTCATAGATAATTTTATATACTAATCTATCAAACACTACTTAGTGCTTATAAATTATGTCTTTGGTGGATGTTGTGCAGATACAAACAAATTATTTTCGCAACTGTTTCCCAATTAATTTTCTCTTGTCGTATACCATACGTTAGTTTCTTCTATGTGACATTAACTAAACATATTTGTGTTGTTTCTTGAGTATTCTCTATATATATCATAGGTATATTTCAAGTTGTAGTTCTGATATGCACAAGATGGACGAATCCAAGTTGAGCACTAATCATCTTTTACACTTTCACCATATGTGAAGTTTTAGATCTGTCCATTTATGACTGTATTATGTGCAGTTCCCGTTGCGGAAATACCTAAAACCCCTCCGTAATATTATGCTTCTTCTAACGGTGCGAGTAGGCAGGCTCACTCCATTCACTAGAAGGGGAAAAACTTCTCTCCGGGCGCCACGTTACATTCACAAAGCCAATTTTCATGGCTTCGCTTCTCGAGGAGTTGAAAGCTTGCGACATCACGAGTCTAGACGTAATGAGCAAAGAAAAAATTAAAATGTCGGAGTCGGTAGCCGGTCTTACTGTCCCCACTAATCAGCTTTACGGCGCTCGCCTACGTGACGGTACAAAGTGAGGGACGCCGACGCGAGCTGGGGGGCGGCACGACAAACAGTACTACAAGTACTACTGCGACATTCACTACACGACAAACAGTGCTACAAGTACTACTGCGACATTCACTACACGACGACAAACAGTACTAAAACTACTACTGCATCAACGACAAACAGGGCTACGACAAATACTACTGCGACAAGCACAACGACGACAAACAGTACAACTACAAGTACTACTACAACAAACAGTACTACAAGTACTACTGCGACATTCACTACACGACAAACAGTGCTACAAGTACTACTGCGACATTCACTACACGACGACAAACAGTACTACAAGTACTACTGCATCAACGACAAACAGGGCTACAAATACTACTGCGACAAGCAGAACGACGACAAACAGTACTACAAGTACTACTACATCAACGACAAACAGGGCTACAAGTATTACTGCAACATTCACTACACGACGACAAACACTACTACGACAAATACTACTGCGACAAGCACAACAATGGCAAACAGTACTACAAGTACTACTGCGACATTCACTATACTACGACAAACACTACTACGAATACTACTATGACAAACAGTACTACAAGTACTACTGCGACATTCACTGCACTATGACAAACAGTACTACAGTACCACAAATACTACTACGACAAACAGTACTACAAGTACTACTGCGACATCCACTGCACTACGACAAACAGTACTACGACAAAAAGTACTAGGCCTACTACAAGTACTACTGCGACACGCATACACTACGATACACAACTTAGGTGGTTTTAGGGGTAGAAATCTATTCCCTCTACTTGATAATACCCGTAAAACAATAGCTTTATATCTGAGGCTTCTCAAAACGTCAATCAAACTGCAACATAATGTGAGAAAAAAAGCAATGGTGAAACTTCCCCTGAAACCACCGACATTTGGTGAACGGACTAAAGCACACATTCCTGTTGAACAGATAGGTGTTAAGGTTTTTACTGACTAACTTAGGTTAAAGGGGTTGTGCTATGTGCTGCTAACCTAACAGCGTATCAGATTTCGATACCCGTGATATCCACACGAATCTGAGGTGTTTGAAAAGCTTTTCCATTGCCGTTTTTGATCCTTTCTACAAAATAACACTAAAAAATAGACTTGGCAATAGTTTTGAACACTCCCGAATTTCCCCAGTATGTGATCCTCCCCACATGAGTCACTCGCCCCGACACGGCCGTGAGCACGAGGCGCGGGTGATTCGGCGTTTATGTGCTGTGAAACTAGCCAACACCCCGCCCGAATACACTCTTGTTTTCATGAATATAAATCGTACAATTTGCAGACCCACTTCTCCAGAGAAATACCTTGGGTGGTGTTAACTCGGTACAGATCAGAGTGAGGAAGGGACATCCTTCTGGAGATCTGTTTTTGAGTTGTACAGAATTGGAAATTTAATATAAATTGAACATTCCTTGAAAATATTAAAAAGAGTAGGTAGGTACTTGACCTCGGGAAAATTTCATAAGAAAATGCAAATATTTTCATCAAAGAAAGTTTATTAGCTATCTGAAGGAAAAGAAAGTACATATTGGTGGCTTCACGAATCTTCTTTTGGTCACGCTGAAGTTGTGTTCATGTTTGTAATGTTATATGATCTGTACATAGGTAGCTAGTAAATTTTTAAAGAGTGTGTTAAGGGAAATTTTGTAAACAACCTATTTGTTTATTTTGTAATTGTTAAAAGTTTTTATTTATATTTCTACTCCTATTGGTTACCAAGATTCATTTTGTTGCAAGGCTAACATTGGTTGCTTTGTTAAGCAACATCTGTTCGAGAATGTTTGATAATGTCTTTATGATAATTTAAGTCTTTAGAGTTGGACAAACAAATTTGTTGTGCTATATATTGTGTATTGATCTAAGTGTACATTAACATTTACTGTGAATCTTAATTTATTTGATTACTAACTGGAACTGGATACAAATTTAACTTTTATATTTTGAAGAAGCTTGAAATTAGTTTGATGTGCTGGTTTGCTGAGGGGGTTAGGGGATAAATGTGACATTCAACACGTTAAAGAATACATACCCCATACTACAAACTAATTTGTATCTTCTAGCCGGAAGAATCAAGTTGTTTCTAATAAATTAACATTTGATGTAGATAGTATTCCCAATTCCATCCCTCCATGTTGGACGACTCTTCATTCTACAACCCTCTTCGTGCATTAGGCAGATTGGCCCTTGCCCAAGGGATTGGCCAGGTAAGGGTCTGAGGTATTCTAATAAACAATTTGGACATTTCTTAGTCGATTAGCCGGCTATTAGGAGCACGGGCTAACGATCGCGAGGCACGACACCAGTTTGCGTGCAGCGTGCAGCTAGCGCCGTGTGTGTCGACAACGAGCAATTATACAAAAAACTTGTAAAGAGATTGGCTTCAAACGCGCCGCCAGAACGTGAGCCGGAATAGAAACTGATAAACTCTTCCGTAACAGTGCAAAATAGCTACTACCGTGCTAAACTGGGAGGGTGTTGTATGGTTTAACTTCCAATCCAATCACCAGTGATGAAACAGGGAAATCTTTGCCAAAAATCCAGCGTCACTTGTATTGACGACTCAGCCAAAATAATATTTTTAGACAAACGGAAGGAAAAAGTACATTTTTCACCTTTCAATTATGTAAATAACTACTATGGCATTTCATTTATGATGTTAGCCTCCGGATTACGTTGAATGTATAAATTGGTGTAAAATACCTGCTTCTAAGTACAGTAGTCCAAATTGCTGCAAAGACACGCAACTAGTTTCAACTTCACGAAGTCATCATCATGCGTCCAGGGGATGTCTAAATCGCTTCATTAGAAGGTGGTTGATACACATATTCCGCATTTATACACTAACTCGGACGAAATATTATATTTCGTACCAAGGGCCGAAAATGAGGTTTTGCCGGCTCGAGATAGTTTTTAAGTTCGAGATGAAGTCGAGATTTTTTTTCACCACACTATACCATATTACCACTATTCACCACTATAATAATGCACATTGATAGTCAACACAACTACAACTTTAAGGTTATGTGAAGAAATAATTTGAGGAATCAGCAGAAATAAAAATAAATAGTTGCTAGGCAACGGTGACAATAACACAATTTTATTGCAATGCTATGGATTTTGATTGTGTATTTAAAATGTAGTACCTGGAGACCGAGCTTTGCTCGGGGAAAATCATTCCCCCACTCTGCGATGCCAGCCTTTACTACTTCCTTCACCATTTCCTACGTCATTGTTTCCCTCCCTTCTCATAGCATTTAAGTATTAGAGATGCATTAATCTAACTGACACAAACGGTTCCTACACTCTGCGATGCTAAACTTTACTACTTCCTACGTCGTGGACATGTTGTCATCTCTTTCCATTGCATTTTAGTATTTTAAATACATTAATCTAATTGCCAACAACATTTCCCACACTCCGCACTGCTAGCATTTACTAATTCCTATGTCTTGGACATCTTTCCATCCCATCTCATAGCATTTCAGTATTTCACTTTCAGATACAGAAATCGAACTGTTACAATTGGTTTCCAGTTCCCAGACTCCACAGTGCTTGCCTTTACTACTTCATTCACCTCTTCCTACGTCGCGGACCTGTTTCCCTCCCTTCCCATTGCATTTTAAGATTGTAAATACCTTAATCTAATCGTCGTTAACAGTTCCCACACTCCGGACTACTCGCCTTTACTACTTCCTTCGCCACTTCCTACGTCGCGGACCTGTTTCCCTCCCTTCCCATTGCATTTTAAGATTGTAAATACCTTAATCTAATCGTCGTTAACAGTTCCCACACTCCGGACTACTCGCCTTTACTACTTCCTTCGCCACTTCCTACGCCGCGGACCTATTTCCCTCCCTTCCCATAGCATTTTAAGATTGTGGATACCTTAATCTAATCGTCATAAACAGTTCCCACACTCCGGACCGCTCACCTTTACTGCTTCCATCACGACTTCCTACGTCACGGACCTGTTTCCCTCCCTTCCCATAGCATTTTAAGATTGTGGATACCTTAATCTAATCGTCATAAAAAGTTCCCACACTCTGGACCGCTCACCTTTACTGCTTCCATCACGACTTCCTACGTCACGGACCTGATTCCCTCCCTTCCCATAGCATTTTAGGATAAGAGATACCTTAATCTAATCGTCATAAACAGTTCCCACACTCCGGACTACTCACCTTTACTACTTCCTTCACCGCTTCCTTCGTCACGGACCATGTTTCCCTCCCAGCCCATAGCATTTTAGGATAACAGATACCTTAATCTAATCGTCATTAACAGTTCCCACACTCCGGACTACTCACCTTTACTACTTCCTTCACCGCTTCCTTCGTCGCGGACCATGTTTCCCTCCCTTCCCATAGCATTTTAGGATAACAGATACCTTAATCTAATCGTCATTAATAGTTCCCACACTCCGGACTACTCGCCTTTACTACTTCCTTCACCACTTTCTACGCCGCGGACCTGCGCCGCTTCCTTCGTCGCGGACCATGTTTCCCTCCCTTCCCATAGCATTTTAGGATAACAGATACCTTAATCTAATCGTCATTAATAGTTCCCACACTCCGGACTACTCGCCTTTACTATTTCCTTCACCACTTCCTACGCTGCGGACCTGTTTTCCTCCCTTCCCATAGCATTTTAGGATTGTAGATACCTTAATCTAATCGTCATAAACATTTCCCACACTCCGGACTACTTACCTTTACTACTTCCTTCACCATTTCCTACGTTGCGGACTTGTTTCCCTCCCTTCCCATAGCATTTTAGGATTGTAGATACCTTAATCTAATCGTCATAAACAGTTACCACACTCCGGACTAATATTTACCACAAAACTAATAACAACAATTAAACGAAATAATCTGCTTGGAATAATTCAGTAAGGCCACCAGGGCCTGTTTCATAAAAGTACTAATATTATAAGCTAGTAATATAAGCTTATACATTTTTATTTTATAAGTTGGTAATTTTCTGTTTCATAAAAAAATGTACAAACTTATAAAATATGACACTGATAATATAAGTTATAAGACAGCTGTTGCATTATTTTACTTGTTTATTTTATAAATTGTTTAATTTTTTAATTTAATTTTTACTGCAATATTTTGACTTTAACTTGATTAAAATATCAAGCAAAACTGAAATGAAGAATTTAAAAAACTTTTTGAACAAGTAAGAGGCATACCAGCGATATTACTGAATGCATTGATTGTTTCTCCTACACCTTCTGGCCAGCAAACGGTGTCAATCAATAAGTTTTCATTAATAATTGCATTTAATTTAGTTTTATTTTATTTTTTATGACGCCATAAACTGTCCCTTTTGACACGGCGTGCCGCGCCAAAAAAACCAATGAGTGCAATTTGTAACAATTAATTATTGTTCTTTGGTTGTTAATAAATGGTTCCTATTTGTTGGGTGCTGTAACACAGGTTTGACTGTATTTAATATAATATTGAAATTTGCATAAATTTAATGAATATAATTCATAGCTTAACCTATACCTTTCATTAAACTCATAAGTTTATTGAATTAGAAAGTAAGAAATCCTTTGTGTAAATGTTCTTGGTCTTCTAACCATCACTATGCCTCTTTCATCACTTGATCCGCTTGATTGGATCCCTATTTTGATAAAATTATTAATATATTTTTACTTAACTACATCTTACTAGAAGATACACGTCACAAGTAAAAATTCTATGGGTAAAAAAAGGCTTATAATATATTACTCTAAATTTTTAGGTTATAATATAAGTTTTTATTGTTTTTGAAACAAGATTTGTGTAAACACTAGTATTATAACTGGTATTTTGGGGTGGTAAACTTATAACTTGTTTTACAAGCTTATATTTTTATGAAACACAATACTAGTATTATAATTTAATATTATCAGGTAAATACTTATATTACAAGCTTATATAATTTTATGAAACAGGCCCATGCGAATCGGTGTATTGTTAATCAACGCTTATGGTATTCATCGGACTCCTTTTCTTTTGTACTGTCTTTTGTAAATAGGCCATATGTGCATGCGCAAGCTGAGGTGCCCGTGGGTACAGAACGTCTTAAAATGTAAACAAAATGACAATAATGGCGGAATGTTTTCTCATAAGGCCCATGATAAATTTTCAAAAGTTTGTACTCATGTTATGGCGAAAATAGATTTTTCCTGGCTATACCACTGGTCTAGAACTTATTTTTGACACAGAACTTAGTTCCGTAAATATAATCGTTTTTGTTAGAGCCGATTCCCAGATCGAGTTGACAAGTATTCAAACTTTACTCGTATTATATATAGGATTCATGTTTTAAGTAAGTAAGCGGACAGCTGATTTTTTGGCAACGGGCTGTAAAAACCTGCTCGGTCCCCAAATTACGATCACAGCTGACATGGTCAGCAAAACGATACTTTCAGCCACCAATTAATTAACGTATGTAATACAGCCAAAAACATCATAGTGTGGTGAAAACATAGTTACGAATAAGGTACATAAGGTTACAAAGAGTAGAAGATGAATAAAAATTCTAATTTAGGGATGGAGTGACTATATACTTCGATGGACACGACCAGATGGATCCACCAGGATTCGCAACTGGAGTAGCAAACTGGACGCCTGATGGTGAAGTCGAAACTATAGTTCGGCCGCTTAGAAAACGACCTGCGCGCTAATGCTAAACCAATGCTGGAGGAGGTCGCTTTCTAAGCGGCCGAACTATAGTTGCGTGTCTTTGCAACAAGTTGGATTAGGAGCAGGTATTTACACCAATTTATACTAGGGTATGTATATAGCACATTAAAACACCTTAGAGCTGTCTTAGAGACTTCTTGGACTAGGCCCAGAGCGTCGTTCCTTTTATCCATAGAGGGAAAAGTAGTCTTCTTTGGAATAACCTAAAAGTTAAATACGAAATCGTTTAGAACTAAAGCTGTCAATTCCCAAGACTAAACATAGATCTATCTATCTTGGCAGCACTATGATTTCAAAGCCCTTTTCACGATTAATAGCAATATATAAATATTGAAAAACACCTGCACGTAATATAATTATGTCTTTTGTAATATCTTCAGCATCTTTATAAGTACTTACAGTAGGAATAATGCATGGTGAAACGCATTTATTCTCTTCGTATTTCAAACCAAAAAGTCATTCAGTAAGGAATCGTCCATTTTCTTCACGTTACCGTTTTAAGGCATGCGAGCGGATATTGGTAATATACAAACGATTTACTGCAGCGCCGAGTTCCCCAAGAATGCTCTCTGCAGTTGCCGCTCAGGGAGCCGAACTCATTAAAGTAGTCATAACACGCCATTCCTATTGTTGAATTTTATTTGTGAGTAATTAAAATTCTCGCCCGTTTATGAGCCATAACGGGTGCGATGCAACAGAATTGCCGACTGCAGCTGTGCCTGAGACTGTAGGCATGCAGGATCGGTACCAAAGCATAAAGAATCAGGACCAAGCATGAAGAATCGACCATTGAACATTGGATTGGCACTATTGCATAAGCCGCATAAAGGGGTTAGCTATTTTAGTAAGTGAACAGCCCTCGCGAATGAGGAATCAGCGTTATTCTGAAAGCTCAGTACGATTTCATGGAGAATCAATATAATTTCAAGAAGGATCAGCATGATAGCTTAAAATACTGTATCATCGCATGGCCTCCTTCATTGCTAACTAATTTTTTTGGGACTTTTCTTGGTAAGATAAACTTATATTTTATAGGGGGCAATTCATTATACTTTGTTTTCTCATACCAATTCAATGCTTTTACTATTCACATAAAGAGTTACTATAAAGAGTTTTTAAGGTTTTTTTTGGTGCTGGTAGCATTACCACCTGCCTTGAAATATTTCCCAGGAAAACCCCTATTTTTCTAATTATCTTTTCCTTAATTTATTTTTTTAGTCCAAAGACTTTTTCGATGTGACAATTTCGCTGTGAATTTGTCGATCGATCCCGTTGATGCTTTGGTTATGATTGGTTGTCTTAACTTTTTCAATTTAGATGTTTTGCTTGGTTAATTTTGTTGGTGTTTAGTCTAACAAGAAGCAAGGATAATACCCCTTGGAAAAGCCCCACATGACCAAGACACTACTAAAATTTCCCGAAACACTTCGGCTTAGTCCGAAGACACCGAAGAGACTCTTGAACCAGACAGAAAGAAACGGAGTGGTGGATGAGGAAAATGACGTTAAGACAGGAGACAAACAGATAAATAAAGAAGATATAATTGTCATAAAAGAATAAACATCGATCAGTAGATAAGACTTTGGTTTGGCCTCGTTTGGGTAATGAGATGAAGCAATGTGGTCTGCAGTGGACATAATCATCACAGGTTGGAGGATTCACGATCAAAACGAATGAACTGCGTGGTTTTAGGCCTGAGGACAAATTTCCATAGTTAACAGAGTATTTAGGCTGCCGTTTGCAGTAAGATTCAATCAAAATCGTCAATACTGTTCCAAATTGCTCATGACTGCACAATCATTTAATTTTAAAGGTAGCTTAGATAATGTTACTAGTCAAACTCTAGTAGAAATTCCGAAATGACGAAAGTTCCGCCTATAACGGCATTAATAACGCAAACGAGAGGAACACTCAGGATAATTTAAAATTGTAAGTTAATGACTGAAGCACTTTCAAAATGTAGATGACCCGAATGTACTCTTCATTCAATTTTGATTATTCATATGGCTAATGACGTTGTCAGTTGAGCTCTTTGTAGTAAGTCTTTCCTCATTTCCATCAGTAATTTAATGCAGGCTGGAATAATAACGTGGGCAGAACCAGAAATTAATAAAGTTATTAATGTTGTTGCTAATGAGCGGCAGCTGCTGGGAGTTCAGCTGTCCGAGGCAACATTGAGGAGTTGGGGAATCTGGAGTTGGAACATTGCGACGGGAAAAGTAAGCCCATGCTTTGCTAAGTAATCTGTCCGTAATGACATACACTCTTGATAGCTCGCTTTTAGGATAAGCGAAGAGGGACCACAAAAATCCAAAATTGGATTGCAACTTATGATTCTCTATTAGTTTGGATGATTTTCTAATACGTTTTTCCAATACTGAATCCTTAATCGCTCATGCTGAATATGCTTCCACTCATTCTACTAACACTTAATTGATACAGTTAACTTAACCTATTCGCACGCTAAAACTATTAAATAACTATTTAACCTCCTACGCCCACACACTAAACACAACCAAGCAAACTGTATGCAGCACTAATGTGCAAAACTTGTGCTGCAAATCGCACCATCAAACCGCACTTACGATTGCATTACCGTGGCAAATAGTTTTTGCCCGGCGATAAATCAAGATCGGTGGCGGGATTCTATTAGGGACCACCCGGGCCCCTTTCACCACCGCCAATTAGACCATAAATATCCCGGACACCTTTTTAACTTGTTTCGGCTCATCATCATCAGGGTGTAATAGCCTTTGCCCCCGATGGTATTTTGACACCGCGCCGCGCCGGACCGAGCTACGTGATCGTCCCGCGCATGTGTCCGAGATTGCCGCCTACGGTAATGGTCTGCGGTGGCTGTAATGAAATTTCGAATTCACTAGTCGCACGTGAAACATTACTTCCCGAATCTTCTTTGGAATGCGGGCTGAAAATTCGATTCGAGAGCGATTCCATGTCGTGCGCGCCGTCGTTCCTCTGTTTTTGGTTGTGGGTGACGTAACTGCAAAGTTTCACTTCGAGGATTTTGTTAACACAATTGGGTAGAGCTGCTCCCTTAACTTCAGTATGGTTTTACCAGGGTAAATACAGTTCACTAGCCTACTTGAGGGACTGAATGAAGATATCTCTTTTTATACTCAGGTGCTTTGAACAAGTTAGATGTATTTGCCATCAGATATCCTTGTATGTTAAACGTCTTTCGAAGTGTCAAGACAACATGGTAAATATTTGGTAGACTCGAGCTTCACAATTTCAGAACACAAGAAGCAAACTGGCCGCTCTACTCAATAATGACCGTTTCCGAACCGATCGAGAAAATTACATATTTTAGCGAATCCGTCTCATAAAATCCGACGATTTCACTTAACCCGCACTAAAATTCACTTAACGGCGCTACATAGGCGGTCGGCCGATCTTAGTCCATTAATCAAAGCATTTTCACGCCACTGCCGCCCTGGGCTGGCGGGAGTTTCGGCGCGAACTTGCCGCCATTAGCTGCAGACTACAGATCTGATCGGGCTTCGCTCGCTACCGGCACCGCCAAGCTCGTATCAATTAGCCCAAAGGACGTACATAATGCTGATTTATCGGGGCATTAGGCAAGCGTTTCAAAACAATTAACAATTCGTTCCGTCCCATTTCCGGCGCGGTAGTTATACCGGTCAGATGTCACCCACTGGTCGCCTTGGGCTGAGCGTTAGCGAGCGCACCTCGTCGTGCGGGCAGCATATTGAATATCCGACCGCGCTCTTTTTATGGGAAGGTCAGCCAAAGTGAATAATTCGCGATTTCCACGTGAATAATTATTCAAGATAACTTTCTTTTAGAAGAAGAACTATAAACTTATATCTATCTTTCCTATCCTAACGTAGCCTAACCTAACCTTGTTAATTTAAATCACCTTCAGTTGCAAAGGAAATAATCTCAATGACGGCCCCCTTCTTGTTAATTTGTTGTCCATTTGCCTCATACGTAAAGTCACAATAAGACTTTTCTGTAGTCAAAAACCTTGGTTCATCAAAAGGTTAATCAAAATTGAACTTTGATGTAAATCAAATCAAAAGACATTATATTGACTTACCAAAAAAATCATATCATTCAGGCAAAAACTTCCGAAAATAGAATGCTGTAAAATTGGCAAAGAGACGTAATGAGAAAATTCTTCTTGATTGCAGACGAGTGGGATTGTTCGCAACTCCGCTGTAATTATAACTTGCCGGATCACAAAGTGCGAAGTTAACAAATCCTGCGCAAGGAAGTAGCAGCTAACAGGGTGTTTCCGGTCGCAGAGGAAAGCTTCCGGTCATGCAAGGGCGTCTGCAGCACCGCCCCTAGAGGAAACTGAATCAACTGACGTGCAAACAGCAAACGAGAGCATCCGCAGAAGACACGGTCATTTCGATGAGTATAAAATCCATCAACTTAAAATCAGAATTTAGAAAAGTATAAAATTATCTGAGCTATACAAAAAATAAAAATTACCCATCGTTTTATGTTCCTTCTTGTGGCTCTGCTGGCCTAGTAGAAGGAGTCTGTCCTGAAAGCCTAAAGGAATCCCTTCTTTGGTTGGATGTATGGTGGTTCAACGCATACTTCAAGATGTTGACCTACCTATAAAGTATATAAAATATGAGTCATCATAAGCAAAAATGTCTCTATTTTCATTATCTCCTTGTATGAAAAGTCAAACAGGCATTTGGTCTAATTGGGTTTTTGAACTCAATAACACAGGCATCGCATCGTATGCCTTCTGATTGACCAGCCCATGTCGAATGGGTAACGAAATTACTTGTTTCGTTCACTAGAACTTATTTGATCTACTGTGTCTAAAGCTCAGTAATTTCTCCATGATCGTCAAATTTGGTGAAGCAAAGCAGCTAACGGGATTCCACTGGGATGAGTCCAATGCCAACTTAGTTCCTCCATCCAAGGCTCTTCTACATTAGCCCTACACTAAAGTAAAGCTGTAATATTGTATTTCTAAAAGATAAAATATGAAAATATTTGCTCAGATAAAGAGCAATAGAGAGCCAAGGAGGTGGATGTCCACACTCCACAGTGGATATACCAGCACTGAGTGAGGGACCATCATTGGGACATTGTCCTTAACGATCGATTAATTATTATCGACAATAAAAAAATATAATAAGTCTTACGTTGTGTAATCACTAATCATATCTGTTTGTCTCTTAATTACCGAAAAATTTACTTTTGTTGGAAATGTTCATCAATTAACTATTGACAAAGATAAAACATACTCCTTAGTAGATTTCCCATCATAATGGAACAGCTGAAGCCAATTTTACTGTTAGTTCTGGCCGGTGTACTGTAGAGTCGTGTTTTGTTTACAATTAGTTTCTTACTATTTCAGTAATTTAAAACCTCGTTTACCCGAATAAAATTATCTAAACATAAACAATAACTTGTCCACTAGCTATATAACCAAACAGTGAGGCACAAATCATGAGAAACTAACCCCAAAAATAATATAAACAAATTGTAAACTAAACACGACATCTACAGTACACCGAACAGAACTCTTGTTACTAAAGTAGATTTTTTTGTTAGATAGCGTCATTAATTCATAGCCCAATATTATAGTTAAAACTGAAAAGTAGGGTTTACCTTCGTCAAACAGCTCAAAACACAAGTCTTTTGAAAGTTAAAGCATAAATATTTATCTTAAATTAAATATTGGTACTGATGTACTTCAATTTATATCCAGACTGAACAAAATCTTATCTCTAACCGATCTTAACTAATCATATAAGTGAAATAAATTGTCGTCCTCAAAGATCTTCGCAAATTTCAGGAAAGTCAGAAAACTGCATTACGAGTAATAGCGTTCATGCAAAATTTGTATGAATAAATACGACTTTCATAACACTTTAAACACAATAATATTTTACTAATTTAACATTATATATTCTCTACAACCGTAGAGATGTGTAGGAAAACGTAAATTAACCTCAAATAGTCGCGGAATCTATTCTGCTACTTGTATCGGAAAGGAAGCTATGAAGCTAATGACTAACATAGCTTAAAGCTTTCAATAAGGAAGTAATGGGTTCACTTGATTCCCTTGGGTGATTCCTTGTACCTTTAACTGTTAACCGTACGATTACCAACTACCAATTACCAACTCCGCATGTGCCTCGAGCCTAGAAACTTCATTACTCTTTGATTCTACCGCGTATGGACGAATTTCATCAACTTCCTTTCGTTTTGGCCAATCATTGGATTATAAGCAGGAGTAAAATTGTCATTAGATTCAAGAATAGTCTAGATTCGATGTATTTCTTTGGTAATTGAATGTAATCACCCAATTTAAAGATTACCTTTGATTTATGCCCGTACGTTGTTGGTAAATATTAAAAACTAAGTGAATCCATGCAAAATTAGTTATTCAAAATTAGTGAAAGCAAAACAAACGGATACTAAACAGTTTCAGCAAGATGGCAGTCTTAAAACAATTTCGTTATTTGCCACAAAACTGCTGTAAATCAAAGGCAAAGTAATTTTACACCAAAATAGGTAAAGGAATCGATAGTTTTGACGCATTAGACTAAAGACAAGACAAAGTTTCCTGATTTCTATGAAAACTCGTATCTCAAAATAAATCATTACAATTGTTAAACATGACTTCATAATATTTCTTTAGGAGTTCCAATGATTCATGGCCTACTAACAATGGTTTCGTCAATAATATGTGATCATATTAACCTTTCCCAACAACCATAACTTTATCAAAGTTTTCCGCCCAACAAATTCTCAATTATAAGAAAAACATTCATGAATTTTAAAATTGTATTTTCCAAGTATATAAATTGCTACTTTCTTCACCAACTGTTAGCGTCTTATATCAAGGGCACCTAACACCTGCGCTAATAAATAATATTTACAACTTGTTGCGTTCATTTAATAAAACAGTGCATTTTATGCGGGCCACTTCCGCTCGCTAACTAAGGCGATAAGTGGCGCGGTTTATAGCGAAAAGTCCCCAGCACGCTTCCACTGTACAACGGTGCAAAGCTTGGTTCCCAGCACGCTTCCCACTGTGCAATGGTGCCAAGTTTGGTCCCCAGCACACTTCCCAATGTGCAATGGTGCCAAGCTTTGTCCCCAGCAAGCCTCCCACTGTGCAATGGTGCAAAGCTTGGTTCCCAGCACGCTTCCCACTGTGCAACGGTGCCAAGCTGATGGGTTCACAGCACGCTTACCACTGTGCATCGGTGTCAAGCTTGGTCCCCAGCATGCTTCCCACTGTGCAATGGTGCCAAGCTTGGTCCTTAAAGTTACCGATATCACACTAACTATACCTTTATACGCTAGAAAGTGGTATATTCTGCAAAATAAGTTAAAATTTACATTACAAACCTTGAAATAAAAACGAAAACAAACAAGATTTTGTTCTAAGATCAGTTGATCTTTTGGACAGTAAATCAGGAGGTAAACTTAATATTTAAAGGAGTTTTCAGTGATACAGCAAGATTAAGCATCAGCTCTTTTTCCTAATAATCTAGCATTTTGATATATTTATTTTTGAGAGTGTAATGAGTATACAATCGCATATTAACTTTAAAATTTATTCTTGAATAAAAATTAATCTTTGCTGTATCGCTCTTATTTAGCTGTGTATAAATTAATGCAATTTATACATTCCAACGGGCAAGTTTAATTTTTAGTGACTAATCTAAGACTGAGTTTATATATAAAATGCCTACTAAATTCATTACCCTTCAATGACTTTACACAATCTGTAAATAAACTTGGAAAACAAAAATCTGAGTTTTTTGACATGAAGAACCTTATAGGTAATTTAGAATAACCACCACTAATAACTAAAAAAAATATGTCACTTTTTATGTCACTATTTATGTAAAATTTTTCTAAAAACATATAATAGATTTTTAACTTTTTATTTAATGAAGAAAACACACATCTAAAATACGTAAATTTATTTACGTTTCACAATATTTTCAGTTTCAACTTGTTTTAAACCACACCAAAGTGTTATTCGTGTTATTATAATTTTTGCCTAGACACCCTCGCCGCCTTCAATATTTCCTCGCTGACCTAAGAGGAGTGTTCTCGATAACCCACCCTTTGAAGTCCGCCGCCCCCTCATAACTTATTGCCCTACTTATTTACTACCGGAGTTCGGCTCCAAAATTAATCTCTGAGCCTAATTTCAATTATCATCAAAGGAGTGGAGGGCAAGGGTCAGCCGGCTGGCGCCTCGCGCTGCCCCTGAGACGCGTGTAAGTGTAGTGCAGTGTCTTGTCAACAGAGTAAAGAAATATACCGGGTGTCTTTTAATAATTGAATATTTACCGTACCCAATAGTAACGCACTAGTTGCTATTGTTAACTTTTCAGCTTTGCTTGGTAAAAAATGATCGTATTAGGCCAAAATTAGTACTATACTTTTCTTCATATTGTTAATAATATCAAAACCACATGCTATACAACGCACTTTATTGGCCCCTCAACAACTTTCAAGTTTTTCTAAAACCTGCTACAACTTTAGCATACGAAAGAATGATTAGTTTTACCCATTAAATCAATAATTGTACATGGCACGTATTGTGACAAAGAACACACTTAACAAGAGATTCTATTTCACATTTACATTATCTACAAGACCCACACAATGATATAACACGTTTCATATCAAATCCAAGATGGCGTCAAGTCTGAATCTGTTTACTGATTGGTACGACTGTGGTTTACTAGTCAGCTGATACTAACAGCCTCGCGGGAACCAATCACCTGGGACTGTCAGCTGATACAGAGCCAAAAAGCGTGACATCATAAAAAGAGGTGGGGAGAGTAAGTTGAATAGCTAGTACATGACACACGTCATAATTTTAATTTAAAAGATTTACCTTAAAATAAAATTTCATGAATCAAAAAATAGTGACACACTTTTACAACGCTGTAGAAGCTAATTATTCTAAAGTAGTCTTGACAAATATAACTGTTCTGTAAAAATGCTTACGTTGTAGAAAGTAAGCTCCAAAAATGGAAAACTGTGAATGTATAATATTAGATCAACTG
Organism: Macrosteles quadrilineatus; assembly: GCF_028750875.1. NCBI lineage: Eukaryota > Metazoa > Arthropoda > Insecta > Hemiptera > Cicadellidae > Macrosteles > Macrosteles quadrilineatus. The sequence continues at coordinate 77,458,780 of NW_026542601.1, forward strand.
CGACTAGAGATATATCTATGTATAATAAGTGTACTATGAGTAAATCGCGAGCTGCTCTTTCCGTGCTTCACAACGGGAGGAGAACGCAGAAGAGAATTATGCTGTTATTTAGATCTGCTGAATAATATAGTTACACTTCTATTATTTGTTTTTAAATATAAACTTTATTTTACCATTTTGTGAAGTAAAATTGTTTTCTTTATATTCAGATAAGTGGTGATAATGTGTGTTTTACTCTATAATTTAAAATGAAAACATTAAGATATCTGTAGACTTACTTACTACTTCTAAAACCTTACTAATATTTAATGTTAATTAATCCAAAATAATCGAACAACATACCTTAGTGTAGCAATAACACCAATTGCTTCATGTAGTTTCTTCATAAAAATATGTTTCACCTTAATTTTTCAATTTTTGTCAAACCTCTTTACCTGTAGCTGGTCCATATAGATGGGATGTCTACTTCTGTATTTAATAGTCAATGCTGCAGCTTACCATAAAAATAAAAAAGAATACCACGAGCAATATACTACACAACTTTCACTATCTCTCTTCAAAACCATTGAAACATAACCTTCCTACTTAACAAAATACAATGTAAATAAATTTCTATAATTAATTCTATCAAGTAAATAAACAAACACCTGTTACTTGCACAACCAGCTGTTCCATTTAGTTGAAAAATTTAAAATTTAGAAGCATGTAAGCTATGTAAGGCTCTTTGAAAATCTGTCTGTGGGCAGCAAGAACTTCGTTCAAACCAATACTTTTTGGCAAATCTACAATATCTAGAAGCTTCATTATGATATATTTTTATATTTTTATTTGGTAAAATGCCTTAAACGATTACCACAAATTTGACAGTACATTGTCACTTTACAGAGAGCCTCCCTTTAATCTGTGCTGTTACACAAGGTAAGTGTAATTTGTGTGATAGAATAAGTTTTATAATTTACCATCAAATTAATAGATACACGTTTAATCGTTACAAACACACTTGCTATGAATTTTACCGCAGAATGAGAGTTGAGTCTAGACGTATTCTCTGCAATATTGAAAGGCCAATACAACGATTGATTTTTGTAGAAAAAATAAGAGAGGAAAACTTATAAAAAGATTTCACAAAAAAATAAACGAGCAAACTAATCCACATAACAAATTTCCATACGACAAGCGGTTAGCCCACTTACATAAACTGCGTCCGGCTAAGCTTAGGTACAGGAAGTATTAGTCTTGTTCACATTTGGTAATTATCCCCTATTACAACCTAGTCATATTAAATATGTATTTTTCTCTCGCTTAATTTTATGTCAAAGGTTTATGAAGGAACCAACCAATTTTCCCACCGAAGAAGTGTCTATTATGGTAAACTCTTTTTTTTAAGTCTTCATCTTTCAAAGTAGACAGATTAGGCCTTTTTTATCACTATGCATTCAAGTAGATGTCCTTTTTTGTGAAACATAGATAGATTTCTCACATACCAGCTCCAAGAATATTTTACACAAAGCTATACCATCCTGTTTCTTCCTGTTTTATGTTAATAGTTCGGTCTCACTTTCAGATCTTAATAACTGTGCTTTTTAGGATCTCGATTTTAGGACATAATGCTGTCCTAAAATTTGTCTGATCTTAAGGAAAAGTGAAATATGAAGCAAGTTTCAATAATGATACAGACGTCCGGTGTTTCCGGTGTTTAATCGGTTTTCGGCCATAGTAATTCTGATATCCCTGAACCAGCCCTTAACCCCCTATTATCTATGAACATCAAGGCACCTTTGTTTCATTCAATAGTAATTAATTAAATGCAACCATTTAGAATTTATATATAGAAAAATTACAAACATCGGTTCTTGGAAAGAAAAAGAAGAAACAATCATTACTACATACATTAAAATACTTGTTTGAGTAATTATTGTTGTTTGTTAATCTTATTTTTTGTTGTTGTTATGCTTTGGATATTTATAGCCTGTTATATCTTTGTTAACTTATATTTATTATCAAATTTTTCATACCTATCTTGTTGTATTCAACCATCATGATTGTCTTTGTAAATTGGCTGCTGCCGTTGGAAATAAAATAAAATTACTTACTTTAGTCTAAAGTTGATCATTTTATGGATTCAAGATTCTCCTTTTTGGGGAAAAAACTTGTATAAAGAGTTTCTAGTAACCTATTGAGATTGCAACAAATGCGGGAAAAAATACTAACAATGAATGAATATAAGATAGAGTGATCTTAAACACTCTGTCATTATTTGCAAATTATTTTCATTGAAGTTAGAGAAAAATACTTGTAGTTAACTTTTACTTACACTAACTTGTAGATAACAACGGTAAAACTATTACTTTTAGTTGCCAAGGTGGTAGTTTCTTTTACATGGAGCGGTCGTAGCCAATGTTTATTTTAAGTAGTAAAAGTTTTAATGACACACTCACGGCGTGAGAAATAAGTCAGAATTCTATTGTCTCCCAGTTGTTGATACTATGTTAAACATATCTGGCTAGGTAGCTAATTGGTTTCAATTAACAATCAAAAGGTCGCCCGGTTCGATCCTGAGAAAAGTCTGCAGCTTTTTTTGATGGTTCGAAACTGGAACCCAGCTGTTCCTGATCATTGGGCTTTAAATAATGATCGTGACTAATGAATCAGCTGATCTTAGTCAGTAACAAAGCTACACAGATCATCTCACAACATCCCACACTCATCCTTCACTCATATTTGGGTTAAAATACGCACCTAGGTGGTGTCCCCATCTCAAATAATTGATACCAGCTGATCTTAGTTTGGCTGAAGAGGACATCTATACTTATTTAATATGCAAGTAGTCCTAAAACAGCCTCAGTCCAGTAGGGTTTAAGCACACTGGACTGGAACATTACGAGAACGAACATTCTACACTCATCCTTCACTCATATTTGGGTTAAAATACGCACCTAGGTGACGTCCCCCATATTAAATAATTGATAATTTATACGATAGTTAATGTATATAAAAAATGCTACAATGTACAGTTTTTGTTGGAGATTGTCTTGTCTGACAGCACATTCTGTCGGCACTAGTAGCTCAATTTAACATGTCCATTTTCATTCACTCTCTACAGTTCAAACACGATAATATAATGTATTATTCCATAATAATCAATAGTGAAACTACAGTCAAAATGGCTGACCAAAAATGATAGGTAGCTTTTGACACGTAAATACAGCCTATGACACATGACACACAACAGACGACTAGTGCCACTTCACACGTTGACCTGACAGTTAATTGTGCAATTATCGAAGTTGGTACGACTGAAACAGCTGTTGGTAACACCGACTACCGGAAACATAAACTAGGTTTATGGACTTCAAACTGCATGGACGTTACTTCCGGTGACACCTCGTCATTATGGGATCATAACCAACAACTATGACACAGGCAAAACTGTTGTCTCGCAAAATGGGAAAGCTCTCTAATTCTGCCCCTTGACTAAAAACAGTTAACTAGAAAGACAGATTTTGAAAAAATCACTTATTTCACGTCTGCAAATTAATCTAAAGAACCAAATTGATCTTTACTTCCTGATTGACAAGGAACAAGTCTCTATTTTACATTATTTTTTTATTTTTCAGAAACACTTGTGGATAGTCCATAATTCCATAGTTCATTAAGGAATCCTTAAGTAATTTTCTTAGTCCAATAATCAATCTGTTATGTATTTGTAATCATTGTATGCTTAACCAATCCACTTTATTCTCTATTAAAATACAAAATGTGTAGAGAAAAATGTCTATTATGTCTATAAAGTTAGCTAGTTTAAACAAAACTGAAACGATTTCTGTTTACACATATGTAAGCTGCTTGTTGATTTGAGCCCGCCATATATTCTGTAGTATAAACTACTAGAGAACCCGTGCGGCTCAATGAGCCGCATAGTATGAAACCGTCGAGGAAAACGCTATGCTTAAATTTGAGTAATTCTAGTTACATCTTTAAGTTATTTAAACACTTGTTAGAAACTAATTTTAAATATCTCGATTTGCGTCGTCAAGGCTCACCTTCATTATTTCTGCTCTCAGTTTTAACTGATAACTTCTAATGAATGGTAAATGATCCGTTACAATTCGAGTTAACATGTTTCAAAAACGTTTATCCAGCATTGAGAATTGAAGAAAACTGTTGCCTTCCTGATAACCTGTGTAAAGTAATTTGAGCTGGGTCATTTTATTTATTTGGTTTGAGACATCCCCCTAATCAAACAAATTTCCTCCGTAGAGAACCTGAAAAGTGGGGTGATATCAACCATTCCATGTGCTCCATTTTTTACCCACAAATTCTGAAATACCAATTGCACGCTCATAATCTGCTTTGAATAAGCTAAAGCAGCAACACCATTGAAAGTTGGTTAACGTATTTTAACGTGTAATCTGTCAGTCACAGTATATGCCCCGCATCAGAACGTTCTCACGTTGTTCTGTGGAGTTTAGTTTCTCTTAATACCTGTCCCAAAGTTTTGAAAGTATGGATTCATTTGTCAAAATAGGTTCAATAACTCTTGTAGCTATAAGTTTTCGATTGCAATTTTCATTTTCTCTTTTTGAACAGCGTATATTATTTGCCTTTCCTGAATCATAAAAATGAGCAAACTTTGACCGTAACTACTCGATCGGTGAATACATAAACATTATAGTTCGGCCGCTTAGAAAGCGACCTCCTCCAGCACTGGTTTAGCATTAGCGCGCAGGTCGTTTTCTAAGCGGCCGAACTATAATTCCTTCACTTATGTTTGGTCTAATATTGGCACTAAAAATTTCAATAGTAAATGAGTTTTTGAAACTTCTTATTTTTGACTTGAAATGTCTGGATTGTGTTGGTGAATTCAGTAAAAAAAACTGTGTATAAGTTTGTCAAAGCAACCGGCATGGCAACCTAACCTAGAAGTAAACAATCCATTTTGCGTTTTTTTCTCAATTGAAGTAGAGCGAGTAATACAAAAGTTTACAATAAAAACATTAGGTCCGCCAAGATTTGGTATTATCTTACTACTTGAACTTATCAAAGTCAAGGCATAAATATAGTTTGTACAAAATTTTTTGAAATATCTCGATCTGTCAGTGTCAGTGTGTGTTAACCTACTGAAAATTACAAACATTAATATTTACTCCCTTTTTTATAAACAGCTGTTTTTTGTTTTTAAATTTGTTCTATGTATTTCTTATGGGGAAAACCCGACCTTTGAGAAGGTCTCACGCCCTTAAGAGTAGGAATTTTTAAATTCCAAAACCTTATTGCAAAACTACATATTGAGACGAATCTTTTGACACCTTAAACGTTAAAATTGGTCTACAAATAAGGGAGGAGTTGCGTTAACAAAAAACGGCTTCACGTATTATATAGATAGATATAATTCAATTACACCACAATTCTGAATAATGTATTGGTTTTAAAATATTTTTAAATTTATATGAATTATAGACTTAAACTTTAGGGTGTGAAGTTTTAAGTTATTCATTTTTATATTAATTTTTCAAATGTCATTATGGAAAAATCTGTAAACAAAAACTGTGTTTTTGTAGTTTTTTTTAAAGAATATTGGAAATTCTTAAACTTGGTTCATCATAATATTAATACCAACTTCCACAAATAAACCTTTTAATTACCAGGGTAAAAAATAACACCAGGTACGTCTTACACAATTCGAATATATTTAATAAATACACCACGTACATCGTATTTACATTACAACATATATATACAGTATACAAATAACAAAAAGGTAAAAATGGTTAGCACTGCAGTGCTGCATTTAAAAGACTTCAACAAGAAACGCTTAGTTCTTATATTTTGGAGAAACAATTAAGTTTATAAAAATATTTTTGGTTGTCATAATTTGTTAAAAAAGTATCACAAATAACGTTTTACTAACCAAAAGATTAGTCTGGATAGAGTACGTCACAAGGTGAAATAAAATTATTTTATAAGGACATTTTGGAAAAAAATCTTAACCTATAACTTACAGTGATTGATACAATAATACATTTTTTGAACCAATGGAAATTTTTACTTCAATTCAACCTGATGTGTCCAAAAAAAGATATTTTAAACTAATAATTTTACACATTGTTCGTATAATTATGACATATTTTCAATTTAAGAGATCGATACAATTTTTATTGACAATTTCTAACTGTAATACAGATAGTTTACTACAGTCAATAAATCTAACAAAGGAAACAACAAAAACAATATAGATACACTATGTACATACGAGTCTTTGGTTTGCTAGGGGTTACACAAGTTCACATATAGGACATTAAGTATATACATGCACATTTAATACACATACAAAAATCCTAAATATTTACACCACTTTACACAATCAGGAAGTACAAGGCCGTTTATAAATTATAAATTAAATTAAAATTATTTTACCTTGTTTAAAGCTTTTTTTTTGCGAGAAACGTGGATTACATTCTTTTAAGTTTAGAATAATAATTGAAACTCTTAATTTAAAATTAAGTTTGAAACGAAATATCATTTTAGTTGATAATTTACTTGTAATTTATTTTAAAACATTTTCCAACACGTTAGGTTGAGTTTGTGTTTAAATTTTATTCTGTTGAATGATACTTTGTTCATATTTTTAATTTGATCTTTATTTTGCACGTTTGTATCAACAATTCCATGTGCAATTTATCCATTATCACTTAAACTCATAATATCACACATTAATTTACCAAATAATCAGGACGAAACTAAACATAAATTCAAATTTTGATAAAAGATTTTTTAAATGCTTCGAAAGAAGCATTCAATAAGATGATCACTCTTTTACAAAGCTATTCATAATATTTCCTAAACAAAATTCCATTCCAAATCCACTAAGGACGCAATAACGGATTAGTTCCTGGTAGGTACAGACTCCCGTCCCTTGGCCACCAGTTGGTAGGGGCTGAACCGATGTTGGGGAGTGGGAAACACGGCGGCCGGTCTGGGCAGCTTGTCCGAGGGGGACGGCTGGGGCGAGCCCGAGGAACTTGATGGGGTGGAGGCGGCGGACGTGGAGGGTGGAGGCGGTGTGATCTGCTGGGGAGGCGGCACAGGAGGCGGCAGTAGGAGTCCCGGGTACTGACTGCCCCAGAGTCCCGGCCCCATGGGCACCCTGGCGCCGGGGTAGGGCAGCATCACCTCGCCCCCTGGATAACCGGGGCCTCGCCCCCACAGCTGCAGCTGGGCCCGGGCCTTCTCCATCATCGCCGCGGAGAAAAGTGTGTTGGAGTTGTTGTCGGAGTCCATGTCGGAGTATAGCCTAAGGGGTGACCGTAGGAAGTGCTGCTCCATGAACATGACGTCCATCGGGTCTCTGGAACAAGAGGGTGTGGTTATTGCAACAGTTGCAAGACGTTGGACACAGGAGTGATTATTGCCAGACAGAATACGTTTGTGTCAGAGAGAAGTTATTTTGCATATGGTAGTACTGTAGCAAGAAATTGACTAAGAAAGTCTCTACGTTCAGAGTAGTTGTTGGACTAATGAAATAAAGCGTCATAACCACGATGAAAAATAAGATAGAAAGTGTTTTTATAATTAGAAAAGCTGTAGAACAAATCATTACTGAGTATAACTGACCACGATCATTTATTTTACGGAAAGTAAATAAAAGAAACGTCTTATAACACTTAAAACATATATTTACGCTTATACTGTTACTCACAAGACGGTAAATATAAAAAAAAGATGGTAAGTGGTGATCGATTTCGATTGGACACTCCAATCATCATCAGACCCAGTATAAGCGTAAATATATGTTTTAAGTGTTATAAGACGTTTCTTTTATTTACTTTCCGTAAATTTGATAACACGTACAATGCTGATCAAGAAGTTATTCATTTATTTTACAAGAGAAGAAGTGCAATATTATTTTGTTAAAACATATTTGTTCGAGGGGACAATACCTTTTCCAAACAAAAATACTGTAGAATTATTACACATAACCTTTCCTAAAACGCGAATTATAAATTTTGTCATCAAAATATTAGTAACACTATCTAAACAACAGCATCGTGACCAACAATATGTTTAAGAAAAACTAGTGCTTTCCTTACAATGATTACCTAATTTCTTAAAACCCAAAAACCTCCAAAATCACCTTACATAATCTGTTATTAATTATTGTATACTAATACACATAAAGCGTATAAATAAATGTCAAAAAATGAGCATGTATTTATATTGCTACCAAAATTATAATGATCAAGACTGGACTCTGGCCTGGAGTTGAATAGATAATCCCTCGGATAGGTTAAACTGGCCTAGAGATCCTAACCAATTAAGACAGAGAGATACGGCTGGTTGTGTTGATTATCATTCTGCATATGGAACCGGAGCAGACGACGCCATCAAACCAATTAAAACTTGCTCTGCACCACTTGCATTGTTTTATCATAGATACTACAATTGTTCTTGATTAATTAGTTTTTTAGTAATAAATATCCTTGGGTTTTGTGTTAGTTTTAAACTGTGTATTTATCACACTTAAATATAACTTATGAGATACCAATTAAAGGTTGTTTCTCTGATAATACTATCAGTAAATTTAATTATGTGTAAAGTAGAAAGTAGTCACAGTCCAGTAACTTCTAAAGATTTACAGGCATGAAATTAAAATTGCTTTGTGCTTATTAGAAATTACAGTTTTAAGTCATAAAATGGTTGTTAAAATAAAGTGATTGAGATTAAAGACTTAAAAACGATAGTCAAAAAACTAAAATTCTAGTCATGCGAATTTTTTTGTGTTTTAAGACAACATTTTGTAGATGCATGTGGCTTGGAAAATTCTCTATTCGTTGTTCAATTGTTCCAATTTGAAAAATTTTTATTTAATAATTTTAGGGATACCAAATATTACAAATATTAATATATTAATATATTATATCTACAAATATTAAAATACCCCCGCCGCAGCAAACCTGCAGACTAAGCGAATTTCCATTTGACTGGTTGGATTTACACTGAAATGTCAACTTAAAAATATAACATTTATTCCCGATTTAAATAGAATTAGTTCAACAAGTACTTAGGTTTGCTGCATCAGGGAGGGTAAAACTGTTTTTTTTTTGTAAAATGTCAATAGTTAGTAAAAAATAAAAACATTTTCCAAATTTGATCAAAATATGTTCATAAACAAGCAAACTACAACAGTTTACTCATTCTCCATAAGAATAACATGGGAATTTTAAATTTACAATTTTTTGGAATTTTCTCCGTAACCATTAGGCGCATAATAACGCTTCAATATACTAAATTATTCGTTTTTTTAATCTCTACAAAATGGTTTGGAAATAAATTGCTAAATTTTATGTTTTTTGGGTCAAAAATGGGAAAAACCTATTTTTACCCCATAAAACCCCCCGTAAACACCCGTTCTCATGGTCCGATCATGCTGGATCGCGCACTCGTTCGAATAAACGTAGGTTTACACGTTTGTACCAAATTTCATCAAAATCGGATCACTTTTGCTCGAGTTATCGTGCTGACGGACACACACACATATATATATATATATATATATATATATATGAATTTGAACGGATGGTGTTTTTGGCCTCTAGGGACCTCAAAACGAAAAAAAAATTGGTCCCGCGTCCAGGTCTTACCATGAGTACTACGGTAATAGCTTATTCCCTATATGGGAAATTCGCTAAAAAGTTTGATAATATTTTCACTCAAAATTTTTTATTAGAACTTAAGTCAAAGCACATAAGCTTGCTGAATGTTCCTTTGAGAAATTCATTTTTAGTTATTTTTATGGTTTGATAATGACAAATATCTTTGAACTCGAGTTTTCCCACTTTTCAACTAATTCTTGAAGAAGCAAGCTTTAATAGTAGGTCTCTGATTCTGTGTAACGAACTATTGATTTCTTGTGAACATTATTTTATTTTTAAATGAACCAAGGCTATTTTATTTAATTTTGTTTATAGCATGATAAATTAGGTTTTTGTAGTTTTGTATTATAGCCTACATTTACCAAAATGCTTATTTTCATAAATGTCGATTGTTAGTGAGAAATTTAATCCTACCTAACTTTACCTATTTAAAAGAATTTTTCTCCCATACTTGCCAAAACTAAAATTGTATATAAGGTGAATTATTCAAGACCCCCCCCTATATAATATTTTTCAAAGTAGATATACATATCCACTTTTGGTGGTCGTTCAATCTTAGCAGGAAGTTTCATTTTATGATTTTTGGAAATTTTGAGTGTCCCCCAAAGTTGGGGAATTTTTGGAGCAACTCAAGATTTTAAAATGTAAGCCCCCTTAAAGGGACATCTCATTTTGAAGAGTTTACAAAAACTTAAAGAATAGTGAAACCCAGAGTTCACTATCCAAAATGGGTGCTTGTCAAATGTATTGAGTCTACACATTAAAAATATAAGAAAAATCAATTTGGTAATATTGGCTATCATTTTGGATAGAGAAGATATAGCGAACTCTGGTTTTAACCATTCTTCAAGTTTATGTAAACAGTTCAAAATAAGGTGTCACTTGAAGCGGGCTTACATTTAAAAATTTTAAGTTGTCCCCCAAATTCCCCATTTTTTGAGGAAACTCAAAATTTCCAAAATAAAAAAAGACTTCCAACTAAGATTGAACTACCACCAAAAGGATATCTGTGTATATCCACTTAGTAAAATATTAGATGGGGATCTTGACTTTTGACTCACCCTGTCTAAATCTCAAACAAATTAACAAAACATGCGAAACCAATACAATCGCAATCAATAGGACATTTGCAGCCCGTAGAGACGAGCTGTCGTCAACGCGTTCCGTAGAGACTAGAGAGCAGAGACTGAGACAGAACGGTAATCTCTGAGTCAGAGAACTGCTAATTTGCAATCCGTCGCCAATCCCGGACCTAATCCTTCAATTTGGCTGCAGGATTACAAGTCCTGACAGGTACGCCAACTCGCAAATTGTGCAACTTCACATCCACACTGTCACTTTATGGGGCTTAACTCTGTGTCCTGCTAATTTACCTTTATACACATTTGCAACTTCCTTTGCCTCGATTGTTTGTGCATTTGTGCTGTTACTGTTGATGTGCGGTTGGGGGAAATTGTAATGGTTATTTTTGTATTATATTATGTATGTTTGATGAAACTGGTGACTTAAGACATTGATTTAAAGAAGAAGCCTTTTGACTAAGACACTGCGTAAAGTAGACTTTTATTTTTTGTCAACGTTGTACAGTATAAGAATAATATTTAGTTTAATTAAGAATTTATAATGTGTGCTGCTGTTGAGAATTGAATGCATTTTTTAAAAACTTCAATAGCACACTCTCACTCCATGAAAGATTTTTAAAACTATTTTCCCTTATAAAAACTGGATTTATCTGGTTCATCTAGATAAGACATTTACTTCAGGACCCGTAACACCCAAAATTATATTTAATTTTTTTATCCCAAAAGTCGAATAATTATTGTTACAGACTGTCCCAAAACGTAAAATGCAAGTTATGTTTATTTATTAGAGTTATACACATCTGAAACTCTGCAAAGCAAGACAAACAATTCTGTGTCTTAATACATGGCGAAAAATTTGTTTCACACAACTCATTAATCAGTTACCTAATTTTAACTGGAAGCATGAATAAAATAAATAATAAATTAAACAACATTGCATTTACGGATTGGAGAGCAAAGTTTGGTATTATTTAGTTCGCCTTTACCGCAAAGCTTATCAACACATTCTAAACGTTGCATGCACATTATAAAGTAAGCTGCCAGCCGTAAAGTAAAAATAATTCCCGTGTAGACGCTCGAATACGTCAGTTCCAAGTTCGGTTATTACCCTAGTTATACCAGCATAAGCGATGTCAGTGAAGCGAAAGTAAGATGGCAATCTCTTACTACGCTCTGCTTCGCGTTTTGTTTGCGGAAAATAGCAATTAATTAAGTAAATTATGTTTACTCTCAATCCATGACCTAATTTAGATAAATGATAGTGTAAATAATGACAAATTTGCTAAATATGTGTTTTTAGTATAAATTTGCTCTAGCAATCTCTAAAAAGTAGTAATTGACCTATAACTATTAATTTTAATCCAACGAGTGTCCTTTAAGGGATATCTAAACAGTTTTCTTTTGTAAAGAATCGCTGTCTACGAATAATGTAGTTTAATAGTTTAACCTATTATTATTAAATAACTTCTTGATCAGCATTGTACGTGTTATAAAATTTTACGTGCTATTATTATTGACCACCCTTTATACTTAATTGAAAATTATAAATAAATGAAACATGTAATAAACAATATGATTGTATTTTACAATATTTGTTTTAGGTGATATACGGTTGAAACGTTTGATCGAATAAAATCACGAATTTCACTATCCTGTAAATAGTTTGTTAAACAAAACATTTCACATTTATTGTTGCACGTTGCTAACTTTTTAATTGATCAAAACGTAAATGATATTTTTTGGTAAAATGGTTAATTATTTTCTAATTTATATATATATTTTTTCGAAATGAAAAAAATAAAATTAATCAAAATTTAGTTTTCAAATTTCTCTTTGCTATTTACTAACTTTACAATAATTTACGAAAATCTGAAACACGCTTATTGAAGTCACAAGTTTTAGTTTGGTAGAAACAGATTTCCCAATAAAGACGTAAGGCAACACTGTCGGCAAGGTGGGTTTATTGCCACAAATTTACACCTTAGAACTCCCGCCAATTCACCTGCGCAACTCCCGCCAACGAACACGTCCTCAATTATTCTCTGGGTGTTTTACTGTGCTTGTTTTTATGCCAAGACATTCTGTCCTTCAGCAATGCAAGGGTTTGGCCAAATTAATATTTCCAAGATGGTGGCAATTAAACTTCAGAGACACAGCTATAATTACGAAGAAGTACTAACTTCAATTCACGTACATTTTACTGTGGAAAATTTTTAGTGTCGTGAAGAAATATAGAAAGAGAATTATGTATTAGAAAATTACAGTCCCGGTTGTGTAATTCAACTTAACGCATGTAATTAAATAAAATCATAACAATACATAGCAATCACTTGATTATATTCACCGTGCATAAGTTTATTTCTTGATTAAATTTAGCTTCGTGAAAAAAAAAAACTATAAGAAAACCTAGGCTAGAAACTGGTTTGTAAAATGTTTCACATGCAATATTTTTGCCATTATATTAATTCAACATGAAAATGTTCTCACTGAACTTTTTCAATGGTTTTGATAATTGACATTGTATTTCCCCTATGACAATACAGTAAAAACGTATTATTAGTAACAATTGACATCACTAGCAACTATCGCAACTGATCAGATGTTTCGATGTCAGCGATACAACACGACCTATGTTCAACATGTATAATTTCAGTCCACAATTCCCATTCCCACACTTTTGAGTTCCATTTCCGATGTTCCACCGGCGTTTACCGCGTGGAGCGCTGCCATCGCCGCGAACGGTTCATTACCGTTTTACCGCTCACTTTTAGTAGCCGAACAGTAAATAAATGTCAATAGGAATTAGTTTTGCTTAACAATTAGTCTGCGGGCGGATTTTTTGTGGCAAATAAAATGTTTCGGTGCCGTGGCCTTTCATTATCTCCGCGCCGCTCTCTTCTCCGTACTTTAGTCGCCATTACCTCGTGTTAATCATTTCTTGAAAGGGGGGGGGGGAGAGAGAATGAGGGGGGAGTGATGGATGCAGTCGGGTTTGGTAGATTTATGATAATCTTCCGCGGCTTTATACACTAGCTTTTGTGTTAAGTCTGTATGTTTTAGGTATTTTGCGAAACGAAAGAACGGCACGGTTAATATTTGATTGGTTATCGCATTGTGATTGTAAATGATACATTTTTAGTGAGTAGGTTGTAATTCATACGACCCTGAAATTCCGCACATTATTTACTGGCTTTTAATAGCTTTCTAGGGGAACCGTGCCGATTTCGCACGTAAATGCATGGAGGTAAATATGAATCGATATAGTATACAAATCTCATTTTGTTAGTGTACGTTAGAGCCATATTTGTGTACATTTCGGTCATTGATTTTGCGTTAGTACACAATTTCTTCATTCCTATATCTACACAATGTCATAACAAAAGTCTATTGATAATTTATTTTACAAAAATTGATAATGAGTTGAGTTGGATTTTGAAATTCTTTGTATTTGTTGTATTGTGTGAAGACCGATATTCTTTCGTTACGTAATAATGTATCACAATGCACAAGGTAGGCTAAGCCAAACAAAAAACCCTTTCGTAATTTTTATTTTAAAAATTACTCCAATTATGAAAATCTTTACCCACATGCTGATGTCGACGAGAGCTAATTAACAGACCCTAGTGTGTATCGATACAGGCGGTATTGGCGGCAATATGAATTCAATATCCCGCGGTCCAGTGAGGCCCCCCTGCCCCCTGCCATCCCCCCTCACATGAGCCAGGTGCCAGCGCTACTAGCGGCGTGCCCTGTAATCATCGCACCGCCACACATCCAGCTACGTCATTACCGATCCAAATTGCAGCTAACACGGGATCATAACATTATGAAAAGCGGCCCACAATAACCTGGCTGGATTTGTCAGCCTCTGTCTTACTCTTCTTCTTCTCTCTTACTCGCCCATTCTTCTTCTTCTTTACCATCTATTTCTCCTTTACCTTCTATTGCTGTTTTATCTTCTATTTCTCCTTTACCTTCTATTTCTGCTTCCTCTTCAAGTTCTGATTCACCTTCCATTTCTCCTTTACCTTCTATTCCTCCTTTTCCTTTTCTTTTTCTGCTTAACCTTCTATTTATCCTTTTCCTTCTATTTCTTCTTTACCTTCTATTTCTGTGTTACCTTCTATTTCTGCTTTACCTTCTGTTTCTGATTTAACTCCTCTTTCTCCTTTTCCTTCTATTCCTGCTTCACCTTCTATTTCTCCTTTTCCTTCTATTTTTACTGCTTTACCTTCTATTTCTCCTTTACCTTCTATTTCTGCTTTACTTTCTATTTCTCTTTTACCTTCTATTTCTCCTTTACCTTCTATTTCTCCTCTACCTTCTGTTTCTGCTAAACCTTCTATTTCTGCTTTACCTTCTATTTCTCCTTTACCTTCTATTTCTGCTTTACCTCCTATTTCACCTTTACCGATTCACTGAACATTATTCTCTCAAGATTCACTAGATCTTCCTTAGAATATTATCGTGCAGCATGCTTTTATTTGTTTAACCATATACCATTAGAATTTTTACGTTTTTTTTTGGGGGGGGGGATGGCCCAAACCCTATCTTATTTGCAATAACATTATGCAACCTGTCAAAGTGGTCAACAATTTGATGTAACTGAATATTGGCGTTTGGAGTCATCCTTTCTGTATATTGCATTGATTTCCAGCGTTTATCAACCAAAGTTTGTCATATGCACCTGATGTTTCCCACTCTTTAGTTTTACAATGTATAATCCCTACTTGTTAACTTTGAATATAAAACCTACATAAAAATAAATGTAAAGGGTTCACAGTTGTCCAAGAATTTATGTATTTGCATGCAACATACATTTTTATGCGTCGACTCTCTATGTATATGACTTTACATATTTCTACACATTGCTGATGTAAAAATTTTGTGATTTCGACGGAAATAAATTAATTGGAGTGTGAGAAAATAAATAGGAAATATTTCAGAGGAAATATTGAGTCGATACCTTAATTATTCCTTAAATTGTATGAATACTAATTGTTAAAATAGGTGTTACATAATTTAATTGACAATTTAGTTACAACAACGCATTATTTGGAATTACAACGATCACGTAATCCACCCCCCCCCCCCCCCCGTAGACTATTGCCATACTACAGTGCATCTAGGGAGCCGATCCCTCAAGAATTATGTTTATTGACGTCTACCCCTTCGACTCAACATACTATGCAGCACGTGGCACTCTAATTTACTGCGATACACTCATAGTGAACGATAAACCCAGTTGACTGTTAAAAAATCCATTGGATCGATCACAGTTGGAAAGCGACCGGGTAGGAGGGTCGTCCCCTTCTAATTGAATACAGATATCGATACACCCGTGCCTAGCTCGGTCAGCTGCGAGGCTGCCGAAAAATGAAAGTGCGCGCGTAAATTCGTGTTATTAAACCAGATTGGACGTCCGATAGGAAATTGAGTCGAGCGTGAAGAAATTTCGGGGAACCTCGGTGATCGGGGAAACGGGAGGGTTATGTTTTTGAACGGGTTGAAAATGTATATATTTTTGTCAAAAACGGATTTGAACCGTGTTGAATTTCCATTTACCTTTGAAGTTTACACTTTATAACGAATGAATAATTAAAAAGTAAAATTATTAGAATAAACCATAAGTTTTTATTATGTTACAAATTTTGCACTGGCTACTAAAAACTTGTAATGGCATAAAATCATTTAGATTTGTGTTTTACAATCATAAATTATTTGTATCATAGTACTCCTATAACCAGCTGAAAACAAACATGTCCATAATGTAAGGCCATTTTAGTAGGTAACTTCTAAAGAACGTTTGATTTAAAATACGAAAGAAGTATGTAATCTCAAGAAACAAAAACATGAATGAAACACTTTCTATGTATTTCACCGAACGTTTTATAACGTTTAGTTTATATTTCTACCAAACCCTGGTGCTCACCGCATTCTAACCCCTAAACAAACAAGAAATATGTCCAAAATCGTGTTTTTCCTAACCATATGGCGCTGTAATGACATTTTCACTTCTAAGCTATAATCTCGGCCTAAACGTACCGCCACCTACCGATAATTTACCAAATTGAAGCGAGCCAAATTTATTCCGTCCCGAAAAAGAATTTCGGTAATTACCTAGACTATCATTAGACCGGCTATTATTATTTATTAGGAGTGAACACGATTTCCATAATAAAGCCGAGACAATATTAAACATAATTAAACGCTGTACACGCGACCCGACTACAGGGTGTCCCGCAATTTGGTCGCATTAGTCGGCGCCTTTAGCCAGACCGTTTTTTCGGCCCATTAAAAGAACGTTATTCTAAGTTATGTCGGGTTTCGACACCTCTATAAATATCAAAATGGACGTTTTCAACGGCTATTAGTGGTTGGAATCTGTTATTTAACCAAGTGGTCCAGACGTTTCGCTTCAAAGTAGTCCGCACTTCGTACAGCATTTCGGGGAGTTAAAATCACTTTGTGAGAAGAAATTGTGAGAAAGCAAATAGTTGAATTGTTTTATCTGTATTAATATAAACCATTATTGGTAAAACAAAAATATTAAATGTACAGAATAAGCCTAAGGAGTGTCCTTTGTTATTTTTTTTTACTTAGTTGGGCTAAACGGCTATACATATATTAAATCTTGGGGTAACGAAATTACTTTATGATCTTATTACCCGCGAAGAAAAATTGATGGTATCACAGTTTGATAAGGAAAACACTAATAAAATATACTGAGTGCTTAATAAGTTGTGGAAGGATTATAATAATAAGTTTGTCCAAAAATTGGGTTCTTTTCGTTAATTCATTAACACGACGTTTTAAATCTACCCAATATAAACTCTCACCAAGACAAGTGAGTCTCAATCAATCAAAACCTAAAAATCAATTCGAACAATTGAATACCATCGCAGACAATCGCACATCCAAACAAACGTTGATAAAATTAGTGAACAATGAAGGCATATTGTCGAAGGAACATTAGGGCCACATGGAGATAAATTCAGCCCGACGAGGACACTCGCCCACTAACATACAATGGCTACTACTGAATTGGCCCATCAATAAAAAGATAACAGCCGGAGATGTCAATAGAGGTAATGTATGCTGGATCTCCACACGACTCCATTTTGAGCGCCACACACGCTGCGTGTGGGCGTATACATGGTACAAGGTACACGCAGTCAGATATACGCTAACTCGACATTTAAATTTACTGTATACTTAAGCATTGTTGCAGTCACCTATTTTTTGTATTATATTATGCCACAATTTAGCGTAAATAGAATAAGGTTGTACTCTTAAATTTGGGGATTAATTTAAACTTCTATGTATAAAAAAAGAAATGATCCTAGTCGTAGTTTCCATAGATTTTTTTAAGGAATAAGATGTCCGAAAAAATGTATTTTTTAAATAAAAATTTCCACAGTAAAAAATTGCGTTATAAAATATTATAATAAGTTACTTTACTGTTTGTCAATGAACTACTGTTACTTAAATTTGTTAACGTTTACGTATAATTAATTAATTACTATTTTATTTTATCGTGAATGTCTATTTGTTTAAATAAAAACTAACAAAAACATTTGTTTCGCTAGAATGATTATTTAATCTAATTCAACGGCGAGAGTTAATAATACATGTAAATAATCCAGTTCTGTCAGCGTATTTAAACCATTAGGATCTAAAAATCGTAAAAAGTAAATTTACAAGTAGAGGAAGTAAGAAGTAAAAGAATATCTCACCTGTCAAAGTCCGTGAGTCTGGACGAATCTCGGAAGCCCTTGGCGAAAGGATTACTGTCGATTTTCAGCTTCGTAATCTGAAAGAAAAAGATTAGATGAATTATTTTACTTGGTGACTGAATAAAAAAATGTCTGCGACGTTGTAACAACTGTTTTCTTTCTGGTAATACCTTTTTCGTTCAATCTACGAATATTTGTCATACATCTCATAATTTACCTAGCCAATAAAAAAAATAACATAGTTGAGATTAAGCAAACAAGAAAACATGAACAAGTTATAAATTCTCAATAGATAAAACCATTGATTAATAAGCATTGAAGTTTGAACGGGCAGAATAGAGATTCCGCACTCTATTTGCGAATTTACTAGACCTTTTTTAGTTATAGTTTTTTCACCACACTACGATGTTTTTATCCGTTTTACAAACTTATTGGAGGATGAAAATTACGTATTGCTGTCTATACCAGCTGTCATCGTCATTTGGGGACCGAGCAGGTTTTTACATTCCTAGGGCCGAAAATCAGCTGTGCGCTTACTTACATAGTAATGCATTTTTTATTAAACAATCAGTATCCATAGCATTGCAATAGAATCATTTTATTCCCACCGCTGCCTAGCAACTATTTATAATTATTTTTGCTGATTCTTCAATGTACTTCTTCACATAACCTTAAAGTTGTAGTCGTGTTGACTGTTAGTATGCATTATTATTGTGGTGAATAGGGTATAGTGTGGTGAAAAATAGCGATCGTACCACGGAAATGGTTTGCCAGCTCTCGATCGTTTCAAGTTCTCGAGTTCGTCTCGAACTTATCTCGAGCCTGCAAAACCTCATTTTCGGCTCTAGGTACGAAATGACGAAATATTAATAGAAAACAATATTTTTAATTTAAACTACATCAGCCAGAGTTAGAAATTAAACAAGAATATTTAAGACAAAAGCTAAACCAACAGTTTAAACTCTTTCCCTGGAGGCAGGTAGGCGAAAGTGTGCTGAAGATTAAAGTAATTTTTCACCGCTCGCCCTCCACTGCACGTTTGCTCAGATCTTTAGCGCTGTTAAAACCATATTTCACCACTATCTAAACAGAAGGCAAGGTTTTAGAATAAACCGCATAACTCACTTGTAAACACGGTCCTGGACCTTTCGTTATCTTACCAGGCTTAATTTGGAGACATTATTACGGACCCTGTAGAAGAGCTTTTTTGCCATTTCAGATTGGATGTTTACACTAATTTGAAACTGTGGATACACTTTAATAAGTTTTGTCAATGAGTATACATACAGTAAATTTACAGTATATGGTTTGCTATGTTATTATTTATTTTTACAGAATCCGTTGCCACTATTGTCATCTAATTATATTTAATTTTCCATTCCTTTTGCCTGTTATACTCTACTAGTGTTATATTTATTTATATTATATTTATTTCCTATTTATATAGTCATTTATTATATATTGTTACATTATTTCCTTGTAATATTTTTATATTATTGTATATTTGCCTTCTAGTTGGCTGTATAATGCTTTCTTAAACTGTTCTTTCTCTAAACTGACATAACGTTTTTCATAAGTTTATGTATTGGTTGTTTGATTGTTGGAATAAATAATACAATATTAAATTTTATTTATACTCATATTATAGTTTACCATATTGAGCCAAACAGGCTTTTTACATCGACCTTAATATGCTACACTCCAATAACATTAATATAAATAATGTTTAAAAAATATTATTTTTATTTTTGTATATTGTTGTCAAAGTTGTGTGTTTATTTCAAAGCAGATTAAGCCTGCTCTTTTTCAGTTACACACTTGCTATTTTAAAAAAAAAAAAAAACTAAGTCTAAAAAACTAAAAAACAGTCCCACATCTGTGGTGTCATCTATTGCACGTTGTTTGTGTTTGATGGAAGTTTAGTCTTTGAAAGATACGATATCAATACCACCAAATAAATTGGTTTTATTTGAATTCTGGTAACCATAAAGAATAACAAATATTCAATTATGAGCTACGGCGATGATTTTTAAGAGATTCAAATTGTCAAAGAACGACTACAATTGCTTTAACTGTACAAGAATATGCAATTGTATCAATCAATTTTACGTTATTAGTTCAGAACACGAATGAAATACCAACCAGCTGATTCTGGTAGGCGGTGACAGCTGTGAAGACAGACTCAGGGAACACGTACGTCCTGAACTGCTCCTGGTCCAGGTCTAGGATTGGTCCACCGTGTTCTCTCCACTTCACCAGATGTATTCGTGGTTGGTAGCGGTGCATCGAGTTGAGGACGATCTACAACAAAAGGTGGTGGTAAGTACTGAAGTTAACTTAAACACTGTCATGGCAAAGGTCGTGAATAATTGCACCAAGGTCCCAAAAATGTTCCAGTTGCGCCAAGCCCACGGTAGGGGTGAGTTGACGGCAGAAGGAAAGTCCTTGTTTACGTGTCATCCTTACCAATCCTAACCTAACCTAACCTACTCAATTATACAGTCAAAGAAGGCCACCCTTGTCGGTACCCAACAACGTATCGGTTGGCTCCCTGGAGTAGTTGGCGCAATTCAGGAATACCCGTTTGACTCAGGTCAGTTGGCGCAATAAATGCCCGCACATAGTAAACTCTGGCAGTAATGCCGTCTTGGAAAACTGAAACGGCCATGAAAGTTCTGGAAGGTAAAGTTTTTTGCCTTGAAAATACCCATCACACACCCAAATTCCAAAACTCAGCCCATTCCCATTCCCGGAGCGTAGACGGATGTGCTGTAAACAAACCCGCGCGAACATCATCAGCCTTGCTTGTCGTTAGCCAGGTGTCGCCGAACCAACCACCTGCCTCTCAACAAATTGTTCTAAATTATTACACATTATTCAATTTTACAAACCTGTTGGGTCGCTCGGTGGCAGCGCAGAATTGGAAGTGTTTGTCGCATTGTGGGGTATTAGCATATGTGGGCGCTGCTACCTACAGCAGGCTATACCGTACGTCGGGTCTGTAGTTGTAGCAACACTGTGAGGTATTCAGGGGTGCTACCTACAGCACTGCTGCCATACCCTAATGTCGAATATGTGTTCATACATAGTAAAAAAAAAAAAACTGTATCAGCAATCTGACCCATACATTCTCCTATTAGCTTGTCAACAACCTTTGTCATAAGCGATGGGAGTAACTATGATATTTTATAGAAAAAAATACAAAAATTGCAATAACTTTTTAGCTGTAATTTTTACAGCAATGAAGGATCGCACTATTTTGATTAGAATTATAAGGGCCATAACATACTACTTTAAACCAAAACCGGATTTTAAAAAAAAACTGATTTTAATTATTTTATTAAGTGTTATGGGAAATAACATAAGAACATTGGATTTTGAATTTTGTGTAAGGGGGTGATTCCACTTTCTTCAGAACTTCTACAAAATACAAAAATTTTATCAAAATCGTTCCGACCATTTTCGAGAAAATTCAACTTAATGTTAATTTGTGGGGGACTCACCATTAAAAATACAAATTTCAAAAAATGAAAAAACGCCTGGAGATACCATGGAATAGTACCTAAATACCAAATTTCATCAATATGACTACAAGTTTGGTATGTGGCTCTACACACATCCTCACATACAGACGGACACACACACAGACATCACTTCGGAAACCACTTTTAAAACGGACCTATCCACTCAAAACTCAAACTCGAAAGTTTTGACTAAAACAATACTTTCTCCATATACTATGTACAGGGGGAGAAAATAAAAAAATGAGGGAGAAGTCTGCACTTGCGTCTGAGGAATAAGATTTTCCTCCACTTTGAAGCAAACCCGGTAAACATTCACTTCATACTCGTACTTTACCTACGTTTAAGCATCAACCCAGCCCGTTACGTAGTGAGTTTCAAAAATACTGTAGGCTCTAGGTTAATACAGAAAACCGATTAAATAGTCGATATTTCATCTTAAATCACCGCTCGCGACACTCCAGACCTCACCGCGTGTCGAATGATATTTACCGCGGTATTTTCTAGCGCCCACCATTCAACAGCCATAAAGCACCTTGTAATAATTGTTTTACGGTATAATGGTAGGTCGGACAAAGAACCGCCGCCGAGAATTAAAACACGGCTGACATAAAGTCGGCCATTTATCATGTGACGCCTCCCAGCGTTTTGCACACAACGCTGTTGAGCTAAAACGTCATGAGTCACTCTGGGAGAGGATGACGGCGGCTGACTTTGGCGGCGATGTGTGTAAATATGCAACTGGTGTCTATTTGACGCTAGAAAGGTAAGTAAAGTGGTGCAAAAGGTCACACTCTCCCAGAACCGTTGTTTTAGCCATAAAGGTATTCTTGAATTATTTTGGTTGGAGTTGGAAACTGTGAAGGTAATTTACTGTTCATAGTGAATCCAGTCCTTGGTAATGCTAATAATGTCAAAGCGTTATTTAATTACTCCCCTTTAATTATCAATTTTTTGAGGTTACTTAGCGTTATAATATTTTATTGGCAGCCACCATTTTGCTAATTTAAAATAAATTTAGAGGTTACTGGTGAATAAATAAATGTGAATCCATGACAATAAGTTTAAGTAAATATAAATGTACCTTCTAATGAGAATATTGAGAATCATTACAGAATATTAGTTTTATTGCTACAACGGTTTCCCCAAGTTAATTAAAGCTGCGAATTAAACATTTGCTATACAAAGAAATTAAGTTGCCTGTGTAATAATTTAAATTTTCTTGCCAAAACTGTTTGGATCTCATTTCCATCTATGTTGCGCTCACATTTCCCCTAAAACAATGTTTTTCCAAAGCAGTAACAACGACTTACACCTCATAAAATGATTCGACTCTCGAAATGTTGATTGAAAGTGACAAATCCGAATTCGTCGAGTGGGCGAGGTGTCGCAGTGTCGTGGTGGTAGCCCATTGTGCCGAGCTCCAACACATAAAGTACTGTTTCTAGTGTTGATACCGGGCGTGCAGGTGACAGTAAATATCAGCATGTCAGCCACCAGCTGAGAGACCCCGGGGGGTCGCTCCCCCCCTCAGAAACGGCCCCCCATCACCTAACATTTCATTCGAATTCCAAGAGCATTCTCACCCCACGGCCGTAAATTAGAGATTTAAATATTTAATAAAACCCGTTAAAGGAACACGTAAGTGTTTCGATGAAGTGTGTGATCTATCGAGTTTGAATCGGTTGAAGTTAATGTGAGGTTAAAGTTCAACGATGCTAGTAAGTCAAGACAAGGAGTAAAATTGTGGAGAATTTTATCTAAATCTTATAGAGTAAAATAGGTGTGTAAGTCATACGTAAACGTTGATATAATGTTTGTGACCATTCCAGTAGTATTTGAGGTTATGGAATCACAAACGCTCGGGAAATTGTCCAAACCCATCAAATTTTTATTTACTGTACAGTGTACATAAATTCCACTAGAATATTCATTGAACATTCGAAAATCAGTACCAGATGGGTCTCAAATAGTAGTGTTCAATATTGTCAGATAAAAGTCCTAACCCCCTAAAAACAAATTTTCCCCAATTTTAGATATTTTTGATAAGAGTGACAATAAATAAAAGTTAATGGCGAAACAATGTGTGGAATCAAACCCCCTCTACAATGACTACACCGCAATGCACTCTGCAGTGAAGAAGTTGCAGCCTATAATCACGTGTTTCCCGCGGTGGTGTGAGACTCTGAGCAGAAGAAAGACGTTGATAGAAGTGTGAATTTGGTCCCAGAGGCGAGGTAATTGGAAGGGCAATCAGCAAAGATGGTATCAGCAGAGCAGCAGGTGCATCTGGTAATTAATTACAAGTGGAGGTGTCAGGGCGGGGCGCGAGGGATGTTTACCTTAGGTTGCCATGGCAACGTCGTCACGCCCAGACAGTTAGGGTACGTCTTCAGTCGATACACGGCTGATTGCCCTGCTGAAGGGTAGTTTACCCTGTTGCCGGGCAACGCCATCTCATCTCATCCCCTACAGTAATGTAATGTAGTCACCGACGCTCTGTTCTCTCCACATTGCCGTCCCTTGCATGCGGATTACAATCTAAAGTGGACTGGTGTAGTTTTATAAATATTCAAGCGTTGGGAGATAATTGAAAACAGTGTAGGCTTAGAATAGTTTAACATATTACTTCGTGTAGTGAAACTATGTATTAAATTAGCAGATTTCAATAAGGATTCTTATAAGATAGGTTCCCATGCAGACTCTCAAAATACCCGACCTTTCTAGGAGAATATGTTGAAACTGAATTCAATCTATTATTGCCAATTTGCAAAACGGAAAGTCTGGATTATTGTAAGTATTATGACAATTTTAATTTTGCACATTCAAGACAAATGCGTATCAGCTGCAAAGGTAGATTTTAGAGACATTACAGGAAACCCTAGTGTTTAACACTGCAAACGACTCATCATGTCCTATATTCAACGTTTTACACTATCAATCCTCAACTAATACCAGTCAACAATACAAGTCCCTGTGGACAGTAGTGACATAAAGACTTCTCAACAGGACAAGAATAATCCGGTTGTCAACGTGTGAAAATGTGAGTCATTAAGTGAACCAGCTGTAGGACATGTGATCCTTGGTGAGTGACGATTACATATTTAGCGCCGTGAGGACGACGACAGATCCACGGAGAAGTGGTGCCAGTTGGAGCGACTCCTGGCGGAGGAGTGCCAGAAGCTCAGGTGGCAATGCCAGCGGATGTGTCAATGGCGATGGAATCATTCACCGTCAACTGATACCGGAGAGACCAGAATTGTCTTCCAACATTCTACGTCAAGTCATCGCTCTGTTGTTGTTCTTCACAGATAATTTACTGGAAAGAATTTGCAGATTTGGCAAGGAGAATGGAAGTGTCTTCGAAGCGAGGTCAAAATGTATGTACAATTATTTAAGTTCATCCAGGATTTCTACCCAAGCCCCAAGTTGTATTTAAGTTGATTGAAATGAGTTTCACTAAAGTAGTGTGTAGTGATAACTGGGAAATCTTCACGCAAATACAAGCTGGAAAGACTGATTGTAATGTTGTATTTCTTTACATTCTGTCATTTATAATTTGGAATTTGCAGGTTTGATTTGAACTTTCAAGCTTTTTCAAAAGATGGTTTATCAATACAAACTGACCTGGCCGTTCTTGTCCATCTCGTTGTTGGTGAGTTTGACCTTCTCGAAGGACACGACCTGCTTCCTCAGCTGTTCCCCGGTGAAGGGAGAGTCAGGATGCATGTAAAGGCGGGAAGGCGCCGGAGGATCAGCTTTGCCTGCTACCAGCCACGAGGACCGATGGTAGGCGTAGCGGTACCTCTTGTTGTCCACGGGGACGATGTCCATCAGCACGGCGTACCTTTGGTCTGGCCTCAGGCCTGTGAAGGATACCCGCAACGTCGGGAACATCCGTCTGCAAAAGAAAATCGAGAGTGAGTTAATGATACTTGAGCATGAAGAAAATCAGAATAGCTTTTGTCTGTAGGTCAAGAGCATAGATAATAAGTCCTCCTTTCGCTGTAAAATATCTGCATTACAACATATTTCATATTTCGCTAGCATTCGTAAATAAAATATGTTCTAAAAGATTATTCCATCACTATAGTTCTTCAAGTACACATTGTTACCTCGAAAGAGACAATTTGAAACTATGAAGCTTCATGATCGTTATGTAGACCCGCCCCCACTACCCCAGATAGAGACATGAGGGGTGAGTGATGCCACCCTATCACGAAGGGACGTATCAACATGGTGGTCGGCCACATTGTCACTGTGAGAAATGCGCGTTTTCCGTGCACGAGATAACAGTCATTTACACGACTCGTGGTGAAAGACCGTACTACATTACACCCCCTCCCCTCACCATGGCAATAACTGTATTGAAATACTCCCCTCCACCCGTGTTCGCTGATAATGTTTTGTCGGTAAACAGTTTTCACTCTGCGCTTGTGTTAAACAGCATGGAGCAACGCAAACTGTTATAAATTATAGGTAGGCCTACAGTCATGTTGTATATTGCAATAGATTCATGAATATATTTTATATCAACTAAGATGAAACTGTATAAGGATATGTTAGGAAGAGCCTAGTGCTAGAAAAGTTGAAAGATTAGGAACAACACCTGAAATAGCAGATTATAAAGAAAAATGAAGGGACATCGTAACAGACCAAAAACCTCTCTAGGTTTTAGTGGCTGAAGTAAGCATCACAATATGCTGTCTCCATACATCCACTAGGCAGAATTATGGCAAATAAAATTAATGAAAATACCTCACCCTGGACTACCTAATAAAAACTCCAAATTACTCCACAGCTTTCGGATACGCTACGCATCATACTCGGGATTCTCCAAGGAGATAAATTCCCCGCAATCAGCTAGTTGACACAGGGCCGCCCAATCCATTCGGCAGTTTACTGTCGGCTCTCGTCGTCTCGTAATTAAATTACAATCTACGAGCGAAACTGTGGTGGCACGAGGCAGCGTGTTTACACGTGTCCGGTCCTGCCAGGACTTTACGACGGGCCTACACCTGTCCGTCCATGCGGGCTGCTAACTCATATCTGCTTAACGTTCTTAGGAAATGACATGACAATTAATAAATTACGAGTGAGAACTATTCCTCATAGGTTATTAGCGAGGTCGAATGATGATTATTAATATGAGATAATCATCGTTTCCTCGGCCACCACCTGCCTACAGGTGTAATGGGTAATCGGCCGACTGCTTGTAATTGATTTGTTCTTACTTGGTGCCTCAAGGGTAACGGTAGCACTAATGTTTGGCTTAGATAATGTAACTGTTAAATTAAATAATATTTCTATTTGTAGGTTAATCTATTTCATTCTATTCCTTGCTGTCTTAGCTCTTGATATTTCCTACAGTGCAATAGTTTACAGCTATACGACTTGAAGCTGTGAGAAACCTATATCCGACGAAGTCGAATATTTGAAAAACCATCCAAAAATTAGACATCGCATTTCTTAATCCACAAACCCCTCAACTGAGCCTCAGCCTTTATTGGCCCTTGTGTTTTGTTTGGAAATCGGATTTTGAAATCAAACTGTGGAACTCCAATGTATATGCGATATACAGTGGATCGAATACGACAAGGTATGAAACAACTACCTCTGTGGTAAAACTAATTTCTGCTCACTCTATGCACGCAATTACGTCACGATAATCTTGCTACAAACTCTTGACCAATCACATTGATCTGTAACCTTTTCATTTCCCAAGCCTCATCACCTTTGTACAGATGATACATTGTAAACCGTATCTAAGCTTCTTCAATCCCCGCCCCACTGCCTGGGTGAGATCTTCGTCGGATAACCTTTAAATCTCACCTCGCACCCTACGTCGACGCTCAATTCCCCAGGATTTACATTTATGCGCGAGGTCCAGGTTTAACGCGCACAGCGGGGTTCCGGCTACCAACACAACTGGTTTGGCTCCACAAAACCAAAACTTTACTCTTCTCATTGTCAAGGCGATGTGATGGCCGCGTTAAATTTACTCAGTTTTCGACAATTGTTCCCGGCTTCTTTACGAGCCCCGTAATAGGTGGTGAATCCGAGGGTTTTGTTGCTGGAGGCAGTGACAACACTCCGCGGGGGTCGGGTCCAGTGTGGAACGTTTTTGAATTTCAAGCAAAAAAACTTTTATTCGTTAACCTAAGCTATGATCTTGTCACCCTTAGTAAATGTTTAGTAGCTGATAACTTATTTGGACTAAAATAGACAGTGAATATCCCAAAGTTTTCGACAATCGCTGCAGAATATGGATGCATTGCACGACGTCCAAGTACCACAACGTCCAATTTAATAAGTAGCAGTTGCACCACCTCCAAAGCCGCTGCCAGTTGCACGACTACCAATCCATGAATCCCAAAGCTTGTAGAAAGACGATGCTTCTTGCACTTGCAGTTACTTTACGTTTTGACATGATGAGATTTGGACGTCATTCAACAGTTAAATAGTTTATATTGGACGTCGTAAGACAACTCAAAAATTATTTTTTGGACGTCGTGACATTTGGACGTCGTGCAACACTCCCAGAATATTAACCATTCAAATTTGCTTTGTGCGACTTAATGTTTTGAAAATGAGCTACTCCTACTATGTCCCTCTTTTTTCCGACACTATAACAAACCACTAGGGTATTCGTTCAAAATAAAAGAAGAAACGTATTCTAACATTTATGCATAGACTATACCCACGTTTATTTCTTTCAAAAACCTTGTACATAACAATAGTTCAGCACTGACCGATGCTTTCATATCAAATTATGCTCATTCAATGAGATATAAGTGGAGGCCAGCTGGTAAAGCCCAGATCACAATAAATTAGCAGCATGATGACAAATGATAATGAAGTGTTAACAGTGGCAGCGCGTCATACGGTTGTTTCTACGCGACTTGCATACTGAAAACGTCACAAAATACTGCATTAACATTAACCTTCGCCTGTTTACATTAGAGTGGGTATTCGTTGATTTAGTTGTTGCGATTTGCTTATGATTGATGTGCTATCTTGTTTTACTGCAGTAAATAATATTGTAGATGTTATCTGTGCATAAGAAATCAATGATTATGAATTATTATATACAAGGTAACTTACGTAGGCCCTACTATACCAGACACACCGATAAATCGACTTCCAAATAAGATTTTAATTAGTTTAAATAACAAAATCTTCCTAACCTAACCTAACCTAACCTAGCCTAACCTAATCTAACCACCCTTAGGTTAGGTTATAATAATTATGTGTTGTCGGTATAATCCGTAAGTACCATGACTCCTATTCAACGTAGAATATTGCATTATTAATATGCTATTTGTAGATTTTAAAATGCTGTTATCTAATTTGTTTTGCAATATGGTAACCCACTAAACTGTAGAAATAAATATGCTTTACTAAAATGTCTTTATCCTTGGTCTACGCTATAAATACAATTAAATTTACGATTACCTTTATATTCCTCTGTCTGTGGTTTTATTTAAATTGGACAAAGGGTTTCAGCCAACACATAACCGTTATTTTAATAATTGTATTTCAATACGAACACCGGATTTGTGAAAACTGTTGATTCTTCAACTAAACCTTCTGAATCCTGCCTAATTACCATCTTAATTAGCATCCAGGAATTTTCAATTCAATTTCGACATTATAAAACACTTAAAACCCGCTTCGTTTGTAAATATCGCATGATAGGAAATTGTAACCGTAAATTATCACAGTGATAGACGACAAGATGATGTTTATCTGGGAACAAAGAAACATTAATAGTTGGGTCAGAACACGGTTTTGGCGGCGAGATGCAGATGACTAATGGCCTGTCTTGGCAGTTGGCACACCTGTTGTGACGTGGCATCAGCTGAGACCTACAGTAGTCAGGGCTACCAACTGTCATGTTGAAAAACTAAATAAACCAGGTGAAAATGTACTATATGACATGTCGTGGAGATAGATCCACAGTACTGTACATAAATTGTTTTACCAAACTGGAAATTCCATAGCTTTTCCTCCTTGAATGGTGGATATACAGATTAAGTGGAACCCGGACCACCAGATGAGGAAAATTTCTTGTGGCCGAATGGTATTTGGCTGGATTTGAACCCGGGTGTCTAAATGGATACTCTTACAAATTATTGGTGTAATGCTCTATTTGGGGTTGAGACTGCTTGAGGTGTTATGTTTCAGCTAAGATGGATTATAAATAACCATACGGCAATGTAAACTGTAAAAACAGTATAAAACTTAGTTACGATGCAGAACCTCAGGATAAAGACTATCTTCATTCTGTGGAAGAATTAAGCAAATAAAATCTTTCGGCGAGATTTGTTTGAGGAAGATGTTTTGAGCGAAAAGTTCGTTGGAGAGAATGTTACTCATATAATAGTACAGTATAGTACACGTGTCATGGAGCTATACACACTGAAAATACGAGTAGAAAACAATCACACTACCACTAGCAATATTAAGCAAGCAATAGCACTGCTTAATAATATTAACACTAAAACGTTAATATTTTTACAAAGACCGGCAACACGGTTTAATATCACTGACACAGCGGTTATTCGATAATTCCATGACCCGATAAGTCGATAGTAAACAACCGATTGCGCCAATTACAAAGACCGCTGTGTGACGAGTGTGTGCATTCATTAGCAATAGCGGATGCTAATAAAAACAATTACTGTTATTATTTATGCGGCGGGAGGAAGCTATACATAACCCTTGGCATGTCCAACGACTCTAGCCTTCATGTTCGATGTTCGATATGGTTCCGATAATCGGATCGACATTACTTTGAAATATTCGGTGTGTTTTACGTTTCTACTTTACTCATTAATATCAAATCAGGTTTAAGTTTGCAAAGTGGTTACTGGAAAACGATGAAAATCAAATCTGTATTGGAAGTTTATTGTAAAACTATGTCATTTTTATGGTTTTCACACAAAAAATTAAAAGGCAATATTTTTTTTTAAACTATATAAACAAAGTGCAATGAGTACTTTCTTTCGAAAATGTTTTAAGAGTTTTCACATGAGTTCGTTAATTATTTATTGGGTTAATCAACGACATTGGGATTTTTTAATGTTTGCAAGGAAAACTGTGTAAGCCCTTGTTAAATTATAACCTTTTATTAGATAGTATTTTTGATTGATAGCAAAATTACGAATAGCATCTAGTCCCAAAAACGACTATGCATGGAATTGAACTAGCAGCCCTCAAATTTGAAGGCAACTTTAACCTTCTTGCTGAAGAAACAGGCGGTAGTACTTCCCATTTTTTTAGGAAATATTCTTAAACAGGTAATTAATATTTAGAAGACCATTATAACTAAAACATCTTCAACTCTCTCAAAAAATGTCTTGCATTAATTGCGCCAAAGAGTTCCTTAATTGTGCCAAGCCCTCAAAGGATCCCCAAAAATGTTCCTTAGTTGCGACAAGTCCAAGCCAGGTAGAGGTGAGTTGCCGGCAGAAAGATTGTACTTGTTTACATGTCATCCTAACCTAATCCAACCTAACCTGACATAACCTAACCTAACTAAACCTAACCTAACCTAACCACTAACCAAACCTAACCTAACCAAACCCAACCTACATTATACAGTCAAAGAGAGTCACCACTTGGAACGTATCGGCTCCCTGGAGTAGTTGGTGCAATTCAGAAATGCCCAACTACCTGCCTCAGGTCAGTTGACGGAATTAACACCCTAAAATACCTTTACAAATTTGAAGATCAAATATCAAAAATGTTAAAATACATAACCCATTTATATCCCAACCATCCCTTGGACAACAGATAAGCGTGTCCCACACATCACCCCATTAAAATACAAAACACCCCACAACAATCCAATACCAACACCGTCACGCTGGTTTTCCCCGAAATGGACAAAAGCGTTTTTACTTTCCCTACTCGAGTATTTTGATTAATGTCGTCTTTTGTGCAGTAGACACGGGCCGGGTCCACCATTACGGTTTATTTGATTGCCTTTTGTCCGGTTGTTTACATTTTTTATCCCCACACCTGGAGATGTGACGAATGGACGATTCTCCGATAAACTGACCCACGGGATAACAAAGTATGCGATTGGAATAAATCAATCTCATATTGATTGGTCTATAGTTAGATCTATGAATTTGTTTGGATTGGGACATTCTGGTTGGGAATGTGAATGAATATTAGTCGATTATGAATAACTTAAGCTTAATTAATTTTATATGTGAATAAAATGTGTTGGAATGTTAAAAAATATATAGCATTGTGGATTTAAATCTTTTAAATGTTAGGCACCAATAAATAAAACATTTCCATATAATCTATAGTAATTTTAATAATTTTATTAGTATCACGAAGTCTTTTCTCTAAAGTCTTAAAGTCACTATTCTTTATTAACGGATATACCTGTTTTATATCTTATTCAATAGTAAAATCAACTGAATAAAATAAGTTAACATATAGAAAACACCTGGAAATATATTTTATTCAACAATTTCTTTCGGATTCCTTCTTCAATGTTTTACTCTGTTGTTTCCTATTTTAAAATGCAATTTAGTCTGAAATATATTAAAATTTACCCATAAGTAATACGAATTGTGTTAACCTATATTTGTGCGAGTAAATCAATGCTATATACATTTTTTTTTATTTTATTTACTGTATTTACAAATTCCCTACTACACTGGTCGACCTACGAGTGTCCTACTGTCTCCTTCAGTTTTTGTTGGCGCTCAAAGCCCATGTGCCAGTTCTTATCCTATACGTTTTACCTTCTTATCGACCGACAATTAGCACAATTAGCAGATAATCGCTTGTAAATTAGCACCAGCAAGTTGGCAATTCACTTCCGCCTGTTGGCGTCAACTTCCGCTGGACATTGTGACAAGACTACTTGCAATGCTAAGTTGATCTTCAGGTTTTTATATTCTGCATCGAGTTGAATTAAATTGTAAAAACACTGTTCTTTATAATGTACAGCAATTTGTAAGTAAAATATATAAGCCAAGATATAAATTGTAGGTCTTTGACTTTGAATTTTAATACTGTGATTTTAAATATAGTGTTTGAAAGATACTTTTTTCGTCCCGCTAGGTTCTATCCAGGAACTATACATTACTTGAGGCTAGTCCTAGAGGGTTTCGGCATTATCACATAGATCAAATCCATTGTTGATTGGCAGGACTTGAACCCGGGACCTCGGGCTCCAAAGCCCCGCGCTCTACCACTCAGGCTGATAGTTAAACGTATATAAAATTAATCTTGGAATTAGTGTGTTTTTACACATTTTTCATAACTAAACAATGAGAGCCAAGCATTACACTCTGGTACGATTAATAGTTAAAAAGAAAAATACTAAATGAAGAAATATAAAAATATTTATGTTAAAAACTGTTTGAATTAATTGAACCATGGTGTCATACATATTTTTGTCGATGTTGCTTCAACTAAACCTGTAACA
Organism: Macrosteles quadrilineatus; assembly: GCF_028750875.1. NCBI lineage: Eukaryota > Metazoa > Arthropoda > Insecta > Hemiptera > Cicadellidae > Macrosteles > Macrosteles quadrilineatus. The sequence goes on from NW_026542601.1 coordinate 77,492,230, forward strand.
CGATCAAAAATTCCCTTTAATGTACAACAAGATACTATAATTATATCAAATTCGTAGTTCAAAATTACCATAACGATTATTCCCAATTACCACTATCGTTCAATATATTCCATATCACTATAGTTCCAAAGCCCAAAATCATTAACCGATGTATAATTACGACCATTGCATTATCACCGCTAATGTTAAACACGGGTGTAGTGTTGAGCGTAGCGGGGGAGGGGGTACAACCCCCCCCCCTACCCCCTACAATAGAGCGACGATAGCTGCTAGATTATAACGGAGAAGTTAATGTTAAGGGTTACAATGTCACCAATTTACGAGGGCGAATGTGTCAACAATGGAGCATGTGGTCGATAGTGTGCCACCCCCCGCGCAAGCGCCACCGCTCCCGCCATTTCCCACCGCCCCCGCCGGAACCCCGATAAGGAGGTGTTGATAATACATAATTATCGGGTACCTGTCCGCTACCCTGTCTACTTGCTGGCAAAACAGCCGAGTTTGGTGAATTGCGATATTGGAAACAATGATGGGAATTATTGGAGACTTTCTTCTTCACTTTATAGGTTAGGTTTTACAATAATTTTTAAATCTTGTTCAGAAACAATTTTTTACTACTATGGTAAATTAAATATTGTAATTCACTAAACTGTCTTCATCTTAGTTCGTATATTAGTAAACACGTCATGATAAAAAGGACAAATATTTTAGTATTTATACTTTATCGAATGTGTTGTTTGTTAGGGTGATAAGTTACTATGTAAGGTTTAATGTCATTTTTCCCCGAGTTAATAGTATTACTGAAAGTGAGTATATACTAAAACGTATAATATAGATAATTTTATACTGTATACCAATTACAAATAACCAATAATCAATGTGCAACTAATTAATCTAACCAATGTAAATTATTCCCCTGTGCATTAATTGCGCCAACTGACCTGAGTCAGATAGTCGGGTATTTCTGAATTGCGCCAACTACTCCAGGGAGTTACCCGATACTTTCCTTAACTGCGCAAGTGGCGGCCCTCTTTGACTGTATCATTCAGTAGGTTATGTTAGGTTAGGTTAGGTTAGGTTGGGTTATGTTAGGTTGGGTTATGTTAGGTTAGATTAGGATGACACGTGAACAAGAACATTCCTTCTGCTGGCAACTCACCTCTAACTTGCTTCGGCTTGGCGCAACTAAGAACATTTTTGGGACCCTTTGAGGGCTTGGCGCAATTAAGGATCTATTTGGCGCAATTAACGCACGACCTATTATAATTAGAAACAATACTGCAGCAGCTCAAATAGACCCGTGTCACAGCTCACCCCCATCAAATAATTTATCCAACCGTTCGTTCTATCAATTACACCCTGGTCGGGAGCGCCGGTTTGAATCTGGCGGGAAATCGGCGAAAGAAACAATTTGGGGCAGGTTGTCGGCGGATCAAAGTGTGCATTACCATATACATGGCGGTGTTCAGAGTGTTCAGCGTTCAGTGTTCACACCCAGAGCTATTATAGGTAATGATGGCCTATTATCGCCCACCGCTACCGATACCAGCGCTCGCCTGTAATTTAGAGCCCAACATCCTCAATTACGAGGCATTAATATTGTTTAAGCCGCACTCGCCTTAATTCATTTTACTCGACAAAAAGTGTTCTTGAAAATACGCGTATTGGGTCTCCCACCCACGAGTGGGGTTTCGGGTATGAGTTGCGGAGTATGGGTTTTGGTTTCATTATAAAACTTCAGAGGACTGTTTTTTAATCCTATTTCAACTGTTTGTACTAATAACCACGAGAACAATAAAATATTCATTTTGGGTAGGATCTTTGACTATGGATGTAAAAGACATTAGTCTACATTCCATACTCAAAGTTGGTACCTCAAGTGGTTTTGAAGTTATGGGAAGTTATGTAAAAAATACATACACACTGACAGACGGAAAACGAAGCGACATATGTTTATACGGTATGAGATTTTTTGTTTGTATTGAACTTAAGGAACATGACCACGGAGTTTTGGGTGAGAGTTGCAAAACACCCTTTATTTAGAATTTAAACATAAATTTCAAAAAATTATAAAACTTTATAATTCAAGGTTACTTTACATATTCTTTAAAGCAATGGACAAACCTATGTGTACAAAAAATCTGTATAAAATGCAATATCTCCTTTAAGTAGACATAATATGCCAAAATTTGATAGGAAAAAAATAATTTAATGAAATTTACTTAATAAAAGGTTAATGATGAACAGTGTCTGTGCCAGTTTATGAATATTAAATATCTATTTATTCATAAAGTTCTAAAACAACTACGATTGTTTCTAAAATTTTGGGCGTTAAAAAATATATAATAGTGTATAATTATTTTAAATCATATAGTTTTTCATTACATTATCTACTATGATAAAAAAAATAGCACACTATTACCATTTTACATCAAAATGTCAAGCAATCGTCTCTTGAACCTCCATATTCAAATTCACATCCCTAATGAACATTTAAGGATGGTTTTGGGTCGGAGTTGAACCATCAAGCCCAAAGTGATAAGAACCCAAGTGTAGGAAGATCAATACTTTAACACCACTGTCTGCAGGGGACACAAGGTATATTTCTACGTGAAAGGTTGAACGCTAAACGACTCTGGGGTGGTTCCGTCGACAGGGGGGACGTAACAATCGATCCTCACACCTTGACAGACAAGATGGAGGAGAGGCTGCGTGTGCGTGTGTGCGTGTAGTGTGCGTGTAGTGTGCGTGCGTGCGCGATCGATCCCGGCGTCCCGACGCTCCGCGGCGCACAATGGCGGTTCGCACCCTTACAGTTTATTTATTCTCGACTATTGGTCGCCACGCCATCAGCCTCGGGATGCCTCAAGGGGTTGGAATAGTTCCACTTTTCTTTTGTAGGATTCCGATAAATTTCTTATATTTTTGTTTAACTTCTTTGATTATTTGGTAGGTTTACTAATATCTGTTTGTTTTATTGAACTCTTTTAGGTTTACTAAAAGAGTTTACTCACACTTTTGATCCCTACTTGTGGATATTCTTTCAAAAATCATCGTAAACTATTTCATTAATTTCACAAATGCATGTATTAGTGATAAAACATATCTTCCTATATTAAACTAGTAAATAAAAACTAACCGAAAAAAGTTGACCACACAGTTTTTCAGAAATATAGTTTTACGCACTAAATAAGTACTGTATAACCAAAATAACTTAACCTCAAGTACTATTCCTGAAAAGTGGTTTAAAGCTATGAATTGTAAGTCACACACCTAACCAAGCCACTAAAGTGATTATCAAATATTAAATCAGTGTCCAGAGGAATATATTTACAAAAAAATAAGTATGACACCAATGGTACGTTTAAGTCACTTTCCGTCTGGATTAGTTATTCCATTTAACTTTAAATTACTAGTACGAAAAAAATATATATCTCTTGAACTATATACACTGTCCAGAATATGTGTGGTAATTTTCTTTACAATAAAACTCTTCTAATTCACCATCACATAGGCTACACCTGCGGGTATCCCAAATGCGTTGAATTATTGTTTGCCCACAACCTCCCCCCCTTGTTTGTTGTTGGGGGGACGCGGGGGGTTTACAATACGAGGTAACGAGCAGACACGAGTCTAATATGTTATTTGAGATTAGGATTAGAAACACGCTGTTGACAGCACGGCCACGGCCACCAAGGCGGATAAGGCGATTTGAAAAATTAACGTCCCAAACATATTTCGACGATAACAAGCGGTTTATATTGTAATGCTGCTAATCAGAAATTTACGTGGGAAACTTGGTAGAAATATTCAAAGATACGCACTGTGAATTTGTAAAGGGAATTTGAAATTTACTGCACGGAGTAACTAGGTACCAGATAGCTCTTAGGTTATCAAATGTGACGTACTTTGTGTACGTATTTTAGCCGAACAAAAGGGGGAGTATAGAAAAGATTAAATTAGATGACCTGTGTAGCTTTGTTAGTTTATAAGACTGCCATTTTGTTCGCTCGGCTCTTTTATTATAAGCCCAACAATCAAGAATCGTTCGAGGATCAAAAATATGTTTTTTTGGTTCCAACAATCACAATTACTTAAACATTTTGTAATTTGAGTAGCATGATTAAACTAGGTGTACTATATAGTTAAAATTCACCTAAAGACTAGTAATATTACAACAAAATAGTAAATTATAAAATTCTTTAAGGGTAGAATACCTTTATAATTCTCTACAAACACCAAAAATGATGTTTTGAATGGTTTAAAACCGTAAATAGAAATACAATCAGATTTAAGTACACTTTTCACTTGAGAAAATGCCATATTGCTTATTACATTGCTTTCCTGCATGTGTCGCTTTTGTTCCGTGGTATCTTGCATCACTTTTTCCAGGGGTCAGCAGGTACATTTCGGGGCCGACCGAGACATCACTTTTGTTCTGCGGACATCTCTCTTGTTCCGTGAGAGAGGGGGCTGCACTCCCTCCCCTAAATCCTCTCTTTCGCTCTCCTCCTAATTCTTTCTTTCACAGGTTAGCTTAGGTTAGGTTTGGTTAAATTAAATTATTTATATTTTTGTTAAGGAGAAAACTATAATTTAACGAGTTTTAAAGCCTGCATGAAGGAAAGAATTCGGAGGAGGAGGAAAGAGAGGATTTGGGGGAGGGAGAGTACAGCCCCCTTTCTCGCGGAACAAGAGAGATGTCCACGGAACAAAAGTGATGTTTCGGCCGGTCTCGAAATCTACCTGCTGACCCAGGAACAAAAGTGATGTGAAGAAATTAGCCTTCCGAGGAACAAAAGTGATACAGCAGATTTCTTCTTTCCAAAAGAAGATAGCGAATATAAAATCCCATCCGATGGAGATTGAACGGATCGACAACGGCGATAAAAAGTTAAGAAGGAAGTAAAATCAGGAGCCTCATTCCCTTCATTTGTATTTCTGCTTGGAATCCTTTCAGGGTCTCTCAGGTTGATATCATGTTGACAAGACGTCTGTTTTATCTGATCTTCCCTCAACGTCCGTCTGTCTGTCAGTCTGTCAGAGGCTTAGCGGATATGTTATGTAATTGTTGGATCGTTGGAGCCAAGCTACTGCTATCTTCTAGTTTGGAAGTCCTCTACTGTGGTGTCCAATCAAAATGTTTTAGCTACTGCAAATTTCTTGAACAAAATTTTCAAGTGTTGGACAATTACTTAGTTTGATATAAGGAAAATTACTTCCGACTCTAATGTACTGGCATAGTAGTAAGAAAACACTAAGGATAGATTTTTATTTTGGCACAGTACTGTAATTTTTGTAAAATTGACATAAATTTTTTGTATACTATACAAAAAAATTTAAATTGGTCCATCAAGGTGTTTGGTGATAAATAATGTCATGGATGGTTTCCATTGAAAAAATTACCGTTACTAACATCAAAGGAAATTAGTGAACTCATCGTAGCCTTAAGACAATAGTTACAAAAACGTTGACTTGATGAAAACTTAGAAAAAGTCTAAAATTAGCGAAGATTACTGAAAGGCTACAAGAACTGGGCTGGTAGACCATAACAGTTAAGAGTTGAAAATCACCCGGTCTGAAAACCCCCTTATCCCTAATCCCGGGACAAAGTGTTCCGTTATGTTGGTACACCTGCGATGTCCTGCTAACTTTACAGGATCCACCTGCCAGTAAATGGGATTATCCTGTGTAGTTTACTGGGGTAAAACAGTCCTTCCGATTCCCTCTACAATGTTCATCCACCTTGTAGTTAGCCCAACGAGCAAATGTAAAGTACACAGTATACCCAACAATGCAATATTAAATACAACAATTTTATACAAGAGTAATGAGAATATTGAATAAAATATCAAATTGTATCAACTAACCTGGTTCGGTACCTGAAAAGCAAAATGCCTAGAATTTTCTGGTAAACAAACCACAAATCGGTTCCGTTTAAAATGGCACGGCGCAATGGTAGACAATCGAGATACAGGGAGATTGTATGTAGATTGCATAACTGCGCCTTAACTGTCTCGCAGGCTATAGGCTACATTTTATGTAAAAACATTGATATAATGCTTTTAAATTACGTAGCCTTAACTTGATAAAATATGAAACTTACTTTGATAACAGAAGACACACGGTCTATACAATTGGTGTTTTGAACCATAAACACAATTCTGCACAAAAGAAATTTACGTTTCCATTTATTCTTTTAAAATATTAACATACAAACTTAAAATTAAAAAAAAGCTCCATTTTAATTTTTTTTTTCTGAGGAAAAATTAAAATAAAATGTTTAAACGTAGGCATACTATAATCCACGCTATAATCTAATTTAATACATCAATTATGTAAATAACACCGAATTGTATTTAATTTAGAGTGGATAAGCTCCCCAGAAATGAATTTACAATCAACCAAAGGCTTTTTGAAATATATCAAATTTAAAAAATGTTGGTGTGTAGTTTTAATTACGACAAATAATATTTACGTTACTTTATATTTGTAATTGATTGATATAGTTGGGTTTACACGTTAAGTTTTGCGTTTTTCAAGATTGCTTAGATAAGCGAACCAAAACAACCACAAAATTTTTCAAACATAATGACTTATTAATCAACATCATCATTTATTAAATTTAAAAAGGTATATTCGTCAAAAATTCAGCTCTTGTAAATTTCCTCTCCAATTCGGTTGTGCGTAAATCTAAGCGAATTTTTAAAATCTGGTCGAAATCGTCAAAACGTCTGACAATCGTCCATTTATCAATATAGTTCTTAATCTAAATTTAAAGGATACAGTTTTTTTCATAATTTGAATAACTCTCGTAAATCTTTTCGATATTCTCGTATTATTTTATTTAACTGGGGAAGATAAAAAATCTGGATTATGTCTAATGAAGTCCAACGTGCATTGATCGATAAAAAACTTGAAGATTTTAATTTAAAAAACTTTTTTTTTTCTCTCTAAGTGACTCCTTAGACTGTGGACGTAATCGAACCATCAAATAACTTTAACATACCGATGCAGTTAAGGTTGTAGCGAAGGAGGCAATGTCCCCACAAATTGCACCTCGTAGATTTTCTCCAACTCAAATTATAAAAGTAAATTGATCATGACACAATCATCCTAACGAGACACGACACTTTCACAATCGGCGACGAATCTGGTAATTAAAGCTACATCAAGGCCGCGGCTAATGTAGGGAGAAGCCTCAAATGAATATCTCGCCGCTTTGTCAAATTACACCCAACTAGGAGTCGGTGTCGTCGCGATACCATTATGTCCCAGGGAGAGATGCCACTGATACGACGATTTGCTACCCCATAACTTGGCGGCCCCGAATTAACTCATTTGAATGGGATTATGAACACCAGTAGCTTATCGCAGGCGGCGCCGTGGCCTGTAATCGGCCGCGGGTATTTATGGTATAATTGGCTTCAAATTGTGCTAATTCGACCAATTACGTCCGAGGTTGACTTATGTAGACGGTATCGCCTTGAAGGGAGATATATGTGACAAAGAAACTTACAAGTATGTCCCTACCGAGGTATAGCAGCTGTTGAATATATAGAAAACTAGCTGAGTACCCGTCCTTCGTACGGGGTTGGTATACAATGCTTATTGTAGTTAAATACTCGTGCTTTGCATTTGCAATGAGAGAGGACACGTTTTGAGAAAATTTGGTTTACTATAATCATTGACTATTTACGGTACTATAGTATATAGAATATCTACCATAGCCATAATGTTCTACCACTTCACCTAAATAATGGAAAGTAGTAAAGTTCTCACACTCAGGTTTTTGTTGCTGCTTGGTTCAAATTAGCTGTTGTCATAAATGTATAAAGAACTAATGGTGCTGCGCCCTGTTGGTAAACCGTATAACCTTTTAATGCTATTGAATATCATAGAATCAAATTGAGTAGTTGAAACAGCTGGCAAAATTGTTTAATTCCTTTTAAATATGAATACTCATAAGGTTAACATGGGAAACTCTAGAGCCGCTGGGGCGGAGCCCGAAAGGATTTTTGAGGTAAGAATATGTCTATATGTTAATCGGGAATGTAAGCTATCATCATACCAAATTTCAACACAATCGGACCAGTAGTTAATGCGTGATTGAACTTCAAACAAACAAACAAACAAACACACAAACTTTCACATTTATAATATTAGTATGATATTCAAAGTCAGACATGAATTTAAGTAGTTTGGCAATTTTGGTTATGTTGGCAAACTTAACTAACCACGGTCAAAGTTTCAACCCATTTCGTAAAAGATGTTCAACCAGAAAAAATGAGAAATTAATAGTTATTTGTGCAACTAGTGAGAAAAGTGAGCAATTGACTCACTCGAGAGAAATCCTTACTAACGAGCCGTAGGCGAGTGAGGAATGGTTTCTCGAGCTAGGCAATTGTACTTTGAACTCGAGTTGCACATTATACTTTTCCTACAGTTACCATTAAACAAATAAATTTGTGAAGAAACATAACCTATTTTTACACAGAAGTGAACTTTTAATATAACATTTAATGTTCGAAGTGACAAATACAACAGTACAACAGCTGACCAGCTGATTTACAGCCACTGCTGCCAACGTATTTCGCGCGCATACGACTTTGCCTGCATGTTACGCGCTCACTATTTCGTTCCTTCACGTTGCAAATCTGGAGTGAGACAAAGTAATTAGAGTGAGACAATGTTAACATTGTCTCACTGATGAGCGAATTGGCCACTTTGCTTTCTCAAATCAGTGAGAGAACATGTACATTGTTAGGTAATTGTAGGAAAAAATATATTTTCATTATTAATGTTACATTTTATTATAAAACTTGTAACTTTGAGTTGACTTTGACATAGGTACTTTACAAGTAAATAGTACTAAAATATATTAGGCAAAACTTAAACTGTGGTATACAATTCTTATAACCTTTATGAAACTCATTTCGATCTTTACAAGAAAAATTCATATATTTGATTTGAAAATTCTTAAATATAATGTGAGGGAAAACACCAAAAACATACAATAATTATTCTTTCATCTACTAACATCTTCACTTTCCATAATAGTGAACTAGGCTTAGTGAATATTTAAAATAGATTAAAACGTTCCGCCTGCACTATGTGGCGAGTCAATCAAAAAGCCACTAGGTCTCAGGCAATTAGGCTCGGTAGCCATCAAAGCTAAGTTTTCAATCTTGAGTGTCGTACACGTTACATCGGCAGCCGCAGATAAATTGTGCCGATAGTGGGGAGAATCAGTTAGACGTTCGCGTGTCGGGAACGTAGGCTATCATTACACTGACCACACGTTTGGGGCCTCTAATACGCTCTAACATCACGCTTATTGTGGTCGTGATAATAGCGGGCCTCCTTCATCTGCCTCTACTGTGTGAGGACCACGAGGATGGCTACGTTGTGACCTCTAATACGCTCTAACAACACGCTTATTGTGGTCGTGATAATAGCGGGCCTCCTTCATCTGTCTCTACTGTGTGAGGACCACGAGGATGGCTACGTTGTGACCTCTAATACGCTCTAACATCACGCTTATTGTGGTCGTGATAATAGCGGGCCTCCTTCATCTGTCTCTACTGTGTTAGGACCACGAGGATGGCTACGTTGGGGCCTCTAATACGCTCTAACATCACGCTTATTGTGGTCGTGATAATAGGTGGCCTCCTTCATCTGTCTCTACTGTGTGAGGACCATGAGGATGGCTACGTTGAGGTTATAATAAGACTTTTTATAGCTACGTATATTTTGTCAATACGTTGAGGTGTGATGAACATGCGATTCCTTGTTAAATTGTACAACCAATGAATTATTTATTATTTAAAATTATGTAATAAGCTCTTAGTAGATTTAAATGTTTTCAGATTCTAAAATTGAATGTGTGACCTTACATTTGTCAGAGATAAAGATAACAGATGCATTACAAAGAAGCCAATTTCAAGGAGTTTCTTGAGAACGAGTCTCAATCACGCAAGGCTGGTTCACAGGCGGACAAAGCAACATTATGGTTATAGTTAGTGTAGGAGTAATCACCAGCTCTGCATGTTACTGGCCTTCTGCACAGATTACTTGCAACATTGCCATGCACATCGTACAGGACTTTTCCTGGCGTTTACACAATTTACCTTAGAAGACATTCATGTAAAATAAGTGTCTAGGTGTAAATTCCTATTGCACCTTAGGTAATTTCTGTGAGCTTAGAGACATTCGTCAAGTTTATTTCTGAATCACAGTACTTTGGCCTAACCAAGTATTTTATCGGAGTAAGACCATCTCTTTCGTATCAGTCACATCTAGTTGATGCTAACGCAACAAGGCTTGCGAAAGTAATTACGGATGTAACCTTTAAAAGCGGTCCAGGATTGAATCAAATCACCTACCAGATTTACCGCCGAATCTACAAAGGTTACCGCCAAAACGCTCCCCAATGAAAGGTGAAGTATGGCTCACGACGGCAATAGGAACCACAAAGAAAGGATTCGCATTGATATTCAGCGCGATAATCGTCGTAATGGTTCGATTAATAACAATAAAAACACCCAAGCGCTCATTAAACATAGTTAGAAACAATGGACTGTGGGTCTATTATGTAAAGGAGCCATAAACCACGAGGACTTCCCCGAAGAAAGGCCGGGCGCGACTAATCGCACTCAAAGCACTGTTTACAAAATATTGAACCCGACAAGATATACGGCCCAGACCAAAACTAACCGGGTTATCGATGGTAACAGTTACAATGGCACAAGCCACGAGAGCACGTGGGAACCACGCGACTATATAGACGTTCTGTGAAACTTGGGACGGTAAAAACAACCGAGAAACTACGTTATAGTGGCGAGGGTGTGAAACCAGACAACGATACAACTAGAGAGCAAGAAATGACGATACGGCTGGGGATGGAAGGCAGTAAAGGATCTTTACGTGGTTGTAGCTAGTGTACCACCTAAATATACAACTTCAAGAATCGACCAACAATGTCACTTAAGGAAGGCAATGATTTAGTAAACACAGATTTAATTGAAACACCCATTTCAAGACAAGGATCAACGGGTTGAGAATAATATGGATGTTTCTATCATCAATCATCTGCAGTTTTTACTGAAACTAAAATTTCACGTTACTATGGAATGCGCTGGGGGAGCAAGCTGGTCTAGTAATTAGAGCGCGTGACTTCGGTCCCTGAGGTCCCGGGTTCAAATCCCACCTCCCACCAAATCACCAATTGATTTCATCTAAATGATAATGCCGTAATCCCTAGGTTTAGCCTGAAGTATTGTGAAAAACAGCACCCTAGGACAAAAATATGAAACGTGCCACAGCACATTGTAAAAGTATATCTTGTCACAAGCTGTGTGGTAGAATGTTATTGTTTACGACAGTCAGCACCCATCAACACAACTCCCGCCAGATCGTCTCCCGCGGTATATTGTGTAGCAGAGAGGCGGGCAGACATGTGTTGAACACGACGTTTTGGCAGCGACCACACACGTCGTCCGTTACCGACCTAATTAACGTCATGGTGACATATTCATGAATGTGTGAAACTGCACGACCGAGGCCATTAAGCGAGCTGGAGGATGAATGATGAACTGCAGGCCAGACAAATCCAGCGAGTCCACCTGCCACCATCCAACACTCTGAAATCTAAATCAAAGGACCATTTTCTCTGGCAACAAGCCTCGATTTGATTTATCCCCGGTGTTTCTTCGCTCTTTTGACTGCTGTCTTTATCAATTCCGGAGACGTTTTCATCTTGATCGCCCAATGAGTAGAAAGTGTTGGACGATTATTGAATCGACCAATGATTTCATCGACGTAGTGACTCAAATTTGTTTAGAAGGAACTCTAACTAGCAATATCTACGATTTTTATTGAATAATCACAACCTTTCCTCATTAGATCATTGTGATATATTATTTTGACCCTGTAAACTCTTTCACAAGTAGTTTCTTAACCCGCAGTAAGCAGTGCACAAATCCAAACAGCATTACAATATGGTAACGTGCATACTACCTCATAATCGTAAATTAAACTAACTTCCATTGAGCAATCATTTCTTATGTAAAGTAAAGTTCTTGTTCAACGTAGTTCAAGTAAAGTCTTGTTGTTGTTGTCTGTAAATTCATTACGTTTTCTGGGATAAAAACTGATTAATAACCAAGACAAGCTGATACAAAACTGTTTTGTGAAATGTACATTGTGTGAATTAGACAAACACGTGTGTAAAGTTTATGGCACACAAAACAATAATTTCATCAATTTCCGATTAAATGTTTATAAAGTCATGCCCATCGTGTTAATTTATTCCTAGGTACACTCACAATAATTGATCATCTGTTATTATTACGTATCATCATCATCATCGTAATTATTACAAGTCCTCAGATGATTATAATGGAATGAAAAGCTAAGAAAATTTTGTTCTATCAAACTAGTTTATCAAACAATCTAGATAAATATAAATAAAATCCTCTCGTATACAACCTCCTGAAAATTAATAGCCACCAAATAACTTAACGCACATCCTTTAACATTCTGATTACTGAAGAATCCACTTGAAACTGATCGGCCAAATATATTTGACTTTGCAACTCCCTCAATCCAATCATTTCATTAATGCTACATAGGAATTCTCATTCGTAACAATAAGAAATAGACAAAACAGAATTGACTAAACAAAACCCACCCAAGAGAACTATTAGCTGAAGGAGAGAAAGAGAAGGCCAGTGTGTGGGGTGGACACATGTTGCCAGCTGATAATTTGTCCGGGAACCTCCCAAGTCGAAGAGATTTATGGCGTGGTTTCACCTCATTGTTGGGTCCAACTTTCAGACCCGCTTTACAAACATTTGTTGACTACGACCTCCTCCGCGGGGCGTGGTCCTGCGACACGTCCTTAGTGCCGAACATTCCACGCGAGCTGAGGGTGGCAGAGTGATAGAAGAGGAGGGTTTGATCATCTCTGGGAGATTTATATTAGGGTTCTTCTTACCTCAGTCTTGTACATTCCACAAGAGCGAACAAGAGATGAGCGGATCTGATCACTCTCTCTGTAAATATTTGCATCAGGAGTGTTGCACCTAACATTCCACGCGAGCTGAGGGTGGCAGTGATAGAAGAGGAGGGTTTGATCATCTCTGGGAGATTTATATAAGGGTTCTTCTTACCTCGGTTTTGAATATTCCAAAAGAGCGAACAAGAGATGAGCGGATCTGATCACTCTCTCTGTAAATATTTGCATCAGGAGTGTTGCACCTTAGTCCTGAACATTCCACGAGAGCTGAGGGTGGCAGTGATAGAAGAGGAGGGTTTGATCATCTCTGGGAGATTTATATAAGGGTTCTTCTTACCTCGGTTTTGAATATTCCAAAAGAGCGAACAAGAGATGAGCGGATCTGATCTCTCTCTCTGTAAATATTTGCATCAGGAGTGTTGCACCTAACATTCCACGCGAGCTGAGGGTGGCAGTGATAGAAGAGGAGGGTTTGATCATCTCTGGGAGATTTATATAAGGGTTCTTCTTACCTCGGTTTTGAACATTCCAAAAGAGCGAACAAGAGATGAGCGGATCTGATCACTCTCTCTGTAGATGCATCAGGGGTGTTTACCTGGTTGAACATTTCACATTTCACGAGAGCTGAGGGTGGCAGTGATAGAAGAGGGGGTTTTGATCATCTGTGGGAGATTTATATAAGGGTTCTTCTAACCTCGGTCTTAAACATTCCACAAGAACTAATGGGAGAGTGGACTTGATCTCTGTAGACTTTTGCCTCAGGTGTGTTTGTTTAGTCTTGAACATTTTCCGTGAATTGACAATGGAAGTGTGAAAAGATAGTGTTAAGACAACACTCCTCCTCAGGAAATTTAGAGAAGTAACTTGAACAATATCTCAACAGAAATAGTGGACAACACTTTTCATATCTTTCCATTCTAATTTTATAGAATGCTATGCTGGAGATCATGACAAATCTATCCTCATCTTGGATGGTTTGGGATTTCTGTTGTAACGAAAAACAAAATAAACTAATTGTTGCTATAATGTTTTAGCCCTGAAGAAGACCTTTTCCTAGGCATATAATGTGTTGAGTCTAAGACTATTTGGAGTTATTTAGAAGAATGATAGAAATGAAAATTCTTGTACTCAACGGAATGAGATGAAGCGTGTAGGAGAAATACTTTGAGGTTTATCAACTTATTCGGTGATTTCATGGAATTCTTACACGAAAATTTAGAATGTCTATGACATTAATATTACTTCTTGTCATAAAGTTATACACTAACAAGATTGTTTTGGTCCAAGATAAATGATTTACCAATAGTTTCTCAAGTGCCATTCAGCATGTTTGAATGAAACATTTAAACATATTTTATAGATGATAACCCCCTTAAAATACCTCCAATATGAAAATTCCCAACAACTAAACCCCGCACCAAACAAGAATGCCACTGAATTCCCCCATCTCACGGTAAGGATCGCCTCCGTTCATCCATCATTCGTTTCGAGTGTGGTTGTCAAAATTAATTTACTCACGCCGTTCATCAGAGACGCAGTTCAACATCAAACGATTACTGCGGGCCAGTAAATCACAGCTACGTCGGAACCGCTTCGAATAAACGGCTCCGGAAAAGTATCGGGCGAATAAATCCAAGAGCATATATCCTTTCTGAGAAGCGATCCCGCAGCCAGTTATTTATCGATATTGCAGTCCGAATAGGTTCGACCGAACGTCAAATAAAGTTTCAATATTATGATAACCCAGTCAACATACCTGCATCGCGTGAGGTGCAACTGTGATTTGTATCGTGTCAGGAAGGTTCTCGGAACCGCTACCGATGTGTCACAGGCATAGTAATAGGTTTCAGACAAGGTATGTCTGTATTCGTGCTATGGCAGGCGTGTGAAAAGTGTAATGCTGTTTTATGATCACCATCAGGCTTCATAGTGCGGTTGTAAAATACTCGATTATCATTATTCACTGTGTCCATAACTATCATTCAATATCATCAGAAATTGAGGTGGTATGATGTACATCTCTTAGCGACTTAGCCAGATTGAATTGGTTGCTTCTTATGAAAGTATGTTTCTTGAAGTATAAAAGTATTCTACTTTGAACCAAGCTGGTACTAATGGACCTAATGGATCCTCATGAACCATTTACAGTTTTTACCCCACAAGTCTCCAATATCATTTTAACAAAATTACACAAACAGGCAATAAATCAGGCAAATGAAAAATGATTGCCGCAATCGCTAAATATCTTGCAACATTAGCAACATCGGGATTGTGCACGCTAATATCCAACGCTGTGCAATCTTGGCAAGATTTATAACGGCTCACGATGACTTATAGAGGATGAGATAAGGATAACTCGTGATTATGGAAGAATGGCTCCGTAGTCACGAGTACCGAATAGTCGTTGCAGAAGAATCCTGTCCATTGTGTGTCTAAAATTATGACAGTTCATTCGTTGATTGGAAATGTTTAAAAGAGAAATTTATAGAACGTGTGTTTGTGGCGAAAATGACAGCTGATGCCTTAGCAACCAATTTGGATTATTCGTGTTATTGGGTTTTTTTAGAGGAAGGTACACAAATTGTAACTCTTCTTATAAATAATTTTTTTTTACCAAGCTAACCTATCAAACCCCTATATGGTCCTTTTCTCGCAGATGAGAATCGTAGTCCTGAATTTACGAAACTTCGGTGCCACCTGAACTTAAAGAGGAGGATACTACTAACCCACCACCTTGTCATTTTGTCAAGATTTACCTACAAAACTGTCTGGAAGACAAATCCGTCCACGTGTTACTTTTCAAAATGTATTTTCTTTTCTCCTTGGGGGGCTGGTGTAGCGAAAACGACAGCTGATGTTGTCTTAGCAACCAGTTTTGATTATTGTTATTAGGTTTTTTTTTGTAGAGGAAGGTAAAGAAATTGTAACTTCTAATAAATGATTTCTCTAGGTCTACGTTTATTTGAAATGTCACAAACCACGACTACCAAATGTCTGTGAAAAATACCTCACGAAAGATCAAATTACTGCCAAACAAAAATAATAACCACCCTCCTTTTCAATCTCTTTTTTACAAAGGTCTCAACTTGTTAATCAATTAATCATTTCCCAGACAATTTGTAAACCTGACCATACACAGATATAGTTGCGTGGCGTAGAATATCTACAAGCGTGTTTTACTTAGTTTCCCCACGCACTGCGACTTTGAAACATAACACTGACGTTGTCACGAACACTCCGATCAGATTGAACTTCTCATAAGTAGGATATATGGCAAAAATAAATGACTTGACCGTAAAGTTTACATAAGATACGCCTCGTGGGCACGAACTGGAGTACTGACCAGTGTGGGATTTTAGTTGTTGGTGTACAATTGTCAAGGCTGAAAAGTTTATTATTTGCCTATATATGGTTACGATATTTCAGTCATACAGTATTTCTTCAGATATCTCCTGAGACAAAGAGTTACAGTAGCTGAATACATCATAAGTCTAAATGAGAATGACAACTATTTGATGGTGCAATGATTAGATTCCGCTGATCTATTTGTACCTAAATCAAAGTAGTAGAGCTAATTCTATTTAAAATATTCTTGTCCAGGATATTAAAATAGACACAAGGTTATCTCAGAGCTCTTTACTCAATTAAAACTTAAATAGCCTTTCTACCAAAAATTGGACGTCGTATACTTAATAATTTTCTTTCGCAAACTTGTCTTGCATCTGTTTGAATATTTTACCTAGATAATATTTAAAATAATATTTGTTTGTACATATTTGTCTACATGTCATATCCCCTCTACTTACGACAATACAAAAAAAAAAGTTAAAATTAGAATGTTGATCTCACGTTTTCGATTATAATGTCAAAACAGTCGTCATCTATAGAACCACATTTAACTGTTGAGCTTTCAATATACATGAGCAATAGTAATATTCACTGTATATTTCCAATAATCAATGTGTAATGCTTTACACAAATGATGAGGCCGGCTCACGTCGGATCATATGATTGCTATGAAGCGTTGATTGATTTACCAGAGTCTGCTAAAGCTTTATTGTCCATTCATCACTAATCGCGTTGAGATTACATGTTTCCATCATTTATTTGTATTTTGTCAGATTTATAATAAATTATAATAAAAGTGAAAGTATTGAACAGTTTGGGATTGAGTGATGAGAAATAATATTCTACAATAACTGTATCTGCTATAAATTATATTTGTTCGTACATTTTATTATTGTTTTCACATTAGAAAAGGGTGTACATTTCATGTTTAAAATAAACTTAAAACATGAGAACGTAAGTTAAATAAGTTATGTATAAGTAGATTTTTACTTATAGAAAATCCCTACTCTATAAAACAAATTCAGTAAAAGTTACAAAAAAAATCTTTGGCCAAATTGTTAAAACGTAAATTGAGTATAACATTTTAAAATTAGTTTTTTTTTAATTGTTGCACATTAAATTAGGTGATTTTAAAAAACCGTAATTATTTTTAACTCAAAACCATAATTTAATCAAAAAGATGTATTTTGTATATATTTTTAAAACGTTTCAAAACAGTTTAGTCAAACATTAATGAAGAGAATAAGCCCCAGGACAGCGTACACGTTGTTGTGTAGGGTTACCAACTGCCAACCTGCAACTTATCGACCTGGCTGTGGCTCTATACAGTTGGTAAACCTGAGTATCACCCCTTCTACAACCACCGTGCGTATACAACCCCACAATGTTGAATGCACCATCTACAATGTACATAATGACAACCATCAACTAGATGGCTAGATTATACCTGGGGGTGTGTGAATGATAATTTGGCTTCATGCGTTGAAAATGCAAGTAAAACACTGATAAATTAACGAAGTTAGTTATAACACGTTTTGTTGTCAATACTGATAGATGTTGCAAACAATCTCCTTCAAACGTAATCCATCATTTCGTAGTTTTAAATGTAATGCCCCTAACTACTATAAAAATAAATCTTGCAATATTTCAATGCGGAGTGTCTAAAATTGTATCTTTTGGTCTCTTGTGGGGGGATTTCTCTCAAATTCAGAGATAGTTCTCTTGTACTAAGTAACATATCTTATTTAACTTGATATGTGGGCCTAAAACTTAACATATGCTACGATTCACCGGAAATTTTCACGTACATAAGTATTAGTAATTGGTGGGACTTGGACTAGGGTTTTCCAATACAGAAGACCATCACTCTAATTACTAAACCAACGTTGTCCCTGTATATCATATAATCGCAATACACTCGTGCTACTCGGACATGACAGATTACACCGGGTCGAATTAGCGGTGTCAGGGTGTTTACGGAGCTGTCAGCCCTCGTTGAGATTGGAGTGGAGTGACTGGCGACTTTGAGACAACTAACAAACTAATCATGGCATCCCTACAGATACAAAACAACTCATGTAAGATTATACTGCAATAATCATCACAAACTTATTTAGTAACAAACTACGTGTATGAAGAGTTTTATAGATACGACAGTGTATGAACGAATGGGCATCAATTGAGCCAACTGACCTGAGTCATCTAGTCGGGTATTCCAATTGCGCCAACTACTCCAGGGAGCAACCCGATACGTTCCTAAACCAAGCCAAGTGGCTGCCCTCTTTGACTGTAAAATTGAGTAGGTTAGGATAGGTTAGGTTACGTTAGGTTAGATTAGGATATGTTAGGATGACACGTAAACAAGGGCATACCTTCTACTGGCAACTCACCCCTACATGGTTGGCTCAGCGCAACTAAAACATTTTTTGGGACCATTTGAGGGCTTGGCGCAATTAACGCACGACCATCTGAACAGACATCTCACAACAGAACGACAGGTGTCGCAAAACACCCTGTAAAACTAACCCTGTCATTATTCTCACGTCAGCTGATCGCCTACCACTTACACGGCTAATTCCGACGCTTTTTTGCCCCTAGTGACGCCAGACTAGATTTATGACGTCACTTCCGGTTCGGTAAATGACAGGAAGTGTCGTATACGACAACGGTCGAGGCGGTAATCACCTTATCAACATAACCCGAGTAAATTAATATAATAAACTGAGCTTATCACTCATCTGACACTTGGGCGTGGAAGGTTGATGAAAAGTAACGGCTCTGGGCTGTGTGGGTGTAGTTTTACCTCATACTTCATACCTAGCACTTTTACATGTAAAAAATTAATAGTAGAGTAATGTTTAAGCCAGTTAAGTGTTGGTTGTTGCCCACGTAACAAAATGAAATAACCAGTACATTTTACACCAATTAGTAACATCAATGTCCTTCTAGAAAACAAATCCTTAAAATTTACTTAAATATTATTAAAAAGTAAATATTTGTGATTAAATGCAGTAAATCTTTACAGTGAGAGTAAGTCTAATATAGTTCGCAATTCCGTTTATGGGATTCTCATAAGAATAGATGCTGTTCTAGTGAATAAAATTGCTATGGTGTTTGCAATGCTATTATACTGCACACAGTACCAAGCTTCAGTCACCGACCATCCCCTGCATCACTCAATACGTGCGAGTGAAATCAACCGCGCCATAAACAGAATGCCGGGAATGTATCACTCGGTAGATCCGTACATCACCGCATCGCTAGCGAGTCTGAAATAACACGGAAGGAACGTACTTCAGGAGCGGTTCGGTCAGCAAGCCGCAACAAATCTTACGGCGTTAATGTTTGGGTGAGATGTAAATCTGGCCCGTACCTGCCGCCCGTGAGCTTTATGCCTCTGGAATTCATAATATCAGCCATCAAATCCCCCCCACGCTACGTCGAGTATCGAAGTATCGTAAATACGGCTTAGTTGTTTATCACGCGAGTTGCATCCTCTCACTAAGTGAGATATGGATGTAGCTTAAGAGAGTACGCAGGGAATAAATACTGTGTACATCAATTTTAAAGGTTGTGCTTGTAATTGAGACGTTTAACATAAGAATTGTTCAAATGTATGGTTTAAATTAGTGTTTCAGTTAAAAAACAAAAAGAAACATGAAACAAAACAAATAAAAAACAGAAAAAAATCTATGTTGATGTTGGGAGAGGTTTTGCTAAGCTTAAAACATATTCACGAAAAAAAGTAGAAGAAGAAAATTTTAAGTGTTTGGCAAAGTTGAAAGCAAGTCACTAAACAAATCGACGAAGAAAAGACTCGCCTACCCGCAGACCAGTTGTATTACTCAAGATTATACGATATAATGACAGAGTGCGCTCTCCCCTGCCAGTTGGAGGGACAAAGTAGGCGATGCAAGAAGGAATAAGGTGATGAAGAACAATGGGTAGGCAGGAAATGTGATAAGAGTCACGGCCGGGTCGGGAACAACCGAATTATTAATTATTCGCGCCGTCGAGGGGGGAGGGGGCGGGGCGATGCAAGCATGGCGGGAGAGCTACCGGTCTATTGTGTGTGGAGTGCCGCAGGGGTGCAGCTTGCACTCGCTGTTCTTTATGGGGCGACGCATGCAACTGGTGAGAAAAGACGTATTTAACAATCATCACCATCGGCCATCGGGTTTCCTGTATCGCTAAAGAAGGAGATGGACATGTATTGGTCTTGCAACTATTTAATCGCCAGCAACATGATTAATGTTGAGGATGAGAAAAGGTGTATTCTAGATCAATTTGGAATGCATCACTATGGCAGGATAAATAATATGAAAGATAACACTGCAGACTATCCCATTAGCTGAGTAAAAATCGTAATACTCATAAAATAAACAAGATCATCGAGATTAACTGGTTTACCCACCACAATACGTCCCAGAAAAAAAAGTTGAAGCAGCCATTGAATGTAGGTACTCTTTAAGCTTCAAATGAAAAGTAATAGACACGCCGTGTAAATCTAATACTCATTATAACGTGTAAGTGCTCCCGTTTGAGTGCGGAGTGTGGTGTGTGATGATGACTGTTGACTGATGTATGTGTGGTACGATGCAGACGACGCCGCTTATATCATTACAGGATCTGTCAAGTGACATCTGGCCGTGATGACTTTATAATTGTGTCGCTGCCACGCTCTCTTCTCTCTTCCCTCCTCTCCAACTCTCTATCAACCATCACTGGTTAATTGCTGGGGATCTCACTCGAGATTCAGCTTAATGTGTTTGGAATGTACTTTAATTTCCCTATTCACTCAGATTTTTGAAATTCAAAGCCAATAGCTGTCATCTTTATGTGAAATGTCAGCAGCATAGTATTTAAATATTTGTACCACCCGTAATCATATAAGTGGTTGTGACAAAACTCAGTCAGTTTTTAAAAATTTATCTTAATTATTCTTATGTTCATTACACAACCTTCCTCATTTTGCTCGCCGACTACAAACAGTTTTACGATGACCTTTCTTGACTTACAGAGTATTCTTCACCCAGCATGGTGCAGACTGGGAGGGGCCGCAGCGCCCTTATCTGCACCAACGATTGTCATTGCCTCCTGTATCTAAACGACGAGGGAGTTGTCAGAGCCACCTAGATCTAACGACAGCCGGAAGTGGAGGAAGCACGCGATTCAGTGATCATGGCCGCCGCTAACAAGCCAGTGTACGCCCACCGCGATGATTTATATAGAACACCTCCATCGCCATCGCCGGAAATTGAGACGCAGATCGCACCTTGATAAACTGCTCATTAGTACATTGGTCATTTGTAGGCGAACAAATGGAAAGAGTTTTTTTGTGCCTGGGTGGACGTGGAAATTAAAATCGTCACCTCGTCCACACGAACCTACAACCTAGTGTTGCGTGTGAACTTCGTATTCTCTGAGCTCCAGCCGAGCCTCTCTGGCTGTTAGGGGTGTATAACGATGTGCCATTGTTATTGAAACCATTAAACAGTTCACTCAATAGAGATTTAATTATTTTACGTTTAATATGTCCTCATATGAGTGGCAGTCAACTGTTGCTTAAACAGAATCTAAGGATTCAACAATAAATTTGTAAAATAAGACTTCACCCTGTTAATGTGAAGAATGAGATAAAATTGACACGGCTAATTCAAATCAATAAAAAAAAACAACTATTACCATAAAAGGTACGTTAAACGGCTGAACTGTGTGAAAACAATCTTAGCAAGGAACGTAGCGCTGACAAGGGTGGGAATGTGTTAGCAGGTGCGATTGTCCAAGTCAACTTGACTGACACTTGCTAGCGAGGGACAAAGCTGGATATATCGGGTTACAAACGACGGAGGTAACTCTAGCCTCCGGACCACACACAATATAGCGATAATCGGCTTATTGTGAGCCACTTCAGCACGGTGGGATCAGGTGACTAGGCATGCGCCTGGCAGCGGCGCTGGGACAACACACAACACATGCGCTTTGCAGCACTACTGTTAGCTAGACATAGCACATGAGCAAGCTAGCGCTACACAGCGAATGCTCTCCTGCCGAGCGTTCAGTTTTCTTTCAGTAAGACAGTACATTGATTCCATTTAACACACTTTTCATTAGTACAACTTGGATAACTTTCATGTGCTAAGGAAGACTTAGAAAGTTATTCGGTATGCCAAAAGTCTAAGCAAGTTCAATATCAATGATCAAACTAGTTCATAGTAGTTACGCGACAAAATCATGTTTTTTCTCTCCTTTATCCTCACACCTGTTACTATAGACTACTGGTCTGTACGAATAATATTATGAAACAAAGTAGTCTAAACGTGATTTTTACCTCAACGATGTAGACATTTAATTAAAACGAGACGTTAATAATAATGAGAATTAATATAGCTCAATTATAGAATAATCTGTCGGTGTTACAAAATAACATTGTTGACACCAGAAGTACAATGCCACCCCCAGAAACAACTTGTGCCAACTGTGTTCGCTGAAGTGAGAAAATTAACAGGGAACTGATGATCCATTAAGTGAGTAATTTCAGTTAGGCAAACAACCATTAGAACGGAGGTCTACAGTCGACGCTGAGAGATGGCTGACGATTATGAACTGTGACAAAAACGCAGTCTGTGCGGTGATCGTCTTAACGATCCGAACAAGAGAGTCTAAAATAGTACAAGAACACCTTCAACGAAGGTAAACAAATATTACTAAAATAAAGTAAGATCGAATTATTTTCATAATACCTTTTTAATACTTTTTAGTGAAATGGCGACCATACAAAGTAGGTATTTTAAGCCAAGTATGAATGGAGATGAGTGCATGATGAGTGGCGCGATCTTGTAGCCTTGTTAGTGACTAAG
This sequence comes from Macrosteles quadrilineatus, assembly GCF_028750875.1. Lineage (NCBI taxonomy): Eukaryota > Metazoa > Arthropoda > Insecta > Hemiptera > Cicadellidae > Macrosteles > Macrosteles quadrilineatus. The sequence continues at coordinate 77,515,456 of NW_026542601.1, forward strand.
GCCGACATATTCCTTAGACACAGCTGTTAATTAATAGCCCATACAGCTAATGGCAACTAGGGACCTACAGTTTATAGTGGAATCCGAACCACATTTTTGCCTTTGGTATATACGAATTGGTCTAATTATCAGGATAGTACTGCGGATAGTCGTAGTACTCACCCGTGCGGACATTAATCCACACTAGGGAGTATCGCATCCACAGTGCATGCCTATAAATATCCACAATTCGTGACCTCCTAGTAGCTGGATTACAGGACGACGCCACCCGTCCCAGTCAAAGTCATACAATATACGGACGTGATTGCAATTATAATTCCTTCAGTATTTTACTAGTCTCCAGACGTATTGATGAATGGACTCAAGTCGAGAAGGATAAATATACTATCGGCCTGGATGGTTTAGCACGCCAGGAATCCAAGATGGCGGTGAATGCCAAGTATTTGACGCGTCTATCAAGAGGAGCAAACGAAGTGTTTAGTGTAAGAAGGTACTTAAGTTTTCGAAATTGTTCGGTAGGCCTACATTTGTTTTCAACAAAATAAAAATGTCAGCAGCGTGTCTTAAATTAAAACAAACCATGATAAAAATGGAATTAATGTCATACTTTATGTATCCTAGGCCTTTAGTAGGTTCTAGAGAAAGCATTTTAAAGACGAATAATTATAATCCGTCAAAACAGTTTTAAAACTTAACTGTACTGCATGTATACGTTCAAATAACAAATCCTTTACTAATTTATGTCAAACCCCTGTTCTACAAGAAGATAGTTAACTTTATAAGATACATCTTCACTATTATGCAGCTCATTCCACACAGTCAGAAAACATGCAACGACGCACAGCCAATGTACAAAGCCTTTAAAATAGAAACAAGCCGCCATTCCAAAATGGACCCGATGTTCCACTGACAATGCAGACGATAAATCTAACACCGCCATTGTTTAATCTGTTTACACGAAATTAGGCATATTTATCTGTTCAAACTGAAATTTACATTTCAAAGCGGCCGTGAATTGCGGGCCCTCCGCAGTAAGGCCGGCAGTTCGCACCTCGAATACAAATGTGAATCTAACGCCCAAATCATTACTCGGTTTCCATAATAACAGAGTTGGGAGCTGCGCGGCGAGGTGTGGAGTCGGGAATTGTAATTTTACGGTTCTAGTTCTCATCGCCAAACTGCTTTGGTTAGTTGGAACTGTTAGATAACTTGGAGAGCTATCTGGTTTGTTTCTTCAGGATTTTATATGCTATCTTTGATACTAGGGGACTAGGATGATGTTTCGCACAAAAAGAAACACTGTAATTTAATATATCACGTTCATATAAATACGAGGATAATTTAAACGATAAATAATCAAATTCATTTGTAATTATTTAATCAAATGTTGAATGGATTATTTCATAACAAGTTTTTACCGTACGATACTTTTTTGACACCAAAAAACTGATTTGGTAATTTGGAGTGATTAATGATTTAGATAGTAAAGGATAGTTTCTGTTTCTCCAGTATTTCATAGAATTATATTATAAAGTAGACGCCTCTTAGCCTCTTAAAATGAGGAGCTAACAAAGGAACAAGTCTGAAGATTTACAACAAATCTATGATTATAAAGGATTTTAAAAACACTAAGACGTATTCACCAAAAATAAAATTGAGGATGTATCAGAAGGAAAAACAAATTATAGTTTGATCGAAATGTTTTAATAGTTAATTGTACATAAAAACGTGAACTCCTTTGGATAGGAAAGTCTAGCACGAAATGGGACTCAAAATAATCGTGTAAGAAATCCTCTTCAGTAAAATCTAGCTATTACAGTACTGTACGCAGAAGAAAATCTAAATATAACCTTATAATAGCTGCAAACCATGAATAGACAGTTGGTATTGACCAATAACCTATAATTCTAGGCTAACGCACAGTTATTGGCGAGTATTCACGACAAAGTCTCGCTAATTTGATAACTTCATAGAAAGCACATCACTTAACATTCCACAAACCGAGTGCTGTGAGTGACGATTGCTCAATGATAGCCGCTATCTCAGCACTTATTATAGTATCGCGGTGATTCTCAGTAATTATAATGGTCAATGTTGGCAGCCCTGTGATTTATCGCCGCCTTGACTCTCCCGCGTTTTCCGCCAACTCGCATCAGCTGTCCACACATCAACAGCTTTGATTATCACCATAGTTTTGTGTTATAGATTATATTTGATATGGTTAAATTGTATTAAACCACAAACAGTATGAAAGTAATCTAACGCATTATAAAATTAATCTGAAAAATGTTGTGTGAATTAGTCATTCAAAACATCTAACCTATAAATAATTTTTTTTACAATAGGTTATCTAAGAAACCAACGCTATGGTAGCAATGATATTCGATACATAACCAGCTAAACCAGACCTAACCCAATCCTTAATGTTCTTAGAATATCACTGTTTAAGCCGATAAAGAATATTCACATTTCTCAATAATTCAATATTTAATTGGGTTTGATCAGAATTCATATTATTTATAACGCGAGTGTTTTAGAACTAGTTCACAACGCATATAATGTTCGCTAGCCGTGAGTTTCCTAGGAAATCATTAGGAAAAAACGCATTCAAATTCATACCACAACCAGAATAGACATAGTAGGGGGTTAAACCTCAAACTTATACAGGGTAAATGTAGGTCTGTTATATTTGGTAGGACTACCCATTCTCAGTACGAACACCCATTTCAATTTGTCGAAACTCAACTCGATTGTTTGATTCTCTGATACTCGAATACTCTTCAACATCCGGTGGAAGGTCAACATGACTCATGACGTCACAGTTGATGACGGCTGTCGTCAGAGAACGTTAGACAGGTTTTGACAGACAACCTACTTATCAGCTGTCCGGCATCCAGCTACTTCACCTTCCATCATCCTTTAAATATTCATCGATCAGCTGCTAACATGTGCCTGACGGCTGCAGGAAATTCTTCACGCGAAGGCTAAAAATCCATCCCAAAGAGGGTAGCGTGGTTGTAACGTCAACTTGAGTATAATGTAGGCCTAGTTTGATATTGCAAACTTTTAAGAGTCTAAATAGTTAATTTTGAGCTTGTATGATGAATTGTGCAAAATAAAAACATTAGATTTCCATAAATATCATAGACATACAAAATTAATACAACATGTTAAAAGAATTGTTTCAAAATAAGTTGCTGTTTCTGCTCACTTGGATTTACTCGGTGTAGGTAATTTAATTGAAAGTGTTCTCGTAGCTATGTTCATTTGATCCAAATCTTTCACCTAACCCGCACACTTAGCAGTAAAACTTGATGTTTTGGGTTTAAATAAGGCATAAATATGTTCCCAACTCAAAAACGTGATCAATTAGTTAAACATCAATTCTACTAGAAATCATAAAGACTGAAACAGAAGGAGAAATAGCCAACGATATTCTTTAAAGCAATGCAATCATTTTAAGCATTTGCATTTTGTAACTATTTTTGTAAGTTACTAACTTACAGCAATTTCTTGAGTACAAACCATCAATTTTGAATAGTATTAAAACACAATCAAAATCATATTAGAAACCACAACCGGAATCGGTGCAGTAGGAGGTGAAACCTCATCCATATGTATTGTAGAAAAACAACTGTGAAAGGGTGGCGGTGTAGGTGGTAAATTAGCGTTATCTGATTGGTGGACCGGGTCTGTGGCCATCCAGGAGCTCGTTGGAAGAATGTTCACGGATAGAGACATCAGGCTGTAGACGGGCTTATCAATCAGTCTTCATCTGTAATCAGCTGTGGACAGTCATCCAGATGGATCGTAATCGTTGATAGTGGCTTGATCGAGTCTGCTTCTTCAGCTGCTCGCCGTGATTCGGCGATTAATGGATTTTGAACCTCGTTTGCAACTGAAGTAATGTTGGAATAGGCCTACTCGTCCGTAAATTATTGTCACGTCTTCGTCTTACTTTGGCGTCTTGAAAGGTAACACGCAGTAGGACCACGAGTCAAGAAATGTTATTCACTAGATTGAAAACTTATTATTTTCGCAAAACTTTATTAACACGATTTGACTCTCACTGAATGACACTGTGAGTATTAAGATTGGTCTTCAATTCCAAGTTACGTGGAGTATGTGAACTCATCATGTGTACATGCTGTAGAATAGGCTGGATCAACAATCTTTACATGTAAATGAATTTTGGTTGAATATTCTACGCATTGATTCTTCAGTGTCAACCGCCACAGCAATCAACTACTACCCTCCCAACCCACATCCAAAAAGATCAACAAAGCTAAAACGTCCCAACAAGATAATTGTCAGCCCTCTAGAACCGGTGTTCAAAGACGTTTTTCTGCCTTTGTTTGTTTGGTTGGATTAGGTTTAAAAGGCGTATCAACGGTGTCCAAGCAGGTAGCTGTTCACCGACACCATAGCTTCAGCTAAGTGGATAATGTCAGCATCAGCATCTGCACGGCCATTCCCAGAAGATAGTCGCAGGGGTTGACAAGCGGACAATGAGGACCACACGTGAGGCACACGAGTCTTCTAATTGCATTAGCCAGTGTTGTGCCTAGCCTAACAAGATTTTACGCGGTCCCGTACCTCAACAATGGGCTACTCGGAAGAGCGACCCTGACGACAGGGGTTGCGGTTCATGCTGAATAAGCTTTTGTTTTCCAGCTTTGGAAAAAACTAGAAACTTAAAGACCTACTTTGGTCTCTTGTGTTGAATAGGTGTCAATGGCGATTGAAAGACCTTGGGTTGTTTGGGCACTGTGCAAAGGTGGATTTCATCGTCGTATAATGTTCATAACTTTTCGTGGAGATTTAGCTTTGTGTTTTCGAGGTCCACTCATTTTAAAACAACAAAAGAAACATTTATAAGCTGTAATAAAGAATCTCAACATGAAATTGTTGTTTTTTTATTGTAGTTATGAAAAGGGTAAGGGAAGAGTTTGAGGCTTTAAACTAAAGAAACCAAACTGTATCATAAGTGTTGCAGAAAAAAATAACGATGAAAAGGTCCTTCCTTGTCCTTTATTACATCAAACGTAATAACGCCATGTTCTGGTTACTCTTTAAGTAGGATGAGCTTGATCATTGTTACTATACCATTATGGGTTTAAATACTTTTCAATCTTCAATTTATAACATATATAACAATTCCCTCACTTGCATGACCCCAAGTAGCTCCGTAAACTGGCCGACCGACTTAAGCTGTCCCCAACAAGGTTGTGGGTAGAAACCACAACCTCAGACCTCTATTGTACCTAATGAAATACAAATAAATTACGAAGCCGGCGTATTTTGAAAAGCGTCGCGGTCGCGGTGGCTTGTTGGTTCTCGCTATAAATTGTGCGTTTCTTTGCCTCGGCTGTTGGCGAAGCGAATAATTCAAACGGCAATAATTTTCCAGCAGTCCCAGATCTCGTGGTGGCCATCGTAAATAAATCCTCGCCGTAACCGGTTGATTAATGTCTTGCTTAATCAACTCGGCTTATACACTTTCAATATCTGTTGTGACCTCATTAAAACCTTGTTTGTTATAATATACCGCCGCGGTATTCAATTTCCGATTTGATTTATGCCTCACACATTCCTCGAGGTCGGAGCCTAAGTGGATTTGTATGTTGGTCATACCGTCGAGGCAAAAGTTATTTTTGTAGTTGTGCATAGCTTTTCTATTATTGTCGTTCTGAATCAAAACTATGTATATGAAAGAATGTCGGTCGCAGACTACAATCCTTGGATCCTTGGGTAATATGGTTTCAGTGTTTAGGCAAATAATTTATCTAATGTACACTATAAGATATTACACTTTAACGAGAAATAACCGAATTCAAAAAGGTTCTCTAGCTTAGGGAACAATAAATACTGTATATTCTATGTATTAAGTTGGGTCTTTGTGAAACAAAATAATCTAATGACTCTTTGGTAAATTTAGAAGATCTTCAGTTTCATGACTCTTTGGTAAATTTAGAAGATCTTCAGTTTCAATCACTTTCTGGAACCCACATCAATAGCTCCCGCAACCCCCCCCCCCCCCCTCTTGGAAACGCTGATCCAGAGTTTTTTTGGCTTTGTCAAGGTAACAAACGTTCAAGAACTTGGGGCTCATGAACAACTGGAAGCCTTTTTGGTACAGAATTGAGTGGAATGACCTATTTGGTGGTTTATCTCTAATTCCCTCACCTGCCAGTCTTGGTGATGATCATCTCAGTGCCTAGGTCGTGGAACTTGTCCCACAACTCCTTCGTCTCCAGGTGACATTCTGCAGTCAGCAGCTCCTGACAGTTGCAACGTCTCTTCACCTTCAGCCTCACTCCGGGCGATTCTCTCTCTCTTTCTCTGTCCTCCTCCTCACTCACACACTCAGAGACTCTCCGCTTCCGTGTCCTCGCCTCTCCCTCACTCTCCGAACACTCTTCCACGTCTACCTCCACGTCTTCCTCCTCCTCGTCGTAGTCGCTGCCGCTCCTGTCCCCAGGCACCACTCGGCGGGCGATGGAGAGTCGGCCTGGAAAGAGACATTCTGTGATGAAATATGAAAAACATAATGATGAGTGTAGACTAGCAGCCAGCGTCACTTCGTAACTTCAAAATCAGTGATGTATTTGAATTAGTTTCCAATTTGCTACTGCAAATCCTATCGAAACACAAAATCTAACGTAAGTAGTTTTCTTCTTTATATTTTATACCAAATACTTTAATTCACTAAAACATCACCAACTAACTGTAACGATAACACGATTTTCTCAAGAATGTAAACAAAATTGTATCATGGCCATCTGTTTTTATGTAAACAAATGTTAACTCTAAAAAGACCAGATGATTGAACAGAAACTCTGAAATTTTAAAAGCCTATAGGGCGAAGGTCTTTTACGGAATGCCATTCAAAATTGCAAAAGCACATCTAGAGGATGAGGGCTTATTGATAACCAATATGCCTGTACAAATATTTAGAAGTCGATTTGCTGAATATAAAAATCCGATTCTTCTAATAATATAGATAGTTTACCGAAGTTAGGTCAGAAATGTACAAATTCAGATTTTCAGAGCGTTCTGCCGAATGAACGTAATATTGTGCGTTGCAAACATTAAACTTGACACATCTCTAGAACATTTCACTACAGCTCTAATACTCACTACACTGAATATTCCTATTTTATTTCAGCTTGTATGTCAAAGGTCATGCAGACGTGAATGAAAACTAATTTTAGACCATCTAAATTAAAAGTTCTAAAATCTGACTGTGTCAGCCTCATTTGCTTCCAAAATATATATTGCAGTCATTAGATTCGGCGTAGTCCTGAACATTTTTTGCTGGGTGTACTGAGTACTGGTGTAAACGTTTATAGGACTCAAAAATCTATTTTAAATTCACTTATATTCATTATTAGTTATATGTTTGCCAAACCCTTTCCATTTTGAGAACCAACATTCTCGTCTCTCACAAATATTGCTTTGGAAGTTGGCATTTGGATGAGGAGAAGGTCATCGTTACCTACTAATGTTAGTTTATATATATCGATGTAGAAGGTTCGGATGACTTAAGCTACAGTATCTGACCTATCCGAACTAATGATTGACAAGAAGCTTCGATCTAACCGCGATGCGCATAGATCGTTTTCGTATATACTGTAAGAACAGGTGGCGCATTATGTAAACTGTTATGGCAGGTGATGCCCACATGAGACAAGAGTTTAGAATTAAAAGGTTATAAATCTTGCATGCAGAAGTGGAAATATGTGGTGGAGGTTAGTAATTGTATGTTAAGCGCGCTGTAGGTAGGCACAAGGCAGGTGTGTGAGTGCGCGTGTGTATGCTAGAATATGATTATAGTTTAATTGTTAAAACATTGTGTCTGAACTGAGGATGAATCCAAAGCGTTTACTGTAATGCAACTGACTGATAAACAAGGCGCAAGTTAGCTCCTCAGATAAAGAGGTGCACATGAAAATTTTGCTAGAGACTGTCTAGGAGAATATTGCTTTTCCAGAGAGACTACCTTGTTTGGTTTACTACAAAGAAAACAACTTATTTTGTGACTCATTATTGGTTGAAGTAAAACACTCGCATTGTTGCGACAGTACACAGTTGTGCCAAATCGTCGAACACTAAATCTCAAAGGCGTTTAAATGTTTCAAAACGACGTCGTTTCAATGATGATTTATTAACAGTGGTAACAAGAGACAAAATACTAGTCTACAGCTGTTATAAATGTGAGTCAACTCGGCCCGCCCGCGCTCAGGGACAGTGGCGTAAATAATAGAACCTGAGACTAAAGACGGTGACACACTATCGATCTTTTCCCCGAACAAGACCCCGAACCGAGCAGGGAGAAGGGAGAAGGGAGGTCGAAGGGAGGATGTTCGATAGTGTGTCACGGGTCCGTACACCGATCAAGACGCCGAACAAGACATCAGGCCGAGCAGGGAGACGAGCGCTCTGGAGGCGGTTTTTTGGCGAAAGATCAAAGAAAAGATCGGTCCGATGTACGGTCCGATGTACGATAGTGTGTCACGGTACATTTTTGCCCCGTACATCGTCGCGAGCGCCGCACCGAGCGGCCGCCTGTGCTAGCATTGATAGTTCCGCGCTCTCACTCGCACACACTCTCTATCTCTCTCAAACTTCCTGTTGCCGCGCTCGGTAGAATTCGTCTGGTCTTGGTCATGTTCGGGGAAATGTTCGGAGTAAAATTTTGCTGATATTTATCTCCCTTCTCCCTTCTCCCTGCTCGGTTCGGGGTCTTGATCGGGGAAAAGATCGATAGTGTGTCACCGCCTTTACAGTAAATAATGTTTAGTACCACTATCTGGACGATCTGGTGGTTATGATACACGTCTGTGAGTGAGAGAGAGAGAGAGAGAGAGAGAGAAGTGAGAGGGTTGGGTTACTCACTGCTTTGTGACAATATGAGATCGCTCTTGCAATGTATGAATTAGGTTCGTAGGGAAGAATTGTACAGTAAAATATAGGGCCAAAAATGAGGTTTTGTTGGCTCGAGATAGTTTTTAAGTTCGAGACGAAGTCGAGAACTTAAAATTATCGAGAGCTGCAAAACAATTTCGGTCCGTCGTACGAACAGTATTTTTCATCACACTATACCCTTTTACCACTATTCGTCACAATACTGTAACAATGCACACTGACAGTCAACACAACTTTAAGGTTATGTGTTGAAATAGTTTGAGGAATCAGCAAAAATAATAATCGTAAATAGTCGCTAGGCAGCGGTGTCGTTAAAACAATTCTATTGCAATGCTATGGATAATGATTGTGGATTTTATGCATTCATGTTTTAAGAAAGTAAGCGGGCAGCTGATTTTGCGGCCCTAGGGATGTAAAAACCTTCTTGGTCCCCAAATTACGATGACAGCTGGCATAGCCAGCAAAACGTAACTTTCAGCCACCAATTAACCTATGTAAAACAGCTAAAAACGTCATAGTGTAGTAAAAAATATTTTTACTAAACAAAACCAAAAATCGTTACCATAAAAAACACACGATAACGAAAACAATATTCAATTTGAACGTTGTTTTCAGTATAATTTGTCGAAATCAAATAAAAACAATTTATTGAGCTAAATTTGACAATAAATTACATTTAGCTGGTCATAAAAAATATTACAGTTTTACTTCTTGTTCTTAGGCTAAAGGACACATAGACAAATTTACAACAATTACTACTTTATACTATTTACACGCCAGGGTTTACAATAGCCCAGTTCCTATGGTCCAAGAACTCTTGGATGCTAAAACAGGAGATGCTATTTAGGACATGCATATTTTAAATGTTGAGTCATCTGATTCCAATTTCAAATAAGGGGAATGCTATTAAAAAGTTGGATGTCGTTGTAAAGATGATGGTTTTTTTTAGAAAAGTGTAACATGTTTGGGATTGGCATATTATAGGAATTTCGAAATGAGTATGGGCAAAAGCGGAGGTTTTATTTATTATTGAATGGAGGTAGATTTTGTCTGACTAAGATATTGGTTTCAAGAATCTAGTTATATGGAGAGAGTTAGAATTTTGGATTGTCAGAATATATCCCACACGATTGGCGTTAGGGTAGAGAAAAAAATGTTATTTACCCAAAACAAAAACTCCATAACTAAATTTCGATTCCACTCCAAATTGTCTGCGTTGTAAAATAGTCTTGTTTTAATGGAAACACCCGCGTGTCCTATGGCGATTGATTGTTTTTACTCAGTTAAAGAAAATTTAAATCGTGATATAAAATATATTTGAAACTTTTAATAGTTGGAACTATATTTTTTTAAACTGAAAATCAAATTGTTGACTCAAAATCGAGTAAAATTACTCTTTGTATTAGCCTAACAAGTTTTTTTAGTTCACAAATTCAAGTTAAACGTTATTTTTAGTGCCCGCATGTGATAAATATCGAGAATTTCTAGACCGAAATACACCATAAGCTTCCACCTCGTATACTGTTTAGTAAGTGAGCTTTGTACAGTTTTAAAGTCACACAACGGTTTTGAAAATTAAAAAATAACATGCAATAACTGTTTTATATATTCCAAAACATGCTAGAACGTAAATACCACTGGGATTTAAAATCCACCCACATTGTATATTGAAAAACTACGTACAATTTTTCACGTGGCTTTAATTGCTCTTTAGTAATAACTGTACATAATCAATTAAGCACACTGTTTCATTTTAACTGATGAAACAGAACTTGACGAGGAAATGATTGTTGCTTTGCGTGTGAATAATTGCAACATTGGCCTATGTGTTATTGACTGCGAATTGCAGACCTGTGTTGCGCGACATGGATTTACTCGTAGACACTTCTGCAATGTTGCTGATATGTGTAATGATATGCAACAACACTTTTCCAAACTGCACGTTCACAAACGTAGTTAGTTACCGTAGTTTTAGTAGTGCAATATTAAAAAAAGTTCAACATTTTTTTGTAATCTTTGCTGTTATATTTTGACTGCTCTAAATGTATGTTGTTCATGTTTCAGCTATTGCGTTCCTCGGCAAAGCCCGGTATGTATCATGTTATTCAGTTCCTCTTTGCAACCTAGCAACGGGATTGGATGCTCAATGCCAAAGCAGCGAAAATGTCCACCAAAACAAAAGCGAAAATGTTTTACCAAACAAATAAATAAAATGTTTTAAAGAAAGTAAAATATATTATTCTATTGGTTTTATTTTCAACGAAGTTAAATTTATAATTGAATTTTTATTCGTATTCCTTTTTAATTCATTTAAATTTATTAAGTAAAAATATTGCTTACAAACTTTCCTTAGCGTAGTCTATTAAAACTTGCCCCTTGTAATGGAAATTGCAAGTCTACCTAATACAGCTTATGAATGCGACAAAACCACTCTTTGAAAATTGTTCCGTGCGGCGCTTTGTTGCAAGCCTTCTTTAATTCCCGTATGTTGTTCGGGCAACGCCATTTGGTAGTAACAATTATCGCATAAGTGCAGAAAATAGCGAGATGCACTAGCAGGGCAGCTGCTTTATGCGGGCCTACAACCTGCAATTACCATCGGCCTCCTTTGTGGGAGCGGCCACGAACTGTCAGTTAATGGCAGGAAACTTCTTCTTTGGATGCAGCCATTTAAATGCCCATAGGGTAAAGTATATTTTGTAGTTTCTGGGGCAGCAGACTGACTAGAACCCTGAGTATAGCTGGGTGTATGGAGTTGCTTGTAAATGCTTCAAGTGCTGGTCGAAATGTTCATCGCAAACGCCAATACCTGAAAGAATGGTTATGCGACTCCAATTCTGTGGTAGGAAATTTTTACATTAAGTACTTACTCGTACAGTATACTTTAGAAGCAAATTACTTCATTTGCCATTCATGCCTTTCATTTGCCTTCAACAGCCGTCATATAAATTACATTACACAATATTTTACTTTAAATAGAAAAGGTTTTCTGTCAAAATTATCAATTCAAATCCGTAGATTATGTATTTACATCCGTGGTTTATTTAAAGAGATAATAATTATTTTTATAATCGAGGTTGTGTATTTGAAAATCACAATTCATAAAGCTTACAGTATGTTTTTTGTTCAGAAAGTTACGCAGTTGTTAACAGTGATTTAGTTATTAACAATTCTATTATTTTTGTAAATTTCTAGCAATAAAGGGAAAAGAAAGAATGACGAGTGAGTTATGCTTATTCATATGTATTTTATTTTCATACATGAATATAATATATAATTTAAAAAGCATTAACATGTTTTGCATTACAATCTATTACATATTGGGCGTATTGTCTTCTCTAAAATATGAAGCTAAAGTGTATCTACAAGAAGAGAGTCATCTATATTGGCAAATAAAAAAATAATACTAAAATAAGTTTGCTGTTTCAATTAAACGTGCATATGTGTCGCTTGAGGTAATTATTTGTTCGACAAGTGTGAAAATTAACTTAATTTAGTGGTTTACTTTAAACATATTATCGCTTTAATTTGGAAACTATTTTTACAACTGTAATTGATGTAATTTAACTGTAATTTAACTGTAATTGAAAAGTGCCGCAAGTTACGCGACCGTAAAATAAAAATCTACCTAAACAATATCTATCTAAGTTTGTCAACCAAATTTATATTATTAAAACTTCTTATTTCGAACAGTAGATAAATATTGTAGTGGTCGTTTTACTAAAAGTATCCTGTAGTAAAATTCGTATTATTATCGTTTAGAAATTAGAGTTTCCATGTTTCGTTGTGCCCAATCGCTTCCAATGAAGACACGAGAATCGGACACAATAAACTTACTTATGCACAGTTATGTTAATACTATACAATAAATGTCCATGCTATAAAAATACAATAAAGGTAATAACTACCTACTTAACTACTATAATTACTATACTACTTGTAAAAAATACAAAAGATATATTTTTAATTACTATTGGTCTCATAAACAGATTAAATTGTTTGTTTGTATTATGAGTTCCCGAAAATAATAATAAATTCCTTTGATCAACGGTTTTATTACACTATGCACTATCCCTGTGTAATGGTATACAGTTCTTAATGTATGTATTTTCTAGTTTACGCACAAACTAATATGAGTGAAACAACCCTTATATTATCTTACATAAATTGTTTTTATCAACCCATTTTAATAGTACCTTTTAATAACCTGTAATTAAAAGTACCGTATTGTAGTTTTGATTCTTTATCATGGATAATTTCAATTTAAAGTAATTCACAGTGTAACAACCCTTAGTTCATGAAACTTTTTCATTTCACGAAAACTCAGGTCAGAAAATTTCTTAATTTGATCCATAAAAATATTATAAGTAAATTAGTAAAATATTCAACATATGCCATAAGTTTTAAAACAAATTTACAAATATTTTTTAAAATGCAAAACAATTGGATTTTATGCAGTGTTATAATGCGGTTATAATTTTTAACCAACTGCTTCATATATTCTATAATTTAGTATTAAAAATTGAAAAAAAACACCCCAATTGGTCAAAATAATCTCATAAACGTTTCTAAGAAAAATAAATAACCAATAATTATACACAACATCAACCAAAGAATGTCCAAAAGGAAAATCGGACTTTGTTAATATTGTTACCTATTTGTTTATAAACTATTTCTATTACATGGTACACCATAAATTAACACATTTACAAAATTAACTCTTGGCGTACGGTATTATAATAATTTATCCGTTAGGAACTAACATTTAAACACTAAATGTATACAAGTATCTAATCTGAGTGTGTTTTAATAAAATGTAAACGAATTTTGTAATTCCATTGTTTTATCTGTTTACTAAATACCTACTTACAATTTACTGATTTTTTTTAAAATGAAATAGTTTATTCGCCGTTGATCGCTTACATTAAATGGGCATGTTAGTTAAAGACTGGTTATCAAATTATACTAAAAGGGTACGTTATGGTATAACTTTTTTCATTTACGGTCATTTTCCTGTTTAAATTAATATATTAGATATTAAGTATTAGGTATAACGAATTGATATCAAGGTATAAATTATGTAAAAAGGGGCTATACACATTGTATTTACACATTAACCTATTTGTTTACCTGTTATACAAAATTGTTTTCTAGTTTTTCTTAGTTTTAAATATATTATTGTTAACAATTGTACCACTAACACGACGTACCATATTTTAACATCTAAACAGAATTTTTTCAATCGCAAACCTAAATAAATTGAAAATAATTACTTCGTAGGGATATCGTTACTATGTAATAATATTGCACTTAATACGTTTATATTTAGAAATTTTATCGACCCCCCCAATGAACCCAGGTTGTGCTTATATGAACAAACATGTTTACGTGTCTTCCTTAACTGCCTTTGCATACTTGTATACAGATATAATTATAAATTACACTTATAACAACATTTAACCCCAACCTAATTACTTCTACTCGAAGTAAATACAACCGGACTTACCGATGAGTGGCTGAGAACGCACCACAGGCCTGGGAGGTTCCCTGGCCATGATCGCGGCGATGGAGAAGTCAGTGGCTCTTGGTTTGGGAGCGAGCCCGTCTTCCTGCATGGTACCCAGTAGCATCGCGACCGGTAATCAACACATTTTACCAAATACCTACGAAAATGATATATCGGATGTCTACAGTCCTGGACACACGCACCGACTGGCAGCGGGAGGGAGTTGCGCGCGGCGGCCGCTAGAGTCCTCTGTTCGCCCCGCCCATCGGTGGGCGTGGCCGCGGTGGTGGGGGTAACCACGCCCCCTGTCGCACATAACCTCGAACCTCTTTGTGTGGTCCGTGTCGCCAGCTTCTCCCTTTTGTTCCGCAGCCGATCGCCGGGTGTTGAGCGTTTCTCGCTCTATTTAATTATACATTAGCGGTTTATAGAGTATATTCGGTAATCGACGGCGACACCGGAACCTCACGGCCGCGTTTGTTTTCGGAAAGTGATTTCCTTTGCACGTGCAAGACGAGACTAATGCGAGTTATGCCCGGTGCTGCGGTTCAGACTGTTTACTTTTCAAATTGCCTAACGCACTGTAGATAATACCTTGTCAATTTGCCCGGCACACCGCTACCCCTTGTACGACTGGCGGTGACTTTGTTTCTCGTCGGAAACGATTAAGGTCTACTTACGCTTTGTTTGCAGCCGTTCGCCGCAAATAGAACCCCTCTCCTAGAACAATGCAAAATAAATGTATTATAAAGAAACACATGAGTTTTTTTAGCCTTTTAATGTATAGTTATTATCACCATTTATTTTACCACGGTTCTAAACCATTACGTAATAATATAATTTGTATCATGACTGCAAATATAATTTGAGTATAATTAATTTGTATGCGACCTGTAAATGCAGAAGAACGGGAGAAAACATCCTAATATTAATATTAAATTTCCATAATACAGTTAACAAGCAATGACAACAATATAAAAATAGTACATTCGTCATTTATTTTTATTTAAAAAAAATTAATAATCATTACAGCATAACAACGATAAAAAAATACACGAAAAAGTGGTTTACTCAATTAATTGTATTGAACAAAGATCTCATTCATATCGCGCAAATTATCTTATATTTTATCTTAAGATTACTTTCAAAATATACCTAATCTGGCCTTTATTTCATATAGTTGCAGAATAAAGAGACGGATATAAAGAGTGAGATATACTAATATGCAAATAACGAACCGATTCAGAAAAACAAAAATAACAGATTTTGAAACAGATCTAATTGATTTAAATAAACGACTGAAGAATCTGATTATAATATAATGTAAAGGAACTGCTAATGCCAGGGGTTATCAATGATAACATTCTTGTTTCGGTTTCATGGAATGTTTTCTGCCGGGTGCAAATTCGGTTACGTATTGGCCGCGAGCTCTGTGCACTTTAAAATTTAACGAGGGCGGGACAATTTTCTGTGCTGCCCACACCGGGTTCTGACTACTAGTAGCTTTCTAATCTAATCATTGCTAACTACTGTAATCTGTTGTAAGACCATGCTCTACTTGCGGACTGCGAAAGAATCTCTTCTCGAAATACATGTAAATGGTTGCTATTTTGACTCAAAATTACACTAAATCAGCGAACAAAAATGTATTTTGAGCTAAAGCACGATGGGAGTACAGTACATGGAGAAAAGCCTTACCTATAATTGCACAAACCATTCAGCTAACAAAACAGCTGATTAGTGTTTGCTAAATCATGCAAAAGGCATGCATTTAGATGAACCTGTAAAAAGGATCTTTTATTGATATGTTGTAAGCAAACTGTCACATTGGTCTCAATGCATGGATTAAATTAAAACATCTTAGTAAAATGTTTGACAACTAATAACGTTTGAGTGTACATAACACTATGTTTGAAAATACTGTATCATACAAGTATCACATTCAGGCTATTCACTTCTAGATGAATCACAAAAAATTTATTATGTATGTAGTGGTTTTTCCGTTAGTAAATAAATAAATATTGAGCTCTCAAAAATGATAATAGTCTCGGTGATTTTACTTCACTTAAGTATAAAATGATTTGTCAATTGTATATTTTAAATGAAATTTGACGAGTAACGAGTTATAGCAAGAAAAAATCGTGCTATCACAGATCAACAAGTTTTTCTTATTCTGTTCTTTCATTGTGATACGTTTATTAAAAAAAAGGAAAGCTGTGTTAAAATTAAAGGGTATGGATATGTTCTGTAGAAGATTCATATTTTTATATGAACATCAAACAGTGTACTGAGAAAAGGTTGGGTTAGAAATTTTAATTATTATTTTATTAAAACTGTTTACTATGTTTGAAACTAATAGTAGGTTAGATTCTCTATAAACACAACATTTAATTTTTACTTTATTTATTTATACTTTATTTTTATGAATAATCAATACAGAATAATAATATTATATTGAAGTATGTTTACTATCAATACTTTTAGTTTATCCATAGCTTTTCTGCCTCCAAATAATATTCGAAAGTATATTATTATAGGTTTTACATTCATCTTCAGCTTTATAATATCTACAGGACTATTAAAATATTGATAAATATAATCTTCCATCATCAGGTCTCATTTGAAAAAATAATTATTTTTTTTAAGACAGTGAAAATTACATGTTATCATAGATTATACACCCCCTAGTTTTATGATCAATGGTGTTAGAAAAGACAAGAGACCAGTTATCGAAACTTAAATTTACAAATCTGCAACAATTCGTGGATAGTTAATGCTGGTGACAGGAATTATACTATTTTAATATCCTTAAATCTTTCAAACATATTTAGCTTTATATCCAATATAAATCATTTTAATCAATCACAAATTGTTTTCTCAAGAGAGAATACAGAAGTGTTGTCGCCAAGCAGAACTTTATACTCTGTGTAAAACACTTGGGAGTAAGCAGAGACTTCTTACTCTATGTCAGGCGCACATATTGTGCTATGGAGGGAGCGCAGCTACTGGAAAGGTGTCTTTATTTCCCTTGAGAGCAGCAGCCTTTTCGATATTGCTCGCGTACAGTCAAGTCAAAACAACACCCGCCAACTGCCAATCTGCATATGCTAAACAGCTGACGATTGTGAAGTAAAATTGTAATATAGGGTTACTTTTGGTGTTTATTTAGAGCAAGTTTTTACTGTTTGTATAATTTTTCTTGTTTTTGAGTACCAAACAAAAACAAAGAATGTGCTTCTACATTTATACGTGTCTATTTATAATGTATGAAAATTTCAATAAAATAAATGTTTTCAATCGGAACTTACTTAGAGACATCCAATTTTATCTGCATTTAAGTCCCTATACACAAGAAAACTTAATCGAACAGTAAGCATTTATCGATACGGAAAATTATTTACTTAATCGTACGACGCTTGTTAATTTTACGAGAATATTAGTAAATTCTATATAGACGAATCCTAACTTCATTGTGATGTTTATGGGATGGTATTATCACTCTTAAAAACCATACAAATCACCGAAAATATGACCTACCAGGTTTAGATGTTTACTGGCAAACTGGTATAGGTATTTGGTACATATTCTTTAGGTATAAACATGTTGAGACCTGTGAACCTGCACAGTTTATTCGCATTTTAACTAAAAACTGTAGTAAATTTAGTCCTAGATATATTTTAGGAATATTTCTAAACAAACTAATTTGTAATATCAAATGTTATTTGATTCCACTATAAACTGTAGGTCCCTTAGCTGCCATTAGCTGTTTGTTCTATTAATTAACAGCAGCTGTGTCTAAGGAATAGTCGGCCTTAGTCACTAACAAGACTACAAGATTGCGCCACTCATCCTACACTCATCCGTCACTCATATTATGGTTGAAATACGCACATAGTGGCGTCCCCATCTTAAATAATTGATATAATTGTTATACGTATAATGCACATAATTGTGTTTATTTTGTTGGAGAAAATTAACTACAGTACTAAACGTTTATTTCGTTATATGGGAATTGTCAGAGACTTGTTCAAGCGGGCGAAATCTGGTAGTATGAATGTAGTGTAGAGCTCTAAACACTCGTCCAACCATTTACAAAATCACAACAATTGTAGGGGTTCGGATTAAATTATCCTTTATACGGGGAAACATGGGAATGATTATAAATATTTGTTGAAAAAACACTATTTCATTAGCTTTTAAAAAAATAAAATAAAATAAATTGAAACAGAAATTCATTTAACATCCTCGATAATCTTAACAACGAACAGTGTTTAATTGTCCACCGACAACCAAATAACCTTATCAACACCATTTTGTTACCATCCCTTCAAAACTTTCACCACTAAGGCGACGACAGTTTTGGCAGCAAGTGTACCGCCTTGCGACTTAAGGGGGATGTTCAAGGGAGTGTGGGGGGGAGGTGAAGAAGCGAGAAATTCAATGCTATCAGTAAGACTCCATCTTCATATTATTTCCCGAGGTGGCGCCGGCTTTTCCAATTTTGAGTTTCGCCCCACCTGAGCAGGAGCCCGGGTACGTTTATGAAGCCCCTGGGGAATCGTCTGATGATTCTGGCCAATCTTGCAATATTACTTTTGTCAACATTCACAAAATAGCATAATCTTCAGGTGTCACTGAGTAAAATTGCACAATATAGAATCTCAAGAATGAAAATATATATTTATTATTTTATTTGTAAAAGGTTAATATTTTAAAATAGATTTAAAACGTGTTTACGACCATGTTTGCGTTGAAAGACAAACTTTTTTAGTAAATTGGTCTACTAACTGACTTATAATATTCATTTACTAAACAATTTTTACAAGTTTGAACAACTCTTCAATTTTTCTTTTATACAAACTTATAACAAAATATATACTTACATATGCACATTTATCCGACCCCACTTCCCACTCAGGCTATACACATATCTTAAATAAGTCCCTTCGAGAACTAATCCGAACTCCGACTTTGGATAATCCGAACTGTTATTTACGTCATAATTTCCCACCACGATCTGGCGGATTAGGCGTCTGGGGCTCTGAGGTGTTTTGAATCACAACGGCCTACTACGTATGCAAACAGGCTTCTTGTGGGGTCGAAATGAATGAACGGGCCCCATTCAGGAGTCCGTGTCAAAATCCCAGTTTTATGAGGCCCGCTTCGCGCTGTCATAACACCCTGACTTTACGGTTCCCCAGCGTTTGTCATTTGGTTGGGGAATTGGTCCCGTCCTCACCGTCGTATATAACGCGTAACACCTCTCATTGTACTGGAATGTCGCCTTCTCGCCTTGTCGCCTACGCTAATCCTGTTTTCCGTTTCGGATTTGGGTTCTTGACGCCGAGATGTTCAGCTTATGTGTTTTGCAGTGAGGTGCGGGTGCTAACTAGACGTTTTGGATGTGAATGTTCCTCGTTAGGTTTGCGTGGTTTGGTTTGTTTTCTTTTGACAATAAAGACAAACAAAATTACAGAGTTTGTGAATAAATCTGTTACGAAGATCGACAAAACATAAATGAAAGGGACAGATAAGTCTATGAATATATAATAACCATTGAATATTGGATACTGAAGTCATCTATATGGACCAGCTGTTGCTATTTTTTTTATAAAAAAGCTTAGTCGTAGCTTAGCTTAGTAGCTTAGCTTTCGTTTGTAACTTAGTTGTGTGAACCAGTCACAGAATATTAATAATAATAATGTTAATCCTCCTAGGACAAAAGTAAGTAAATGCAGATATTAGCAACTTTCTTTACTATAATCAATTAAGGAAGCTCTCTTTGGCAGGTGACTGTAGGACAATTAAATTGACTTTCCATTTTTTCATTCAATAGAGAGTGTGTCAAAATACTATAACTTTAACTAAGAGCGTAGCTTTTACTGTTGGGTTGGTTGTAAGATTGAACTAGAAAAAGGACAAAAGTTAGAAGGTTGAGTGACCACAAACCTGCACATTTCGAAGTTACGCCCGACGACAAAGTGTTACATATTTACAGAGAGTCGTCAACCAGGGAAGTCAAAGTAACAGTTTCTTTGTTACACCCACATTCAGCCCTTAACGACAACATTCTCTAGTTTATTTTTCATAAAACCGAAGTTTAGTGTCCGAGCGTTAAATCTGTAGCACCTCTATATTCCCTTAGTTCATCAGGTTGAAATTGCACCACCACTGTTCTACAACCAAAGTTGAAGATGGTCCATGTAAAAGGATGTCACCTTATATTTCGGTTGTTCAGCTGTTTTAAACGTATTAAACTGAAACATAACCTAAATATGTCAAATGGCCAAATAACAAGTAAAAGTTTATTATCATAAAGATAATTCGGAAATGTTTAAAACATAAAATTCCATTTAATGAAATGTACTTCGTTAATTGTTTACACGAATCTTGGTACTATACAATTAGTGCTTGCCATAAACTGCATTAGAACTAATATAATATTTTTTTGTTATTAGAAAAAAACAAAACGAAAAATACTGTAAACTTTGTTTTTACGAATACTAGAAAAATACAGTAATCGTGTTTGTTTTTAATCCATTGGTCCTCGCCAGCAAGTTCTGTAAACTTGGCGAGGCCATGCATGCCTTGAATAAATATATTTAAATTTGCATTGTATTAGAATAAAATAGATAAAAATACATGTTTATGAAAAATGTTAATAATTTCTTTAAGAAACATTTGTGTTTAATTACTAACAGCATACAAAGTGTTTTAATAAAATGCTTACTTATGGCTCTTATAAATTTTCTTGTGAAGAACAAATAGTTCAGGAAGTATGATTAACAACTAAGTGAATTTTTTTATTACCAAGGGTGCCTGCGCATAATTTGCAAATTCAATAAAAAAATGTCTTGCAAAAATCTACTTGGGAAATTTCAGTTTACTCTAGTTGCTACTACTGTATACACATTTGCCAACGAATTGGAAAAAATAACATACTGTATACCAAAAATGATCTCAGATTGTACAAAAACCCAACATTATGTTCAAAACCGTTCTACAAAAGCCAACTTTTTAAATAACTTCTTGATCAGCATAGTACGTGTTATTAATTTACCTGAAAGCACAAAAAACGTCAAAAACAATTAAAATACTATATCTATACTTATTTAATACGCAAGCAGATTTTTTGTGACAATTACTCCTCCTAAACTACTGAACCGATTGTCATGTTTTTGGTGTCATTGGAAAGAACATAACGTGAAGTTGTGCAGGAAACTTTCTTTTTAGGGAAATAATTAGAGAGTGAAGCTTTGGAGCCCTTTAAAGTTTCGTATTCCTCCATAAGATTAACATTGGAAACAAAAATTTTTATGAAACTCCAGCTGTTGTCAGAAATCAAAAGTGAGAAGAAGAGCATATTAATTGTAAACAGTCAATAAGTTTAAGTTAATTTAACAGTTTGCCACAAACATTTGATGACTTGGTTGAAATTCGTTTTAAAATAACGCCTGCAATACTTAGCAATTGCTCGAATTCGAGCAACAGGGACACTAGTTTACACTTATACTGTTTACTCACAAGAGAGTAAATACATATAAAAGATGGTAAGTGGTGATCGATTTCGACTGGACACTCCAATTTTCATCAGACCCTACATCATCATTTGTCTATTGGGTCTGATGATGATAGGAGTTTCCAATCGAAATCGATAACCACTTACCATCTTTTATATGTATTTGCCGTCTTGTGAGTAAACAGTATAAGTGTAAATATATCATCATAAGTGTTATTTGACGTATTTTTGCGCTTTCAAATAACTTTTTACACGATCCGACCAAACATTACATACATACCTTATTTTTTTATTGTTTTTAGGTAAAATTATTTAGTCCACAAACGAGTAGAACTGTTCGGTTTAGCATGCAAGTTAAATGAAGACTGGAAATACCCGTTTGTGTGACGAACAAACATTTATCTTTTTGATGGTAGATACACAGAGGTGAAAGCTCATTTTAATGTTTCCAAACAGTGTGTCCTACACGCAACAGTAACAGTCGCGTATGATTTATTTACACGTCGGAAACGGAAAACGAGACCGCGTTCAGGGATACCAACTGACAGAATTTGAAAACGTTTTTGTTTTATGGTAAAAAATGCATGTATAACATTTGTCCACTTTTCGCAATAAAACTTATTGGAACTTATCTGAGTTACAAATGTATATATACTATTTACAATGTATACATTTCTTTTGATGCCATCTTTCTTCCTTTAGTCATATAGTGCATGAATGTGCCATTACTTGTGAAAGAATCGCAAACATCTTGTATGGGTTACCACTCCCAATTTAATTTTAAAACCTAAAATTTTTGTGATTGCAGTAGTTTGGACCTGTCTCTCCAGAACCACATATTAAGGGTATAATTACACCACGACTTCTTTTAATTACAGTATTAGGTTACATGAACGTTGTTAAGAGTAAGATGTTTCAGTTAATTGGTTTTGATTGATTCTTACCATGAGCTACTATTCATCCAACGTTTTCCCCGTCGCTGTTGATGGGTTGGACCAAATTTTTAGTGATTGTTTGAGCTTAACAACTACTATCGTAGGGTAAAGTATAAAAGATAAGGAAATTTACAGAGATTTTACAATATTGGCTGGTATGTTCTAGGCCTGTTTTACGCTTGCATTGCTGTCTGGGTTCATAGGTTACTTTGTACGTTTTATTTCTTTTAATATAATAGTCTAAATACTATTTTTAACCGACTTCCCCACTACCAACAAAGGAGGAGGTTCTCAATTTGTTTGTGGCGATGTTTTTTTTTTTCTATGTATGTTCACTAATTTCTCTGTGATTCTTTTACCGATCAGTGTGGTTCCACCACCAAAATAACCAGGAGAATTTCTATTTGGTACCTTATATATTATGTTTAAGTATAATATTTGTTTCGGTGAAATATTCTGAAAACTTAAATATTCAACATTTGTTTTGTTTACATTTTTGCAGATTGTTTACATTTGTGCAGAGAAGGCAATAAATAATAATAACATTCCTACAGCTGTTAGTTGAAACCATTTAAATGAAGCTACAGACAATTCTTCATAAAACAGTTGCTTCATACTGATCAGTAAACTATTTCTTGCCATGGAGCCTTTGAATTACATTGAGAAAAATGCATTTTGTTTTGGTTACTATAAAAAATGTATCTTTACGTTTGACCTGATTTGTGTATACAGTAATTCTGTTATTAGTATTGAATATTCTGACTTACAAAAACATATATGTTTCAGTGAATAGCTGTATGATATTGACAAATAAAGGTGTATTGTGAAAACCAAAGCATTCGTAAAACAGGTCTAAATATAAATTAAATGCAATTATTCCTTACACGACCGAAGAAGTGTGACAGTGCAATATCGTCAATTGTCTTAAAAGTGATAAATATTTTAATTACTAAACATGCATTTGCAGATGTGGAATGTTTATTGGTATTCTCTACCCAGTTACTATATCATATCAATACTATTATGCCTGCTTCGGAAAGTCCTAGAGGAAGATGATTTGCAATTTCGACTAGGCTATATCTTGAGCAAACAAAACCCCCTACATGACTTACACCACTTTAAGCTGAACCAATCATTTATATAATATTTTACAAAGGTACTATACGTGTTAACGACCAATTTTCCACTTTTGAGAGATTTTTTAGTGCTGGTAGCTGAGGAATAACTTTCATTCCAAAAGGCTTGAGACGTTACTGTATTTCTTTTTATAATGTAGAAGTACACCGATTGCAGGAAACGATGATGTCTGACATGTCAATGTATCTAGAAAAGACAATTAGTTTTTCACTAGGCCTAATGTAATGGACAACTCTTTCCTTCTTAAGGAATATCTAAAAATGTTTATTTTCATACCCATTGATTATGTAACCTGAACAGGTGACTCAAGCAGTTTTAAAATAATGATTGTTCTGTAGAACTTTTGATTGTGTCAAACAGTTTTGCTTATCAAAAATCCTCAAGTAAATAATATATAAAAAATTATACAGTCACTAAAAATCATCAAATAATTTATTTTTGTAAAAAAATACAACCGACTTCAAACGCTCTAAAAAGAATGAAATAATTTCAATAAAGTAAACTTTTGTATTAGGCAAGCTCACGTATTTAAAGTCGGCTCGGCTCTATGATGATTGTTGATACAAAATGTAAAGAGGGTGTCCATATTGCAGGTGACTATCTATAACTAATGGTGTTAATCTGTCTTTTTCATAGTTATGCGGTAGTGTTATTTTATTACCGTAATCAGAGATCGGCATTATAGTGGTATTAACGAGTATCTTTAAAAATATTATAACGCATTTAAATGTTTCTAACTTGGAAAAGTAACGTTTTAATACTAAACTAGCTTCTTTTCCCTATCATAATATCAAACTAAATTATTTTCCTATTCATATAGAACATTTGTGTGTGTTATTTTCATAATGCATTTATTCTGAAGTAAACATAAAATACAAGAAAATATTTCCTTTAATATATAAACAAAACAGTTCAGTATGTTTTTTTATATATTTATGTTATCCAGCTACAATTTATTGATTTTTAAAATACACACACAATATTTAATTTCAATCATATTTGCAGTTTGAGCCGCGCCGACTTGAAATACGTGAGCTTGCCTAATACAAAAGTTTACTTTATTGAAATTATTGTAACACATGTATGTTAAGTGTAAAGAGCCATGTGATCTAACAATCGAAAGGTCGTCGGTTCGATCCTGAGAAAACTCGATAGCTTTTTTATTCAAAACTGGACCCAGCTGTTCCTGATCATAAAATGATACTGACTAATGAAACAGCTGATCTTAGTCAGTACCAAAGCTACAGACCATTCTACACTTATATTTGGGTTAAAATACGTACCTAGGTAACGTTCCCTTCTCAATTGATAATAATGATAACTTTGCGTTTTGAACTGAAGGATTTTAATTTCATCCGGTCAAGTTATTCCTCAACCGAGGATTCTACTTAATCGATGGGAATATTTCTTTTGGATATCTTACCATTCATTTAAGAACCCTAGATCGTCCAATTCGGTTCCAATAATCACTTTAGCCAACCATTACGAACACTCCCTGATGTCCCGTCAGACTGTAGACCAGGACCGTCCTCAAGCTATAAGTTACCTCCAGTTTATCCCGCTATGGGAGGAATGCGATGACAATGGCCCTAACTAGAGACGGGCGCCCCGCAGCGCGCGTGCGAGTGTGTGCGTCCTCGGTATATCTCCTCGGTTATTACTGCTAGGTGTCGACCCGTCGGGCTCCTGGGGTGCTGCCAGACTGCCCATGGTCCATCCCTAACTACCGGACACGCAATTGAATACTACCGGATGTTGGGAGATCAGCGGATAAGCAGATGAAATATGCGTCAAGACTGGAGAGCTTGGAAGTGTAAATAATATTGTTTTATGGTTGTGGAAATAATGAATTTACATACTTTTGTAGCTAGTGTTTCAGATTTAGAATGTACTATTCTACACATTATTTTCCATTTACCAGCAATCTGTGTAGGTGTGTTGCTAGCCTTAGCGTCTCGGACTTGCGTGGGCACATCCTCAAAACTATGGGCTTGTACAGCTTTTCCATAAAAGCGATCAGCCTAACGTTTTCTAAAATTAAAATGCCTCTGGCGTGGAAAAAAGGTGATGCTGTATCTAATGGGAAGAATTTAAGTAATATTGTATTGCGGATTTTATGATAGTTAAGTTATTACCCTATATTTTACAACTAGATTCATAATGGTGCTAATACATTTACTGGACAGTGTTTAGACCAAAAATAAGATTTTATAACTTTTTAAAAGTTTTTAAGCTTATAGCTTTTGAGTGAGGAGTTTTTATGAATCAACAATATTACAAAAACGTCCATACTATCTTCGTTATCAGTATAATCAACTGAAAAAGAGTGAGTGTATTCTAATAGATTTTGCTTGATTCCAGGAGCTGGATCACTCACACCACAAGAAATTTCTCCGCATTATGGAAGCTAAATAGGTAGTCAATATCGATTGACCTGATAACTAGACCAAATGATAGAAAAATCCATTTCACCAAAAATGGCAATAACCACTGAACAATTATAGGACTTTATTAAGGCCGTGCAAAATGTCTGTCTGTGCATTTGAGTCTTGAAAGTTTCGCCCCAAAATCCTTGTATGTTGCTTGGTGTCTTGGACTTCGGTGCAATATGAACGAGATCAAACCTTCATCGCCAAACATTTTGAGGTGTTCAGTCATATTTTCCCGAGAAACTGTTGAAGAAATGGAAGGTAATGTTCCCGAGGAGGTTTTCTTTAAACGCCAATGACGTTGACAAAAAAGTTGTAGAAATAGTTCAAGAAATGCTTGCAAACATGTACGGTATTGATAACTTTGCGTTGATAAACCATACTTAAACTTGACCATTTAAGCCTGGAAACATGTAAACCACATATTTTAGTCAGACGAGGTTCCTTTTTACGTACTAGAGTTGTTTTGCTTTTTTTCTTCAAGGTATTGTTAATTTGTATGTTGAATTTCATTCATTTTATTTACATAATCTGCACCGTACAGTCGGATCAAGGCTGAAGGGTTGTATGTAGGTTGTGAGTCGCTGCCTCGCGGAGGGCTTAGAAGCGCCTGTCACAACAAAAGGGCGCATTTCACGACATCCGCGGCCAATTTATGTGGTAGCCCATTATAAGCCCACCTGGCCCAACACAAACAGGGCTACGCTTGTTTGGCGCCCCTCAACCCAAGACTTGACTTTAGCCCCTCGTCCTCGTCAGTCGGCTTTTAAAAACAAACTTGTTTCACATTTATGTGTCTTTTGATAGCCTCAAATAGTGGAATTTTCATGAAAGACTTTTTTGTGATATTCGTCACTGTTTGGTAAAACGTGAAACTATAAGAGCTCATTTGTTTGCACTTTTAAAAGAATTGTTGTAGGTGATAATATAATTAATAGTAATGGTAAACCCAAGTGTATTTTTATGCTTTTTCGCAAAATTATACTAAATAAATCTGTTACTAATTTATTTTCTAAAGCATGTCCTTGGTTTCAAATTGACCTTTGATATCAGGAGTAAACAGATTCCAGGTTAATACGAAAGTAGTTATTCGTCTGAAGATTATATTAATCTCTTTCTCCAGTGCAATTTGGAAACTTACCATTTTTTCCCGTTGCCATTATATTTCCCATTTGGTTTGGTTCCATAATGTTTGAATTGTTGAGCTACGTATACTATGTATTTCAAGGTGGCAAAGCTTGCGTCCTTCATGTTTATAAAAACTGACCAGGACTTAAACAAAGTGATAGCAAATAGTTTGCTCTAACGTACTTGTCCTCAATCATTGAAACTTCATCCCTATTTAGTCAGTAAGTATCCATCTTTCATTCATGGCAAAAAATCACTTGGCAGAGCCACCGTTTCCTCCAAGGTACATAATTGTTCAAGAATATAAATATTGTATCACAAAACATTTCTAGCTTTGACAACAAGTCAAAAATCGCGTTTACACCAAAGTTGACAAATAAGTTTAAAACCAAAACTTTACAACTAAATGTTTGTTCTTAACAAATTTGAGTAGATAGTGGAAGATTTTGGTGGAATCCAAAAAATGCTCCTCTATAATTTAGGGAAACTAGTGGAAAACTTGTGGCAAAGAATTAACGCAAAATAGTCAGTAGTGTCAAGGATGTTGAAACTCTGTCTGAGAATGACCAGTTGTGATTTTGAATATTTGATTTCAATGATCGGACATAAAGTCAAGAAACGTGACACAAACTCCAAGAAAAGCTAGCTTGTTACACTCATCGAAGTATTTATATACTTCGATGGTTACACTACGTGTTTTGGCTACTGGTGATTCGTATACAAGTCTCGGTTATTTGTTTAAAACCGTGCGTTGGGTTTGAGGGGCCATAGTTCTCCACTAGTTTTCTAGAAGTTGCTTGGGCAATGAGCGTAGCAACTAGTCTTCCACTTTATGTTGTCAACTTTCTTTGATCTTTGCTGACACTGCGCGAAAAACTTGTCTCTCCACCAGTGGAAGACAGAGAGTCGTTGTATTTTGTAGGAATAGCAACTAATTGTCGCAACCAGAGAAACAATTAAGAGGAATACTTTGGTTTAAACGCGGCTAAACAGTATGTACGGTACGCTCAGACTTTGCAGTATGATGCTGTATCCATAGTTGACTCTGAAGGTACTGTAAGACAACTCCGGAGTGTCACTGGTCGTGGTCGTGGCTGTCTAGTGTCTACACGGGCGGTCGTACTCACGTGTGGTCGCCATTGTGTCTCCATCTCTCTCACACTCACACACCTTCTGTTTGTTACCAAACAAGTAGCAGTGACAGTGTCGTGCCGCCATTCCCCATATCGTAGTCTGTAGGCGCGTTAACGCTCTGTGTTCTGTTATCCTCCGCCTACTGCGCTTCTTGACATCCTGGAGGTCCTGGGGTTTCGCTAGAATATACTGACGTGTTGATACATATGGCGAATGATGTACTGTTGAACATTTTGGAACGTTATTTTAATTTTGGATTCGTATTTCAATGTGTCATGAAATTCGGTTCGAGCTTAATAAGGTACTTTATTATGCGATTATAACGACCACACCAATAAATCGTCTTCCAAATAAGATTTCCAATCAATCAATTATTTAAGATGGGGACGCCACTATGTGCGTATTTTAACCCAAGTATGAGTGAAGGATGAGTGACGCGATCTTGTAGTTTTGTTAGTGACTAAGGCCGACATCTTCCTTAGACACAGCTGTTTATTAATCGTTATAGTCAATGTTAATAGCCCATACAGCTAATGGCAACTAGGGGACCTACAGTTTATAGTGGAATTCGAACCAAATTGTTCCTTTTAATTAACGAATTGGTCTAATTATCAGGACGAGAGGTCGTCCAGTGGTCGAAACTCGACCAAAAATATGTAATGTACTCACTTCTCTATTTTCACCCCACACTGTAAATAAAACATGTGATTGGAGTTTCTTCCATTTGTTTTGATTTTCTGTTTATATTTCGTTGTTATTTCGTCACCAGCATGGCAACGCATAAGATCCATGTTAATTTTTTCAAATTTTTTAATTCATTTTTTGTGCTTATCTTTGAGCCTATTTAAATTTATAAAGGGATTCTGCACACCTACAGGAAAATTGCTTTCTAACGGTATGCGCAGATTTACCCCACGATGCACACAAGCTGAGAAAAAAGGTTTTAAAGAAACATGCTTGCCTATTAATATATAGATAGATAGTACTGCGGATAGTCGTAGTACTTACTAGTGCGGACGTTAATTTACACCAGGGAGCATCGCATCCACAGTGCATGCCTAAAAACTACAATTCGTGACCTCCTAGTAGCTGGATTACAGGACGACGCCACCCGTCCAAGTCTAATTGTTAATTGCTAATTGGTTAATTGTTTAACCAGTTTAAAAGACAAAAACTTTCTAACCTAAACTAACCGAAAACCATTGACTATGTGTGTAGTAAATGCTAAACATAAGTCCACCCTTAGGTTAGGTTAGGTTATCATTAGGTGTGGTTGGTATAATATCAAAATACCTGATGATAGACGGTAGAATATCTGCTTAAAGCAATATTCATTTAAATGAGTGAAACGATGAAGTTATATCCATGTCAACAGTTTAGGAATGGTTGATGCGTTGATTATTGTTAATCCATTGCTAATTGAACTTGGCGTTGCACGTGAAGGTTGTTATTTAAGGACTTCTTAAGTATAAGCAGCCCTTGGTTCAATATGATTTTAAAATATAAAAAATGGGGGTGTATTACCTATATAGATTTTATCAACGGAGATTTTCTATTAATAAACAGTTAAGAAGAAAGTCCTGGGTAAAGTGATCTTTTAAGTCGTCATAGTTAATTTGTGTTATGACTATTCAAGAATTGTGCGTTAAAATGTTTACGCACCTCAATGGCAACAACTCTTATAGCACCATATCGGTAACCACAGTTTCGGTTATTCTGGTAATTCATATATTTCCAATTGACATTAGTCCGCCTACCTACTTCTAAGTGAAGATTCCTTATGTTCGCTTTTCGTAATGAATGACGTACGAAGAACGTTTGGTGGTGTAACCATGAAACTTACAAGTTGAGTCCATGGTAACGAATATAAGGATCTTTGACATGACGTACATCAAATCATCCACGAATCTTCACATTCCGATCTTTTATGCCTGAGTACGCATTCTCTCAATTGTCACATTCATCACGAAAGCCCAAATCACCAAGTCTTTCAGCCTAATCGATCCCCGATGATCCGGTTGAATCAGAATCGAGAGTAACGATTAATAATGACGGTTATTAATTATGTTGAGTGAAAGAGTGGCACAATACGCTAACTAATGCGGTTAGGCCAACTCGGAGGTCCGTCGCGCCTTTCAACGCAAGATTAATCTGCTCCAAGTGTAAACAAGGTATTTATCACGCCAGATGCTGGCCCACCTTCATTTTTCACCTGGATCCATTCATGGACCATAATGCCCTCCATTATCCCGGTTGTATCCTGAAATCCATACTGTGCTGAATAGACTGGCTCGCTGGGAGGTCTGGCGCGATGTGCCAGTCGAGAGGGGGATTAGGGGTGGCTTACACCAGGTAACTCAATGGGGGCTTAGAGTGTTGGCTTTTGTAGTGGATTAGGTGTGGTTAGTGTGTATGAAGTTAGTGACTTGTTTTTATCAAGGTTGGTTGAAGGAAAGTGAACGTGTAACTACATCTGAGCAAATGTCTGTAATATTTTGGGATAGTGTTCCTTTAACGCAGAAATATGAAGTTTCAATATTTTTTTAAGATTAGGATAATCCCTAGGCAGAATTTATTCGCGGAAAACTGAACTGAATTAATTAACTGTAACAACATTCAACTCAATCACTAAATTTTAAGAGAAAAAAACTCTAAAAAACTTTTTTTTACAATGTGTCTATATAGGCTATTTACAATCTATCCAGTGAACAGAAATAAATTTTATGAGATCCAGGCCTTAAATGAAATGAAATGAAAATGGTTTATTTATACAGGCAAAGTTAGGGCCACATGGCTCTCTTTTAACAGAGATTTAAATTACCTGGTTACTGCCATGAATCATCCCTGTGTGATATGATTTTATAGGTAACATTATAGATTAAAGAGTATACACTATTCATTAACCAATGGTAACATTTAAGAATCAATGGATTGAAAGGCTGTGTTTACCATAGACAAAAATAATCAAATACAGACTGCCAGCCGTGCTGCAGTTACCAAAGGTTCTGGCGTCCACCGCTAGGAGCACCGTGTAGTTACGTAGCTCGTACGCGATAACTACATGGCGCTCCCAGCGGTGTGCGCCAGAACCCATAGTAACCATGGTAATCGCAGCACAGCTGACAGTCTATATTTAATTATTTTTGTCTATGTAGACAAAACTGATGTAACAACACATTTATCTGCTTAAGGAATCCTCTCAACTTAAAGTTTCAGTCTGGAGAAGTCGCCCTTCTGAATGCAAACCGGGGAACGCCAGCATTAATGAGCTCAGCTAACGACTCCGGGCCAAATGGTGTGAAAAGAAATTAGCTCAAACTCATTAGCCCACCCCACCCCTCTTTGGCTGGATCTATGCAAATTTAATTTACTTTTCGACGTGCACTTGTCCAATTTAACTTTGCTCGTAACAGCTTGTCTGCTTCTGTTAGTCTTAAAGAGTGCTTAATTCCGATGCGATCTTTCTTTAGAAAATTATCAAGCGAAATTCACGTTGTATTTGGTAATTGGACAAATTGTTGCGTTTCACGTTATGGTTTGAAAAGTACACAGGTAAATATTGGACTTAGAACACCTGACTTTTATTTATCCGTACACTCAGAGTATACAGATAAATAAAAATTGGTGTTCACAAAATTTAAGAACGTTTGAATTTCACTTATACTCAATTTTACTATTAATGAGCAAGGTTTTTAGAGAAGCGTTTCTTCATGAAAAATCGTTTTGTTATAGAATAGTAAATTTTGTATTTATCTCAATATTATCTTGTCACGTAAATCTATGATAGCTTATCAAAGCTTATAACTACGTAAATATAAGGAGGTTGACATTAATTCATAAATTTTTCAAACTTTCTATTGGGTAAATAGTCATCCCTCCATTTCGTGTAAACCTATAATAACATACTATTCAACATTATTTTAAGGACCATAAAGAGGCTAGAAAAACTAAAATAGTGGTTTATTAATTTTAATAATAGAGCGAGCTTTTCAAAAATAGGAAGGTCAACTTAAAAATTATATTTCCACAAATCACAAAGCCCACAAATAACCCAGACACCAGGAGAAGACACAAATCAAACTTTACAACTGGATTGAATTGCTCTCCGGAAACGCCAAATCGTCAAGCTTTTTGGAAACGGGCTAATGACATAATTTATTAAACAATTAAACAGCTATTTCGAGGACCGTAAACGTACTTAGAGCGGAAACGACGAAACGACCAAACGACTCGTGGACGAGGGAAAATCTCACTTCATCTGGAGGTCTTAAGATCGTTAAAACGAGGAAAAGTCTCAGCTATTGAAACGTAGGTTTATACGACTTCTCCCAGCCTACTTCTGCTTTAGTGTGTGAATCATTAAACGGAACATTCCGAAATTAAAAATGTAATTAGATTAGCAGCTTGACTTGTAATTGTGGTTTTCTGCAATTTTTAAAAAGGTTCTTAGATATATGTAAGTTGTATGGTAAAGATTCAAAATCTCAAAAAAAATATCCACAATATGACCCCTGGTTCATACGAGATGGATCACTTTTAGATCAGAGGACCTGCATTCAGCTGAATATCTTGATCTATCCTTAAGAAGAACACAATCTGTGAATCGGGGGTGAATAAAAAGTCAAGACCCCCCCCCTCTCTAAAATTTTTCTAAGTAAATAAATAGAGATATCCTATTAATGGTCGTGCAATCTTAGCAGGAAGTTTCATGTTATGATTTTAAAATTTTGAGTATCCCCCAAAAGCGGGGATTCCGGGGACAACTCAAAATACTTCAACGTAAATCCCCTTCAAGTGACATCTCATTTTGAAGTGTTTACAAAAATTAAAGAATGGTGAAAACCAGAGTTTGCTATCTCTTCTCTTTCCAAAATGGTAGCCAATATTACCACTGATTTCCATAACATTTGACGGACTACCATTTTGGATAGAGAAGAGATAGCGAACTTTGGTTTTCACCATTCTATAAGTTTTTGTAGCCACTTCAGAATGAGGTGTCACTTGATTGGGGTTTACTTTTAAAAATCTTAAGTTGCCCCCAAAATCCTTTGGGGGACCCTAAAAAATTTCAAAATCATAAAATTAAACTTCCTGCTGAGATTGCACGACCACCAAAAGGATATTCCTGTTTATGTACTTAGAAAGATATTAGAGGGGGGGGAGGAACTTGACTTTTTATTCACCCTGTATAGATAGTCTACAATAAGGGGGTCATTTTGAGTTTGACACATTCTAAAAATGCTCTGTCTGTAAATAATAATCAAACGTTATTGACCTCATGGTTAGAAATGGCAATAAAATGTCAAACACTACTCTTTACAAAAGGGAAATCGAGTCATGAAACCAAACTAACATTTTAAGTTAAATCATTGATTATTCGAAACAAAGTGATAAAAAAGCATTGGCGTATTTGTCCTTTGCAGCCTTGTGCAGTTTTTTGACTGAAAAAAAAAATCCTATAGCTTGTTATATACCTGTATGTATTCTCAGATTACCTATGGAGACCAAATAAAAACAGTGTGTATTTTTTGGAAATAAACTATATATAAATTTGTACAGATTTTACATAAAACACCTATCATTCAATATAAAATTGCCCGTCTTACATCACTTCCAGGAATAGCTGCTAAGTTATAACGTAGTGTCGACTACAAGATGGCGGAAGGGGCGTGGCCCCCAACAATCGACTATGATTGGCACCACTGCCACCTGTATTTCTCGCATCATCGCCCAACATACAACAGCACTACTTGTGGGGCCCACTGCCTCCACAATCAACATCGTTACCAGCACTCATCGTCTTCCGTGGCATTGTCTGGCCACTTTCGTCGGTCGATCATGGAGGCAGTTGTTGTCGAGTGACAAAACAATTGTGTGGATTCCCTACCGTGGTGGGAAAGGTTCCATAAATTTGTGGTTGGGAATTATGGTTAGTGGAGGCAATAGGCGTCGCTGTACAGAGCTTACGGTATGGCTAGGGTGGAAAACAGCTCAACCCTTTTTTCGAAATACTGATTAAAACCATAATTTTACGTGTCAAAATATTTGAAGCTAGACATTATCATGGCTACTACTTAACTTTTCTTGCAGTTATTTATAATGATTTTTTATGAGTTCATTAATTATTAGCTTTCAGAGGCAGGTAGCGTGTTCGTTCCTACCAACTGAATTATGTTTCTCATAACGTAACAACAACAAAAAGATGAACGAACTAATGAAAGAAAAATTGCTAATTGGAAAAATATTACAAACTATTTTATTTAGTTAATAACATAACACCATATAACTGTACAGAGAAAACTATTGTCTTTTTATGCTAGAAAATATAATCTAGCATATACATCTAGAATATGTACGGTATAGTAAACCTTTAAAAAAGAAAAAATGAATAAATTACAATACGTAGCAAAATAAACTCAATCCTCGGTATTTTTAAAGATTAAATAAATTTAGTATACTTACAGGTAACCACGATTCATACAGTTTTAGCAGTATGGAAATCAATGTATATTTTACATGTTTACATTATATGTTTTGTAAGCATAACCAATGTATGTGAATGTTACTTCTGGCCAAATAAATTACTTGTAACGATAGAAAACTATGGAAATTACATGTTTAAATTTAAAAAAAAAATATATATATATAAACCACTAAAATAAAAAAAATCCAACCTCATAGCTTCTTCTCCCTAATAACAACTTGTACTGTAAAATAATTTATTAAAATCATCTTATATTTGTCATTTACACTAGTTAGGTATCGTGCAGTTTCAGTATTCTCTCACCCAATAAAACTACTCTAGAGCACTCAATACATTTATTTGACTGAGGTAACACCTATGCATTGGTCACGGCCAAAAAAATAAAAACTTTCAAGAGATTAACAGTAATAAAACAGTGACGAAAACACAAATACTTTGCAAAACTCTTTTCATTTTTCCTGGGAAGATTTAAATGCCGTCAATCTGGAAGTCATGGATAAACAAATTGAAATTATTTTAAACTACAAATTAAATAATTTGACTCAAGCCCTCCTCGGCCTATGTCTCTAGGCTAGATGCAATTTAGGTACAGCCGCGCTCTGCAGGTTGCCTATAGCGCCGTTGTACTTTTCGCCAATGTCTTCCTCCACCCTTTCGAAAACGCCATAACATAAGGATTCCAATTTACAGTGTGTAAAATTTTAAATATTTTGTAATAGTCGTTGTATTAACGCTTTAGTTAATTCCCTGTGAATCTATAAGGTTGATTGTAAAAATTTTATTTGTTTTTTAAAATTTCATAAATATTATGTTTTTGTAAAAAAAATCTTCAAAATTTTACATTCCGACGTAAATTTTTTCGACATTTTAGAATTCAACTAAATATAACTATATATTTTCAGAAAGATCTTTTTATTACCTATTGTACAGTATCATTTCATTTTTTGTTGATGCATTCTATTATTTCCTACGTGACAAAAAGAAATTTGGTAGTTTTTCAAAAAAGAAAATATGTATGAAGAATTTATTTTTTTATAATTTTATTTTTATGAGTATTTAAAAAAACATTGATATTTCTACGTAGGGAATCATATTTCACACAAACTTTACATTTAGATAAAATGTGTAAACAAATTATTTTGTGGTTTTCTTGTGGGTTGCTTTTGAAATTTCTAATTTTCATAATCCAAAAATTTGCAAACCTTTTGCTACTACGCCTAAACGCATTGCTAGGAAAAGAATATTTTTATATTATTATATTCTAAATTCATCACTGAAATAGAAAATATATATATGTGTGTACTTATATTCACAAATAAATGTTCTGTGGCAAAATATATGATACCACTACAAAAGCGCCAAAATATACCCGCCACTGGCGAATAAAATGACCGCCAGATCTAGGGTTAATACCTCTTTTACCTAAAAGTAAAGAATATGTGTTATTTGCCACCAGTGTCATTTGCCACCACTCTAGGATTTGTGTCATTTGCCACCACTTTATACCTGGCTGGGTGAGTCATCAGCCCCAACCCTAGTCCGTGGGTCATCACCCCTCGAGGCACCGGCCGATGGACCAAGGAATACCTATAATTCACACTATCACCCTCTCTTGCAAAATTTTTATGGTAAAAATTCCAACACTCTCTCCAGGAGTAGGGAAATACATGACGGAAACGCTCATTCCTATCTGTGGTTTTGTAGTGTTAGTTAGTGCTGTTCTCACCAAGTTTTACAAAGTGTTAGTCTAATTTATTTATTTATTAATTCGCTAAAAACGTTTATAATTATTATCAAATCTACATGAATTAAGCTTTCCAATGACCCACTAATTAATAAATCGGTCCAGTAGAACTCTAGATTTACCTCTACAAAGATTTTCAAAGTTGAATTATATATAAGTAGATGCATATTGCACAAGAGTGACATCACAGTTAAATGAATCTTTAATACAAACTATATCTAAAGCGGCTAAATAAAAATGTAAACTAATAACGTACTAAATAAAACCACATTCAATCAACAAATTAATTTAGACGATAGACGGACTTGGTTAACATAAATGTTTTTAGTTGCTTATTAAGTTATCAGGCAGAATTTTACACAACATAATACCGACATATGCAGGATTCTTTCCAAAGAACATCATAGCCCAGTCAATGAACGCAATAAAACACCCTTTTTCGCAACTAAATGGTGGAAAGCTGGATTTTTTATATGTGATAGAACCACATGAGAGGTGTATTTTCCCATAAGTCCCCACTTCTACCCCTTGAGCTTTCCCCCCCACCCCCTCCAAACCTATAAATTGCAGTGTTAATTTTAAAACATTTATAATTTATTCTTTGCACTTTTTCTTCAAACTTACTCGTTTA
This sequence comes from Macrosteles quadrilineatus, assembly GCF_028750875.1. Lineage (NCBI taxonomy): Eukaryota > Metazoa > Arthropoda > Insecta > Hemiptera > Cicadellidae > Macrosteles > Macrosteles quadrilineatus. The sequence goes on from NW_026542601.1 coordinate 77,553,031, forward strand.
GGAGCTATATCATGCTGAATGTAACCAAAAGCTACTTCAATCTAAATTTTACACGCTGTAACTCCTTTACGTGGCTTTATAGAAAAAATTAAACTGAAAACATTTTTAAAATGACAGTCTAAAATCGTCATAAAATACAAGGTGTCCGATAAGAAATTTTTAAGTTAAATATTGAAAATATCAGACTTTAAAGGAAGAGAATTCATATTTTTAAATGCCTTAAGATAGTAGTTGAAATTCCCCATATAATGATTTCTCTAAATCAAATAGTTTCTGAGATAGCAAAGGTGGTACATTTAAGTTCTTCACTCTGTATATTCGCAGAATACTTAACACTGAAACTGCGTCTTTTCAAGTATTTTAATGGGATTTAATCTCATTGATGCGTTGTATACTGTGCCAAATGTTATTTTTGTATTATTTATCTAATCTTAGGCCATGTAAGGAATATTCAAATAGCTTAAAATACCTAAACATAGATAGGCCTATACTGTTTAACTTGCAATTATGTGATTTTGGACTCAAAATATGCGTTTTCTTTTGCCGAACAAGATGGTAAAATTAATTTTCACAATTCACAGTTGTAACTGGAGTTATAAACATTTATTTAATATCCAAAAAAATTATAAGTACATCTACATGGTTATGACTCATAGGAACGGCCACGGCGGGAATTCCAGGAACTGACCCTACTGGTGGCAAATGACACTGGTGGCAAACGACACTGGTGGCAAATAGTAGGACACCAAAAGTAAAAGGATGTTTGTTTACTTCTTGCAAATTTGGACCGGTGTAAGTCAACTGCAATGTAAATATAAATGATTGTAACATTTACTCATGCAGTAGCAACTCTGTTCAGACTTTGTTGTTGTCATGGATTTATTTTAATTCGTTTTTGGTGTTGTAGATATTAAAATAATTGCCAATGTTTTTTTTTTTAATTTTCATTGATATTTATTCGCTATTGTCATCTATTGATCGTGATCTATTGATCTATTGATTGTGATCTATTGTTGTGAGTGTTTACACTAATAGTTATAGTTTCTTCAAGTATAGCCTATACCATTGACCATATAAAATCCAACCCCTCTTTAGAGGGGTATTTTCCATTTGATAATGAATGAAGTTATCTGCTATATTTTGTCCTAACGAATATTATAATGTTTATTGTTTAGAAAAATTTTTAAGTTTGTTTTATCAGAAAATTCTATGTTGTATAAATTAATCAAAACTATCGAGCAATTAATTATTTATCTTACAGAATTGTCATGTTCTGTTAAAATTATACGAATAATTTAACACCCATATATTTAATACCTAAATCGTTTATCTTCATAGTAGTTTAGTAAAATAATATTTTAATCTATTACTAGGTTAAAAACACAATGAAAAAGTAAAAAATTGCTAAGAATAATTTTATATTCAGTTTAAGTATTACATAGGTGTGAACTATTTATTACTTTTAAAATGTAAAAGCAACCAACTTGAATGCTTATTGCTATTTAACGTCTCTTTATATCACAACTGTAACGGATTAGTAACTGTTTAGTTCTACGCTTCTCCGTTGGTAGCAGCACTCGCTGGCTCTACAATATCGTACTAGTATCTGTAATTAATTAATTGTGAATAACTTGATTGAACTATTTAAATTTAGTTTAGGTACAATATTGACCTGAGAAAAAACACAATATAAATATAATATTCCTTGTTAATTTTTTGCCAAATTAACTTATTTTTTAAATATACAAGTGATTGTTTAGTGTACACCAAATTTGTAAATTATTGAAAACAACCAAACTTTAATGTCCTATAAAAGCCTAAGTACATTAAATTTTAATTGGAGGAAATAAACTAATTTGGAGAAATACCTACCTAATCTTTGTAGTCAAATATATCACGTTGTAAGAATGGTTAATGTTATTTATCTTAGATTTATAGATTGTAATTATTGGTCAATTAAACAAAAAAATACTCTGAACGGGGAAAAACATTGCAAAAGTCTAACCAATCAAATTCTGTAAATGGTGTAAAATGTTTTTAAAATAACTCTTTTTCGAACAAATGTTTTCGAGTTTGTTTTCTATTTGACGTAAATTACTTTGGCATTAGATGAGCGAAGAAAATGACATACATATATAGTACAGGCCTTTTCAAAATTACCTTATGTTTTTAGGAATTATATTTTTCACCAAACGTTTTTACCATTTATATCAAGTATTTTTGTGGAAGAAACGGAATCAAATTTACATTATAATTATCCAGATTTCCAAAAATTTTCAGTTAAAAGACTCAAAACTACAATAAATAATAACTCTAATCAAACTAATCTCCGTAGTGAATCCAACTTGTAAATCAATCATCCAAGATCGCCAAAACATTAGGTAAACCCAAACGTTCCTAAGGGATCACCGATCACCTGAGTAAAATTTAATCCAAAACCAATCATTCCAAAAAACAAATCAGTATTCCAACGACCACGGAGGCATTACTGATCATTAGCCGTCTCAAAACCGGGCACGGCAAATATAAATCCGGATGTCATTTCGGACGTGAAGGGAGCGTACAGATCCGCTCACGTCCCTCGCGAGAAAAATGTAAAAAACGGACATTTAGACAGGTGGGTCTCAGACCTCGGATGCTTTGTATGCATAAACTGCGTCACCCCGGGATTACGTAGTCAATATGCTCCGCCCGGGCAATTTGTGAGCAAGCTGCGCCCTTCGCGACGCTCATAATTGTCCGGACGCGGGGTTGAATAAAAATAAATCATCTCCGATCCGCCCTTATTGAAAATACCGCAGGGCAATCTTATTGCTCCCCCAGCGAATCTTGGCCAATAAAGTCGGATAAGGCTTTGGTGAGTTATCGTGTTTTTGCGGAATGTTTTCTTCTGAGGTTTGAGGGGATGAATGTAGTGAAAGGGTTTAAGGGTTGTCACCGATTTTGGTACAATGTCTTGATATCGATATAATAGTTCTCGATTACATGTATGGAATATGAAAAATATTAAATTACTTTTTGTCATACTGTAGCAAAAAACTGTTTTTAATACGTTGCGGGTCAAAAGTAGTTATTTTACTTCACTGGGAATAGAACACCTTTTTAGTCCCTAGGGAGTCAAAGTCAGCTGTTGTAAACAGTTGTCAATTTCGATTGTGGCAATCGCATCGGTCGAAATTATTTATCGATTTATTTATTAGGTAAGGTTTAGCCTATTGTTGTCGGTTGCTCGACATATCGATTGTATAATGTACTGTAACACAATTATAATAGACGAAATTATCGAATCACTTACTAAACGGCTGCTTATTTGCATTAGCAGAATTGAAAACGAGCTAGAAGTTGTTTTGAAAGGTTATCTTTACATACAAATTAATTCGTTTTCTAGCTTAGTTTGTTAATAATGATGCAATATGACGAAAAATATAGTTCAACACACGAGCCAAAAGTGACTTTTTACCCTCGCTCATTTCTCTACCTCGGCTGAAACAATCACCTAGTGATGAAATATACTATTTTAATGCGTTGTTTGTCTAAAGTAGTTCTTTTACTTCACAGGGAGTATAAAGCCTTTTTAGTCCCTAGGAAGTAAAAGTCAGCTGTTGTATAATTGCAAACTTCGATTGTAAGCAATCACATGTATCGAAATTATGTGATTGATTACATCAGTATTGTTGTATTCTTGTAGTTGGACACATCGGTAAAATGTCCACCAACACAATCGTAATAGACAAAATAAATTGAAAACAAGGGGAATTTGATTTGAGTGGTTATCTTTTCGTGAAAATTCATGGAATCTTCACATGAAATGTTTGTTTCCTTTTCTAACTTTATTTTTTTATGATGTTGCATTATGACGAAGTGTAGTCTATCACACTGGTAAAATGTCTCTTTTCGACCGAGTTTAAGTTTCACATCTGAGGCGCGCCGAGGTAATGGAATACACTATTCAATACCTGTAAACATTTACTTTTCGTTTTGAAATATGAATAACAATAAGTCAACACAATCTATAAAAACCACGCTTACCTCTCTAATCGTGAGGAGTGACCAGTTTTCCCTCAAATAAAATATGTTAACCCTAGGTACAAAAAGCAGAATATATTTTTATTTCATTTTGATGTGCAATCGAAACCTTGACTTGAATCATTTGGTAACAGATAACTAATTATCAAAGGTAATGCTGATTAAGCACATCAACAGAATTTCAAATCTGCAATGTGTATTAGTAGCGTAGCCTTGTAGTTGTACACATGAACGTAGAGTGAAATTGATAAATTATTTGCCTATCGTAGTTTATCTTTTATTCATTGTTGCTAAAAGAACCAATTATTTATTTAGGAACTAAAATTTGGAAAACTATATTTCCTGAGGTTTAACTCAGCTTTTTATGAGTTTTTAGCAGCGTACCACCTGTTGGCCCCTCGTCTTTTGTCCAGTTCTTAATAGCGTGAAAATGTTTTATAATGTAGGCCCGATATTTGAAATTAGATATTATCCCATGTATAATTAAAGACTCGCATTCTCCTAATTTAACTTGCTTTTTTATCAGAGGCCTATTCCATGTTTGAATTTGTAATAGCAACTGTAATTTAAAATAATAATATATAGTTTTGCAACATCCACTATAATCATTAACAAAAAAATATTCCCAAGAGATTAAGATTCCGGAAGTGGTACTGGCCGGAAGTAACTCGCATCAGCTGATAGCCGATCTGAAACAACGGCCATCGCAAAACAACTGATACACTGACCAGCTGATAGCAACTGTTTTGCCAATTATCCGCCAGGGGCGCTGCGACGTGGCGGGAATATAATGGCGGGAATCGTCTCGGTTGTCCCATATGTTTGCAATGGCCGGGCGTCTCGTGCGCTCCTTGCCGCTAGAATGCCAATGAAGCCAAACTCTAAACTGTTTGTGATGATCTTTTCCCCTTGTTCTTTTCGAGTTTTGAAAACTGCTGGAAATATTAATGTTCGGTTCGGTGTAATCCTCATGAGTAACTTTGTTTCGCTGACAAGCATTTTTTTAAAATGCATAGTCTGTTTCATTGGTAAATGTTAATGTAGTATCAGTAAGGTAGGATAAGTATTTTAGCAAGTAAAAGTTATTTTATATTTGAAATTGGTAGTCACATTTCCCATCTTGCTAGGAAGGGTTAAAACCTGATATGGTTTTAGGCAAGTGTACAACGAATATGTATTTTTCGGCTTTGTAGGTTATGATTACCGTTTTAGCGAATTTCCCATATAGGGAATAAGCTATTACCGTAGTACTCACGGTAAGACCTGGACCCGGGACCAATTTTTTTTTTCGTTTTGAGGTCCCTAGAGGTCAAAAACACCATCCGTTCAAATTCATATATATATATATATTTATATATATGTATATTTATATATATATATATATATATATATATATATATATATATATATATATATGTGTGTGTGTGTGTGTGTCCGTCAGCATGATAACTCGAGCAAAAATGATCCGATTTTGCTGAAATTTGGTACAAACGTGTAAACGTACGTTTATTCGAACGAGTTCGCGATCCAGCATGATCGGACCATGGGAACGGGGGTTTACGGGGGGTTTTATGGGGTGAAAATAGGTTTTTCCCATTTTTGACCAAAAAAACATAAAATTTAGCAATTTCTTTCCAAACCATTTTGTAGAGCTTAAAAAAACAAATAATTTAGTATATTGAAGCGTTATTATGCGCCTAATGGTTACGGAGGAAATTCCAAAAAAATTGTAAATTTAAAATTCCCATGTTATTCTTATGGAGAATAAGTAAACTGTTGTAGTTTGCTTGTTTGTGAACATATTTTGATCAAATTTGGAAAATGTTTTTATTTCTTACTAACTATTCACATTTTACAAAAAAAAACAGTTTTACCCTCCCTGATGCAGCAAACCTAAGTACTTTTTAAACTAATTCTATTTAAATCAAGAATAAATGTTATATTTTTAAGTAGACATTTCAGTGTAAATCCAACCAGTCAAATGGAAATTCGCTTAGTCTGCAGGTTTGCTGCGGCGGGGGTATTTTAAAGTAGCAGTTTCAGTTCAGTTCTTAGAATAGAAAGGTTTCTCATAACAACATTGTTTACTCTCATAACTCATAACAGCATAGTTTTACTCATAACAACATAGGTAACGGACCAATGAAGTTCAAGGATTGAGAGAGAAGAAGTACAATTGTAATGATTAGAACTTCAACTAATCATCCGTTCATGCCAATTTAATTGTTGAGTGGTGCAATTAGTGTTTGGTACAATGTTTCGTTGCATCACTGTGTCGGTGGCAATGAGAGGTTATAAAATAAAAACATAACCTCTCTAGAAGTTATGAGAAGTGATTTTTAGTAATTAAAACACCGTTGTAGGAAGTAGTGTACGCAACACGCGTAAAATGGTAGCGTAAACTACTTTAACTATCTGCTACAGATATTCAGCAATGCGGCAAGAAGGAATATGCACTAATTTATTGCATACGTAACTAAAATTTAACACGGTGTACGTATACAATCATAGAGTGCGACTGATGTAGTGACATAAGATAATTATTGATTCCTAAGCAAAATACATTTAATTGATTTTTCATGGTAAACTTGTAATGGTACAGTGTTAAAACATAGGAGTTTTGTACATGAAACCAGGGTTAAATCTCTCCAAAGAACAATGGCAATTTATCATTTTTTTATGTAATGACCCTTTTAGGTCGGTCCCTGGTTCCAACTATATTGGAAAGTATTATATTATAAATATACAGTATTACGAAAAAAACTATATATCTGTTAGTACCGGATACCAGTAAATTTATAGGATAGTTTAATTTACAACCATAAGACTGAGCTCACGTTTTTACATAGAAAATTGCAAAAATTTACAAATGAGTAACGTAATTTATACTCTTAGGGGTGTCATTTTGTAAGAGATTTTATATACTTGCACTCGATTACAAAACTAAACACATTCATTTGTGAATCATTATGTTTTGTTTTCATATATTCTTAAACTATACATGCTATTTCCGAATTATATTTTATTACTCGTCGATATACATTGTATAACGATCCCTATACAGTACCACAAAAATGCGCAAAAACCAATTCCTTTTACGATCCAGAAAATATTACCATCCAAATCGGTGCCATAAAGTAGCCAAATATTGTAATACAGTGCGGTGCTGATTCAACATCATGATGTTGTACATCTGTGCCTCAGCATCCTGCAGCATATTGCGGACTACTGCTGACCCAAGCTTATCTCCCCAGTCTTATCTCAGCTCCTGTAATTACTGCCCCTTGTGTCCAAGTTCTTGCAACTTGCAGATCCCACCGGTCATTTCCGACTTGATTTGTCGCCATTTTGTCTTGCAGTTAATGTAGATTACAACGTCTTGCGCCGGACGTGGTTGTATTATCTTACAAGATAATTGTAACGGGTTATTTAGATGTCTTCTTGTGTCTGGGGAGTGAGTTGTGGGGGGAATTGTTAAAATTGATTCTCTGGAAAGGAATTTGTTTAAAAATGTTAAATTAGTTTTATATCCGCACGACTAGTATAGAGTCAATCATCGTAAAAAATATTTTATTTCTTACATTAATTGAGTTTTAAAAAAATTTCATAACTTATAACTGCTTAGTGAAAATACCATTTTAAAATCTTAAATTAAAAAATAAAGCTTGTTTTGCCTATTCAAGCTGATGAAACATTTGACTCTCACTAAATTGAATCTATGAATTGTCTTGAGTTAATAATTTACAAGTATTTGAAGATTTACGATCAGTACACCTCCAAATTTGTGAGTAAAAAGTAAGAATATAACGAAAGGCATTGGACAAACTGTTGACTATTTTACTATTTATGTTATAATGTAAATATCTGTATTGTTCGATTGATAATGTTTTAAACAATACAAATAATAAAATACTTCTTACAACTATGTATTAACCACCAGGTATGGATCATAAACATAAACAAATGACGTTGTTGGCCCGAATTCTGTACTAATAGCATTAACATACGTTTTGGCAGTACCATTTAAGCAATGTTAAATTATGTTTATTTTCGGGCCAAAAACGTATATGTTTATGATCCATACCGGTTCTTTTCAAGTATTTGTGGTATTAACTATCATGTGTGATAGCTTTTGACAGTAGGATATAAAATATGTTATAGCATAAAGAGTTTTCAGGGATTTAATATTTCTCTACAGCTAGTTATTCCTCCTTTTAATCCAAACCAAAAACCATATGAGTATACAAATTTTAAATATTTCTACATGTATTGCATAACCATGGATAAAACATACTCCCTTATACGGTATACACAATGTAGTTATTAGTCTTCTTGTGCTGGTTAGTCTATGGTATAACTGACCGATTACCCATCTTAAAAAGTCAAAAAGCCCGCTTATAGCGCTCGTTATAAATCCAAACGACTAGCTGTTATTGTATACAAATTTATAAAAAAAGGTCTACTATAGTTTGAAAAACCGGATAGTGGACCGTTCCATTGTGTCAAAAAGTAAAAAACATTTTACTTTTTGCATACGTTGAAAAACCCAAAATAAAATAATATTCACCAGTGTCACTCAAAAACGTTCTCCCTACACCTTGCACTCTCCACATCCCGAGCAAACTCCACGTTCACATTTCCCATACCCTGACTTTTCCCACCCTCAGGAAAATATCTGCCCCTCTACCTACATCACGAACACATATTGTAGGTAATCAACCCAGCGCTGGACCGTGCAACGCCAATAAAATATAATTTACACCGCGGCCATTCATTAGGAAGTAATTATTTTTTCGCTACCTCACGCTCATGTGGCCATTTTATATGTCAGCTGATTGGTTTAACAGCTGTTATTGTTTTCCCGGTTATAGGACAAGTCGTTAACCTGGCAGTACTGCGGGTATTTCACGATGGGAAGTTTTAGAAGATTTATGCACTTTAGTCGATGTACCATTGAGTTTCATTTTTCCTATTAACGTTTCTGAATATCCATGTCGATGTGAATTTACTAGTAGATAAATAAAAATATCTGAAATATCTGTAGATGAATTAGAGGAAATAAGTAAATACGAATTTTATTATGAACAAAAATAAATAATTGAGACGAAATGAATGTTTTATGCCAACTTTCCTTTTAAGTTTTACGTTCTTCATAAAGTAAGGCAAACGGTGGTAACAATTACTTTCAAATTAAATTTAACTCAGTATTATACACTTTTCATTGTATTGCATTTGGAAAAGTTCATTGCAGTTTTTAGGTAGCGTGTGTATGTTCAAAGTCAAATAGGGCTTGGACATTTTAAAGCGATATCGATATAGAAACAACATAATGTGTTAAAAGGTGTACTGATATGTAAAGAGGTTGAAAATGCTACTGCTACTGTTTAAAGTTTTAGTTTTAACTACTTTTATTCTGTTATTGCTTCAGTAGTGTGATTTAGACGTGAAAACTTCACAAAATACACAACTACATTATGTACATACAACATAATTGCACGTTATCAGTTTAATTAGTTGAAACAGTATTTATGTTTATATGTAAGTCGTTGTAATTACGACCTTTGATATACATTAATATTGAAAGCCGTCTGTGTATACTACTGAATCCACATTCGATCCCTTGACACTTAAGAGCTAACAAATCATAGTTTTGTACCAATCACAAAAAAAAACACTATCCAACCGTCCAACCTCTAAAAACACGGTGAAAGAATTTTTTGAAATCCCTAACAATATATCATCTTTTGCGTTCCTCGAGCAATTCTTTAAGCAACAATAAGTCCAACAGTTCCAAGAAGTCGTCTACAATTTGTCTTCAAGTGTTGGAATATTTGTTGTAAACATGACAAAGTAAAAAGTTCCATCAATATTAGTTTGCCATGGACCTAGTTCAGTGCTCAGGGGATTGCATCCCTTGAGACGACAGCCGTAGTAGGACGATGCTCCAAATTGTGTTATGGTTTTGCAGGTCATCAGAAAAATGGGAAAACCGACCCAAACACTTGTGACAGTGATGAAAATAAATGTTCTTTTGTTGCCAAGACAACCTGTGGCGTCGATGAAGTGGATTGATTAAGTTTTAGACTTAACATCCAACGTAAACATTTGAAGCCAAGAAAATAAATTAAGTTCAGGACCATCTCACCAGAGGGTACTAGTGTCTTGAGTTGAATCAGCTGATTGGTTAATGACTTGACACAGAATATTGTTACTAGTTGGTAGACCTACTCAACAGATTGCTCCACGTTTTTTGGCTTCACATTTTTACATCGGATGGGAAGTCTACTCTTTTTTTTCAAGAGTAGACTAAGCTTTTTTCATCTTTAACCCTAAACCGTTCTATACAAGTATTTTATAGATTTTCAAACATAACCCATATAAGTAATAGCCAGTATTCAGTATCCAATTGTCAATGGCAATAGTTATCAAAAATGTGATTGTATAGGCCCACAGTTAAAATTTGTTGAACAATTGATTTTTCTTTTGAGTTTTTTTTTTCTATGTGAGTCTGCACTAGCTCTTTCAGATTATTTTTTATTTAAGTACTCTTAATGTTAAATATTATAATTATTTACTTGACATAATTGTAAACAATTTCAAATAAACTAAAACTTATTTGATTTCAGCAAGGTATAATTTGTTTAATCATCATGGAAAATTTGAAAGAAGTTATTTAACTGATAATTGTTACCAAAAATTTGACTTTTTCTAATTAACCCCCCCCCCCCCCCCGATAAACATGAACACTGGTGCAAACGCACTTAACGTCAACCTATAAAATTTTTAATCTCAATGATTACTTTTTCCTCCCAGCTGGGGGAAAGAAATCTGCCTAAAAGCGTTGTTACCCTACACGACAGAACGACCGAGCTAAATTACTAGCTACAAATTGTTGGGGAAGAATCATCAAGAGGGTCTAACACGGTTGATAAGACATTTGGAGGGTTTAGGTAATTATCGTGAAGACTCTGCGGCAAAGATTCTTTCAATTTTATTCCCTCGTTTTAGCGCCCCTGCGCGGGAATAAAAACCCCATGTGTCGCACCATCGTCCACCCCTGCACAATACAAATATCAATGTTTTAGGCGCAGGGTTATTGCGGGAATTAAATCGGGATTACCTCCCTCGATGTATTCCTTCGCAAAGCTAAGTACATCCAAACGACCCTTAGAACCGATGAAGGGACTTCTTAACCACCCTCCAAATACCCCTCTGTGAAAAGAATGGCAGCCATTACTGTGGCAATAATTTAGTAGGCGTTATCTCCAGACATAAACGTCCTATAAGGTGTCCGTCGGGGAAGGCATTAGCTTTATTCCTTCTTTTAGAGTTTGCAGGGAGGGTTCGAATGAGTGATTTATCTAATGAAGTATTATACGTGAACTTGTACGATACTGTACGTTACAGCTGGAATTGTACTCTATAAGTGTTTTCGTCACACTACACTGTTTTAACTTACCTTTCAAGCAAGTAGTCAGGAAAACAGCTGTTTGTCATCCGCCTAATCAAATGAGGTTTCATTACGTACTGCCACTAGTGTACGTTAATAAGTTTTTACCGGACACCAGCTGATTATATTTGGCGATGAGTGGTTATAAACAAAAACATAACCTCTCTAATTGGTTATGAGAAGTGAGAAGTCCTTTGGTCTGTAGTAATATTATAATAGTTAAGAGTAGAATGGGGGAAAATGTCGTACGTCACTCGTCCAAAATGTGTTTACCGTATATAGTAATGTATAGTAATGTTATAGTAATGTAATATACTATTACCATTGACTAAGGAAACAAAAGTTTGTTTCCCTTGTCTGTGCTATTACTGAAAATATATATTTTTTCAATTTTATACCTAATAAGAACAATTACGTGCGAAAATAAGTCTGTCTATTTAGCTTACATCTATCTATTTACATCTATTATATTATTAGCTTATCTATTTACAGTACTCTGTATTAGACTTTTTCCTTATTCATTAGATTGCACTGAACTTAAAATGAAACATATTAAGCATACTACTTTCAAAGGTAAACTGGAGTTGGAACTGTAAGAAATGGTGTTCACAAAAAACTTTTAATTGTTTTTATTCGTCTATTTTAACTCTAATAACAACCATACTAGGCAAGTATATGAAATCATACTCTAGGGATGTACGATTCCTTTAAAATTTGCCAAGTTCTTGGTTGTGTAAAGTAAAGGAAGATAAATAAATATCTTGGCGTTAGTAGAGGAGTTTCCCCTAGGAGTGTAGCCATATTTTCACCTTCAGTTATAATTTAATGTTTTCCGTCATAAATTATGGTGTTGGTATTTATTTTAAACTCTGTTGCAGGAATCTTTCTATAGTGTGACGAGATAAAATGTGGATTTTCAACTCATCTTGGTGTCTTGCACATCTAAAATTACCACTCTTCGAATACAAATCTAATTCATCCTTAAAAACAAGTATCTGTTCTCTATGTATCTTACCACACACTCTACCGGCGAGTCAAATTATCTAAATACAGAAATCTTCAGCAAACTTACAATGGTAAGCCACACAGCTTGCAGTTTAAAACTCAGGTAAAAGACTCTGTGGTGACATTAATTTTCCACAGACAAGTTTCATCTTCAATTTGCCGCTCCGAGAAAACTCCTAAGCCTGTAATCCCTCCATCAGGCGACCGCCTTATCCGCCGAGCGCCCAGGTGGCAGCCTCCGAGGCGGACTTTTCGCAAAATTGGATCTACTTTGTTGCGACACTTTAAGAAGTTAATTGTTACACCGGATCAAACCCGGCTTTGCTGGCTCGACTCGACACCCTGGCTTACCTTACACTTGTTACTGGGAGGGGAGGGGGGGGGGTTACTGGTTAACCTCCTCTTGGTGAGTTATAGCCAGGTTTAGGATTTTCCGATGTATTTTATTTGGAGAGTGATTGAAATAGTTGGAGGGGTAGAGGTGTAAATGTTTATTTTACAGTTGAGTAAAATTGATTTGAAATATATCTAAAGATGTGTTGGTAAGTACTAAGACTTATGGATGGTTGGGTATGAAGTTTTTACAAACAGGCTAATATATGGAAAATAGTTAAGGTGTAAGGAAATGATGTAAGTTTTTATTTTCAATTTCGTTAGGCCTTCAAGCCCTACATTTTATATTTCACAATTTGTTTTTGAGAAATGTATTTTTACATTAGTTTAGAAAAATTAGGTACGCAATGTATAGGCTAAACACGACGAAATATAACGAAATCCTCCAATATACTAATTAATAAAAAAGATAGCTCAAACATTCATTGTTTGAAGAAAATTTTGAAACAAAATAATCAGGAACCGAGAAGTGTCTTGAAAACTATTTAAATTTAACTCATTTTAATCGACCATCTCAAAATGTTACCATTTTTTCCTAGGACGTTAGGCACGAGCCCGGAATTGTTTTTCACATTACTTCAGGCTAGACCTAGGGGTTGCGGCATTATCACATAGATAAAATCCATTGGTGGTGTGACGGGATTTGAACCCGGGACCTCTGGAACCGACGTCCCGCGCTCTAACCACTAGACCAGCTAGCTCCACAAAATTATACCATTGATGCAAACCCACAGTTCCATTTCCTAACAAAACCCAATACACGTTCTCTTACAAGCGTTTATGTTTTCTTCACAAACCCTCTCGACCCCCTCCTACCTCATTTTACCCTTGCGAAATCACAGAATAAGACATAAATAATTCATTGCGAAAGAAATTCATTAACAAACATTTACCGCATGAATAAAACCGGAGTATGAATTTATAAAGCCGACGCGAGGACCAGTTGACAATATGATTATGGTTGGGACGAGTGAAAAACTGGAATGGTGAGCAAAAAGTGCACGAACGAGCAACGCCGCACACTCACTGCAACACCGCATCGCCAGCGGCTGGTTGACAGCCAGAGATTAATTAGTTAATGAACACAGACGGGGATAATTTCTCAACGATTCCAGAACACATAAATCTGTAAGAGTCATTTCCATAATGTAAAGTGTGGACGATTACGGTAGACCAGGTAAGTCTGTAATTATACTTGCCGCTCAGTGTTGAGTGTGTGTGTGTGTGTGTATGAACACTAGTGTGTGTGTCAACCGCAATTTGACCAATTAGGCAGCTCGGGAAATTTGTTTAGCAGCCGATGTGTATAAATCACTAGATGTAAATCCACTTCAATGTTAAGGGAAATGTTAAAGATATGATAATGGGCGCGGCCATACTTGATCAAAGTATTGGAGTTTGAGATTACGTTTACATGTAAGACTTATGAAAGTGAAACCTCTGAACCCTACGCAAGAGCACCTTTTACATTTTCTTACATTGTATTCACTGCAGCTCAACTTTGGTTAGCTAGTTACTTTTTCTTGATCAAATAAACTTTTCACTTTTTCCACATGAATTATGATGACAAGGCTATATATAGCAGTTGCACTGGTAGACCTTTTTAGTCCAACCTATCAACCAAAGTATTTCCTAAGAAATATTCAACACACGCACTGACTTTCTGATTAAGCTACACAATCACTGTATAGCGAATATCTGGAACTAAGGGATCGAATTAATTGATAAATTGTATTTAATCCAGCTAAAGGTAAGCTTACGTTTATTTAAATATTTAAAATAACCTTTAGCTTTTGATACAATGGCCAAAGTTATAACTTACTACGAAATCACTTTCACCAACACTTGAACTTTTGAACAATAACCATAGCAAGTTTTTTGTGGAAGATAGTAAAATCACTCACTTGCTAAACATACCTAACAAACATACAATCAACTCACAATTCTGATTACTAAGATACATACAATCAACTAACTCACAATTCTGACATACAATTCTGATTATAAAGAAACATACAATCAACACATAATCCTGATAACTAAGAAACAAACAATCAATTCACATTTCTGATTACTAAGAAACATACAATCAATTCACAATTCTGATTACTAAGAAACATACAATCAATTCACAATTCTGATTACTAAGAAACATACAATCAAGTCACATTTCTGTTTACTAAGAAACATGCATTAACTCATATTTCTGATTACTGAGAAACATACACCGATCTCACATTTTTTATAACTAATAAACATACAATCAACTCACATTTCTGATTACTAATAAACATACAATCAACTCACAATTCTGATCTCTATGAAACATACTACCAACTCGCAATCCTTATAACTAAGAAACATCAACTCACAATTAATTCTGATAACTAAGAAACATACAATCAACTCAAAATTCTGATTACTAAGAAACATACAATCGACTCACAATTCTGATTACTAAGAAACATGCAATCAACTCACAATTATGATTACTAAGAAACATACAATCAACTCACAATCCTGATTACTAAAAAACATACAATCAACTCACAATTCCTATTACGAACGTTACAAAACACGTCACGAAACAGCCGTCCTGTTGCGTAACGGAGTAACATAACAATTATCTCAAACTACAGAGTTTAACATAACGGAAATCTTAAGTTTATTCTCGAATCGAATCTTGTTACAATATAGTTCCGCATTTTAGACTTCTCCAGAACAGCTGACTAGTAGCCATGAAGCATCACTGTATGACTGTTAATTCCAGATGTAATCAACCTTTTATTCTTTCTGCGGAAGGCGAGAGTTAAGCAATGACAAGTTTAGCCTTACTTGCCATCTGGGTACAATAGCACTGGTAGTTCACCGATGCTGATGACTTAATACCTGACTATGGCCTCTAATCACAGGTTGGCCTTCCGCAAAACTCCTTTACCGGTCTTAAAAATCCTCGTAAAAACCCCCAGAAGGCAATAAAACAAGCTGCTGCACTTTTATTAAATTATTTAATAGTTCATTGTTTTATTGGTATTCGCTTTGGAGTAAACGGGACCTTGCCGGAATTGTGTAACGAACGTGTTGAAAAGTTTGATGTTTACTTGTCTTCGTTTAATTAGTCTCTATTGTCATTGTGGACATGCTTACATATATTATTATTATTATAGCTTTTAAATTAAAAAATTAAAATATTTTCCCTACTGATTTCAATTAAAAACACTGAAGCTGTTCGTTTACTTTTATAAAGCTGTATCTAAACAAACAATTAACAAATTTCAAAGAGAAACTACTTTCGTAAATGTTTAGAAAAAAATGAGTTGAGTTTTACACCTCAAGAATAAACCTCTATAGTGTACACCACTGTATTATGTAGATTTCTCTCCTTCATTGTACATGTTTTCAATTTGACACGGTCTACGAGTAAAATCGATACTAGGAAATAAACATTGTCCATTCAACTGTAAAGTTTTACTAAAACATAAAATATAAATGATACATTTCCAACATAGACTGCATGAATAAATCTCATACTTTATGAAAAATTACAGTGAACTGCTCTTACTAGAGATCAATCAAATAAAACCAATGGAGCTGTTTGCATTCTTCAAGAATCTAACGAAGAATGCACCTTCATCAGCCCTACGATGCGTTTCTGATGTTCGAGTGACGAATTAGTTTTTTGCCGTTTAGGGATGAACACCTGTTCTAGATCTTATCTCGGCTTTTAGGGTTGTCAGAGCTGTTGACATCCCAAACCTGGTCGTAAAAACACCTGAGAACCCATTCGTGGAGATCGGAATTCCACATTACCAGTGGTTCTGACACCAGATATAACACCAAAGTGATTGCTATTGATTGAATTTTTGGTGATGTGAGTTTAAATTATCCTAGGGGATATTGCGGACATTTTACATCACTAATTGTAAAAAAAAAAAAAAAAACAATTATCTATAAGATAACACGGTGATTGTTTCTTGCATATAACAGATATGTGTGTAAAAAGAACATAATGTAGCACTCAGCTACATTTTCACATCTAAAGCTTCGTGCTACAGTTCTCGATCGGCAATGACCGTTTGTGATCTTAATACACATAGGATTTTACTACCACCAACACACAGATTAACTTTTTAGGTTATGTTTCCTTTTTGATCCCACTCTAGATCGGCAACGAGCTATTTTGCGTACTGTCTACAGATGTGGCAATGTGGTCATTTCCATGCAGTGGTAGGAAAACTAATTTACATATAAATGCGTAGTTTTATGGTATACATAGCAATGTCTGTTGATCAGTAGACTATTGAAGTTAATCACTTGATGTTGTAAACATAATTATTGATGATTTTGTATTACTTACGCGTACGTGTAATACTATACCAAACGGAAAGCTTCTTGTAAAATAATATAATGTAAACTATACTCTGGACGATTATTACAAGGCAGTACTTAGGAAGTTTTTGGGATCGTTTAATTTAATAAGCTCCGTATGCATTTTTAATGCTGAACCCGATTCTGAGTTTTGCAATCGGAATGTTACTATCAATACATAAAATAACCTCCAACAATGTTGTGCAAAATTTATCTAAAAATAATATTTATGTGCATTAAAGGTGTTGAACTACTGAACAATTAAAATAAAATAATTTTCAATCATTGTATTAAAAAAAAGTTACTTATAAACCTTTTATATTTTGCCATTATCTTGATCCAGAGGCCATCATATCATTGTATTTGTACTGTAATTTGTTTCAACTCCATTAATCCTTTTAAGATTATTCCAAGGGAACTGTCAAATTCTCCCTTTAACTCTACTCGTACTATCTACCTTTCGACCATTAATTAATAGCCCAATTACAAATGGGCCATCTTCAATATAAGTGGGTAAGTTAATGGCCCAGATGTTGTTCACAAGATGAACACTGTATCTGTAGCTACGGCGCCAAGATCGCCCACTGCAGATCGACAACGAGCGGAATATTAATTCGCCATCCGTCGCTGGTAATGACCAACGACTGTGGCCGCCACGAAACACACAATAAACCATAAATTGTAACGCCAAGAACGTGAAAGTCGCGGTGATACATCTACAATGATGGACCCAAGTGATAGCCAGATAGGGGCGCCAGGGGGCCATTGTGAAGGTGTCCACTGTCCAGCCCCCCTGGCAATGGTGATCCGGGAAGCCCCCAAATGGGAGGTAATTATTATAACCAATTAAATAATAGTGGTTTTATGTTACTTTATCTCAATTTCTATTTGTAGTTATTGTATTTAACAATTCACGCATTTCAGTACGTTGCACGCTTCTTTCACTACGGAAAAATGAGCGAATAACATTTTCAACCTTCCAGGACGTTTGTACCACAAAAATCTGTTTCCTTTCATTTGTTTGTAAAAGGTTTAGTAATTTCTTTACATAACCTATTTAATGTATTGGTAATACATATTCGTTACAGAAATACATTGAGAGTTCTAAATGCCAGTCACCACTTATCTATGCAATTTGGAAATAATCCACAAATGTCATTGTAGCCTTGAAAGGTTTTACTAAATACTTTTTTTAGTAAAACAAAATTCGTGTAGTTCACGAATAAGTTTCATTTCATAGTGGCTTCTATAAATAAAAAAATAGTAAAAATAAAATTACATTTTCTTCTGTAAACCCTTAGGCGATAAAATTATGCTCGTTTAGAACACTCTTGTTAGACAGCTAATCAATAATACTTTGGTTGCATCTTTGATGAATATTGCATCATTAAGGAGATGTGTGGATGCCTATCTAGGACAGTATTTAGTTAATTTCCATCTTGTAGCCATCATCCCTTACATCATGTGGTCTGCCTCCCTTGTCCCTTACAAACCTACGTCAGATACTATCTTGACTGATACTTGGGTCGGCTACAACTGACGACATAGATACTTCTGGCCTTTCAATTCAATCATAGTTAATGTGAGCCGGGTTAAGGTGGATAAGAAATTAAATCACATTGAAATGTCTACTAGTTTTCACAGTTATTTGATTTAAAACCCTTATTTATTAAAAAACCCCCTAGTTATTAAAAAACATAAAATAAAATGAAATCGTATTTTTGAAGAAAGCTCCACTGATTTTGATTAAAATTTAGTATTTTATAGTTCTTATTATTCTAAACAGAATACTACAACTCCCTTTTCTGTAAAAATTAGGTTCAAGAGCTTTTGCAACTTTCGTGATTTTAAATAGTACCATACTTTTTCCCACCTCTTAAATTTAAACTGTATTTTAGTGATTAGAGTGTGATGGGGAGGGAGCTGGTTAGTGGTATAGTGTGGGGCTTCGGTGGCCGAGGTCCCGGGTTCAAATCCCACCAATACCCAATGGATGTTGTCTATGTGATAATGCCGCGACCCTATATGACTAGTCTGAAGTAATGTGTAAAACAGTTCTGGGCTACAACCTAGCATCCTAGAATCTGAAAGTAGGACTTAAAAAAAAACATTTTGATAAGCAAGATTTGAACCCAGGTACGCGCCCAAACCACTCTCGCCCTCTTAGTGCTTGTTTAATGAATATCGTTATAGCTTATTCATTATTCAACTTTCTCTGTAGATTTAGATTAAGCTAGTCGATTCATATGATAAACTGATAATCTCTTGCTAAACATTACTTTCCAGAGGAGAAGGTGTAGTAGTCTAATTGGTACATAAACATGTAGTTTGCATGTCTGCAGAGTTTAGAGAGCTTGTAGATGTACTGGCATGCCTAGGAGTACTTCGCGCATATACAAGCTACTGCATTAGACGTTTTGATACGTTATAATTATAAGATAATAATTAAAACACAGAAGCAATTAAAAAATCTTTGATCAAACAAGATTAAATATGATTTTATGTTGAAAGTAAACAAAATGTGTCAAGGGTGACCAAAATTAAAATATTGTTTTTGAGTCATAGGTTAAATTGAGGAAAATTAATCTGAAGTCCTTGGTTACATGAGTAACCATCTAGTATCAACTAGTATTTTGAACTCTACTGTAGGTAGACTGTTAATATTATGGTTACAGCCTGGTTTGATGCCTGTTCTAAGGTGGCGTTTAAGTGCGCTCATGTCAACAAAATTTTTTCTCTATCTCTAACTAAACTTTACAGTGCGCCCTTAACTCTTCAGCTATAATACCAGCAACAGCATGTGTTGTGATCACAGATTGAAAAATCCGGTTAAATTATTTTTAGGTTGGTGAAATAACCCAATTTTAAAAGTAAATACCGATGCATTACACTGAATAGAGAAATCCCTTTAAAGTATCTTCAGCTTATGCATGTGTTTAGGATTTGCTTATTCAGTAGCTAACGCCGTATCTTTGGACCACACAGTTGACTATTAGATACTGAAGGTTCTAGTTAGGTTATCACAATCATTGGTTTTGATTATATAAAATTAATGTCAACAAGCCAGGATGCGTTTAGGCGTATACAGTGTGTAAATTAAGTATTGAAACAAATCTGTATTTTTTAAACCGAAATAGATAGAAATATTCTGTTTGTGGCATTGATTGTTAACGAAGGATCCGCAATTTTTTACATGAAAAATTTTTCAAATAAAAAATAACCCCCATAACAGGGTACCCCTACCCTAAAAATTAGCGGGGGTTACTATATTTTTTTCAAATAACAACCCCTATTGAGTGACCCCTAATTTTGAAAGGGTTTGTCAAGACATAAGCAATGGTGCAAACCTGAAGTCGATAGGTCACCAAAGATGGGAGGTATTTAAAAATTTGAATTGGTGAAATTGGTGCTTTTCCACATAAGTCAAATTTTTCCATTTTGGCCATTTTGGAGATATCCAAGTCGGGTTTGACTCATTGTGTTTCTTTTGACAACCCCCTTGAAATGAGGGGTCACTCAATAGGGGTTGACATTTGAAAAAATAAGTCTCCCCCTACCCTGTTAGGGGGGTAAAAAAATATTTTTGATGTAAAAAATTGCGGAGCCTTTGTTAACAATCAAAGCCACAAACATAATAAGTCTATCTATTTTGGTTTTAAAAATACAGATTTGTTTCAATACTTAATTTACACACTATATAAGAAGAGGGTCAATGTTGATCTATTGTATGCTGTGGTAGAAAAGTGGTAGTCACTAAGATAAGCTGATTTCTCTAGCCAGTACCTTTTATCCAGGGATCCCAGGGGGCTGTGCTACATAGGAATCGAGTTTTCAACCTTTATATCATAGGTGACCATAATAACTCCAGGACCCACTCTTTCCAACAATATCACAAGAAAATCTTAATTTGTCGAATTTATTTCCTAACAGATAGTTTTGTCTCGTTGTATTTTATCTACACAAACATTTCCCAACTGAAAAATGTAAGTTTGAACAAGATGTTAACGAGTGTCAAAACGGTGTGATACTTTCACACTATGATTACCATAACTTAACAAACCAACCAAAGGGACATCAAATTATCACGTGAAAGGGTTTTACTGCACGTAAAAGTTATCAATGACAACTATAAATTACCACAAAATAATGTCAAGATAAAACGGTAAAAGTGAGTAGTAAAATTCATCTGCCGTAAAAGTTGGGTCGTTGTTTAGTCTCTAGGAGATACGCCGATGGTCACAGGTTAGACCTTAGGCCATCTGCCGATAATCAACTCATAAACTGTAAAGATAACCAGCCGTAACCTTTAAATTTAGGACCATAAAAACACAACGGTTTATGGGATTTTGATATGCCTAAAATTGGTCTTATCGTGCAAGGACCTTTTTAATTGTTGGAGTTATTTCTTGGTCGCTTTGATGTTTCACTCATTCTTGGAAGTGTTTTTAAGTTCTTCATTATTAAAATAAGAGTATTGGGACTAACAGAGTTTAAAAATATTGTGTTTGATTGTTCCTTTACGGTAAAAATAAATTGGAATACTTTACCCTTATTCCTAAAGACGCCTCGCTCGTTCTGGCCACTGTATAAATATGTCAGTTATCAATTACCCAATGTTTTTATCCAAATAACTTTAGAAGTGGTTTAAATACATATATTGTTTGTAATCCCACGTTTGGATTTTAAAAAATACAGGTATTCAAACTAATTATATTGTGCATTGGTAACCCGTAGGCTATCCATATTTAAAAATGAAAATAACTTGTTTTGACTTAACCGTTATATATATTTTTATTTTCTACATTTAAATCCTTCCCTAAACCCTTAACGTTTTTCCTATTTACAGCATTAATTCCTAGATCTAATTTATAATTATCTAACTTTTGTATTGGTACTACCAGAGACTCGTTGGAAAAAATACCAATACCAGAACATTAACCAAAATCCATGGATTGTAGATAGCTGAAATACAGTCTTTACAGAGTTGAACACTTAAAAGTCTTCCCTTGTAGGCTACGCTGATTTTAGTTTTCAACTCCAAAATATTAGTTTGTTTGAAACTCTTTGTCACATACCTGATAGCATGAGATGTACACATAATGGTAACAAAGCCGATTTACCTTCAAACAATAAGAAATTTACTTATTTAAATGGAGCCAAAAACCCATTAGGGAAAGCTAAAAAACTACTGAACTTGCAGCTTAGCAGAGGCACTACTGGTCAGGTGGTTAGAGTCCAGACCTTCTTTCTTGGAGGTCAGGGTTCGAATCAAGCTAATCAGCAATGAGAGTTTGATTAGTGATAAAACCATGGTGGTTTGGGACCAGCTTGTAAGACTTCAACAAACAAAAGATCTATTGGATATGTTTAGGAGCCTTTGAAATCTTTTTAACAAAAATGCAGAAGATATCAAAGTGGTACAACAGTTGTATCTCGATAGCAGCGATCACAACGGTCCATACAACCGACACCGCGACGGATTATGAGTGACGACCACGTTCGTGTGACTGATGTCCACTATAAGCCCGGCAGCCACTGCCATTTGTCCACCTATCGTCCCAGGCATCACCAGCGCCAGTGGGGCAGAGCCCCCGTCTCGCCCACACTCAGGGCTCGCCGGGAGAGTGATGAAGGCAGTGGCTAGATTAATGAACGTTATGGAGGAAGAATACTATCACCAGTTGACAATGTTGAGGTCATTTAAAAATGTGTATGCTTGATATTATCGAATTTAAGTTTCAAGTGTTATGATGAATTCAAGATGTTAAGTATAGTATGTTTTATTTACAGGGTTTGATTTATTGTTATTTTACGCTACAAGAAATGTTTATCGATTTGAGAGGTAGGCTAACTACTAGACATTTGTTTTTTATCCATACAGTTTTTCACAAGGACCAACATTTGAAGTAAAGGGGGATTTCAGATGTTATATAAGGTGATATCGCACAGTACTTTAGAAACAACTTACATATTTTGTGATGGGAAGAAGAAATTTCCATTGTTAAGTCAGCTGATAACACGTCTGCCTCTTCTTACCACAAATTTGAGATTCAGTTCCCCTATTGGATAACACGGATACAATATACTTTGACTAGCACACCAAAGTAACTATGATTGGAGTAATCAAAGCTGCCAAAAAATCAATAACTTTACAAAACCATGTGATGAGAACAAAAGTATCCTACTAAATCAACACTTCAAAAATGGTTATTCCTTAACAAATTAAGTAAGCTATGCGACCATGAAAACTGTTTTGACAATTCATTATTAGTAATAACCAAACTTCTCCTTCCAACACATAATTCCCACGCAGCCACAACCACAGTGACAGCGTGAAGGGAAACAATGATTCCCAGCAGATGATTTCCCTATTCCCTGCAGACGTGGGGTCGCGTCACCTGTCACTCGCGTCAATGACGTCACTGACGCGTCACGACGCTGAGACAGTCAGCGATCATCACGTTCACACGCTATATTCCTTAGTGACTAGATACGTCAGTCAGACACGCCTGTCAAATCTGTCTGATCAGTGATTAGTAATCGATAGCACGCAAGTTACGCTACCGTTCTGTGCTCCTTCTCGTCAGCTGACCAGCTCATTGTTGCTCAGTAGCTACGTTCTACTACAGGTGGACCTCACCTCATCAACTGAGCAGCTGACAGTCTCAGATTTTAGTTACCGTTCTATTACTCGGTGGTCTTCATAATTAATATGATCAGCTCTTTGATTCTCAGCTGATAGATACCGTTCTTCAAGCCCTTGTAGCTTGAATAGTTCTATGCCTCACAACTGGAACTGGGTACAGTTCTTCATGTTTTTATCACTTAACCATCTCGTTGATTTCTAGATGATATATCCCGTTCTTCAAGTACTAATAACCTGACCAGTTTTTATGCCTCTAAGATGACACTGAAACTGACACTGTTCTACAAGTCCTTATCACCTGGCCTGTAACTATGTCTCTCAGCAGATATCGTCCTTTAAGTCCATATCACTTGGCCAGCTCTTACGTTTCTCAAATGATATTGTTCTTCAAGTCCTTACCACATGTTCAGCTCTTATGTCTCTCAGTTGATACCGTTCTTTAAGTTCTTTACCACCTGTCCAGCTCTTATGTCTCTCAGCTGATACCGTTCTTAAAGTTCTTTACTACCTGTCCAGGTTCTTATGTCTCTCAGCTGATACCTGTCGTGCGCCAGGATGGTGGGCAATGACGAACAACAATTATGAATACTATTCTTTATTAAATATAAGTTGTATTATTATACTTTTAAATAAATGTAAATATTTTTATAGTGTTATATAATTACATTAAATTATTATACTTTATTATTGTTACTTTAAAATAAGCTAATAGTATCATGGCTGAGTGAGCTCTCTGATATTTGAGAAAGGTTTGTGGGTAAGTCCTAAGTTTTGTCGGTAACTAAAAATTCATAAGTTAAAACATTACAATAAGTATTAGTGAACTTGGTTGATTTAGCAGTAACCCGAGGGACTACTTATAACTCAGAAGGTGAGTGCTGCCAGCAGGAGGCTATGGAAGAGAATGATCTCTTCTTTAGCTAAAAACCTATGAGTCGTAAAAATCCCCTCTCTTAGTTTCGCTATAATTTACATTGCTATATTTGGTAAATCCTTGAAATAAACTATTCCTATTGGTTAGTCTATTTGAGGACAATAATAGGATGCTCATATCTGTATGTAAGCGCGTGGAGACTGATAATTATAATTGGACCAACTATTCTTTTAAATAAAATTATTTAAATAATAAAATTTTAGAAAAATATAATTTATATATAATTTATATTAAAACCAATCTAAATGAATTCCAACTAAAATTCGAATATATATCTATATATAGTGATGACAGCATCACATACCGTTCTTAAAGTTCTTTACCACATGTCCAGTTCTTATCTCTCTCAGATGATATCGTTCTTCAAGTCCTTACCACCTGACCAGCTCTTTTGTATCTCAGTTGATACCGTTGTTCAAGTACTTACCACATGCCTAGCTCTGATGGCTACCGTTCATCTGGTCCTTATCACCTGTTTCACTACATACCTAAGCTACCGTTGTCCATCTACCTGGTGGTCCGTGGTCCTAATCAGCTGACCAGCTCTCTGTCTCTCAGCTGGTGGTGGAACGCGCGGGAATGTCCAAGATGGCGCCTCCCTCACGTCCGCGGATTAATCGGTGTCAGAGGCTAATAGTTCGGCGAGAGCGAAGATAGCGCCACCGATACGATAACTGGGGGCGGCAATGTATAACAATGCTATGTGAAAAGATACCGCGTGATTGTGAAGATAAGCTCGTGGAAGGTGAATATATGGGTTTGTAGATCGTGGTGCGCGACCGTTCCCAGAGCATTCGTTATGATGTTTTTCCATTTTCAACGTGTCATAATGAAATGTGTGTTTTTCTGTGACGTAGACATTGTTACGTTTTTAACCGTTCAGGAGAATTACGTTTAGGGATTAAATTTATTGTTTACAACTCCGATGCTTTTTACTGTAACCTCCTTAAAACTTTGATATGTTTCAATACATCGGAGTTTTCCATTGCATTGCTGTTGTTTAATAGCGTACTAGTAGAACCCCGTCGAAATCGACGGTTAATCTTGAGGTTTTATGTAAATTCAGCTAACTGCGATAGATAGAGTGAAGTCCTTAGTTAAATGAAGGGAGGATGAACATAATAATAAGTATGACGATTGTGTTCCCTAAAAAACGTGATTGATGAATTCGTTTAACACAATATTTCCTACCTTTTTATCGGCTTTAGGTTGCCCAAAAGGTTTTTTAGGAGTCTTGTTTGTTTCATGTCAAAGCCACTTTCACTATATCGGAGAATGAGTTCATATAATTAGTCTATCATGTTACGGAAAGAGTGAATATTTATTACTAACAACTAATTCAATCTGCTTTAGGAAAATCATTCAGATTGTATCCGGATTTATAAGTAAATCTTCATCTTTGGTCATAAAAATACAGAACTTTATCAGCATATTAAATCAGTTTTTTTTTGTATTTGATAAAAATATCTGATTCTCTAGAAAGCAGTAAGATTCTTACTTCGATCTAAGCACAGAAAACGTAAAGCAATTTTAATTCCTTCTCTTGCCACATCGACCCATGTATTCAATCATCCTGTTCTTACTTGATAATTCATTAACTTATAGTTCGGGATAGTTTCGCCTTGGCCAGATCGATAACATAAAGCTGTGCATGCATTTCGTGGATGGAATGAACCATAATTGTAGGAAATTTGATCACAAATCTTCAACATTTGCGACACCAAATCCATAACCTAGTCCAGCCTTTGTAACAAATTATGCAAATGCGATTAGATGTGATGACACTGTTGTGTTTCCGAATGCTTTGTATGTAGTGAGGTTTAGATGCGTCGTTACATGTGTACAGCAAAGTAAAAACCCTGTACAAATTTTTTTTAAATACCTGAATTGACATTAGTTCACCTACTTCACCAAAACCATAGATGAAACATACTCCGTAGTTAGTCTATTCTAAAACTTGAACACAGCTCTCATCCTCAACGTACTCTATGACACAATTTTTAACCCGATTGTCAAAAACTTTTATACGAATAAATGAATTTCTGGTGTTCTTTCTTGAATTCAAAAATAAATGGTAATTGAAAGTAGGCAAAAAAAGGCAAGTGCCAACCTTACAATATATATAAGCTAACCCGATAAGGGATAATTATGTTCCTTTAAAATTGATATGTCACACTTATTTCATAATTTAAAATTTTCTAAGAGCAATAAAGCATATATTTTTGATCACAACATTTAAAACGTATCATAAATTCATCATTTTGTTGAAACTATAAAAAACTTGCCATGCAGTGGAGAATCAATTTAAAATCATAAATAATAATTTAAACATTTAATTTTGACAGTTTCAGTAGACCTTTGAATACAATTTTAATATTAACAGCTGGTTCATTAAAAGTAGTGTAAAATTATCCATATGGTCGTAATGTAAACAAAATTGCTGAGTGAACTTTAAAGGCCTATAGGGCAGAGTCCCAAGGAAATTTACCTTGTTTCTCTTTTGAGGGCTCACCTACAGACCAAGACCTTTCTTTAGACACCCCTACCAAGTTTCTACACCCAGCCGTTCTCTCAAATTAGCTGTGACAAAAACCCCGTTTTCCTTCATAAGAATAACATGGGATGGGACTTTAAAGGCCACTGGGGCAGAGCCCCTAGGGAATTTACCACGTTTCTTTTTTGATGGCTCATCTACAGACCAAGACCTTTCTTTAGACACCCCTACCGAGTTTCTACGCCCAGCCGTTCTCTCAAAAAGAAAAACAGTTTCAAATTAATATATGAATAACCTGAATTTTAAATGTTAAATGAAAGAAATTACTTACACAGAATTTACCAAAATTGTTCTTGAGAGAACAACAAAATTGTTTTATGTAAGTGTAATGGATCAGCTCAGTCTCAATTTTGGAGTTACAGTATTATAAATTGGTATTTACATTGGCATGAAAATTATGTTAACAAGCAATTCAGACTAAAAGCTTAATTTTTTCAAGCTACCAACACACTTTAAACTTTGTTTTTACTTTAGATTCATAAAATCCCGAAAGCCAAAAAACTACGCCATACTGTAACAAACTAAAAACTATTATGGCAACATTAGAGAGTGTGTTTGGATGCCAAAGCTGCTAGTCGTTTGTTCTACAAATTTGAAGTTTTTTAATGGATATTTAGGCTAACGTAGAGAGATTTTAGTGGCAGAAAATTGTAAAAAGGGAAAAAACCCAAAAAAGTGGCAGCTTTACATTTTTGTACATTCGATTTGTATGTATAAAAATGTATTTTTATATTAGTCATTATATTTTAATTTATTCGTTTAGATTATACGATACAACTAACCATACAAACCTAAACGTATTATTCTTCTGTTAGTTGAAACACAATAAATAAACCTTCACCTGCTTTGTAAGCAACTGAAATCCAAAAACAGAGATATAGTCCAGTGCAATTAGGTTATGACCCGGACAAAATTGATAACAGGCTGAAAATTGGTGGAAATGTTCAAAACAATGTCCTAAGTGGCCCACACAAAGTCCCAAGAAATCCCAGTTGGGGAACGGCCGCCATCTTGAAAAAACTGCCGCCATCTTGGAAATTTAGATTTCTTGCTGTATCTTTTGAAGTAATTGTCCGAAAGGCGTTATTTACGTCTCAAATTAAACGTGTTGGACTCATGTATGAGGGTAATATATAATTAAAGAGTTTATTATGTTCTAAGCATACATTTTATTTATATTAACATAAAAAATATCTATAATAATGAAATAGATACGGTTATGTACCCCCTTTTATACAAAATGTGAATATTTATGGGCATGCACGGTGGATGCAATGCTCCCTGGTGTGGATTAACGTCCGCACTAGTGAGTACTACGACTATCCGCAGTACTATCCTGATAATTAGACCAATTCGTTAATTACAAGGAAAAATGTGGTTCAGATTCCACTATAAACTGTAGGTCCCTTAGTTGCCATTAGCTGTGTGGGCTATTAATTAACATCCTGTGTCTAAGGAACATGTAGGCCTTAGTCATTTACAAGACTACAAGATCGCGCCACTCATCCTACACTCATCCTTCACTCATATTTGGATAAAATACGCACATAGTGGCGTCCCCATCTCATGGCCCCCACATTTAATTGTGGGCCCTGTTACCAGGATCTGGCTCGGGCCCCCCTACCAACCGGGGGGTCGGGGGGTATGGAATACCCCCCAGCGTAGAGGGGGGGGTCCGGGGGTCCCCCCCCCGGGAAAATTTTGAAAATGTCATGTATTTTAGTGAGTTTTTAAGGCAATCTAGGTATTAAATTTGTGAGTGGTAAATGGCACTTTTGCAGCCTTTTTTAAGGAAGAAAAGAGTTCTTCAATGAGTGTTATAAGACTTAAAATTACAGGAATTCAGCAATTAAAACTATTATATCAATACACAAAAGCTCCATGCCTATTAATATTTTGTCCTTTTTATTTCCCTGTAAGAGGGTTTGGCTATCTTAACTGCTATAATTGTACTTTGTAATATGGAGTAGGAAAAAACTTACGTAAATTGAGTTTAACAGCTTACACCAATGAAATCATATTTTATTCAGTGACAATTTTCATCAAGAATTTTAACAATACTACATTTTTTGGGAGTGGATGCCTGAGCTGCCGAACTTGCGCCGAGTAGTCACGGAGAAAAACAAATGTGCACGAGTAATGCCGAGAATGACCGATGCTATCCAATCCATGCTTTAGTACAGTATTATACCGAGCAAATTGGGAAGAAAACTTAGGTCAAAATTATTAGGCCTACAATCTTTCATATTTTTAAAACTCCAAAAGTAAAGAATTTTTAAGTTTGTGTCAAATAACCTAGATTGCAATAATTATTAATTGAAATATTCCATACATAAAAGTGCAACCGGGACCAAATGTTGATAAAACAGGACAAATAAGCGTCCCGAGAGGATTTGTCGGGACGGACCAGTCCCCCTAAAACGGGACGTCTGGTCACCTTAGCTATGGTACATAGTACATGTCAATTTTTCAATGCTTTACAAATTTTATTTTAACTTATAACTATAAGGATTCATTCTTGAAACTATCAGTTCAATTATAAAACCAAACTTTGTTTATTATGGGGGGAATGAGGTAGGAGTGGCTAGGCGCCTGGCGGGAGGAAGGGGTAGAGGGAGTTTGTGGAGCCGGCCACTGGGGCCCGAGCTGGCTGTTCTGCTGTTGTATAGTACATACGCACCTACGCACCTATAGAATTTAAATATAAACTTCCTTAGAATCAAGAATTAATACATTTTTAATTATTTAACTTTGTTTTTTGTAAAATATTTAAATATTATTTTTTTATCTTCAATTTATGAGCTGTAAAGTGATCTTCAATGGGGAAAAAAATAAAAAACAAATGGGTAGGCCCGGGCCCCCTGAGGGCCCGGGCCCTGTGACTAGAGTTGCGCCAGCCCCACCCTTGTGGGGGCCATGCCCCATCTTAAATAATTGATATAAAAATACAAAATACAGTATTTACAAAATAAGCTTTTTCTCTTTTTTTTTCGTAATGGACTTGTTTAAGCCATTAACCCTATTGAAATTTCTTGCACCCACAATGCTTAGTCTTTGTAATTGGTTAAATATAAATATAATATCCATTTAACTATGATAAAGCTTAAAGAGGAGACAACTAATAGAAATTGATCATACTTTAATGTGGTAAACAACAAATATTATTGTACCTTGAAACCTTTTATGATAAGGTTTTTAATGTTTTATATTGTAGAATCAAACTTACTTGTACTGGCCTTAATTTTGTGTAGGCGGTTTTAATCAAAATCGTGGAACTTAAAATAATAATGACTATAGCTCATGCAATTATTACTACAGCTCGACCACGATCTTTCATATCGCCCCTGCTGCTCGACCTTCACAGATGGTTTGGCTCGAAGTTGCTGTTAGACATTCTATTGTAGCTCGGAGTTTGCTCGACATACAAGAAGGTCGTCAATTATGAGACTTCGATAGCTGATAATGTCTCGCCTTCAATAGATGCGGAGCTTACATTCAGTATGTTTTCGACAACGCGGATTACAACGTTAAAACACTTGATGGACATGGAACTCTTCACGCCATGGATGGCATTAAGTGCATAACACCAGCCGAAATGTGTCAATGCAGGTGCTCCTGTGCCACGATCTACAATCCAAAAAGCAAAAAGTGTCCTTCTATCTCATGGCTTTCAGCCAGTGACACCTTACCAACGTCCGCATAAGCCTAGGACAGCATTAGTAGTGTTGGGAGATGTCAGTACAGCCCTTTCCGAACCAAAAATAGTTGTAGATGCTTGTCTTGCTGACACCCTATGGCACATTAACTACCTACTGAGTGACAAACCAAGTCCAGGTTGGATTGGATTCATGGGTAAAGTACAACGATCCTTATGGTCTTAATTACACCACGATGCATGGATACTGCACTGGACACGGATTTGCCAGCCACGTTGGTTACAACGAAGATTACATTGCCGACAATAACATTTAACATTTACGGCAAGTAGTTATATTGTAAGTTTATATGCATTATAAAAATATAATGGTAATCAATTATAGCAACGATATGTAGATGATTCTATTTTTAATATCGGAACGAACAAAGTTATGAATTGCTTTTTCATAATTTATTTTGTACTTCATTGTTAAATCGTTGCTTTCCTAGTCAAGATTATATTTTCTGTTACCGATGTTGCTCTGCTCCTACCATAGATTTAAGTTAAGTTTTCGTTAAAATGCATGTTGTTACCACAGGCTTCTTGAATCCACCTTGTAAATTGGTGATCTTGCCGTTGGAATAAATAAATAGCAAATTACAGCATTTAGGTGAATAAAAAGTCAACACCCCCCTCTCTAATAGTTTCTAAGTAAATTATGATATTTTCTAAGAGATGTCCTTTTGGTGGTCGTCTTAGCAGAAAGTTTCATTTTATGATTTAGAAATGTTTAAATGTTCCCAAAATAAGGGGGGGGGGGATTTTGGAGGCAACTCAAAAATTTTAAACGTAAACCCCTATCAAGTGACATCTCATTTTAGAGTGTTAACAATAACCTTATGAACGATGAAAACAAAAACCAGAGTTTGCTTTACCATCTCTATCCAAAATGGTAGCCGGTCAAACGTTATGGAAAATCAATATTAATAATGGTTTGTAATTTTAATATTGGATACCATTTTGGACAGAGGAGAGATAGCGAACTCTGGTTTTCACCATCCTTTTAAGTTTTTGCAAACACTTCAAAATGAGGTGTCATTTGAAGGGGGATTACATTTTAAATTTTGAGTTGCCCCCAAAATCCCCCTTTTTTGGGGGACACTCAAAAATTTCAAAAATCATTAAATTAAACTTCCTACTAAGATTGCAAAACCACCAAAAGGATATTTCTGTATATTTACTTAGAAAAATATTAGAGGAGAGGGTCTTGACTTTCCTGTATTTAACCAATTCCAAAGACTAAGCATAGTGGGTTGCAAGAAATGTCAAAATGGTTAATGGCTTTAACAAGTCCATTAAGAACAAAAGAGAAAAAGCTTCATTTTGTAAATATTTTGTAAATTTATATAATTATTATATATATATATATATATATATATATATATATATTTAGGCTAATATAAATAATAGGCCTATGTATGCTTAGAACCTATTAAACTCTTTAATTATATATTACGTTAATCCACACCAGAGAGCATCGCATCCACCGTGCATGCCTAAATATCCACAATTTGTATAAAAGAGCGGACATAACCGTATCTATTTCATTATTATAGATATTTTTTATGTTAATATAAATAAAATGTATGCTTAGAACATAATAAACTCTTTAATTATATATTACCCTCATACATGAGTCCAACACGTTTAATTTGAGACGTAAATAACGCCTTTCGGACAATTACTTCAAAAGATACAGCAATAAATCTAAATTTCCAAGATGGCGTCAGTTTTTTCAAGATGGCGGCCGTTCCCCAACTGGGATTTCTTGGGACTTTGTGTGGGCCACTCAGGACATTGTTCTGAACGTTTCCACAAATATTCAGCCTGTTATCAATTTTGTCCGGGTCAAGGTCATATTTTGTCTAATTGTACTGGACTAATAGAAGACTGGTGTTTTCCCAACATATTTGCGAGAATACGAAAACTAATAAAACCCAGCCCGAGCTTCCAAGCTGTGACATTATAATAATTCTGAGAGAAAAACACAGCGAACACGATACAGCGGCCAGTGTTTACCAGTCCAACCCCATATGTAAATACCATTGTCTCTCCCTCGCCTATGGTAATGGCCTAGACAACACAACCCTTCGCTGCGATTCATATTGTAATCGATTATTGTGATTTGTTTATTTTGGGTTTTAATTTTCTAATCGTTTGTGGCGAGAAGTTTGACGTTTTAAGCCCTCAGATGTCATATCACAGTTGCGACTGTCGTATGTCAGTGTATTTGAATAATGCTAAGTATTAGCATAAAGTAGGGACGGGTTTGTATTGACAATATTTAAAACATTTAGGAAAAACTTTTGAAAGTCATTTTAGCACATGCATTATTGCAATCGAATAAAATAATTCTGTATTCGTGATATGTAGATGCACCTAGGATAGTGTTAATGATTGTTTCTAATTGCCAAACAAATATATGTGCAGTACATTCTTGAAATGATAATTACGTTTGTTTGGTCAATAGAATAACAAGCAATGTCGATTATAAACACATTTAAGTTTCCCTAAACTCTCTTTACGTCCATTTTATTTAATAAACTTTCTCGAAATATGTTCAAAAATGCTGCCCCTATATATTATGTCATTTTTACGTGTAAAATTGCAATTAGATATTTCAAATTAAAATAACTTTTGTGTCTAGTATCATAGATTATATATACGTTTTAATCTGCGCTTGTGCCTAAAATGACTGTAACCCAAAAATTGGTATCAGTTATGTTTTGTTTTCATATACAATTAAATTAAACACTAACGTACATATAAATTTTACATGAGCCTTTAGTGTTTCTCGTGAAGGTTTAGACGTTTGATCTGATATTACATTTATGCACCGAAAATGTTGAAACTTAAAGAAAAAAAAGTCTTATTAGGTTTAGACATTAAATTCCTTCATATTGTAAACATAAACATAACCTTCAGTTTTTGTGACGTGTTGGATGATGCCAGAGCTGGCAAAAGGCCTCATAAAAAAAAAATCAAAAATAATGGTAAAGTTTGTATTTTAATGTGGAATCGTTTACATAAGTTATATATACAGTTGAACTACAGCTCAATTTAGTTGAGCTCCTTTTTCATTAATATTAAGATTTTAAAAGCCAACGGTAATTATCAATACAGTATCAATTAATTATTTAAGATGGGGACGCAACTAGGTGCGTATTTTAATCCAAATATGAGTGAAGGATGAGTGGTTCGATCTTGTCTTGTTAGTGACTAAGGTCGACATGTTCCTTAAACACAGCTTACTATTTAAGAATTTATTATTTATTAATTTATTTATTATTAGAAGACCACGGAGTGGGTTTTAAAGTAAGCCATTAACGTAAGAGATTTCGTTTGTTGTCTCATAATATATGTATCTTAAATTAGAGTTTAACGGCATTAATATTAGGCTAATATACAAATCGAAACATAAATTTAATTACATGAACTGAATGACCCATTTAACAATAGGTTTTTAACTAGTCATTATTTTACTCCAGTGTACTAATTATACTAAATATTGTATTTCAGCTATTCAATTATTTATATCAACTATTAAATATTTTATTTTTCTAATCATGACTAACACAATTGAACGACCGTTGTCGCTCTCAAATTAAAGCGAAAGCCTTTGATTCAGACTATCCCAAATTACTATTGATTCAAGTGTTTGTATCTACCTGAATAAATTTTAAATTACATCCAAAAATGTTACCTAAATAATTTTCACTCTCACTCAAACCAAACAAAATTATAACCCGAAATTACGCAGGTAAATTCACTAACCTAATTTATACCTGATAATTACAACGCACAATTACCCTTACTAACTCATTAGTCCAACAACTAACGCCCATTACATTAACTACTTTCCGCAATACATTTTATGAATTATAATTATCAATTAAGTCCTCAGTGTCCGTGAGCGCAGTGTCCAGCGCCATTAAAATATACATGTTAATTTATCGACGGGCGATGCAAATTCGAGTATGTTAGGCATAAAATAATTGATAATTAGCTCGGACGATGGTGTTCCATGGTGTGGCCGAGTAATTACCATTAGTCTATGGTGCGATTAACGCACGGAAGTCTGACTCGTTACAGAGATCGCCTTTGATGGTCCTTCGAGGCGGATTTGTTATTTATGGCGGTGAATAACTTTACATAACATGACACTTTGGCGAGTTATGTTCCCATACGTGTGTGAGACGCTGACACTGTTGGCTTCTTTGTGTCATAAATATGCGTGGAGTACATTTTTAACTCCTGATTCGGGGCGTCCACATTTAGGGGTGGGTATTAATTGCGCCAACTGACCTGAGTCAGGCAGTCGGGTATTCCTGAATTGCGCCAACTACTACAGAAAGCCAGCCGATACGTTCAGTGGCGAACCTTTTTCACTGTATAATTGAGTAGGTTTGGTTAAGTTAGGTTAGGTTAGGTTAGGATGACACGTAAATGAGGACATTCCTTCCGCCGGCAACTCACCCCTACCTTCGCTTAGGCTTGGCGCAACTAAGAAACATTTTTGGGGCCCTTTGAGGGATTGGTGTAATTGAGGAACTCTTTTGCTCAATTAATGGACGACCCATTTGAAGGAAAGGTCGTAATTTGATTTTAAAGGGAGGTTACAGCGGTAATAAAATTATTTAGGCTTAAATGCTGCTAAAATCCATCTTTTCTATTGAAAACACTAATTAAAACGATTATTTTATTACTTTTTGGAACAATTAATGCACAACCTATTATAAGGAAAGATTCGTAATTTTTTTAAAAGGGAGGTCACAGCGATAATAAAATTATTTAGGCCTAAATACTGCTAAAATCCATCTTTTTTATTGAAAACACTAATAAAAACGATTGCACTAAAATTATTTATCAGTAACAAATTAAGGATTTGAGAACTCAAAATCCAAACAGAAGCTTTCTTTAGAACAAAAGTACTCGCAATTGGTTCATGACGTAAATATATCTACACAATGTTGGAAAGTGTTTGCTGTATCCCTCATAATTTAAACTGTGAATTCGAGTTTAAAAGAATAAAGACGTTGAAAAATCAAAAGCGTTTAAAAATATGGTTAACCTTCTTTAAATGAGGACTTAATGTAAACTTATTCTAACGGAACTTACGATGAAAAAATCTACAGATTTCAACATCGCCCACGAATAACAAATCAATTCCTTTTCGTTTAGAAATACTAAATCAATCAAAGGATATTCCCAGAAAAAAATTAAAAATTATCAAAACCTCAATCCGGTTAAGGTACTTTTATCCCTTCAGCACCGAAAAGAAAAGCTTCCCAGAGATAACAATTTCATCGTGATTTTATTTTAAAATCGCGATCGCCGTAACGGAACGGCTAATGGGGAAGATTAGCGGGGGAAGATATCCGCACACCCTCTGTTATCAATTACAAGATTAAAATCGTATGAGTAAAGCCAGCGTGTCGTATCGCCCGGGGATTGAAAAACAATGCAGAGAAGCCCCTGGGACTTCACCCCTGCTGAGTTATGTCCCGTGAAACTAGACATAATCGACATCCACCCCTTCAATGACTAATTTGACCATTTTACGGGACAACGGGTAGAAAGGGGCGGCGACGTATCGACGTGATTTTGTAATTACCACGATTACCAGGGGGTAGCGTTTTAGTGGTGATAAGTAAGCGGTAGTGGGTGGTTGAAAGTTGAATTATAGCGTGGTTGATTGATTGATCATTTGAAAAAGGATTTAGCGTAGATTTTAATTTAAAATAATAACTATTTGCATAAAAGGGTTGTTACGGACATTTGGATTAGTAAGACACAAGTTTCGCGACGTTTCTGGAGATATGACACAGTTTTCAAGGTGGGGTGGATTTTCATAGTAATTTCCAAACCAAGGGTTTCGTGCATTAATTGTACCAAAGAGTTCCTTGATTGCGCCAAGCCCTCAAAGGGTCCCAAAGATGTTCCTTAGTTGCGCCAAGCCCAAGCCAGATAGGAGTAGTTGCCGGCAGAAGGAATGTCCTTGTTTAGGTGTCATCCTAACCTAACCTTACATAATCAATCCTAACCCAACCTAACCTTAACCTACTCAATTTTACAAACAGAGCCGCCACTTGGCTTCGTTAAGGAACGTAACGGGTGGCTCCCTGGAGTAGTTGGCGCAATTAACGCCCACCCATTCCAAACCTAACAACTAACTGTACCAATTAAAAAATAATTGTAAATTTTGTAATAACTTAAAATATTACTGAAAATTATTCTTGTAATTCAACAAATTACGATGGCAAAAAGCAAATAAAACTGTCATGTCAACTCGCTTTAGTAGGAGTGTTTACGTAATATTGCTGAAATGAAGGGGATTTTAGCACCAACGAAATATCGGACGTTTAATTAAAATGAGGATCGCCAATAGCTGATAATCCATAAACCAAACAATCCCTCACTCACACATTAGCAAGTTTATACACCACACGAACACACATACACACATACATCACGTGTCATACAACTATGAGCTTTAACGTGACAAATATTATGAGCGAGTTATTATAACAATTTGTTGTATTTCCCGACACAATTTAAAACTAGCTCAATAGATTAGTTTTGTAACACGTGATGGCTGGCACGGTTATGTTGATCTAGGGTTGATACTTGTGTAATATTGTAATTTAGGTGAATGAATCCTTATGAAAAAATACAAGAAAAATTTGTTCTAGAATTATATAATGTGGGGGAGTGAGTTATACACGAATTTTGGACTTGTATTTTTTGTTCGTCTTACTCATTATTTAAACCTCAGATTTCATTTTGAAAGAGACTAAGTTGACAAATAACTGGGCTTTACAAATAAAATGTTGTATGTTTAAAACTGCTTACAAAATCGCCTAAAGTACTGATTGTGAAAATGTTTTAATTCTTCTTGTACATGGTTTTAGTATAACACGATTTCTATGGAGGCGGGAGTCATAGAAGGTTAGACGACGGGGAAGAGGACCCATGGACCTTACTTTAGGTGTCTCAAATTCTGGAAATCAGGCACAGTAAATTTCAAAAGCCTGTTATTGGAATAAGTTGTACATCCACGTTCGATTTTAAACACTCAGGAAACAACATAGACTAAAATGATACTTCAATTTGTTTACGTGAATTACATACATAAGAGTGAAATTTTGTCATTTGCAGTTAGTAATTAGTTGCCAAAACAACACTACAGCATAATTTTTTATGCTTCGATGTAAATCGATCTTGCAAGTACAGTATCTGGAAAGTGGCATTTAAAGTTACATGTCCTAGCATTCACACTCCTTACCAAAGATACAGTATCAACTCGTACACCTCCTTGCATTACTCAGCCACGTCTGTTTGCTTACTCAAGCGTAGCCTCGCTTTGGTATTTGGAGCCGAAATACCAAACGATTCGGCATTTCGGTCGATTTATGTAGAGTAGCTCGCAGGCTTCCTAAATCAGTGGCGAAGTAGAGCGCCGATCCGGCAAAACTCCCACAATGGGGCGTACCCTCATCGGTCGTGGCACCTCGGTACCGTGGTACCTCGGACCGCGGTACCGCACACAAGTATCATTGCTGCGATCGTCTAACGATAGAGACGGAGATAATTTTCGATAATCGGATCTCTTTGTTTTGCCGGCCACGGCGCACGGCACAGATCCACGGCGAGATGTCGTACTTTATAGCTCGCCGGGCCGCTATCTTGTTTCATTAGGTTTATCTGACCTTATATAACTATATTACCGCTTTTTATTGCTTTTTGCTTATTTGTTACACTATCGGCGTCATATTTATGTCAAATCCCGCTCATTACGTGTTAGTTATGGGGAGCGACTCCAACATTTTTACGCCGGTTCGGCGGTCTTTGATCCGCGCGCTCTTTGATTCCCAAGTAATTAACAAGTTTTACGCTGGTTTATTCCCGTTATCGGCGGCGCGAGTGTTCGATAATGTTTGACCTCCGCTTGTTGTTGGGTCTGGCGCCTCTGTGAGTTACGGGGAACTGCTATGGCAGTTTGATAGTAGAATTTGGGGGATTATCCATGAGGAAATAGGTTATGAATACTATATTTTCCTAGTTGAAAAGCTAGGTTGGTATCTAAACCTAACCTGATTGAACGTGATAGTGACAGTTTAGATGGTAGAGAGCCCATTGGGGTTGTTGGAATACAAAGCCATCTAAACCTTGGGATAGATAGGTTTGTGGAATATAGGTCTTTGAACAATACCTATATTGTAATATCTTTTAAAGCAAATTAACTCCCTTACTCCAAATTGTACTCCATTGTAGACTTGGATTATGTAGCATTTTGTAGCAACCGAGTGTCCGTGTAGCTGGAGATTGTAAAGGGCACCCTAATGTTTCATAGATGGATGAACAATCACTAAAACACTAGACAATATATTGCAAAGAAATGCTTGTACCAGCTTTTGTATTCGGGGGTGTAACGCCTACGCTAGTTCATTAAGAAGATATCTTTGCGCTAAAACCTCCCAACTCTTGTGGTTACAAAACATGTAAACGAGAGAATATTAAAACTTTTGTTTTTGGACAGGTATTTCACAAATTTAGGTGATTTTTTCATAGCATCCCAGTTATTCATCCATTATCCACCAAATCTACTTACAAAAGAAATTTCCACCACACACCCACGAACCTTCCCCATCAGCTCCGTCACGAGCAATGCCAACACGGAAACACGTGGAGAAATAAAGTAATTTTGTCCGAGGGTGGCCTGAGCCACGTAAACAATTACCGTCTGATGACATGTGCCGT
The DNA here is from genome assembly GCF_028750875.1 of Macrosteles quadrilineatus. Lineage (NCBI taxonomy): Eukaryota > Metazoa > Arthropoda > Insecta > Hemiptera > Cicadellidae > Macrosteles > Macrosteles quadrilineatus. Next base: position 77,592,864 of record NW_026542601.1, read on the forward strand.
GCCGCGGATAATAAATTGGGAAGCGGCGGCGGTGGTCCGGCGGTGATTCTTTGGACTCCGAATCAATTTGCTAGCGGCACGTTCGGCAGCAATTGCGCCCAAGTGCCGCCCTGGGCGGTGATGCGCCCGTGACACTGGGCTTTGAGACGAGCCGCCCGCGCCCTACAGAGGAGATATGACTGTCGCGGAGGATGACTGTCGCGGAGGTGCTCATCAGATATACCTCTAGCCCTGGGTGCTCATATTGTCGTATCCATGTCACACGGTACGCTTGTGTGATATGATCTACTTGTGCTTTTCAGAAGTCAAGTTCATGATCAGAAACTATGCAGTGTTGGGGTTTGAAAACGATTCGCCCGCTCAAGAGTGTTAGGCAATGTCGAGTTTTGACCATTTTTAGATATGTTGCATTGTAGTATAATCGATGCCCAACTTCAACAGTTTAGCGACTTGGAACTTATCTCAGTTTGGTTTATGATTTTATTCTATAGCAAATTGCATTACATTAAGTCGAGGGTCTTTTGGACCTCTAGCACCTAGACGAAGACGCAAATTTATGAGGCTATTTTTTGTACCATCTTGATATAAACTACATTTAAAAATTGCCAAATCCTAAATTCCATAAGAGAACATGAAAGTTCAAATATGTATCTAGACTAAAATTGGTAAAACAGTAGTACCCACTGTCTTGTTTTTATAAAAGTGCTATATGTTGTGGTAAGCTTCGTGATTTCGTGAAAATATTATGGAGTTAATACAATCTTTTTTCTTTAAGAAAAAACCTAAATTTTACCTTTTACCTTTTTAATCTTTTCAAGTCAGAGTCTCAAGATTTCCATCCTACTGTACACACATAGCTGAAGTGGAATCACTATTGTAATACGTTTTAAGTGTAAGCATTTGAGCGTTTAAGCATTGCATTTGATCATTTTATCAGTTATTTTATTGGATGTTTAAGAAGCATGTTCACGATGAAAATAGCACATTTAGATCTACACCACATTGGAATAGCCGAATAGGTATATTCCGATAGGTTATCCCTGCAAGAATCTAAATTATTGGTTTTTTAATAGAAGTTTTAAAAGTGTGTAATTAAATAAATTCTCAACTTTATGAAAATACGGTATGATTAAGTAAATTACATTATTAAACTACTCACCACAAGGACTCCATGAGCAAAAACACACTACACCAAGTTAATGCTTTTTAATATTTCTTTAACGAATGGGGGGTAGAAAGGCATTAGTCCATTTTAATAAATTTTAATAATACAAATATGCATTTACATCAATTTTAAAAATGCATTAAAACTGAGTTTGTAGTTAAAATTAACGATTTTTCCTACTACTGGTGGGATTATTTATCAAAATGCACCAAAAATAATTTTGCTTATTTTAGAACTCTACAGTAGGTAGGATAAGACTATGATTTGCTGTTTTGTAAATTGTTTAACTTATCAGAAGACTTAGATATGTTTACGCTTGTAATTTTGTGAAGAATGCTTCCAATATTTTATTATTAGCCAGGTCTCCAACCTAATTTGGACAAACCTAAGGAGTCCGTCATAGACATTCTTTTATTTATATTTTAATAAATCTAATTATTTACCCTGAAAATAGTTTCACATATTTTCAACCTTGCAGTTTTTAGGAGTTACTGAAAGTGTTTTGTAAATAAAACATAGTTTGCTCCGAACACGCCAAAAATTATTTATCTTATAATTTTGTTGTAGGATCTTATAGTACTAAAAGAAGTTTTATTCCTACTCATTCGGATAACGCCTGCTTGGCAATCATGAAAATCAAGAACTAATAGAAGTAAAACTATACAGGATATGCAAATTATTATACTGCTCAAATTTTTTAGGAAATGGTAGGAAAATCCATTTTGTACACGTTTTAATTCATCTTGGTTTGTTTACAATCAATGTTTTTGAATGATTAAACTTTGTTTGGATTAGGCCCGGAAATATTGATGTCATAAAGAAGGATCAAGAATCCTCAGAAATACAATTTTAAATTACCACCACAACCCATACGGGGTTTATCCAAAGATATACAGATTTGAATGACATAGATTGAGCACAACGTCATTATTGACCTAGGATACTGCAATTAGACTAACCATCCTTTTATGAAATCTAAAAAGTTGTTTGGCGTGTGTTTAGTTGTGGTTACGTTTGGAGGCGCTGAATATTTTATTGTTTAAATAAATGAATATGGAGAATTACGGTGTACATTTATTCATTGAGGGTGGTTTTATTATTAAGGATATTAGAACTGATAACGGAATGGATAATAAACATAGACAATTAATTACGTCACTAGCTTTACTAGCGTGTTTTACGTTTTAAATTCCTTCAACATGTGACCAGTTCTTTTGTACAAATGAATATTATTTTATTTTTGACTCAGCTGTTTACCAAAACAAACTATATGTTGTTGTTTTTACTTTTCTTTGTTTACACTTATTTATTTACCAATTGATGCAGTGAAATTGATATAAAGGATATGTGTGGACGATTCGTTTAATGATGTCAGGACACCAAAAAGTAATTATGTGTTCTGTGAATTTTATTGGAATTTTTTCGTTTAATTTGAGGGAGTTTCTATTCAGACCTACTGGAAATTGTGTATAAGTAATTGTGTATAAGTTGTGTTGTTGTAAGTAAGTGTTGTGTATGAGTAATTTTATTGTGTTGATATTGATTAGAGGCAGGTATGCGATGGAATTGAAAGGTAATATCGATGACTAGGACTGTACACTTTCTCAATTGATAATTACTCTTTCTACTGTAGGATGCTATAAAATTTGTCTTCATACGTGTAAGCTAGCTGTTCTGATTTATACACAGTTTTAACTGACTACTCCCGTACGTAGGACGGGCTAACACCTCGTATTTATTTATTCTATTTCTTATTAACTTATTAGATTTTATCGTTAATCCACTATACCGAAGGAATTACGAAAGAAGACACAATGAATGTCAAATATGAATAGAGGATGAGTATTCCAATACCTTTTATTACGAATAATTATTGTTACAGACATTTTCTTAGGTTCAATCCGGCAATCTTCAAATTTGTAGGTTGTACAAAAAGTAAGTAAAATCCAAAACATGACGGAGGATATGGTTTCCTGGCGCGCGTACAGATTGGCCAACGGTTCGAGGGTCTTTTCTAACATACAGATTGACCAAAGGTCCTAATGAGCAGGGGCAAAAAATGGGGGAGGAGCTTACAGCAGTGATGTGTCTGGGGGAGGAGATAGTCTATTCAAGTAAACTGTTTGTTGACGTTTTCTAATCTTACCAGATACAGAGGTGGTCTCTTTAATGCTATTGAATATCGTAGAACCAACTTGTGTAGTTGAAAAAGCTGACAACATTTTTTAATTAATTTTAAATATGAATACTCATAAGGTTAACATGGGAAACTATGGAGCCATTGGGGCAGAGCCCGAAATGATTTTTGGGATAAGAATATGTCTAGATATGTTAATCGGGAATGTGAGCTATCTTCATACCAAATTTCAACCCGATCCGACCAGTAGTTAATGCGTGATTGGATATCAAACAAATGAACAAATTCACAAAATTTCACAATATTAGTACTACGATATATTGTAGTTTTTAAGGGTGATAACATGATGTCTCATCATATCTCTATTATTTTCATTGCGTGCGCGATCTCTTCAAGGAACTTAGAAAGATTAATAATACTAATGACACATACTATGAAAACACAAAATCTAACGTAAACCATTTTCTTCTTTACATTTTATACAAAAAATACAACATTTTCTTTATTTAACTTAAACATCACCGACTTACAGATAACCCAATTTTCGTATGGATGTAAACAAAATTGTACCATGGACATATGTTTTGATGTAAACAAAAATTATTTGTAAACTTGAAAAAGTTCAGATTATTGACAACAGAATTCAGCACAAACTATGCAATTTTAAAAGCTAATATGACGAGGTTATATCAAGGCCACACTGGTTATATGCTTTCACGGGATATCATACAAACGGAATAATACCTCCAATTTGGAGTTATTATTTTCTTTTAGCGGCAACTGAAAATGTAGCTGACTGAATATTAATAACAAATTATTATTTATTTCAGGATTTTAAGGCAAAATGTTAAGAATTATTTGAAGTTTAGAATTTTAATTTTTGGTTTTCGTAAATGTTGAATAAGTGAGTAGATTTTTATATTCTGTGGTAGAACATTATATTCGGGTTATTTCACTTCCAATGGAATATATTTTTCCTTTTTTTAACTTTTGTTAAAATACTACTCCTATAATGAATATTGCTTGATTGGTTTTGTGAACTTAAAAATGAACATCGTGTGCGAAATACTAAGATGGGTGGATATTCAAGGTAATTTTCAAACAATGTGTATACACATAAAAACGAGAATGCTTATACTTGGATCTTGAAAGAACACTTCAGGACTTTTAAATGGTAACATTATCCTTATTGCTATAACTAGGTCAAACAAACTAACAATTTCGTAGCCAACTCGACCTCCCAAAAAATGTACTTTGTGTACTTAAAAAGAAAATTAATAGTGAGTTTATTAGCAATTAGTTAGATTTTATAGCCTACTAGCTGGCCCGACAGACGTCGTCCTGTCCTAATGTGGTTTTGTGTCAAATGCTCGTTCATTTTCAAGATGAGCTCGTTCGCATGGCTCAATCACGTCCTGGTTGAAATTCGTTCGCTACGCTCACTCACCTTTAGATTGGAGCTCGTTCGCTGCGCTCACTTGCCTTCAGGTTAAAGCAATATCCAGAAGTAGGACAATTAATTCTGATTAACAGTTTACATAAAACTTAGTGTTTTAAAAAGTAAAATTCGTCTCTTGAGTTTGGCCACCTCTGTGACTGGTAAGATTAGAAAAAGTTAACAAACACTTGATTGAATAGACAAGCTCCTCCCCCACGGGACATCGCTGCTGTAAGCTCCACCCCCATTTTTTGCCCCTGCTCATTAGGACCTTTGGTCAATCTGTATGTTAGAAACAACCCTTAAACCATTGGCCAATCTGTATGTGGCCGGTTTCCTGAAGACGTTGTGTTATGTTATATGTTGTGTTTGTTCACCCGAAACTCTCCGTAAAGAATATTTCGGTTGTGTTATGTTATATGTTGTGTTTGTTCACCCGAAACTCTCCGTAAAGAATATTTCGTTTATAACCTCACATTGCCGCTGATCGTGATGCAACGATTCATTGTATACCTAATTAGTTAAATTTCAATTTTAATTATTTTCTTTCAAACATTGAACCTCACTGGTCCGTTACAAGTGCTAAAGTAAGAAAATCGGTAAAATAAGTTCAGATGAGGTGAAGTGAATCTTTTCAAATCGAAGAACTGAATTGAAATAGCTAGTTTAAAAAAAGGCCGTAGGTAAAAATATAAACTTAATCGTGAGCCATTGCAGTTTTAAATTTGAACAGAAGCTTGAGATACATGAGCCCCAGTGTCGTTCGGTCCCAGGATTATTGTTTGCGGGGGTCCACTCCGGGGGGCCCCCGTACCTATAAATACGGGACAATTTGTAAACTTGTTTATTTATGGCCAGTCTTATTGTCACTACATATTTCACCGTGGCTTGACACCAGTGTATATCACACGCCTGACATCACCAGCTTCGCCTCACCCAATTAAAACTCCATTCAACCAGGCCATGAATGGGCGAATAGCCTTCCGAGTCTCGACCATCCGGTAGTTAATTGGAAGTTATATTTTTGCAACAAGTTATTCTCCTCACAGGAATCTTGAAACAGTTTTATTGTGTTACTGTCTAGGTGGTACGAGAATCAATTTATTGTGAGCAAAAAAAGATCATCCTACGGTGTTGGAGTTTTTAATGATGAAGGGTAATGGTTTTTATTGTGAATAGTCATATGTTTTGTTCTCGTGCTTTGCTCTGTAAACTTTGAAAGGTAATCATATTTTACGCGTAACAAGCTTTCGAATGTCTGTAATAATCGTAAAACTTATATGTTACATAAATAACCCATAGAGTTACCTAAGAATCCGAAATTCTATTAAGCAGACAACTGTTACTGCCCAAGAAAGTGCAAAGCATTAAACTCGATCACATAAGCCCATTAGAAAGCAGTCAAGCCATAAACCGCCTCCGTTGGCGGCACAGGAAAAGGATAGTATTAAGTCTACTTTATCGGTGGACCGATAGCTAATTAATTTGCGGCAGAGATTGAAAACGTATAAGGCGTTGGAGGGGGGAGTGAGAGGAAGAAGAAATAGTGGCCGGCGCACAATTACAGGCCTCATGCATCATCTTTACACCTCAGTAATGTTTTCGACACCGCCCGACAACAAAATCTCCGCTTTCGATCTAACTGGTCAATAAATAATGTTTCGGTTTAATGAGAAACCGGCGGCCCCTTTGTGGCGTACAACATAATCAGAAGTGCGCATCCAGTCTAAGGGGCTAGTCCTGTGGCCGAACACGTCCGTGCAACAGTGTTCCAGGAGACATGCAAATGTGGGACTTGCTACTCACAGCACAGCTGGGTGGGGACAGTCTTTGGTACAGTGTTGTGGAGGGAATCGATATATGAATACAATTTAGAACAAAATCACATCTTAAAATTATTGTCCTTTTTAGTCTACGAAAGTGGAGTTTGAAAATGAAAGCATCATAAACGCTTTTAGGTGAAGCGATCCAGACTAAATAAATACACATTTAAATAAATAAATAAACATGCCCAGTACCTTATCGGTCCCCAAATATATGTAAAACCTGCTTCTAAAACAAGCATTAACAAGTATTAGGAACTAGTCAACACATAGTGTACAGCTGAACAACTTAAATGTTCCTCCTTTAGTATTTCAGAAACTTTTAGATGTAGAGGTAATGTTAAATGTGGAGAAACTTTAAATAGCGGACTTGGAGTCAATGGTACATCTGGTTCTGGTTCACGAAATGAGATGTCTACTTGCACTATCCAAAGTCAATGATAAAATCTGGTTCACATAAATGAGAAGTCTACTTTCCGTGTCCAAAGTCAATGATAAAATCTGGTTCACATAAATGAAAAGTCCACTTGCAGTGTCCAAAGTCAATGATAAAATCTGGATCACATAAATGAGAAGTCTACTTTCCGTGTCCAAAGTCAATGATAAAATCTGGTTCACATAAATGAAAAGTCCACTTTCCGTGTCCAAAGACAATGATAAAATCTGGTTCACATAAATGAGAAGTCCACTTTCCGTGTCCAAAGACAATGATAAAATCTGGTTCACATAAATGAGAAGTCGAGAAGTCCACTTGCAGTGTACAAAGTCAATGCTAAAATCTGGTTCACGAAAATGAGATTTCTACTTGCATCATCCAAAGTCAGTGGTTCATGTGCACTTAAATGTAGTGTCGTTTTGCAGTATTTAAAATCAATGGTGCATAGGATCTAATTGGTTATTCATATTGTAGCATATTATGCTCAACGGTATTAATCCGATTGTTCTTTCATTTTGTTATGTATTAAACATACTTGAATAAATTGATTGTAATAAACGCATGTTGTAACTATGATTTGCTTTCTCGATTATTGAAACTGTACTGTACTCGTAACTCATAGTTTGTATGAAGTTACTATCGAAATGTTTCCAGAACCCGGTAGTAAATATTAACGTATCTATTCCATGCACACCAACATAAATACATTTTCACCTCACATATTTTAACAGTTTAAATCCACATTACCATTAAATTTCGCCCAGTATTACACTTGCCGCATTAAAAACTACATAACTCTAAACTTTGCAGCGCGTAGAGCCATCGCAATTAGAAAGTTCTCCGCTAAGACGACGCTTGTAAAAATAAATTGAAAATAATTCAAGTCGGCTTACTGGAGACGTGTTCTGGAATATTTCATTCACATTCTCGCTTCTGCGACAGCGTAAGACGATGGGGCCAATTTTTTGTGGATTTGCGTCTTGTCCGTACAGCTGGGTCCGCACTTATCTCCCAGGTCTGCCACCTGCGAAACTCTAAACTTGTCAGTTTATATTCCAGAAAAATGTTCTACCTGGAGCTTAAAGGGATGTTTTTGAAGCTAAAATATGTCTCCACGATTCGCAACTAAACTTTGTGTACTCTTTGTGTAAAAGACTGTGTGTAAATTATTATAATTGTTTTTGTGATATTGATTTTTTTCTTTTAAATATTCCTCACTATATTGTATGGTTTTAATATAGGTAATTTAAGATGCTTTACAGGGTTGTGCAAATTCCCTGGGACATTTTCGTGTATATGTTCCTTAGGTCAAAACAATTTAAAAAATAATCACCAAAACATGGATCTAAAATGCCTGGTTTTCTGTCTGTCTGTGTATAAGTAAACATTTGTCTATAACTTTTGAACCACTCAAGGATCTGACCTCAAACTTAGTACATAAGGGGTGAAAAATATATTCAATATCTGTAAAAAGATAAAATGTATAATTTGTATAAATTCAAAATGACGGCCATTTAAAATTGTATACCTTAAATACCTTTAAAACGAGCGAATGTAATTGATAACTTAGGGATAAATTATTTTATAAAATCTTATGGCTAATTTAATTGTTCTTAAACCATACAAATCAATTGATGAATAGCTGGGATATTTTAGTTTTTTTTTTATGTGAAACTGTCATCGCCCATCCCGGCGTAACTTTGCGGTGCAAAATGGATAAAAATAATACATAAAATTTATACACACGGTCTCATAATTAAATTTTTTAGTTATTTATGAACCAATTTGAATACATACTTTAGGTTTTTTTTTAATAAGGAAGCTAAGCATAAACTATTGTGCAAACTATATAAATGATAAAAGCGATATTCAAGTAATATCTTAGACTCAAAACCTAGCGTTGTTTTCATTACATGAAGCTAAACAAACACAATTTTAAGGTGTGTTTAGTATGGCATAAAGAGATAAAGTTTTGATGTATTACATTATTGTATTGATATTTCGCGAAATATCAATAAACTATTGATTATCCTGTGGTATTAGAACCAAAAGGTACAGGGTACGTTAAATTACAGTAAAAACACAACAACGCACTACTACTTAGGCCTGATTAAAATCAAAGCAGGATTCACATACAATAGTTTACATATGAGATTTATATGTACAGTAAACTATCGTATCAACTATCGTGCTTGCAGGATACAAATCCTATGGTAAATAAATGAATGAAAATACTAGTTTATTTTGGCGAATTTAGGACCACATGGTGCTTTATTACGGTTTACCTCATTTACGAAAGTATTTACAATTACAATATAAAATTACAGTAACAGAAATTAAAAAAAAACTAATTACAAATGCACTAATACAGTAGGCCTGATAATAAAGAAAATCTAATAACAAACATAAATAAAAATTAACATAACTAACTAAATCAATCGTGTACGTAATTCAAAATTATTAAGACGTTTTGCCCAAATTAAATGCCACACAATCTTTATGAATAGGATACTTAATAAAACATTTTACGAAAAATTTTTGGAATAACTTTTTTCATGAGGCAGACTAAAAAGTAATGCCAAATATGAGTAAGGTACCTTACTTATTTTTTGTAATACAGTACTTGAAAACCTTTCCATTGAGTATAATTTTTAATAATTCAAATGCAGATAATGTCAAGAACCTTATGAAAATAACGTATAAATAGATTGACCTTCGTACATTTCACGTCCTGAAGAGTTCTAGGAGTATGATTTTATATATGATATAATTGATGATTATATGATTATGATTATAATTAAATATAATTAAATATAAATATAAATATATATATATATGGTTTTATGTATTCCACACCCAGCATGGAGCCCACAACGCCACCGCGCCAAAGAGTAAAATACTCTACGCACCATGATGTTATTCTTATGGAGAATATAACTGTTGTAGGCCCTACTTTGCTTGTTTATAGACACATTTGAACAAGATTTTAAAACACCACACCCCAGCACCTGCCCTGCAGCAGCAAACCTAAGTACTCATTTAATTAATGCTATTTAAATAGAAAATGAATCTTACAGTTTAAAGGGAATATTTTAGTATGAATCCAGTCAGGAAAAGTAAATTCGCTTAGTCTGCAGGTTTGTTGCGGCAGGGGTATTTATTCTACACCCAGCACGGAGCCCACAGCGCCACGTAGTTTACTTTGACGATTAGCGCCATCAATTAGTTGGTTAAAAGATCTTCCACAGACCTTGACATTTAGAACATTCATTAGTTTTGACGTTGTACATAACTTCCGACGACGTGTGAGATCTAACCATTAACTGCAATGTCGGTGCTGCCCACCCCTCTGGCTAGCGTGGAAGTATCACACTACTCGGTAAAATAAATTACTTGAGAAATTGATTTGAAACATTGTCGGCTTGAGGGTTTTTGATTTTTAAACGCATATGAACAAAACATATACCTACAATGAATGTAAGTGTACAATAGTTATTTGTGTAACTAGTGGACATTTTTCCTACAGAAGCATATATTGTAAATAGTCATTCAATCACTATTCAACACGTTTTTAGGTTAGGTTAAATCCAAGCTTTGAACCGATGAACGAAATGGGAAACGCTGCACCAGCTGATCGTAGTTGTAGTGTTGCCAGCTTATTTTCAAGCGTACACGTATCCTAATAAAAGCACACTGTTGTTGGAATACTGCAGTGTGGCAAAAATGGGTGCGGCAAAAGTAAGTAAATGCAGCAATTAGCTAAAATTAGTGCAATGCAGCCCATTTTATCAGGCGACTGTAGGAAAACATTGTTTTCTGCTCCATGGGTTCTAACTATTAGGTGATGGCACTTTTTCTTATAGCCTTAACTATTTTTTTTAGTAAAAACTAAAAAAATCTTACACGTTAGTATATACATCTAGCTACGTACTTCATTTCCAGCGCTTATACAACATTTTGCCGATGGTCAAGCTAGTAAACTGTTAAACTCAAACCATCATAAAACTCATCAATTCCTTTTAAACATCGCAAATTCACCTCGGTGTACGCCCGAGGTGACGGATCTTAGTTTCAATCAACGTTTCAGCGGGTAACGGCGCGGTCGGCGGCGATTCTGGCGGGACGATCAGCTGATTTTGACAGATGCGAAGAGACCACGCCCCCTCAAAGACGCCGCCAGCGCCTCGGGCGTCGATACCGAACTCATCAGACGACCGGATTAATCATATTAAAAGCCCGCGCAAATTACACTTTATTTTACGCGATTGTATTATATTTTATTGTCATAATATAGTAATGATTTATTAATTCTAATCTGTGTAATCGAAACTGTACATCAGGATGAGGCATGGGGCCCGCCCCGCGCCGGCAACTAATTTGTTATTTATTGCGTCACTTTGGGGACTATTAAGTGCGCATTTGTTAGTCGGCGCGGCTGGTTCTCACTCCGCCTACTGATCGCAGGATCTGGCACCATCGCTCGATGACTCGTGATTGCGATTGGAAACGATTGCAGAACTGGAACTGAATATATGAGTTGGCTAATGGGAGGGCAGAGTCGTTCTGACGGTATCGTGGCTTTGCTGCATTTCTAGAAACTTGGCTGAGCGTCCCTCTACAAAGCATAGCAGTTGGCTATGAGGGCAATGCAGAGACGATCCGACGACAAAGCATAGAAGTTGGCTAATGGGAGGGCAGAGTCGTTCTGACGGTATCGTGGCTTTGCTGCATTTGTAGAAACTTGGCTACATTCCCTCTACAAAGCATTGAAGTTGGCTAATGGGAGGGCAGAGTCGTTCTGACGGTATCGTGGCTTTGCTGCATTTGTAGAAACTTGGCTACATTCCCTCTACAAAGCATAGAAGTTGGCTAATGGGAGGGCAGAGTCGTTCTGACGGTATCGTGACTTTGCTGCATTTGTAGAAACTTGGCTGAGCGTCCCTCTACAAAGCATAGCAGTTGGCTATGAGGGCAATGCAGAGACGATCCGACGACAAAGCATAGAAGTTGGCTAATGGGAGGGCAGAGTCGTTCTGACGGTATAGTGGCTTTGCTGCATTTGTAGAAACTTGGCTACATTCCCTCTACAAAGCATTGAAGTTGGCTAATGGGAGGGCAGAGTCGTTCTGACGGTATCGTGGCTTTGCTGCATTTGTAGAAACTTGGCCATGCAGAGACGATCCGATGACAAAGCATAGAAGTTGGTTAATAGGAGGGCCATGCAGAGCAATCCGATGACCAATCATAGAAGATGGCTAATAGGAGGGCAATGCAGAGACGATCCGATGACAAAGCATAGAAGTTGGCTAATAGGAGGGCCATGCAGAGACGATCCGATGACAAAGCATAGAAGTTGGTTAATGGGAGGACCATGCAGAGTCGATCCGATGACAAAGCAAAGAAGTTGGCTATGAGGGCCATGCAGAGACGTTCCAATGACAAAGCATAGAAGTTGGTTAATAGGAGGGTCATGTAGAGACGATCCGATGACAAAGCAAAGAAGTTGGCTAATGGGAGGACCATACAGAGACGATCCGATGACAGAGTATAGTATTTGGCCAATGTGAGGGTCATACAGAGTAGTTCAGAATGTGAAGTGGCTTTGCTGCATTTTTTTAGAAACTTTGCCTGAACAAAGCACAGGAGCAATCTTAGCTAATAGAAGGGTAGTGCCGAGTCGCCCAATCCTTAAGTCATATTTCTGTGTTTGTACAAACTTGACTGTCCCTTGATAAATCATAAATCATTGACTGAAAATTTATGTTTGCTAAATAAACGTTGGGAGAACAGAGGTGCAATTACAACGTTGATGTGAATCGCCGCACTGCTGAGGTCGGTGATGTGACTTTTGGAATTTTTGTTGGATCTAGAGCTGCGCTGACCATAGCATAACTCTAATAAAAATTGGCTTATGGGTGAAGTACTTATCTAGTCATCCCTGCTGTTACTTGGATTTACAGTGCTTAAGTAACGAAATGTAATGTTTTTCTACAAGCATGGTGATCATATTGACAAGGGTGACAAGCAAAAATGTACGGTTATTGTTTACGAGGCAGCTAGTAAACAAATACACGTGTGTTATCTGCATTGAGCTATATTGTTAAAAACACAATCCAATCATGGTTTTATATTATAGAAAACAGGCAAAATGAATAAATCTTGTGTATGAAGATTCCATGAAGATTCACAAACGATGACACAACCATAGACACTTAGTTCTGGACTTCTTTAAAGATTCTTGAAGGCATTCCAAAGCTTCCACAGCACGTTAAGCATCACCACCCCAAAGAATTCTTCGTCCAGCCAAAAAATTACCGTTACTTCAAAAGAAAGCGGCTCAAGTCCTTCGCAAGAAACTGTCAACACGTCAGCACGGTTCCCACGAGCGCTGTAATAGCAGCCCTGCTTCTGTCTCGCCTACGCCAGTGTTTTGTTTTACACGTCATCTGTACGAGGGGAGGGAGGGGGGGAAATAATTTGTGAGTGGCCGGAGCAGTGGGCAACAAACTAATTCATCACAGTAAGCGAGCGCTAGTCTTTAATTATCGGAGGTGCCGCCACGCCGCCACACATCAATTGATTCCTGATAACCGCGCTAGCTGGAGCGCTCCTTCTCCAGATGCATCAGGTATAGCCTTACAAGGGCTGTCAAGACGCTGGGGTTGAGGTCCAAGGGATGTTTGTGGGAGGTGCCGTGAAGAAGGGTTGTTGATGCAATTAGAACCTAGGAGATGTAATTTTGGAAAGGTTGCTTGTGAGTTGTATAGGAGTGTTACACTAGGGTTTGCTGATCCTAGGGTCTAGGGGGATTGGTTATAAGGAAGTATCAGCAGGAAGAAGGGATGTTTGTAGCTAAACTTCAATATTTCAATACCTAGGATATATGATTATATGACGTGCTGTTGATTGTTAGTTATCATGAGTTATTGTAAAGGTTTCTGAAACGCAAGATTTTCAGAATCTGGGAACCAGGAGTGACTTTTGGAATTGCTGTTGCTTTTAGATTTGTGATGATTAACCAGAAGACTTGTTAGACAATAAATAAGCAGTTTGTCGGATTTAATGGTGGGTGCATGCTTTTGGAATTGTCTTTGCTTGTTAGTTCTTTTGAGGGACTTTTGGACTCCTGGAAAAGCTAGCTTTTTCGATCTAAAGATATAAGTTATGCGACTTTTATAATTGGTGAATTGAATAAAAAACAATTAGAAAATGCCATAGATGAGGTTTTAGTAACTCGTATAAGATTGTGTTCGTTAGTTGAGACTTTATAACAATTCAGAGTGGTTAACCTCAGAGCAGCTATTTCAATGTAGTGGAGTAACATTTCAAATTAAATATCAAGAGATTAGCTTACTCCAAACGCATAGCATATAGCCTAATAGGCAACAGAAAGCTGAATTTCAACATTAGTAAACTAGTTAATGGAGGCAAAACAAGGGTCCAAACAGTAATTAAACATATGTTTCCTCTGACGTTTCGATAACACCTCATAATGGGCTCGGGAGCCCTTAATTATATAACAATTAGCAAGTTTGGGGCTCGCGTTACCCAGCTGAGGGGCGGGGCGGCGCCCTTCGCGGGGTTTCGAATTTCAGACGATCGACCCAGCAGATAATTGCTCCCCTGATCACCCCGCCTTCCCAAATTGAGCCATATTTTTCAGTGTTCCCGTAAATTACTAAAATGTTAACAACGTTTTCGATTAAATCTATCGCCAGTTGTCTTTGAAGAGGCCGGTAGTATTTACATAATTGCTCGACGAGAATTAAAGCGACCTGTGTAGGACCATCGGAATACATTAGTGAACCTGATGTGCTTAGCGGCGACTTTCAACGGAAGTTTGGACAATGATAAATTATATCGGCTCGCTCATAAAGAAACGACAGTATCCAGGAATTGGTAAACTTATTTGGAGAATCGGAAGCCAAGGATCAAGAGATAATATTGACCAAAGCACGGTCAGTTGATGGCCAATGACGCGCACCGAGGGATCGCGAACTTCTGATTGTTTGCTGACTTTGAAGTTCCGCAAATCTTCAGCCGGTGATCTCACAATTAAGGCTTCGACTTTTTGGAAAATCCTCCTCACAAAGTGGACACCAAATAATATGTATGGTCAGCATTTCCTAAAAATTAATGCCTCGAAGTAGACGACCTTACAGTACCTTAGTTGGGAATCTTTAATTCTTGCAGTAACGGTTAATTGTACAGAACAACCCTGTTTGCATATTGAAAATCTGTTCAGGGCAATTTAATTGTTAATTGTTGAGTGTATGGTGCAATGTTTCGTTACTTCACTATCAGTAGCAATCTAAAACATAACCTCTCTTAGAAGTTATCAGTAGTGATTGTTAGTAATTAAAAAACTGCCGTAGTCGTAGGTAAAGTAGTGTACGCAACACGTAAATAGTCTTAACGACAATCGTAGACGTATTTAAGACACTCGACAAGGTTCGTACACTAAATTTCTACTCGCGCCCTTAACACTGTCTTTACGCGATCGTTGCGTAAACTACAATAACCGACATCTACTAAAGATACGAGAGAATTGAGAAAACATTGCAATCACACAGAATAACGAGGCACGGCATGTTAGAACGTGTTGTACGCGGAATGGTGGCGAGTTAGCCGCGCCGAGAGCAGAGGGGCGGGCCGGACCATTTATTAATCCCAATATTAAGGTCAAGTACACCTTTTAAAACCCCCTATATCTTTGGAACACCGCCTCGGGTGTAACGTTTTCTCTCGTCGGCTAAACAGGTGTTGCTCTTTGTGAATCTCGAGGCTCACGGTAATGCTGGATTTACAATTGTGCTTTGTGTTCTTCTTGGTGTGTAATTAAAGCAATTGCTTTCACAAAACCTCAATGGATTGCGCCCTAAACGATTACGTAATTGACTCGAGCTTGATTTGACTTTATCATTTTATGATGAAGTGACATTTGATTTGTAAAGTGCCCTTACAGTTTTCTACTCAAGAAATCACAATAATTACTTAAGCCGCGTTTACACCGGAGTTTCAAACAAAAAGTTGCAAACTTTTATTGCAAACACCAGTTGCAAACAGTAGTTTCAAATAAAAGTTTGCAATTTTTATTTCATGGTTTTGTTTCCATGTTTCATGAAAATGTTTGAAATAATTTCGACCTTGATTGAAATATCATTGATTAGATTCTCTGTTAAATTGAATTATGAGGTTCCTCATCCTATTTTGGACCTCTGCCTTGCTTAAGTTAATTTCCCGTGAAATGTCATTCCACGCATAGTTTTTCTTGTTCTTGTTTTTATAGTCAGAAATAGTTTGATTCCAAAGCACTTCATGTTCTCTATAAAAGCTAATTAACTTAATAATATTGTAATCTCTTCACTCCATCTCACTCAGTAGATCATCACTCACAACACGCACGATACGAGATAAGTCACAACAATAACGAGGTAGCCGTCCAGACAGGGTACTGAGTCGAGATACAGGGTGGTGCGAGTGATCACGTGAGTGAGACAGGAGGTGGTAGCGTAGGGGATGGCTGAGAAATGTTTCTGTTTTGTGTTTCATCGGCTCATAGTGACCGAAACTAGTGTTGCAAACAAAGAGTTTGCAACTCCCTTTGATCTTTACCGACTTCAAGTGGAAACAATAATTTCTGTTGCAAACACCGAAAAACTGTTTGCAACAGCGAAAAGTTTCGTCTGAAAATGGGCGTTTTTAGAGATGTTTGCAATTTCTGTTTGCAACTCGTGTTTCAAACTCCGGTGTAAACGCGGCTTTACAGTAAAATGCTATATAGTTTCAGTGCGGTTTAGAAATACTAGCAATGAATACAAACCTTAGGTAGGCCTATAAGGTTTGAATCCATTGACACTATGGTCTGTATTAGGGAACCTGTCCCCTCACCCTCCATTTAACTGAAGACTGGCCCGGTATAGTATTAGGTAGACCTGGGGGGGGGGGGGGGGGTTAGGAGAGAGGTTCCATCATACCGACTTTAGTAACGGCTAAACTATAACGTAATTATTGAGTTTATACAACATACTATTAAGAGTACTCTGGTATTTTGTACAGAAGTAGACTACCATGTTTGATATTTTATGGTAGCTTACTTTACTTTAAGAATGTTTAATCGTAATTGTGATGGTAGAGATGTTTAAGAAACAAATAAGCATATGGGATATAACGAAAAATGCGTATTACTGTTTTATACAAGTCGCCTAAAAGTGCTGAATGTAATACTGAAGAAATTGTACATCAGCATAATAAATCGTGCAAAGGTTAACAAAATCATGAGAAAAACATCCTCAGTGTACAGGGACCTCCCCCAAAGAAAATACACCAATAAAAAAATTACAATTCTTTGATATACTGTACTGTACTGTTTGGTAATTTCGAGGAAGGTAATTCTCTTGTTGCAGTTACCTACGTAACTGAACAATGCACTAGCTATTTAATCCTCAATAATTTTAAATTTAATCACAAACTAAAACTATGGTTGGTATTTGAGGGATTACTGACAACATCCTTCACACTTGGCAAAAAGGTGTTCCGTGATGTTTGGTTGTCTGGAGTTTTATCACGTTCTCAAGTGAGCAAGTACTTCTAGCTAAAGAAAATATACCCCCGCCGCAGCAAACCTGCAGACTTAGCGAATTTCCATTTGCCTGATTGGATTTAAACTAAAATGTCTCCTTAAAAATATCACATTTATTCCCTTTTTAAACAGAATTAGTTTAATGAGTAGGCCTACGGTACTTAGGTTTGCTGCAACAGGGAGGGTACAAAAGTTTTTTTTTATGTAAAATGTTAAAAGGGACTGTGGTTTAGTAAGAAATTAATGTATTTTCCAAATATGATCAAAATATGTTCATAAACAAGCAAACTACAACAGTTGACTTATTCTCCATAAGAATAACATGGGAATTTTAAAATTACCATTTTTTTGAATTTTCTCCGTAACAATTAGGCGCATAATAACGCTTCAATATACTAAATTATTTGTTTTTTTAAGCTCTACAAAATGGTTGAAAAAGAAATTGTGAAATTTTGTGTTTTTAGGGTCAAAAATGGGAAAAACCAAATTTTACCCCATAAAACCCCCATAAACCCCTGTTCCCATAGTCCGATCATGCTGGTTCGCGAACTCATTCAAGTTTATCCCGCCTTACACCTTCAAACCAAATTTTATCAAAATCGGACAAAAATTACTCAAGTTATCGTGCGGCTACATGAAACTTTAGTCGGTTGAACTCCTCCGCCATTTCTTAACCGATTTTATCCATTGACGTCTCATTGGAAAGAGCGTGTCGCGTAGATTTGCAAACTGACCTTACATTTTTGAAAAAGTCCCTTGGGCTCTGCCCCAGTGGCTGTTAAAGTTCCCATGTTATCCTTATGAAGAACATTATTGTTTACATTTTGATCAGCTGTATATTTTAATTGCTGTTATTTTTTATTTCAAAGTCTTTTAAACTCATCAAAATTTAATTATGATGACTTTTATTTGTTTTTAAATAACTACTTTACTTCTTTGCAATTGCTCGATTTCGAGCAACGTGTTTACTAGTATATATATATACTGTGTATTGTATATATATATACAATTGTTTGGATAAAGGGCTACTATTATAAATAATAAAGAAAGCATTACTAACTCAGTACCCTGAAATTATTTTTATTTTTAAAACTCTACATGTTTCTACCTTTAGGCCATTTTCAAGAGTAACATTTAACCTATTAATTTGGAGGTTAAATGTTACTCTTGAAAATACATTACCCCAAAAATAAAAATAATTTCAGGGTACTGAGTTAGTAATGCTTTCTTTATTATATATATATATATATATAGATATATAAAAATTTTAGCGAATGGTGTTTTTGGCCTCTGGGGACATCAAAATGAAAAAGTAAATCGGTCCCGGGCCTAGGTCTTACCATGAGACCTACGGTAATAGCTACTTCCCTATAGGGAAATTCGCTAATAGCAGAAGTAGTACCAGTACCTACGCAAACTCTCCTCAAAAATAGCTTGAGACAAAGGACCAAACAGATTTCCCAGACTTATTTCAAACGATTGTCGCCAAATACTAGAAACATAAACTAGTGTTTAACAAAAACAAAACGTGCATCACGAATTAAGTTTGGCACAAACATGGTTAATGGTGCTTAACAATGATACGGCGCCAAGGATCAAGGTCAAAAGAGCCTCGTGAGGAGAACGATTCATCAAATGGCAAACAAAAAATCATATTGTCAATACCAAAGTTCGACCTGAAAAAGATACAATAAGTATCTACTAACTAACGCAATAAGTAACTTAACAACTAATACCATAAGTATGCCCTATGCGAGTACATCTAGGGAGCCAGCTGTTCTAGTAGTTGGACTTCAGCACCCAATGTTCCGAGTTAAATTAAAACCCCGCCAATTGCCTAAATGGAATGTCACAACCCTCACCTACGTAATGTGTAAAACAATTTCTGACTAGAGTCCATTGCGCCCTAGGACTCTAAAAGTTCGAAATACTGTTAAGTGTTGGGCCCTACGTATAATATACATCAGTAGCATGTCGGATACATTGTCAGTATTTAGCAATTCGGATACAACAACCACCTCCAAACTCACGGGTGCTTCTAGATATTCGTAGGGTTCGAGGTTGAATTCTAAAGATCCCACAATCGGTGTTGATGACACGGTTTAAACGATAGGCAATGAGAGCCAGATATTTCCAAATATCGAGCAGAGCGGGCGGTGTGAAGTGTGAAGCGGCGAGGTCGACCCGCCCCCCAAATTACAGGCTGGGTGCCGCGCGGCTTTGACAAACACTTCACGCGCCTGCCTATCTTCTCACCTCGCCGCCTCTGTGATGTCTGAGCCGCCAACACTTGTACACTTCTCACGCTACAACTACAACCTACAACTGTAACTGTGTGATAGAGTTGGGCACATAGGATCTTAAATTAAACTCAGAACCCAAGGCCTTGATTGCAAGTCAAAAGCACAATTAATTTCATAGTACAAAAAGGTACAACATTCTGATATGGTTTCAAAGTTAAAGGTTCGTGGTTCTATAATATGGGGCTGTTATTGAATATTGTGGAAAAGTTTGCAAAATGATTGATAGGTAATTTGTGATTATTTTATTTTCAAACTCTTACAAATAGCCTTGCTATTTGTGCTTGTTAACACTTATTGAACATCCTATCTTTTTCTTACTGTATGCCTACATCTCTTTATTAAAAGAGTGATTTGAAAATATAAAAAATAGGACAATTCACTGTAGCGTAAAAAGGACAACTAAAATGATCAGAGAGGAAAGAATTAGAAATGTGAGAATAGAATTTAGTAGTACATCAAATTATATATACGTGTTTAGGAAAAGATTTTACCTTTAACTATTTTCTTCTTTGTATCTTGAGGTGTCTTGAGATTAAAAATTTAGAGCTATTATAACAACAGTTAAGAGTGAAAAGAGAGATTTTTTTTATGAGAGAGACCCACTAAAAATAATTAACAGCAAATCAATTGAGTTTGAGTACAATAGTTTTACATGTCTTCAACAACACACAACATAAACAAAAACAATATCGAAAAAGCACATGATAATATTTTAAAACCCAAAAAATGGGTTTGAGCCAGACCAAAGCCAAAAATATGTTTTAATCAATAGAATATGCCAGGCCCCAATGAGTAAAATAAAAAAATTGGGGACTGAAAAATAATGAATAGTCTTCAAGTACGGGCCGGGCCTGGTCTAGTGGGAAAGCCACTCTTCATCATTGCTCAGTCACAACTAATGTATGTTATTCGAACCAGGATGAGTTTCAACGGTTCTAGCCAATGACCAACACATTGGAGGTGTAAGTTTTGAATCACAACAAGATCCCACACATTCAAGTTAGGTGTTTGCTTGTTCTACTCGTTGCTTTCTTCTTCAGGAACTGTAGGTGTAGAATGAGGGCTCATATGCAGATAGTGTCCAGGTGTTAAGTCAGATATGTCTGATGGATCTGCTGAGTGAGAGAGGAGTTAGAAGACGAGAGTTCTGGATTGCTTCTTTGCAACAGATGAGTTTTAAATTTCTCTTCTGGCGGTAAAAATCTTGTTTTAGTGGTGTTACAAGAGTCTTCAGGAGGGTGACAATGCTTGAATGGTAGCTTAATGAGGTAGGTATATACCATAGGGTTGTCTAGAATGAGTCAAAACAAAATTTCTTTTGCCCAACATTTAATCTTCAAATTGTTTAGAAAATGAGAGATGTTCGTTCTTGTTTGCAAAACTGTGGAAAGGAGGAATGAAGATCATAATCAGCGACAGTTAACAAGGAAGTGAGATGAGAGCTTGCTTGATACTGGGTTTGTTGATGTATGGTCTTTTGATGGTTCTAGATTCAACAGGGTATAGTGATTTTCATGACATTTAATAAAGGGCGTTTCAATTTGCGGTTACTGATTTTATGGTATCCAAAACAAGAGAAACAACGTTGCTTGGATTTGATTAGTGCCGTTCTTGAGGAGGCTTTTCTTTTTTTTACCAGGTTTAGAACAAATGAAGCAAGGAAAATCAGTAGAGCTCTGTGTTGATGCAATGGTAAATGGTCGGACATGAGTCTTTTCATTTTTGCGGTTGAAGTCTGTCAAAGGTGGGATATTTGAGTGGGGTTTCACCCATTTATTACTACTGGGTGAGTTCATGGAAACATCTTTGGCATGTACAGAATGACTAGACAGAAGAGTTATTACTTCATTGACTGAGGGTAGAGATTCAGTCTTTTTTTGAAGATTCAAAATTACTCAACAACTGTTTTGTCTAGTTTCCGTAACAGCAAGGAGAGGGTTAATTTTCACTATATCACATCCTAATGCTGTTAGAGCTTGGGAGTTTTCATTAATATAGTTGAGAGTTGAGCAAGTTTCTGAGGTCTTAAGTAGAAGAAAAACTGACACTAGGGAGGGAGATCAATGATTTTATTGGTGTGGAGAGATGAGAGCCTTCGCCGATCTCGCAAAATGTTGTACGTGATGGTGTAGTTTTAGAGATTTGACCAGACTGAGTGCTTTACCAGACAACTTACTAAGTAGATACTGAAATTTAGCCACATTTGAGAGAGATGAATTTGAGTGAATTGTGGCATCAAAGAGGTTGATGTAAGCTATCCAAGTTCGAGTCCCCATTTAAGTGTTTTAATACTATTTTTGGTAAGCGCACCACAGACAGTTATAGTGTTCCTGTTCATTGAGATGAGAGGTTATGGATTAATTATCAATAACTCTTAAAACAAAACCCAAAACTATACTTTATGTAGAAACGTTTTAACTCGACAATATACATGTTACTTTCCAGAGTAGCTATCATACCAAGTTCAAACAAAAATCCAATAAAATCCAAATTGCTTTCTTGTCACATTTATTGGATAGACAATAGCAGGCTACACTATAAACAATTAGTTGTTACATTGTATTAGGGCAAAGGGAAATGAAAAAACAAAACTTATACAAAAGTAATTTAATTCCTAGTTCTGTACACACACACATCTCACTAAAGAATAAGTTACAACTTCAGCAATTAATAAGTAATCTGGCTAAAATGATGCAGCAAGCAAAACTATAAGATACACTTGTAGCAATATATAATACAATATGTTTACAATTGATAACCACAATGAGTTTGACAATATATAAAAATTAAAAATATGTACAAGAATTTACAAAACTAACAGATCACAGGGATTTCAGCTATCATCATTTAACTAGACCTAGTTTTTTTGCTTCTATTTCATAGATTAATAATCTCCACATCTTGACGACAAAAACCTCAGCTTCTTCATCCAAAACCTGAAAAAGAGTATTTTACATTAAAACAAATATAAATAAATTTGAAACTACAAATAGAGCTCAAATTTAAATGATTAGAAAACCCTCAGTAGGTGGCCATTATAATACACAGTTCGGCCAAAACTTCTGTGCGTGCGGAATGGGTCGCTACTAAACGTGAACACTTGGGTGCCATAAAGGCACTGGTTATTGGCAGTACTATACTCACTGGGGGTAGGGGTGAGTGAGTAGCAAGACCAAAATGTTTTCACAAAAGTACTTTGCCAGCTCTGGTCGTGCGCACAGAAACTTTGGCCGAACTGTACCAACCCTGTAATATTTAATCTTTGGAAACACACACACATCTGGTCCGTGCACAGAACTTATGGAATAGTTGGAAGCCAGGTTTGTGCAATTATCTGTTGTTATACTTGTTGGTGTTATTTGGAAATGTAGTCTACTAGACGAGGGGAATAACAACAGGAAATCTGTTCTCTGTTAATTCTTCAACAAGAATAATTAAATAGAATCTTTTACATAGAGCAACAGGATACCACAAAACTGGGATTTTGATTTTGTGCATTGCTTGTTAAAACAAGCATAGTATAATTAACTGTTATTTTTTGGTGCAGATGCAAAAATTATGTTGCTAACAATTTATGGAGGAATGAATACTTCCAAGAATCCCTTTCTAGCAAAGGGAGCAGATAACAACTTTTTTAGTGTTAACCAATTAGAACCCTACAGGTGAATACTTTAAAACAGGGATTATGATTGACAAACAAATCTTTCCATGAGTTTGTGCAAGCACAACAGGTATACATAAATTAATTTAATTAGTTATACATGATGACAACTTAAGCCAGAAATGTTTGTATATGCTATAACTGTGTTTAGCAAGGCGGCTTTTACAGTTATAATTGTATTGGTAAACTTTCTTCATAATTAAAACGAGCTAAAAAATGCTATGTAATGTCATAATTTCCCCCAATGATGTGCATCACACTCCACTCAACACACTCGCACTTCACTCATATTTGGGTTAAAATACGCGCATAGTTTGAGTAGTCCCTATCTCAAAATGATAATGATAATGATAACGGTCGCCTCCCCATACCAGAAATGCTGAAATTGCCCCGAGCGCCAGGCCAGGTAGCCGCCCGCTACGGGTCTAGGTTAGGATAGGTTAGGTATTGGTACAGAAACAATAGTGACTTGGCTGGAAAATCAGTCCACGGCAGTTTTAGAAGACTGCAGTCACTGACAGGACCTATAGGTAAAAAATAATTCCCTTTTTTCCCAGTCCCGTAGCGACTACCTGGCCGGGAGCTCGGGGCAATTTCAGCATTTCTAGTCTTGCGAGGCGACCCTTCCTAATCCTCTTTAATGAGCGGGGCAGTTTCATTTTTCGAAAGCACCCAAAATGTCGGGGCAGTTTCACTATGCCCCCCAAATAACTCATCAACCTAAAAAAACAAGAGCATGAAAACACTCAAGAGGAATCTACAGCATAAAATATTCTTTACAACTAATCCTGTTTAATAAGTTTTCAATGAACACTCCCCTACTTACCATCTGCACATCATCCAGTATACCCTGAGGTGCGCTCCCTGCCAATACCTTGGAGCATATGAAGTCTACCAATGTAGGCTCTGGCTCTCCAATGTACTCTATGATCTTCTTGTTGATCCAAGGTCGGATCCTCCTCTCCATCAGTTGCTATGAGATTAAAAAACATATTAAACTACTAGTAAACTCTTTCAAAAGTTAAGAGAACACATTTCAATCCATGACGTTGCAAAAACCAGCTTTTATAAAGTTAGCTGTTCATTGAAAAATGTGGTCGTTTATTTAAAATGTAAAGGAGATTATTTCTGCTTACGTTGTGGGTATGAAAATTTATTTTAGAGAAAAGTTATAAGAATACAGAAGTATAGGACTTTATAGCTATCTGCTTTTCCAAGATTAGGACACACAATAGTTTTGTCCTTAAAAGTAACGTTAAGGTCCAATATTTGATAGGACAACTACAGTTATATCTCAAATTTTAAAACTCTTATTTCATCATATGTAACAGAAAATGGAAATAAGATTGAATTTTACATCAAAACTCACATTGTCAACAGCAGCCCAGTCCAGCTGGAAAGCGAACAAAGCATTCTTGTCTGTAGGAATCTTGTCAATCAGAGTTTTGATGTGTTTCCTCTTTTCTTCTTGTGACTTTCCACTATTCTCATCTTTCTTATCATCTTTTCCTTTCTTCTTTTCATCTCCGTAGTCTAAAGAAACAAATTAAAATGTATAAATGATATTCAATCAAATCAAAAACTAGGGTCCCTTACTACATACAAAGAAATATGTACCGGTTGTTGAAGTCGGTAAATTCAACATAAGCACAGCTTTGAGCTGAAAACAGGCTAGCAAATTGTTTAAGAACAAACTTGCTTTTTTATGCCACAAGGTTTAATGATTGCAATGGCATGATTTCACTTTGGGTTTGTTAAATAACTTTTACTAAAGATCATTGATCACCAATAAGAAAATGATTAAAATTAATGCTAACTAGGGACGAGTCAATGCTTGATACCTTTTAGCGAATTTCCCATATATGGAATAAGCTATTACCGTAGTACTCATGGTAAGACCTGGACCCAGGACCGATTTACTTTTTCGTTTTGAGGTCCCTAGAGGCCAAAAATACCATCCGTTCAAATTCATATATATATATATGAATCCATTATGTATCCATTGTATGTGTCCGTTAGCATCGAGCAAAAATGATCCGATTTTGATGAAACTTGGTATAAACGTGTAAACCTACATTTATTCGAACGAGTTCGCAAACCAGCATGATCGGACTATGGGAACGGGATTTTATGAGGTAAAAATACGTTTTTCCCATATTTTACCCTAAAATCACAAAATTTCACAATTTCTTTCCAAACCATTTTGTAGAGCTTAAAAAAAAATTTTTGTATACTGAATCGTTATTGTACACTTAAGGAGAAAATTCCAAAATATTGTAGATTTAAAATTCCCATTTTATTATTACTAGTTGCTCATGGAGAATAAGTCTACTGTTGTAGATTGCTTGTTTATGAATATATTTTGATCAAATTTGGAAAATGCATTACTTTCATACCAAACTATTACCATTTTGCAAAAAAACACCTTTTTACCCTCCCTGTTGCAGCAAACCTAAGAACTCGTTAAACGAACGTTATTTAATTTAAATAGGGAATAAAAATGTGACATTTTTAAGGAGACATTTTAGTGTAAATCCAATCAGACAAATGGACATTCGCTTAGTGTGCTGGTTTGCTGCGGCAGGGGTATTTTGCTTTATACAATTTCTAGGATATTGGTATCGGTATCGGTATCGATATCGAGAATCAATCGTCAAGAGTCGGTTATAATCGTTGATATTTATTTCACGTCTGTGAAGATCACACAATCTTGCTTTGGCCACGATCATTCTTTGACAGGAAACTTAAATTAAATAAAAATGGTTTATGTATCAAGAATCGCAAATCAATAAATTTTGGTATTGGCTTATCTCTACTGCCAACCTACCTAAAGGAACTAATTTTCTTTTCTTAACGCCGGCGTTGGAATCATCTTCATCATCATTGTTGAAAACCTCTTTTACATCCAATTTCTTCTTCTTCTTGTCCTTTTCCTTTTCAGGAATTGGTGGTGAACTCCACGGTTTAGCAACTGCAAGATAAAGAATACATCATTAGAAACAATTTTTTCATATATATATAAATAAAATAACAGTTTTGTCTGCACATTGAGTAGAATGATGAAGTTATCAGTTGTTTTTACTTTTGAAAGCCTAAAAACCTAATTGAGTTTTATTAAAAAATCTGTCTGTATGATATTGTGTCAGCATCATATGGTGGTATGATGTCTACAACACTAGTATCGAACCTACTGATAAACCCTTAAGATCTTTGTTTCAAGATATGGATGCAGGAAAACTTGGATTGGTTTTATAAGTTATATATTCTAGGCAGCATATTTAAGGTACATTTTAAAGCATGTTTTATTATTAGTCATCCTTGTAGGAATAGTTGTAAGTTGTAGGTAGGTTTCGCAATATGACACCTAGACCAATGTGAGGCTCAAAGAATCAAATCACAGGAATCATTCAACTACAATCGGTTGTTATCTTACATTGTACATAATAGACCAAAAATCACATTGAAATCATTAGTTAACATATTCCTTGATCACAGGTAATTGAGGGAATTTCTCCCATTGTCATGGCAAAATCAAGGACCTCTTCCGCAGTCTCAGCAAAACTGAGAACGTCTTCTGCAGTCACTGTTAAATCAAGAACATCTACGAAATACTGAATAATTCTGTTATCACAATGAAACTGTAAACGGCTTCAGAGATACGGACACATTTTGATGATCTTTCGCCATCATGGCAAAATTTGAAACAACTTATGCAGTCACAGCAAAATCATGATTGTGTTCCGCGGTCAAGGTAAAAATTATTATTGTCTCCCACGTTTGTAGCAGAACTGTGAACATTAATCGTGATGTCAATTTTTGATCAAATATCTTCGCAGACACTTTCTGCGACCTGAGTTGGGCTTGCAATTTTTGCCCGAAATGACAAGAAAATATCTGGGACCCCTTGCCCCATAGTAAGAGGACAGTTGTACAGATACTGACCAGGTTTAGGCTCGGGCACAGGCTGTGGCGGAGGTGTAGAGTTGACATGAGGTGGAGGGGAGGCCGGTGGCTCCACCTCCCTCAGTAGTGCTCTCTCCGCTTCTTGTTGAGCTTCTGCCACTGCCAGAGCTTTGCGTCTCAACTCTGCCAACTCTGCTTCCTCTCTCTCCCTCTCTCTTTCCATCTCCCGTTCCCGCTCCCTTTCCCGCTCTTTCTCTCTTTCCTTTTCTCTTTCTTTCTCTCGTTGCTTTGCATGCTCCGCATTCACGTTTATCACCAGCTTCGGCTTGTACATCTCTTCCCGCTCTTGCAGCGCCTGTAATTATAAAATGAGTAAATTGTATGACTTTTACAACAATTAAATAGTGTGTATTTTTAAGGACTAAAGTATGGAACTATAGGTCGGCCGTTTAGAAAACGACCTGCGCGAAATTTTTAGCGCATGTAGGGGAGGTAACGATGAGGGAGGGTAGGTTCCCCCTCTCCACCAATGGCCGTTTTCACAAGGTGTGTGCATAGTGACGCCACGTGCAAGCTGAACGTGTTTTATTTTACCAAATCATATGTTTTCTTGTAATTTCCCAAAGACTTTCGAATGACAATCATTACAAATTAGCATTGAATATATAACACTATTTAGCGTTTTATAGTGTTGTATTCAATATTGAATATAGTCATAGTGTTATACAGTATATTCAATGGGGGTAGTATATAACATTTTGATAGTGAGTACCTTTTAATCGAAAAACAGTGAGCAGTAAATACTGTAACTGTGGCTGCCTAACAGTCAATATATTTTTAGGTGACCATATACAAATAGTTTTTAATATAATACCTTTTTTGCAGCTCCTACTTATGTTTTATATAATTGAAAATCTCATTTAAGTACCCTTATTGGAAAATAAATAGTTACAAATAAATTGACAAGATTGTTTTTACATATATTTAACAAAAACAGCACAAAACGACATATAGCTTAAGTTGTAGGGATTTTATTACACTTTAATGGCACACACTAAACTCAAGCACTAAACTACTAAGCCCGTAGGAGAACCCCTCGGACTATGGTTTTTCTTAATAACTTCAAAAATTTACTAGACGCTTACCGAATAGCCTCCCTCGTTTTGCGAAGTGGAAAATCGTGACCACAGCAAACAATCACGAATACAGGACCCACCGCAACGGCTGTTGCCGCGATACGGACAATCATCACGAATCTCGCCGCGATTAAGATATGGCCGCAATCACAAATAGGCCTTTAATTCATGGATGCTGAGATAATCGCAGGATATTATCGCGGATGTTGCCGCGATTGTGTAGGACGCGAATAACGTGACTACAATTATAATGGCGTTGCCAACATCGCAAGTAACGATCACACATCTAAGTGATGGCCTTTTAGTGAATTTCCTATATAGGGTATAAGCTATTACCGTAGTATTCATGGTAATACCTCTGGACCCGGGACTGCAAGGCGTGTAAAAGAAGGTGTGTGCACGCACATCCCCCACCCCTCCAATCAGCCAATCAAGTATTTACTGCTTTACTGTTTTTCGATTAAATGGTACTTACTATCAAATGATCTAGACTACTGCCATATTGTATAACACTACTACAGTATATTCATTCAATGTTGAATACAACGCCATATTGGATATATAAAACTAAATAGTGTTATATATTCAAAGCTGATTCCTAATGATTGCCATTTGAAAGTCTTTGGGAAATTACAAGAAAACATATGATTTGGTAAAATAAAAGGTAAAATAAAATAATGGGTTGGGGTGGGGTGGCAGCGGAGTGGGGGAAGAGCCATAGTCTGTCTCACTCCCACAGCTCGGTATCTCTCTCTCGCACCAATGCTACGAGGAGGACGCTTTCTAAGCGGCTGACCTATAACTGCATCAACTGCACTAGCTGCATCAATATGTCCAGCATGCAAGGTACTAACCAATAGATCTCAGACAAAGAAGGATTCATAAAATAAAATAAACACTGATCAGGGACTGGGAGTGTTTTTAGGTTATGTGCAAATTTGTAGTGTATCAATCAATCAATCAATAAAGTTATTGACAATAAAACCTAAGAACAATTATCTGGTTGTTTATATTGGAATACTGGTCTTGAAGTAAAAAAAAACCCTGATTATGAATCAAAGAGATGGTAGATCAAAACATGGTAACTTAACCCTTTGAGGTCGATTTTTTTTAGAGGTGTGCGGATAGTGAAATTTCATTTCGGATCGGATTCGGATCGGATAGTTGAGGCTCGGTTCGGATCGGATCGGATATTGGGAGGTTCGGATTCGGATAGTTCGGCGCGGTTAATAATAAGCTGCATATGTATTTTTAACCTACAAAACAATGTAAAGCTGTGTAAATAAACTTAAATGACGATTTTGAACTATAGAATTTCAAATTAGCCAAGTCCACAGTTTTCTCTCTCTTGAAAATCACAATTCACAACATTTATTTTCAAAAGTTGGTTGCTTGAATTAAGTACACTAGCAGCCGAAATCTTCACAAACACCTTAGGACTGGTGTCAAACGTTTGGGCTTGTTTACTTGAGGTTATGATTTATCTTGTTTCCTGGTTCTCACAAGCCAAGGAGTTCGATCTCAAGTTTATTTTCACATTGTATTTCCTTACGTTTTTGGAACGGATTATTGGGCTTAAGTGGCATTTTGTGGGTTTGCCAAGTGTAGAATCACTAATGCACTAAATTGGCTCTAGCTCACGATTTGATGTTGGGCAATTAGACTTTATAACTGTGTAAAAGGTGTGTATCCCTGAATTTATAAATTGCATTCTACACATATTCACTGCCAAACATAATTCAGTAGAACCTTGATGAACCGAGAATTACACTAGCCTAGACATAACTTCATTACCCCAAGTAAAATACCAAGATAATCTTTATAATTGTATTTGAATCGTATAATCTTAGTTTGTTAAAAATGGATTGTATGTTCAACAATAATTGCAGTCCATTATTGTTAAGCAGTATGGTCCCAAATTATTGTTTTTGATTTTGAAACATCACAGTTCATTTGACAAAATTATAATTGAAGCAGCCCAATGTCAAGTCACGCGCGCTTGTGCAATAGTTTGTTTACAAGCTTTCTCCAGACCACGGGGGAGGGGAGGGGAGGGTCTGATAAGCCGTCTATTGTTCACCCCCAAGAAGGTCCGACCCTCATTAGTGCCGCTCGGCTGCACTCAAGTGTTTTACCCCCTGCTGTGCACTATGTCATAAAAGCTGATAACGTTGAATGCGTGATAAGGGAAACCCAAGAAATAGAAGAACAAAGAGAAAGAATAATGACGTTGTTATCTTTATTCCCTTTTTACAATTTCCGTTATTTTTTGTTATCTTTATGTAAGATTTTATGATTTTGTTTTATAGGTTTATAAAATAATTCTTTTTAACTACGGGAATATCAATTTATAATTTATCAACGTGCTTCTCTTCTGAAACAGCAATACCGGATGCATAATAAAGGTCAATGACCTAAAATATCACGATTGTGCAATATTGTATTTTGATGTTGAAATTAAAATCACGACAAAAGTTTGTATACATCCATGGTCCCTATCGTTTAATCATTTAATATGTACACAATAAATGCTAAATAATCGTGGTTAGTTCTAACTTTATTTTTTATTATTCAAAGTTTCTACACAGTAAGACAATCCAAAGTCAAACCGGGCAATGAATGCCCAAAAAACAACGTATCTTGTCCTGTGATTGGAATACCACTCGCCGGCCAGTCCTTTCGGTTTAGGGAAGTAGTGCAAGTCTATATATAGCTTCAAGGTCTTACCCACCCCTTCCCCCTCCGGTCCTACTTGACTCACTACCCGCGCTCCTTTCGAGGTTATTGCCCAACCCCTCCCACCCTTCTATTGTGTTGCCTTTCTATTGTTTCTATTCTGACTTTTTTTCGGGAAACATTTAATCTATTGTTTACGTAACATCACAGTAGTAGGCTAGATTTTTCTACTTTGAAACAGTACTGTAAAAAAACTATTACGCAGAGCCCCTAGTATCAGGAGCGAGACAAGCACGAGTTGACTTTCATTTGACCATGGTAGTTCTTTTCTGCTTTATGTCTGTTCGTTCCAGACGAATCTTATAGTAAAGCAAAACAGCCGATAACGACTAAACTAGTTATCAGTATTGCATCATACGGCTTCTTTGCCGTTTGCTGTTAGGTCGTTGGAAACGTATTGCTGTAATTTTGTCCTGGGAAACTAATGGTGGTTATGGAGGTTTTCTGTCCAAAACGTCAAAATATATTGTCTATCCGAAAAAGTCGGATATATAACGGATAGTGTCGGATATCGAATTTGGGCTCGGTTCGGATACGGATATCCGAACCGAACCGAATCCGACCCGATTTTTCGGATATCCGCACACCTCTAATTTTTTTTTAAATTTTCGGCGAGTATAGGTTGCCATTTGAGCAATCGGGAAATTGGCTTGGCGCCCGGCGACCTATACTCGCCATTCGACCGCAAAGAAAAACTTTTTTGATTTTAGATTTTTTTTAACCGACTTCCCCACTACCAACAAAAGGAGGAGGTTCTCAATTTGTTTGTGGCGATGTTTTTTTTTTTTCTATGTATGTTCACCAATTTCTCTGTGATTCTTTTACCGATCAGTGTGGTTCCACCACCAAAATAACCAGGAGATTTTCTATTTGGTACCTTATATATTAAGTTTAAGTATAATATTTGTTTCGGTGAAAAATTCTGAAAACCTTAAATATTCAACATTTATTTTGTTTACATTTGTGCAGATTGTTTACATTTGTGCAGAGAAGGCAATAAATAATAATAACATTCCTACAGCTGTTAGTTGAAACCATTTAAATGAAGCTAAAGACAATTCTTCATGAAACAGTTGCTTCATATTGATCAATAAACTATTTCTTGCCATGTAGCCTAAGCATTGAGAAAAATGCATTTTGTTTTTGTTACTATAAAAAATGTATTTTAACGTTTGACCTGATTTGTGTATACAGTAATTCTGTTTTTAGTATTGAATATTCTGACTTACAAAAACATATATGTTTCAGTGAATAGCTGTATGATATTGACAAATAAAGGTGTATTGTGAAAACCAAAGCATTCGTAAAACAGGTCTAAATATAAATTAAATGCAATTATTCCTTACACGACCTAAGAAGTGTGACAGTGCATAATCGTCAATTGTCTTAAAAGTGTTAAATATTTTAATTACTAAACATGCATTTGCAAATGTGGAATCTTTATTGATATTCTCTACCCAGTTACTATATCATATCAATACTATTATGCCTGCTTCGGAAAGTCCTAGAGGAAGATGATTTGCAATTTCGACTAGGCTATATCTTGATCAAATAAAACCACCTACATGGCTTGCACCACTTTTAGCTGAACCAATCTTTCATATACGTATATTTAATTTGCAGATGTGGAATGTTTATTAATATTCTCTACCCAGTTACTATAACGTATCAATACTATTATGCCTGCTTCGGAAAGTCCTAGATGAAGATGATTTGCAATTTTGACTAGGCTATATCTTGAGCAAACAAAACCCCCTATATGACTTGCACCATTTTTAGCTGAACCAATCTTTCATATAATATTTTCCAAAAGGTACTATACGTGTTAACGACCAATTTTCCACTTTTGAGAGATTTTTTAGTGCTGGTAGCTGAGGAATAACTTTCATATTGTTCCAAAAAGCTTGAGACGTTAGTGTATTTCTTTTTATAATGTAGAAGTACACCGATTGCAGGAAACGATGATGTCTGACATTTCAATGTATCTAGAAAAGACAATTCGTTTTTCATTAGGCCTAATGTAATGGACAACTCTTTATTTCTTAAGGAATATCTAAAAATGTTTATTTTCATACCCATTGATTATGTAACCTGAACTCAAGCAGTTTTAAAATTATGATTGTTCTGTGGAACTTTTGATTGTTTCAGTTTTGCTTATCAATAAAAAACTTCAAGTAATTAATATATAAAAAAAATATACAGTCACTAAAAATCTTGAAATAATTTATTTTTGTTAAAAAAATACAACCGACTTCAAACGCTCTAAAAAGAATGAAATAATTTCAATAAAGTAAACTTTTGTATTAGGCAAGCTCACGTATTTCAAGTCGGCGCGGCTCAAACTGCAAATATGATTGAAATTAAATATTGTGTGTGTATTTTGAAAATCAATAAATTGTAGCTGGATAACATAAATATATAAAAAAACATACTGAACTGTTTTATTTATATATTAAAGGAAATATTTTCTTCTATTTTATGTTTACTTCAGAATAAATGCATTATGAAAATAACACACACAAATGTTCTATATGAATAGGAAAATAATTTAGTTTGATATTATGATAGGGAAAAGAAGCTAGTTTAGTATTAAAACGTTACTTTTCCAAGTTAGAAACATTTAAATGCGTTATAATCTTTTTAAAGATACTCGTTAATACCACTATAATGCCGATCTCTGATTACGGTAATAAAATAACACTTAACGCATAACTATGAAAAAGACATGCAGATTAACACCTTTAGAGTCACCTGCAATATGGACACCCTCTTTCAATTTTGTATCAAAAATCATCATAGAGCCGCGCCGACTTAAAATACGTGAGCTTGCCTAATACAAAAGTTTACTTTATTGAAATTATTTCATTCTTTTTAGAGCGTTTGAAGTCGGTTGTATTTTTTTAACAAAAATAAATTATTGTGGGTCGCCATTTTTTAGCAGTAGGGAAAATGGTGGGCCGCGACCTATACTCGCCAATCGACTGCAAAGGGTTAATTTCTTTCATATTCTAGAAATGCTTTTCCCGATTCAATTTGTGATCACAATGTTTGGAGTGCTTGGTAGTATTAATATCAATGATGTAATTGTTAACTAGCTACGACATGGGGCAAAAATACCTTTGCAAATTCAACATTGGGGTCAAGAATTTCTGGGTTAGAGAATATTTTCACTCTTAATTCCTCCAACTCTTCCTTTTCTTTTTGTCTATCCCTGGCATCTATTTCCATTTCCTTTTCTCTTTCTTCCAAACGTTTAGCCAATTCCCGACCCCTGTGAAAAGAACAAACAATACATTAACAACACGACTCAGGTTGAATACTGAAGAATTTACCAGAACTGATTGCATTTTCAGCCAACAAACTGCATTACTAAAACAATATTTTTCACTTCCAAATTATATCAACAATTGTATGTCAACTTTACTCTTATTTTAAAACAGAATATTTTTGTTCTACAAAAAGAGTGTTTAAACATTACAATAACCAGTATTTCCTAGTCTGCTGTTTCACAGATAGCTTGACTTGTAGTCAAAGAACTTTCATTAGCAATAAACAACAACAATAAAGATGATTTTTTTAACATTTTGGATACAAACTCTTTTTTTTGTGCATGGCACTTTTTACTCTTTTATATATCTATACATTTCTAACTTACTTGTAATATTTAATATCGTCTCTTTCATCGTCATAGTCCTCTAAGAACTCTTTCAACCTTTTGGCTTCCCTTTCCCTCTCTTCATCTTTTAATCTCTTCTTTTCTCTTTCTTTAGCCAACTCTTTGGCTTTATGCCTTTCACGGCTTTCCCAAGTTCTTAATCGTTCCTGGAAAAATGTTTTTTAATTAGGAGCTGAAATCAGCCATTATAAAATAAATATTAAAATAGGTGGAGATAAGTCAGCTAAATCGAAACCAAGGAAAACGTTTGCACACACAAAAAGGAAGAATGACACAAAAATGTTATTCATTATGTATTAATTTTGTAGTTTTATTTTTGTTTACTATGTGTCTCTTGACCAACTTAAAAACTGATTATGGTGAAACAATATTCACAACCTATTGCTTGTTTCCTGGCATTTTAATCAAATAGAAAAGCACAAATCATAAATTAAACTCTCCAATAAGACAGAAACAATTAGTCACAATCACAATTAACAAACAGACCTAAGATTTTACAATAGGATACTGACACTGAGTCTACTTCTATGAGCGAATATTGAAAACACATCCTAAACCAAATTGGATTGGCGATCTATAAACATGCTCACCTGATATGCAGCCTCTTTTTCTCTAGCCTTCCGTTCCTGTTTCCGCCTCTCTTTTGCCTCTTCTTCCTCCTCTTTTTCTCGCAGCATGTCCTTTTCCGATTTCTTCTCTTCCCTATCCCTATCCCTATCTCTAGGCTCCCGGTCCCTGTCTCTGTCACGATCCTTATCACGATCTCTGTCACGTTCCCTCTCTCGTTCTCTTTCTCTTTCCCTCTCCCTATCTCGAGACCTGAAGCAAGAAGGAACTCGTTGAATGTACTTGTAGGAACAAAAATTAAAAAACAAAACATATCAAAAAATCAAAATCTTACTGACTATGATTAAACTATGTGAATTCTAGAGTAACAACTTTTTAGCATTTTATATATTGTGTTTTGAGTCTCGTCTACACATTTTTATGTCTAAGGCATTTAATTAACAACACTAAATAGAGTTGTACCTATTGTTTTTTTTCTTCAAATGCGAATAAAGATTGGTTTCATTTACATTAAAATGCATTTACTTAAACCAGAGAAAATTAAAGAAAATTGTTTTAGATTTGCCTTCAAAAGAGCTAGTGATAATAAAAAATTTCTTGGTGTTTAGTTTGTTATTGGTTTTGACAATGTATAACAGTTTACCTAGAGCGAGTCCTGTGCCTGCTAGCCTTGTGGTGACTGTGACTTCGCCTGTCAGGAGTCACGCTACGGCTGGAGCTGCGTGACACTCGACTGCTGGCGTGACTTCGACCGCGCGACCGACCTCGTCCGTTGCTCACCGGACTCTCATTTTCCCTGCGTTCTCTCTCCTTCTCTTCCCTCCGTCGGCGTTCCACCTCTTTCTCCTCCTCCTGTTTCTGCTCAACAGGTTTACCAATTGTGTTAAGCAAGAGGTAACACGACGGTGGCAGGTTGAAAACCACCCGAGAACAGGTAAGGTTTACACGTGAGGAAAAAGTAACAAACATTCCTGTTCCGATCAAATTGATTAAGTGGCAACAAAATCTGGGATAATTTTGGCATTACAAAGTCTCTCTTTAGAAAGTAGTGCAGTAGGCCTATAACCTTATAGCAATCTCATGTGTATGGCACTTTTCATTTGGAACGTTTTTTTACAAAATTGTAAACACTGAAAAACCAATTTGGGTAGTTCCAGTGGAATGTGTAGAATACTTGAGTTTAAAGCATCAGAAGATCTACCGACAAACTTGCAAAATATTTATTTGATAACCAAAGTATTTAAAACACAATATTTATGGGAGTAAAAAAAATTATAGTATGCAAGTACAGTTTCCCATTTTTCCTCACCATTTGCACACAACGTTAATGCAAGATTATATGTGTTTGTTACTTTTTCTTACACAGACTGAAAAGAATAAGAAACTACATCAGCTTCTATAAACACAAATAAAGTCTTCTCTGAAGAAAAACTTACAACAGCCGCAGTAGAAGTGGAGTCTCGGCGAAGAGTCTTCTTTCTTCATGTAAACCTATTTTCTGTGGTTTGACAACATTAATGCAGTACAATTACAAACAAACCAAACACACAAGAATAAGGATTGGTTGTAAATAAGAAAACCATACTATTAAAGTGATGACACCTGTAAAAGTGTACTGTTAACTGATCAAATATACAACACCATACTTTGATGAGAATATGAAAATATAATAGCATAGCATTTCAGATTGTTAGTCACAAATGTAAACAGAATTTTTTTGTGAATTCTAATTTTTACGTTAGAAACTTGAAAGCTCCTTTAAAATCAATTAAGTAATTTGAAAATATGGTTATTAAAAAAAATTATTTGTTAAATATTTCTTGTAGTCCAAAAAAATACATACTTAAATTTGTATGTTGCACCGTTTAGAATTTTGTTTGTTTTTAAACCAATTTCCATCAAGTAACATTTTGTTGCTTATGGAAGATATTTTATTGATGGAGTAAACTATTGAATAAAAAATTTTCCAGATGGGGTTCATAGATTATTTTCTAGATCTTAACTTATTGAAGAACTAAGCTGGAATCTAAATTCACGATCCTGACAAATGTTAAATCTATAATGTGTTTCACGTTTCACGGTCTGTCGCACTTGACGGATTAGGAGACCCTCGACTCTCACACGTGCACTCACGAACCTGGCCAGACATTTGACTCACCACTGGGGTGACCAGTAAGCAAATCTGAGTGCAAATTCGTATATACGTGTATAACCTTATAGATGGGTTTCTCTATGTATAAATCTTTTTCGCCATAATTAATTGTTACTCTAACAATATTATTATAATCATATCGTGTTTGGTGTCATTTTCTTTTGAATTTAACAAATATGCGTTAAATTAAAATTTGTGTTTAATTAAAACAGCAGTTCTTACATGGACGCAACCCAGTGTGTGAGTCGTCTACCTGGCAGCAGGGTCAGCTGTGTTTGTGTGTGTATCTAAGTAAGGGTTTTCTTATCCGTCAGGTGCCATAAATAGTGAAACTTGGAATACAAAAACTACTAGACGCTGGAATATTAAAAGAAAAAAATCATTGTTTAGACAAATGCAAGGAGGAAATGCTCCTTTAAGATATTATATTCTTGAATTAAAGTACTTAATGAAGATGTTGAAAATTGGCTTGTTATGAACTGTTTATCGCTACCAACCATAAAATTAAATTCCTATAAAGCCCATATTAAATATTAATTGTTAACACTAAGGTGCTCGCCAAGCAATGTGTGATAAAACTTTAAACACATTTATTAAACCTAATCCTTTCCAAGGATTTTTGTTTGGTAAAAACAATATTGTTAGCTGCGACTGGTAAAAGGTTACGGCAATTGTGATTATTGGATAGACCATAATCTTACAATTGTTAATATAACATTTTGTCATTGAAACTTGAACTTACTTAAACCATCAGTTCACAAAACCTAAATTACGTTTCCGGTAACTTATATTTTGATTTGTTCTAATCGTTTGGAAATTAAAATAATTTGTTCCATTAGATACTCGGAGAGCTTAAAATCTGTATTGGGAAACTATGCTGTACAGCTTTATCAATACAGTAGAGTCCCGCAAACTCGGCACTCGATAACCCGGCAGTCTGGATAACTCGGCCATCAACGTCTCAGAAAGTTAGTGATTTTTTGAGTCTGAGTTAAACATGGACTCAAGCCAGCTCAAGTCAAATCATTCACTACTCGTACCAAGGATTTGTTGTAAGTTAGGCTACAATATATCTGATGACTTAATACTGACTTGTAATATAAAAGCTTAAAAATTGTATTGTTCTTATTTTTAACCCTAGTTCCCGATAACCCGGCATTTCACAAACTCGGCACCCTTCCAGTCCACATTACGCCGAGTTCGCGGGACTCTACTGTAATACGATTAGCCTAGCATAATAAATCGCAACTGGAAATTCTACACTAAATTTAAAATGACTGTATTTTAAAAGACATTATTAGTATAACACACAGGTTAATTAATCTAATCAGGTTTTGTATGTTTTGTCATAAATCAAAAATAAAATGTATATAATTGTGTAAAAGTAAAAATTCTTCTTCTTTTCATTGTCTACAAGTCACTGGATTAGGGAAAAACTAAACCTTTTACTCTCCGATGTTAAACTTGTGGTTGATTCAAATATTCTGAAATTTGTTGTCCATTAAATTTTAAATACATAATAAGAATTTCACATTAAAGCGTAGTTTTATGGCACCTCTATAAAATAAATCATGTAAACGGCCACTATAACAACCTACCCCTCCAACTCTAGCTATATTTTATTTTTTTTTAATCCATCTGTTTATAATAAAATTATAAAATATATTTCCCAACTTCTACTTTAAATCGTAAATAATTTGACTAGAAAAGTACACAAACATAATTATAGCAATACTTAGATGGATAGGTGTCATGCTATTAAACAATATTTGAGATTTAATCTATACTTACATACGACTGAACCGAAAACCCTCAAAAACAGAAGAACCAGAAGTGGCAAAGAATCTAAGGAAACCAAGCGCATCACGACGCATATTTAAGTAAACATAGTGATATTACAACATAAAGTTAAATCTCTTAAACGTACATCATAAACATAAAAGATTACAACAAATTAAGTATAGAATATTTGATAGAATGTAGTTGAGGTTAAAAAATATACTTACGCATGGAGGCGGCCGTCAACATGGGAAAGGTATGAAGCATTGCATGCGTATCTATTATAGCAATAAAAACTAAGCAAGCCAAAACAACTTTGTTCAAATGCAATTAAAATTATTTTGGAAAGGTGATACAGTCAGACCAGAACTCAAATAGTAAGTCTATGAAAATTAAGTTTGTTGTTGGAAGCTCCATAAACCTTATAAGTTAACAGAACTGTTAAGAGAACGGTGTTTACCTGACCTCTTTCTCGGGTTCTTCTGAGTCTTCGGAAGTCACCATTCGACATGACCCTCTATTTATTAGCATGTGAAAGACTTATCATAGTTATCATACAACACAAAGTGTCTAAACAAACCCAACCTTTGGTCAATATATTTTCACATTATTTATGTAAATATTTATTTAACCTCAAAAGGTAGTATAAGTAAATAAAAAAATAAATTAGCTAATAATTACAACAAGTTTGCCAACATTGTACCTACTACATTGTCAATATCAAAATAAAAAAAACAGCACTACTTTAGATGATAAATTTTGTTCAGCTTTTATGTTAAGTTTGTCTTAGGCAATTTATAAAAAATCACACGTAAATTCAAAATTAAGTTACGAACAAATCAAGTTTCACAATTATCATACTCTTCTTAGGATGCTAGTTAATTGCTACAAAAAATCTACTTTCCAGCATATTAATTACAAAACCACGATAAATTACAGTATTATGCATAAATAGGAAATTGTGAGACTTAATTGTTGTCAATGAGCTGTTTTCAGCAAGTTAACAAAGGGCTAGTTTAATGTCTCGGTATCACCTAGGGGTAGTGTTGTATTGACTTCAATTTAATTAAAACAACCATCAAAATCTAACGTTTGTCCTGTCTAGCTCTGAGTCTAAAAAGTAAGTTGGTAAGGTCTAATGAAGCCTAAAGAAGCCCAACATGCGAGACAGTTACATATTGTTGCTGATCTGGAGGTTACCTCTGGTTAAGTGTCGGTAGAAACAACTGCGATGACGTTCTTGTGATCTTCCGTCACGTATAAACTAACTCTCTACACCTTCAAAACTCAATGTCTTCATCACTGTAAACCCCTGAAAACTTGTTTTAATACTATCCCAAAATATCTAGTGAAATAACAGCATGCATACGCAAAGACAAAAGTGTATACGTTTTCTTTAATACATACTAATGCACGGACGTTACTAATATTCTGTAACAAAAAAATGGAACCAAAACAAGTGAACAGTCAGTTACGGTGGAGACAACGAAAGATAAAGAACCAAGATGAACACATACCACAGCAACCCAGAAATGCCAAGCTTGCCAAACACAAACTATTGCAAACTAATGTTATCAGAACTGATCAGGTGGGTGCAAGAACTCCAAAGCATGAAATAGTATATTACGTTACTAGTCCTGAAAATAGGTGTTTACCGGACGAGTGTGGTTGATCCCGAGACAAAGTCGAGTACGGGATTACCATACAAGTCCGGTAAACCCATTTTGGACGAGTGACGTATGATATTTTACACCATACTACTAAATCCATACAAATCCTTATATATTACCACCGACTAAAGGACTAACAATCACTAGTCATAACCTCTAAGAGAGGTTATGTTTTTGTTTATCAACTAGCCACTCTCACTCATTGCCAAATACAGTATATAATCAACTGGTTGGTGTCCGGTAAAACTCATTACAGTACAGTAGTACATAATGAAACCTCATTTGATTAAGCTGACGGCAAACATCTGTTTTCTGAACTAAATCCCGTGGGAAGTTTGTCAAAACAGTGTAGTGTGGCGTAAAATTTGTTTACTTAAGTAAGTGACTGAGCTACCTAAATAACTGATGTGTTTTACAAGAAAATTAGGAATGCACTAAGTTACTGGAAACATTCATGAAATGATATGGATAACATAGAGGTAAGAGTAGGCATGGTATCTTTAACGATTCTAGACTAATGGTTTAATTAAAGGCATACTAACAAACATACGAACTGAGGAAGCTCAGAGATATTTATTAAATTAAAATTTTAATAAATAACTTTGTTAAATTAAAACTCAAAAGTGCAACACGGCGATTGAAAATATGTTAGTGTTAAAATCATTACAAGAGGACCCTAATGTAGAGCATGCAATTGAATTAAAACTAACATAGTATAAACAAATGCTAGATGATTAGAACATATCTCTTAAAATGGTAATACTTAATTTAATAGTAAATAGTTTTATTTTTACCAAAGTTGGGTACCAACAGAAGAAAACTGTAAATAAGAGCCTTTAAATTAAGGTTAGAAAAAAACTGTTTCTGCGATAGAATCTGAAATATTGCAACCAAAACTTACTTCAATAATTGAATAAAAAAGTTAAGCCAAAGTAAAACAGAGTTATTAAAATGGGACTAAGAACTACATGGAAATCATCAAGATATGACCATCCTCTCTTATTCCACCTGATAGACACATCCTAAGTCTTCATGGTTAACAGAGAGTGTAAGGGAGACAGGCAAGATATCATAAGTAAGAAGGAATGGTTAAATAAAACAATAACATTTTTTTCACAATATAGGGGAAAAAATAAAAACGTAAAATCGTAACTGAAAATATACACGTGTGCCTTAAGGTAGGTTTCCTGGCTGCCGAATTTAGCTGCAGATTGTGAATGTTGTACGGATCTTTTACTGCTGAATTTTTAACTGTATGCGGTTTGGGTTAACAGGTAAGTTTTATTAGTCTAGTGTACATAGTTTTTCACTTTTAAAGGAGTTTCTAAAATCTGGATGTGTGGTGTTCTGTATATACACATGATCCATAAACAGTTTAAGTTCAATTTCAATCTAATATTGCTAAAATTACAAGTGAACTTGTTTAGTTTGTAGTTGGCTATAACCGTGTCTCAGAACATAATGACTGAAACACACAATATAAATTAACACTATTAACACAGTCACCATCACAAATGAAACCCGTCATAATTCACCACAATAAACAGCCAAAAATAATGCAGGAGCATGTCTATATCACAACCGCTGCTTCTGGACAGTCCCCCGTCTTGGGATACAGTCACTGCCAAATTCAGCAGCTAGGAAAACGCCTGTACCTTGACTACTGTAAGTTAGGGACTTCTGTGGACACCCAGCTCTGGTCTGGTATCGCAGATATATTACTCACCATCGACGCAAGCGAGCAATCACAGCCCGGAGTCCGCAGCTCAGTCAACCTATATCATGTGCCAGTTGCAACAATCAACACTTACCCCAACCATTATAATTACTGTACTACTAACAATACATTTCACTTTAATTCATTTTATACTTTGCAAGTAAACTCTTTTATATCGGAAAGTTATTGTTTGTACAGAATGAAAGTTTATTTTTTTCTGAAAAGAATTTTGAAAGTTTACAGTTGTGTATTATGCTTTTGCTTACCTTCATGATTTCTCTGAATTTTCCTATCTCCCTGGTAATCAGATCTCGTTTACCTTCTTCTATGTTGGCATCGTCGAGGTCAATCGGCTGGAAATCAAATGAACATATGTGTTGAATAGCTATATGAATCTGTAGTATTAGTTTTAAGGACAACAAAATACAAAACCTATCGTGCAAGCAAACACTGCCAACCAGACGATTACTGCTCTTACTCAACACCAAAACTACTGTTTAAAGGAAATGTATTTGTTTCTTGTTTTAAGAAAATTTATGGTATCCTGTTATGACCAGAAAAAATCCCTCCCCTCGAATTATAGGGTGTTATGCCTACGAAACATCAAATTACTGGGGCCTGCTCTCTGTTTGGTTTCAAAACATCAAGAGTATCAAAAGTATGAAAACTTTGAAATGTTAACAGATTCTTTACAGACTGAGCTTTAATTTTCAATCATCAAGTTTCAATTATTTATCTAGTTCTGTTTGAATTAGGAGCCCACCAAACGAAGACTGTAACCCAAACTGAGACACAGGTACAAGAAAAGAGTAGTTAAAGCATGTGACCGATCCACTCACCCCGTCAGTGT
The DNA here is from genome assembly GCF_028750875.1 of Macrosteles quadrilineatus. Classification (NCBI taxonomy): domain Eukaryota; kingdom Metazoa; phylum Arthropoda; class Insecta; order Hemiptera; family Cicadellidae; genus Macrosteles; species Macrosteles quadrilineatus. The sequence continues at coordinate 77,636,595 of NW_026542601.1, forward strand.
CCCGCACGCTGGCCTCAGACGCTTGAGTCAGCAACGTCAGCCTGTCAGACATCGTCCTCCGCTTGTCAGTGTCATTGGTGGCTGTAACAATACAATCTTGTTACAAAAACTTATGAAAAATGCCTAGAAACAAATCATAGGCAAACTTTCATAGCTGAATGTTTGGACCATAAAAACAACCAATCGCAAAGACCTTGTAGACTAAGTAACATCCTAGGAATTCTAGCGTTAAAGTAATTAGGCCTAAAATGAGATAGTCTCGATCTTGACATGAACCCATTAAGGCTTCAATTTTTTATTTCCATTGATTCAAGTCATAAAAAATCTAACAAAACACCCCAACTGTAGTAACAAGTGTTTTACTCATTCACAGGTTTATGTTTGGATTCCATACAGTGGTGGCAAAATCAGTTGTTTCAACAATCACAGAAATAGCACACAATTTTGTTAATACTGTACTTGATTGTCTCCACGGAGGGTCGGAAAACCAAAGATCAGATAAACTTACAGCCCTGATTTTTAAAATTTTAATTTCTCATCCATTTGTACCAGAATAGTTCTTCATATCCTGCGCGTAGTCCTCCAGGATGGTCCTGATGCGCTCCTGAGCTGCTTCGTCAGTCTTCCTCATCTCCTCGTCAATGTAGTCATCTGGCTCCTCAGGCTCATCTTGCAAGGGTGAACGACCTCTGATCTTTTTCCTTTTTTCAGCTAGAAAAAAGAGTGTTCAAAGTGTTTCTTTTAATTCAAATTAATTAAACACTTATGCACTAAAATATCATTTTCAGCCAAAGCCTTTGTGGATACAAAGGTAATATGGTTTTTCATTATAGTTAACCTTATTCACTGAATTTTTGTTTAAAGGAGTTTAACAATATGCAACACTCGCATTAAACAAAAAATAAAACTTGACTGTAACTAACAATATTTGTTTGCATACCATCATAGAGGGCTGAGAAACTATTCTGCTTTGGTGCTCATTTGAAATAATTGATCAATTAGTTAGTAATCCAATCACTTTCAAGAACATTTTTAATAATAGGAGTGAGGTACAGAATCAATAATAGATTTGGTGGCTAGACTGACACACCTGTAATCCCTCACCTTATCAGCGCACACACAAAACGGACAATGGGCTAAGAGTGAAAAGTTCAAAAGGAAAAGTATGCTCACCTTTATATTCATCTAGGACGGATTGTGTTTTGGCATCAACTTTTGCAACAAGTTTCTTGTTTCCAATTTCCATTTCATGAAGGATTCTGATGGCACGTAGTCCTGCATCTGGATTTCCGTACTCGCAAAAACCAAATGCTACAACAAAGCAAAGATTAATTATTTAAAAAAATTTTCTAGAAAAGAGCACGTTGTTTTGTAATCATAAGAATAAAATAAGTATATGTATAAAAATCACTAAAATAACAATTATGATCAAAATAGTATGTGGTAATAATTAATTATCATCAGTATCAGGTTTTATTGTAATGGAGGTAATGATATCATCCCCATACCAACCCAACACAGTTGTAAAAATGTGAGAGACCAATAGAATATTAAAGTCCAATTTTTAAGGTAAAAAAGTTTTGCGATCATCAAACAAACTGGTGTACAGGTAGTTACAGCTAAGTTGGCACTTGGGCCTGGCGCACCACTGTGTGGCAGTGTGGGCGGGGGGTGCGTGGAAGCTAGGCAAAGATCTTTCTGAAACATTCCGCTGCGGACTCACGGGGTTGGTGCCTCCAAACGAAGATTAACATCATACTAAACTAATAGGAGATGACTAATAGGGTGTGGTATTGTTATGAAAACCCAGGGGAATACTTAAACACTATGCTTTATTAGTAAGTCGTCAGCTTTGCTAGCATCACAGTGTAAATATGTGTCTTTTCTAGTATAAAGAATTTTGGTTGTGTAATTAAAAAATGGGTAGTCAAAGTCAAAGTATTTATTTGCACATAACATTTATGAGTTACAGCAGGTAACATTAAACTGATTAGGAGGAGTCGCTTCAAATAAGACTTATATATCTAATTAAATCTAGCTGCTTTACATGGTTCGGTAACTTATTGTACATTCTTTTACCCAGCTCAAAAGTTGAATTAATTGTTCTTCGATAGTTACATTGGTCAGTTCTTAAATAATTGTTTTGCCTAGTAAAGTAGTTATGAACATAGCTATTAGTTTGAAACTGCTCTAAATTAGTTCTAATGTACATTAAGCAATCCAATATAAACAAAGAGGGAACAGTCATTACTTTAAGTTTCTTAAAAAGTGGTTTGCAATGGGTCCTACGATTAACACTGAACATGATTCTTAAGGCTCTCTTTTGAAGCCGCAATAATTTTATTGTATTAAGTACATAATTAAAGATTGCTTTAGCTACCTTATTGCACAAAGATTTAATGTGTTCATCCCACTTAACATTAGTCTGTAAAGTAAGCTTAAATTTATTAATAATTTGTGTTGCGGAAATGTTTAAAAGTGAAAGGAGTGAACATACTAACTTTTATCTACAGTACACATATTTTAAGAAAAGCATTTTGTGTTTTCATCCATTCCAGCCAGCGCCTTCATGCAGGCCGAGAGGACAGTTGATGCTACCCACATGACTGCAGAAAATGTTTTTGACATATGTTAGTAGAGAATTTCTATCGATCGGTCAAGTGCCAACTTAGCTGGAACTACCTGTACCTTACTGGTAGTTTCTTATGGTTTGTGTAATAAAAACAATGTAAAATTATATTTGATTTACTACAGACAAACATTGCACCAAGAGTTATCAAGGAGAGCTTACAAGGGAGGAAATGGAACAATCAACTTAACCTGTAACCAAGATGTACCAATTTATTTCTACCATACCTTGGACACGTTTCCACGACAGCACGGTGCCACACGCAGCCAGTATGTGGCGTATCATCTGGTCAGGAGCTTTGTCTGTGATGTTTCCCACAAACACTGTGACTGTGGGGCCTGACACTACCTGTGGCACCATGTTTTGTGGCCGAGGTCGGTTCTGCGGCCTCTGCTGTGCATTGTGTGGACGGTACGGCCTCATAGGCATAGCTGCCATCGGAGGGCCGGCCATCATCTGGAAGGTACATGAATCACAGGATAAGTAGTGTAGCTTCTTTTTAATATGGTAGGCATAGGTTTTTAATTGAGATGAATATTTTTACAATTAATACAGCTCAAAATCAGATCTTAAAGAAAAATAGTTAATTTTACAGCATAAGTAATTATAGGCAATACGTTTTAGTCCTTAAGATAAAAATACAGGCGGGAATGACAAACTGTATGTTCAGTTGGTTGTTTTACTACAAAAGCTTTACTTAGAAATTTAAAGTTGCTTCAATATTTAAAGACCTCCTACTTGAGATTCAGTTTTTGGAATAGATTGATCGATATCAAAGGCTTGTTTTCATTTCTAAAAAATCACTTGTTTAAAATTAAAATGCAAATAAGTTTACAACAAATAAGGATCGTCGTATGAAAACCACACCAAAAATAAATAGGCCTTTGTTTGAAAGTAGCTTAATAGATATATAAATTTCAGAATAGATCACACTTCGCCAGCCATAATGCTTTAAAAATTATGAACTCTTGCTTGTCAGATTCTTGAAATAGAAGCAATGCTGCTGGAATATAATAATCAGAAGTTGATCCATCAGATTTGTGGAAGCTTGACAATTTCTTTTAAATTGTTAACATAATTATAGATCTAGCCTATTTATAGAATGTTAGTATTTAACTTACATGAGGATGAGCCATCGGCATCACAGTGGGTATCATTGGAGGCGGACCTATAAAAATAAATAGATTTAAGGTTTGTACTCATTATGACTAGCCCCAGCCTAATTACAATGGAAAATAAATTTGTGATTTTCAATGGGTCCGCGGAATTGGCTAACTCTGGAACTCGCTAACCTCATGTTAAACGCCCTATCTTCAAATTTGGTCGATGAGAGGAACTCACTAACCTGTTCGGTTTCGGAATTGGCTAACTCTGGAACCCGCTAACCCGCTCTAGAGCCGGGTTAGCGAATTCCGTCCTCGTACGGAAGTCGCTAACTCGGTCCCTCGGCGGAACTCGCTAACTCCCAATCAGAAGCCTCGCGGGCCGTCCAATGGGAGCCAAGCACGAAGATTTTTGGCCAGTGTTGCCGAAAGTGAAGTACCTATATCGTATCGGTGACCATAATGTCGTATCCTACGAATAATTAGGAGTAAGAGCAACGTAGCTGATAAAATAAATATATTTAGATTAGAAGTATGTTTAATACTATTCTTATGGTTATTAGGGTAGAAAATGCATTATAGTCTTACCATAGACTAACCAACACAAGTAAACTTTACATTCTATTGCAAACTTTGAAGCTCGTTGTTCGTGTCTAGTTCATGTCCGGTGACACTAAACGCTAGTGTCGACGAAATTGTGGTTCTATTATTTTATAAGTACCTGGGGACCGAGCTTTGCTCGGGAAACTTTGTCACTACACTATACTCTGAGAGTATTCTTTGGTCAATGTAATTCTATCCCAAAAATAGTAATTTGTGGTATATTTTTTCTTGACATCTATTTAACTTCTATTAAAATAATAATATCATAGTTTACTGAAATGATGTGATAGAAGAGTTTTTAAAAATTTGTTTGGTTTCCCTAAACGGCCCAAACTATGGAAATCACCCAGTATTTTTCACACTGAATTCGAAAAAGGCAAAAAGGCTATCAACAGTAAGAAAATCTTCGTCACTGCAAGAACTTGGACTCGCTCCGAAACCAGAACCGAAACCTTTAATTTACCCTTAATTTTTTAAATGTAATAAGTTACAATTTTCCGGAAACTCAGGACACTTTCTGACTGAAAAAAATTACGGTTGATCCTTGTTGGTAAGTACCAAAAAGGGAACTTAGGTTAATATACTTAAGTCCACTTAATAAGTACACTTCAATTTTAAGGTTGGGTTGTATATCCAAGTTTGGTTGTCCTCGATATAATTGCACTATTTTATTGACACTGATAAATTATAGACTAGGCTGCCCTATAAGTTAATTGGGAGTTTATTTGATATCTAGTCCTAAACTTATAGCCATCTTAAGGCAAACATAACTAAAACCTAACCACAGAGATATAAATATAAGTGATACAAATACAAACACTCATCCTCTGTAGGCCTAAAGATACCTACCTATATTTTATTTGGGTTAGTACTTTTTGAGAGAGTGTCATTACGTACTGAACACACCTAGATGATATAGGGTATTAGTGATTCATGAAATTATTCATTTAAAAAAAGCAACCTAACCGAGTTACCTTAATAATGTACCCAGTATTCAATACAAAAATTAAAGCTTATGCCTATGTATATTAGTTTTAAAACGGAGTAGAATTAGGCACGTATAATCTAGATTAGGCATTTATTAGTGTTAATAAACTAAAAATGGATGAACCACTAAGTCAAGCTACTAACCCAGTTGTTCAGGCTAGGCTAAACTGAGTCCTGAAAGCATCCATGTCAAAACGGCCAAAACTTAAGAACAGATCCTCTAGGATTTGATTTTTAAACTTTATTTTTCTGAAATAGATAGCTAAACGGTCCAGTGCAATCATCCCACACTGCTAATAGCAACACTCAAACTTAGTTAGGTAAGCTAGTCGTAGGTTACAATTAATAATTATCCCTGTGACCGATTCAGTGTACCATCTGACATCAGTCAGAATCAGACGACATTTTTGACAACGACACGACTCGACAACCAACGAAAAGAGTAATTTAGTGATGATAACTATTATTAAAAGCATTAAAAATAATAAAAAATAAAATATACTGTATCGCTCGTTTATATTGTCAAAAGTATTAAATAAACAGTAATAAAGCTGAGGATAATGTAAGAATAGTTTTTTAATGGATTAGAAACTCATTACTCTGGAAAGTTTTATAATGTAATACAAATTCTTATACATCAAACGATTTAATGAACTGGAGCAAAGTCAAGTCGTGCTCTTTCTCTGTCTCAAGTTGACAAAATTGTATGTCAGAAGTTAATACACATCAGAAGTACAACAGTTACCTCGGAAAGTGCTTCTGCGCATGCGCAAGCTGAGGTGCCCGTGGGTACAGAACGTCATGTTATGTCTTAAAATGTAAACAAAATGACAATAATGGCGGAACGTTTTCTCATAAGGCCCATGTTAAATTTTCAAAAGTTTGTACTCATATTATGGTGAAAATAGATTTTTCCTGGCTATACCACTGGTCTAGAACTTATTTTTTACACAGAACTTAGTTATTCCGTAAATATAAACGTTTTTGTTGCCGATTCCCAGATCGAGTTGACAATTATTCAAACTTTACTCGTATAGGATTAACTTCATGATTTGTTCTTTACTGTTTGGTTATATAAATAGGGTACGTGTTATAAGTTGTGATTAGAACGTTTTATTTGGTTAAACGAGGTTTTGAATGACTTAAAACAAGAAACAATTGTAAACAAAACACGACCTCTAAAGACAGTGCACCGGACATAACCAACAATAAATCTGTCTTCAGCTGATCCTTAAGGATGAGAAATGTGGGCCTACTAATATAAGGGAGTATGTTTTATATGTGGTTTTCTTACTTAAATAGTAGTTTATTGGGATGCAAAATGATAATACTGTACATTTAATTAGGATATTATACATGTTATAAAATATCTATTTTCGTAGTCCACCATTTGTTTCTTTTATTCGAATAAATACCATTTTGATAACTTCTGCAAATAAAATTATTAAGTTTGTATTTTATATACTGGGCTCCTAACATTTGATCATAAAATTGAGTCATAAATCATGATAAAATTTACACGTTAAACGTCATTACAGAAATGCATTGTAGTGGTAATTTATTTTTAAATAGAGCTATTGAATTTAAATAAATATTGATCAATACATTATAAAGTGGTACCTAGGCCTAATGTATTCATGGATTGCATTAAAAATTTGTCTATGCATAAATACAAATTGCAAATTTCTGTTATCATAGGCTATTAGGCCTACTGTAGTGTAAAACCCGTGTCATCCTCTTAATTTTGTTTAATTAATATTAATTTTACGTCTTTCAGTAGGCCTACTTTTTAAAAGTTTTGAGTTTTTATGGTTCTAGATGGACCCAGGCGTTCTTGTTTGTTACCATTTTTATGAATGGTGGCTATAGCTAAAATTACCTGATCTTATCTAAAAACAAAGCTATTGTCTATTGAGTAGCTCAGTACCGGGGAACGGGGAACCGAGCAATGGCTTGGTATACACTTGATTATAAAAACAATATAAAGGAAACCCAACACTCAAATCAGGAAAATCTGTCAAGTCGTTGATTAAGAATCGTGAATTAAAATAACCCTGTTCCGTTTTTTTTATTATAGTCTATGTATTATATCTTCTCCTATTATTTACTAGAGGTGCATAGGTGTATAATCTAAAAACTATTTACTAGTAGACCTACAATGCTTTGGTTTAAACTATTAGGCCTAGATTTAGGCCAAAGCTATATTCTATAATTGATATGAAATTTAGACCGTCATATTTTTTACACGTAAGTTGGAAGATTCAACGGCGAACATTTAATTTTAAATCTATGAATTATGAAAGTTACATTGGTTGATTACTGTATTAATTGATGGTTTGGATTACGACATTACGATTAAATTTGTTTTCCGTGTTTGAGAACTTGCGTGTATTTTAGCTTAATTTCGTAGGAGATGTTTAATTATTTAGTAGCCTACCAATTAAACTGAATTTTCAATATTTTTCATATTTTTAATTTTTTTATACTGATAGCATTTATGTTTAAGATCAAAATCATAAACATTTAATTGGCCATTGTACAGTTCAATAAAAAAAAAAACACTTTTTCATGATTTTTTAATTGTCTTTTAACTACTTTGGGCTAGTTATCTGTTCAAAGTGGAGTTGATAACAAAAAACAATAACATTTACTGTATCTTCATTGACACTGATATTTTGAAATACTGCAGTGTACGATTATTTCGTCGTGCAAGGTTGGCAACGCTTGGGTAAGGTTGGCGCGGCTGGGTTAGCGACTTCCAGAGTTAGCGAATTCCGCCGCGAGACAAAATCGAGTTAGCGGGTTCCGGAGTTAGCCAATTCCTGACTGAGACGGTTAGCCAGTTCCGACACACGACCGAGTTAGCGAGTTCCTGAGTTAGCCAATTCTTCTTCTCTTTTCAATTATGTAAATAAAAAAAATCTGTGATTTCAGGTGTTTTTTGGTGAATTATCAAAAATTAAAATTTTCCGGTTCCTCACAAACCTACGTACAATTCACACATGTACAATTTCCGGTTTTTCCGGTTGGCTGGACACCCTGAAAAACTTCAGGGTTTAGGCTACATAGGATCTTCCAAAACAGAATCCATACCACTTGATGTGCCCCTATAAGGGCCTGTATAAGAAGAAAAAAACAAAATTAAGAGCAATTTAATTTTCAAAAGATAAAAACCTTCATAATATATTAATGAATGAATAGATATGGCAAGATATTAATTAGACAACATAACAAATGTTAAACCTACCTCCCAATGGCATGTACGGCATCCCCATGCCAGGGCCCATAGGGATCCCTGGAACCATGGGTGGGCGGCCTGGATAGGACATCACCATGTATCCAACACTGCAAAGACCATATTAGCACATTAAAAAATCATAGTACAACTAAGAATCAGAGCGTGGGAGGGGGGGTGATAAAGACCCCTTGATACATCAAAGTGAAGCAACCTAACTTTAGTTCTATTTTTGTTGTTGCTTGAGGTTTGAAAACAACAGAACCAAAAATAATCCTACTAAAAAGCTATTAACAGCGCTAAAAAATGTAGGTAGAAGGTACTGTTACAAACTATCTGTTTTGTAATCACATTTCAGAACCATAATTATTATCATATGTCTTGATAGTGAAAATTTTAAATGGATGAGATAGGCTAATCAAAAGTGGAGTAGCCTAAAGGTCGATTCACACACATCAGTCCAGTCACAGTTCCGTTACAGTCCAGTTGCAGTCCAGTTACAGTCCAGTCACAGTTGCATCCGCAATTTCTCAGTCAATTGTCCGTCAGTTGGTTTCAGTCAGTCTTCCGTCTCTAATATTTACAGTAATTTATAGTCAAAAAATTTAAATTTTAAACCTATATTCTATTAAATTATCATTGTCCATCTTGTTGATTGTTACAAACAGTACTCAAAATACAAACGCGACCATTTAAATAACAATAACACTATTTTCTTACCTCAAACAGTTCCGTCAGGCGTCCGAACAATCAAAAAGTATCGTTGGAAAGAAATCTGAAATTGACTGACGGATGCCAGCAGAGTGACTGACGGGACTGCAACGGATGAGTGTAGATAGCGCAATAGAAAATCCATCAAAGAATATTTTTGTTAACTGTGTCGTGCCTGAAGTGACTTTACTGTGACTTGCCGTAACTGATGTGTGTGAATCGACCTTAATAGAACATGATTAAAAAAAAAATTCCCATTGGATGGATGGGACCCCAGTTTTTAGATGGATATTATTTGTAAATACGATGGAGTTGGATACAAAAGGTTTTTCCAAATTAAAAGTTTAGATTGGGGTTGCACGAACAATCAGTCCTACTAATTACTAGTTAGGCCTATTGAATAATGAAAATGGGTAGCCTACCTATTTAATTTTTTCTTTAGACTACTTAGTGAAAAATCTTAGTTTCCTTTATAGGGACAAATTATCTTCAGTATTAGGTACTGATGTAGGTAAGTTATATATAGCCTATATTTTTCTTTTTTTTTGTCCTAAGTTAGGATGCTAGGCACGAGTCTGGGATTGTTTTTCACATAGCTTCAGGCTATACAGTACCTAGGGGTTGCGGCATTATCACTTAGATAAGATAAAATCCATTGGTGACTTGGCGGGGATCGAACCCGGGACCTCTACTTAAAATATTTAAGTTAAAATAACTATGAGCCTAGCCTAAAAACTATGAATGATTGACTAAAGAAAAAGTACAAAACTAAGTTAACTTATAGTCAGGGCAACTTACTTCCCAGTGGACGTGGTTGGAATATATGTTGTTGGAATTAGATTTGGATCACCTGACATCTGAAAACAAAAACAAATCTTAAGGATTTCATTTTAACCCCTTAACCGCGGCCTAAGTTGGCACACCGAAAATTATACTAAGTTTATTTACCAAAATTTTAGTTTAAGGTGAGGCAATAACTTAGCCTAAGCTATTTCGAACATTGTCGTTACCTGCCTAAAAAATCTTCTTATAACTTAATGCACCAAGTAGCCTAAATAAGTTATCACTAGCCTACTTTTTATTTTTAACACTAAAACAATGATAATCGTAATAAAACATATCAGTCATCGGTGCAAGATTAACCAAGTTGTATCTTACAAATACGCACGTCTGCTGTCTGCTACAATATTTTGGGAACTAAAATGGGCTGCACTTTACTTGACGTCCTACACTCATTTGTTTGTTTTTTTCAATTCGATATTTTCATTCGATAGGCTATATCGTTTGGTTAGTTAGGTTAAGTTAACCTTACCTAACTAACCAAACGATATATCGAATGAAGCAATCGATTAATCGATATATCGATCGATATTTTCATTCGAATGAGGGTAGGACGCCAAGTAAAGTGCAGCCCTAAAATAAAAAGCGTCTAGAAACAGACATCAGGAGAAAGCTTAAGTTAAAATCTGCCGAAAACAACAATAGGTACCAATCTTGATCCAGTTCAATCTGATTCAGACAGTCTCAGAGCCTTCTAAATAAACGATGTTTGTGTGTTGCAAAAGCGACGCACAACACCTCAGCGGGTGTGTTGTGCGTCGATTACGCAATGCTTAACACTCTGAGGGTTAAAATATTGATTATTAACTTAATCAAAAGGCCTATTTTCAATTTGATAGGCCTAAGTTAGTTAAAACAATGTTAGTGTAGCCCAGTTAACCCTCCGAGTGTCCATAGTTTAGGCCTTAATGTCCACCTATTTTTGGCCCCTTTGCAAGGTTTTATTAAAAAGGATCTGAGAAGCTTAAAACAATGTTAATTCTAATGTTCTATATACCATTTTGTTTGGAAAATCATGGGCTTCAATATTATATATAAAACATAAGGAACATTTTTTCAAAAAAAAATTTTTAGGTAAAAAAAAATATAATTTCGAAAATTTTCAAAAAAAAAATAAGTTCGCGCTCAATGAAATTGTATAAATTATAGGCCTATAAATATTTGAAAATAGCCACTTTGTTCTAAATTTAATGAGGATTACAAATATATAATCATATAGCGAGGTAAGTTATCAAATAAATAAGTTATGAGCGAAAAACGGATTTCAGTACATAGCGTTTAGCTAAGAATGCATAGCCTAACCATAGCTAGGAATCTGGCTGATAATTTACATCAATATCACTACCTACTTCTTCAGGATCATCAACCAGCACTTCAAAACCACTTAAATCTTCTTATAATGCACCACGTATATCACTACTTTTGATTTTTAACACTAAAACAATGATAAACGTAATAAAACACATCAGTCATCGGTCCGGGGGAACCTAGCTGTTTACAAATACACGCACGTCAGCTGTCTGCTACAATATTTTCGGAACTAAAATGAATAGCGCTTAGAGACAGACCTCTGGAGAAAGCTTAGAATATTACGGAAAGAACGATACCTAACTCGATCCAGTTCAATCCGAATCAGTCAGTCATAGAGCCTTCGCCGTAAACGATGTTTGTGCGTCTTAAACTCGACGCGTGACCCTACACAAAGTGTGTTGTGCGTCTTAAACTCGACGCGTGACACTCGGAGGGTTAAGAAACTGTACCCGAAAATCGCCTGACACTAGGCCTAGGCTACCTTACATAGAAAATGACAGACGGATTTTTTTATCCCTCCGAGTGTCCCTTGTTTTGGCCTTAATGTCTGCCTATTTTTTGCTCATTTGCAAGGTTTTATTAAAACGGATCTGAGAAGCTTGAAAACAATGTTAATTATACTGTTCTATATACCATTTTGTTTGGAAAATCATGGCTTCAATATTATACATAGAACATAAGGAACATTTGTTTCAAAAAAAATTTTTAGGTAAAAAAAAATATTTTGAAAAATTTTCAAAAAAAAATAAGTTTGCGCTCAATGAAATTGTATAAATTATAGGCCTATAAATATTTGTGTGGGGAATTTATGTTAATTAGAAAGCAATGTGGACTGTATTATAGTAATTTTGAATTGGATACACTAACCTTTTGTTATTAAACTGATGCGTAGACTGGGGGCCCCCTTTGATGAATCCTGAAATGCTATAATGTTGATAAGTTCACTTTTTCTCACTATATGATGTTAAAAAACACTTCAATTGTCTTTATAATAAGCTATAAGCCAGCGGTAAATATTTATGTTGGTATAGAGGTTTATGGTATTTGAAAATGTAGGAGAAAAGGCATGTTAAGTCCTCATAGCAACAGGACTTGCCCAAGAGTGTGCCACTACTCTACTGAAGGAAGGAGTTGGTCATGTGATACATATCAGTGACCAATCAGAGAGCTAGTCTTGAAACCATTGGGGTTTGAAGATACTGATGCACTCTATGAGGAAAACATTTAACTATTTGAAATGGTATTTAAATGGAGATTGTGGTGAAATCAGTTACATATTATTAGAGTGCATTAAAATTAAAAATTAATATAAGAATACTTAGAACAAAACAGTATATATATTTGACATACCGGCCCCCTTGAACCGATCCGGTTCAACAGAAAAACAAGAACCATGCATGATTGAAATATGAGGAATAAAAATAAGGAAGGGGGTTGGTAGCCAGAGTTATGTTAGGTTAGTTTATAGGAAGGCGGGAAACCTTAACTACAGGTCGTGTTAAGGTTTTTGTAGATGTCTTGATTTGAACGACTCTTACAGTGCCATCTTGACCAGGAGAGGCTGAGATGATTCGACCAAGCATCCAAGCAAGAGGTGGAGTATTGTCTTCATGAATGATTACTAAGTCTCCGATCTTGAGGTTTTCTTCTGGAGTAATCCACTTAGATCGTTCTTGGAGGGTCTGCAGATACTCTCTATGCCATCTGTTCCATATGTGTTGAGCAAATGCGTGCACAAGTTTCCACCGTTTCAGGCGATTTACAGAGATATCCGTGAGATGAGGTTCTATTAGAGACGTCAGAGGTCCTCCTGTCAGGAAGTGTCCTGGAGTTAATGCTTCAAGGTCAGATGGGTCTGCAGAGAGTGGTGTAATAGGCCTTGAATTTAACATTGACTCAACACGAGCAATCAGTGTTAGAAACTCTTCATAGGTAAGGATTTGTGTACCTATGACTCTCTTCAAGTGGTATTTGGCACTTTTTATTGCCCGCTCCCACAAGCCTCCTTGGTGTGGAGCTCGAGGTGGTATGAAATGGAAAGTTATTTTGTTGTTCTGGGCAAACCGTTGTGTTTCAGGTTTTATCATTAGGTCTTGGAAGCATTTTTTAAGCGTTGAGGCTGTTCCAATGAAATTGGTGGCACAATCTGAATATAAATCTGATATAGTGCCTCGTCTGGCAGTAAACCTAGTTAAGGAAGCAATGAATGCATCTGCTGAAAGATCTGTGACCATCTCCAAATGTACAGCCTTTGTGGCAAAGCATATAAATAAACAGAGATAGACTTTAATTGGCTGCAGTTGACGTAAGATGTGAACCTTTACTGTAAAAGGTCCAGCATAATCCATAGCGGAAACATTGAAACAACGAGTAGCCGTAACACGTCCAGCAGGTAAGTCGCCCATTAAAGGTGCTGTCATTTTAGGCTTAGCTTTGAAACATCGAATACATTTAAATATTCTGGAGCGTATAACACTTCTCTGAGACAATATCCAGTAGTTTTGCATTAACATTGCTTGAAGGAGTTGTGGTCCTGCATGTAGATATATTTTATGAAAGAAATCAATCAGCAGGTGGACTACAAAATGGTTCTTGGGAAGCAAAATGGGATGTTTTGCACTGTACTTAAGTGGTGAATTTTTCAGTCTTCCACCAACTCGTATGATTCCTTCTTCATCTAAGAAAGGTGCAAGCCGTTGTATTTGGGTAGAACATGTTTTCTTAGCTTGAAGCGATTTGATCTCATTTGCAAAGCATTCCTTTTGCACACACCAACATATGCGATTTGTTGCACTTTCAAATTCCTGTTTGGTTAAATGAGTGGTTATTTTTGCCTTTAGCTTTAGACATTTAATAAAACGAAGAACATAAGCCATAACGTTTACAAGTTTAGACCATGAGGAATATTTACTTAAAAAATGTAGTTTAGAGTCATCGGTTGATGTTATGAGGTTGAATGTCTCTGATTTCAGTTCATTAAGAGATTCTTCAGGATCTGGGGAAAGTTTAGTTTGTGGCCATGTAATTGAGTCCCATTTAAGCCACTTAGGTCCTGACCACCAGAGCTCATGATTCATTAAAGCGGATGGTGTTAGGCCACGAGAGGCGCAATCAGCAGGGTTCTCTGCTGAGGAAACGTGTCTCCATATGCATGAAGGAGTAAGCTCTTGTATCTGAGCTACTCTATTTGCTACAAATAGTTTTAGCTTGTAAGATGGGGTGTGGATCCATGACAGAGCAATCATAGAATCTGACCACGCATTGATAGCTGTAATATGGTACTGTTTATCAAACTTATTGATGCAATAGTGAAGCAACTTGGCAAGTAAATGAGCGCCGCATAGTTCAAGCCTAGGTATTGTAGTGCGTTTAAGCGGAGCTACCTTTGATTTTGCAATCAACAAATGAGTTGAAACATTGTGATCAGAATCTTCTAACCTTAAAAAGACACATGAAGCATAGCCTGATTCACTAGCGTCTGAAAAGCCGTGTAATTGTATATTACTGGCGTTTACCATGGGAAGGTAGCGAGGTATTTTTAGATTGTCAATTTCTGAGAGCTCACTGATAAATTGAGACCATTTCTCAGAAAGTGTCTCAGGAAGCTGAGTATCCCATTCTAACCCTAAACACCAAATGTGCTGCATTAATGCCTTTGCCCAAAAAACCAGCGGACAAATTAGCCCCATGGGGTCATAAATCTGAGCAATAAAAGAAAGAAGTGCTCTCTTTGTATGTACTCCTAAGGGTTTGGGTATAGCATAAGAAAATTTGTCTGTTTGTGGTATCCATTTTAAGCCAAGGACACTGTGACAAGGTTGATCAGTGCTTCGAAGCATGAGGGGAGTTTCACGATGATCCAGCGGAACATTTTCAAGAAGTTTTTCATTATTAGAAGACCATTTTCGTAGCTGAAATCCTCCTTTGAGTAGTAAATCGATAACATCTTGCTGTAAGTCAAGGGCTTCATTTAAAGTGTCACAACCTAACAAAGCGTCATCAACATAGATTTGATCTTGCAGAGCTTTGGCTGCTAGCGGATGGTTATCACCTTCATCGGCCATTAGCTGTTGGATAACACGATTGGCTAAATATGGACTTGAACTCATGCCGTATGTAACCGTGGTTAACTGATACACTTTGATCGGATGAGAGGGCTCTTTTCTCCAGTAAATCAATTGAAATTTTCTATCATCTTCATGAATTAATATCTGCCTAAACATTTGTTTTATGTCACATGTGAAGACATATTTATGTTGTCGAAAGCGAAAAATTATATCAGTGGGATCGTTATGCAGTTTTGGGCCTTGGTGTTGTAAGCTGTTAAGCGAGATTCCAGTAGAAGTTGGGACCGAACTGTTAAAAACCACTCTTAGCTTGTCTCCTTTAAAAACACCATGATGAGGTAGGAAGAAGTGAGGTTCGTCTGAGGGCGGAATTGATTCACAAATTTCCATATGACCAGAAGTCTCATAATCTTGCATGAATTCAACATATTTCATCTTGAAGTCTGGTTGAGCAGCAAATTTATTTTCAAGTGAGTTAAACATACGTTTAGCTACAGGTGCTGAAAGACCCAATTTCTGAGGGGATTCCTTAAACGGTAAACGACAGATATATCTACCGGTATTGTCACGTGAGTGTGAGTTTAGGAAATGTTTTTCACACTCTGCATCAGTTGGCGAAATTTTCAAAGTTTGAGGCGGTTCTTCAATTGACCAGAATCGTTGAAGAGTAGCATGAAGATCTAAGTCGTTAGTTGAGAGAAGAGTGGATATTCCACTAAATTGAAGCGGTTGATTGGAGGGAGCAATAGGTGCGGCACCAAGCACAACAAAGCCAAAAATTGTTCTCATAATGAAGGGTAAATTTTCTCCCATACTTACAGGCGGCTCAAGTAAAGTTTGAGGGAATAGATCCGCTCCTATCAATAAATCAATGGGACCTGGCAAGTCAAAGGTTGGATCGGCTAGCATGTATTTTTTCAGTTGAGCTTTGATGAAGGGTGAGAGTTGAACTCGAGGCAGGTTACTTGTAATCTGATCAAGAATAAGAACAGGATGAGAAGTGGCCAAATTTGACCCACTGAGGGAAGAGATATTCAGATGTGTGAAACCTGTGGCTTTATGTTAGCCACAGAAATTCCTTTGATATCAGGGACGCCAACAGCAGAGCGTTTTACATTTAATATATTTGCACAACTTTCTGAAATAAGTGTGGTTTGTGAGGCGCTATCCAAAACAGCACGCAAAACGAGACCGTTTCCTTTGTGAGTAGAAACTTTCACTAAAGCGGTTGCAAGCAATACAGTATTATTCTGAGTACGAGCCAAACCCATAAGAGTATTCGATTGATTGACATGATCAGGGGACTTAACATTACTTGTACAGGGATCAGTGTTTGCTTCATTCAATGTTGTTTGAGCCTGGTCAAAATGCAGGAGAGTATGATGTCGTTTTGAGCAAGTAAGACAAGTCTGTTTAGATTTACACATTTTAGGTTTGTGCATACCAAAACAGTTTACACATAAGTCCTTACTCTTAATGAAGTCAAACCTGTCTTTAGTATTAATGCCCCCAAATTTAGGACATTTGAATACTATGTGAGTAGTAGCGGAGCAATAAATACATTTAAGCATTCGATCTTTGTCGTTAGACGACAACAATACAACATTAGCCCTATTAGTTTTAGCCTTATTCGCAAAATTAGATTTGATTGGGTGGTTGCTCTTATTTTCATTTGGTGAAAATGTTTTGTTCGAAACAGAAGCTAACTCCGCAGCCTCCTCTTGTGTACATTTATTTTCCAAGAAATGAATTAATTCATTGATAGTAGGGACCTTTTTTGAGTCATTACGTGAGTGTTCAAACTTAGTGCGGAGAGCAGAATCAAATTTACGCAAAATATGCGTTGTCAAAAGCAAACTTTCATTAGCAATATCATGACCAAGAGTTTTTAAGGCCTGGTAGTTTTCATTGTAAACTGAGAGAAATTTCCGCAATTGTTTGACAGTAGGCCTAGTAAGTTGAGGCAAATCTAAGATATTGTTAGTATGAAGAGTGATTAGCAACCTTGTATTGTGGTATCTATCTATCAGAGATTGCCATGCTATAGCATAGTTCGCAGCGTTAAGAGGCAAAGATTTCACCAAACTCAATGGCTCATCTGAAAGACAGGATAGCAAATATGTAAATTTTTCTATGTTACTGAGTGACTCATTAGTATGAACTGCATTTTCAAATATGCTATGAAACGACATCCACTGGTCTGGTTGACCAGAGAATTTACCTAAATCCAATGAAGGCAATTTTATTGTCGGAGGTACAGCCACAGCTTGTGCTGTTGAACTAGCGGTGGACTGATTCAATTGCTCAGATACTGCAGGTGTAGGTATTAATGTGCTACATAAGCTACTAATATTTATGTACAGGTCAGATATTTTATCTTGAAGTTCGGTTACCTTTTCATCTACGATGTCTTCAGGTAGGGGAGTTGTAGAGAACAACTTATTAACAATTTTTTCAAATTCTGCATGTTTTTGAGAAGCTGCAGTTGAAAGTAACTTTATTCTATTTATTTGTTGATCATTTAAAGATTCAAGGGCTTGAACAGTACTTAATGTTGTAACTTGCTTGTCGATACTACTAAGTCTTTGTTCAATAAGTTGACTTTGCTTGACAAAAGATAAAAATCTCATTTTGGAATAGAATAGTCAAACACACAATAAAACTCAAAAAGTCTGTATAAACTCCACCTTGGAATTTATAAATTAAAGTTATTTCTTCACTAGAAATGTCAATAACTTATTTTGCAAAGTATTTGCAATATAAAATCACACTAAATTATTTACATTTTAATTTACTTTCCAGAAGTTCCAGAAGTATCAATTAATACAATAATGATCAATCAACAATATTACTGTACAAAGCAATCAGCTGTTTTCGTGATAGATGAGGATCAATAACATTTGTAGATAATCAGAACAAGGAAAGGAAGGATATTTATTTCTGGCTACACAATGAATATCCTGGAATGCAAACAGAATGCTGAGAGGGGAAGGGGGGTATGTCTGCTAGAGATAAGGCTCATGAAATGGCTGATATATAATCATGAATATTTAAATTGTACATGAAACTAGACTTTCACTTTTGTGCATGTTTGGAAATGAAATATGAAAAATCATCAAACTTAAATATGTTTGATTTTGAAAATATATAGTAGCCTACAATGTCCTATGATTTTAAAAAATCAATAAAACAACACTGGCTTATTTAATAAATGTTCACAAATTATAAAAATGTGTTTGTAATGAAATAAAAAATGTATTTCACAATGAAATTAAATCTTAACAATTCTTTAAATATTTCCAACGCACTGAGTTTATCCGTCCGGCTCGAAGTACCAAAAATGTGGGGAATTTATGTTAATTAGAAAGCAATGTGGACTGTATTATAGTAATTTTGAATTGGATACACTAACCTTTTGTTATTAAACTGATGCGTAGACTGGGGGCCCCCTTTGATGAATCCTGAAATGCTATAATGTTGATAAGTTCACTTTTTCTCACTATATGATGTTAAAAAACACTTCAATTGTCTTTATAATAAGCTATAAGCCAGCGGTAAATATTTATGTTGGTATAGAGGTTTATGGTATTTGAAAATGTAGGAGAAAAGGCATGTTAAGTCCTCATAGCAACAGGACTTGCCCAAGAGTGTGCCACTACTCTACTGAAGGAAGGAGTTGGTCATGTGATACATATCAGTGACCAATCAGAGAGCTAGTCTTGAAACCATTGGGGTTTGAAGATACTGATGCACTCTATGAGGAAAACATTTAACTATTTGAAATGGTATTTAAATGGAGATTGTGGTGAAATCAGTTACATATTATTAGAGTGCATTAAAATTAAAAATTAATATAAGAATACTTAGAACAAAACAGTATATATATTTGACAATTTGAAAATAGCCACTTTGTTCTAAATTTTAAGAGGATTACAAATATATAATAATATAAGGAAGTAGATTTGCAAATAAATAAGTTATGGGCAAAAAACAGATTTCAGTACATAATTAGCGTTTAGCTAAGAATGCATAGCCTAACCATAGCTAGGAATCTGGCTGATAATTTACATCAATATCATTGGTGTGAACCTGGCAATAACTCCAGCCATAAGTAGTGCGCGCGCCCGAAAAAATCTATTGCTGGCCGCTTTGCGGCAAAATACGTCCGCGATGCATATTACCGATTATGCCAACAGATAGAGGACACTTTAACGGACACGACAGTATCAACATTATGTACCTAGGGAGTAGGTTAAGGGGGGTAAAATGAGCAATAAGTAGTGCGCGCACCACCAAAAATCTATTGCTGGCCGTATTACGGCAAAATACGTCCGCGATGCATATTACCGATTATGCCAACAGATAGAGGACACTTTAACGGACACGACAGTATCAATATTATGTACCTGGGGAGTAGTATAAGGGGGGTAAAATCGGCAAAAAGTAGTGCGCGCGCTACAAAAAATCTATTGCTGGCCGTATTACGGCAAAATACGTCCGCGATGCATATTACCGATTATGCCAACAGATAGAGGACACTTTAACGGACACGACAGTATCAACATTATGTACCTGGGGAGTAGTATAAGGGGGGTAAAATCGGCAAAAAGTAGTGTAGATCTGTTGGCATCATCGGTAATACGCATCGCGGACGTATTTTGCCGCAAAGTGGCCAGCAATAGATTTTTTGTAGCGTGCGCACTACTTTTTGCCGATTTTACCCCCCTTATCCTACTCCCCAGGTACATAATGTTGATACTGTCGTGTCCGTTAAAGTGTCCTCTATCTGTTGGCATAATCGGTAATATGCATTGCGGACGTATATTTTGCCGCAATACGGCCAGCAATAGATTTTTTGTAGCGCGCGCACTACTTTTTGCCGATTTTACCCCCCTTATACTACTCCCCAGATACATAATGTTGATACTGTCGTGTCCTCTATCTGTTGGCATAATCGGTAATATGCATCGCGGACGTATTTTGCCGCAATACGGCCAGCAATAGATTTTTTGTAGCGCGCACACTACTTTTTGCCGATTTTACCCCCCTTATACTACTCCCCAGGTACATAATGTTGATACTGTCGTGTCCGTTAAAGTGTCCTCTATCTGTTGGCATCATCGGTAATATGCATCGCGGACGTATTTTGCTGCAATACGGCCAGCAATAGATTTTTTGTAGCGCGCGCACTACTTTTTGCCGATTTTACCCCCCTTATACTACTCCCCAGGTACATAACGTTGATACTGTCGTGTCCGTTAAAGTGTCCTCTATCTGTTGGCATCATCGGTAATATGCATCGCGGACGTATTTTGCCGCAAAGTGGCCAGCAATAGATTTTTTGTAGCGCGCGCACTACTTTTTGCCGATTTTACCCCCCTTATACTACTCCCCAGATACATAATGTTGATACTGTCGTGTCCGTTAAAGTGTCCTCTATCTGTTGGCATCATCGGTAATATGCATCGCGGACGTATTTTGCTGCAATACGGCCAGCAATAGATTTTTTGTAGCGCGCGCACTACTTTTTGCCGATTTTACCCCCCTTATACTACTCCCCAGGTACATAATGTTGATACTGTCGTGTCCGTTAAAGTGTCCTCTATCTGTTGGCATCATCGGTAATATGCATCGCGGACGTATTTTGCCGCAAAGTGGCCAGCAATAGATTTTTTGTAGCGCGCGCACTACTTTTTGCCGATTTTACCCCCCTTATCCTACTCCCCAGGTACATAATGTTGATACTGTCGTGTCCGTTAAAGTGTCCTCTATCTGTTGGCATAATCGGTAATATGCATCGCGGACGTATTTTGCCGCAATACGGCCAGCAATAGATTTTTTGTAGCGCGCGCACTACTTTTTGCCGATTTTACCCCCCTTATACTACTCCCCAGATACATAAGTTAAAGTGTCCTCTATCAGTTGGCATAATCGGCAATATGCATCGCGGACGTATTTTGCCGCAATACGGCCAGCAATAGATTTTTTGTAGCGCGCGCACTACTTTTTGCCGATTTTACCCCCCTTATACTACTCCCCAGGTACATAATGTTGATACTGTCGTGTCCGTTAAAGTGTCCTCTATCTGTTGGCATCATCGGTAATATGCATCGCGGACCTATTTTGCCGCAATACGGCCAGCAATAGATTTTTTGTAGCGCGCGCACTACTTTTTGCCGATTTTACCCCCCTTATACTACTCCCCAGATACATAATGTTGATACTGTCGTGTCCGTTAAAGTGTCCTCTAAGTTATCTGTTGGCATAATCGGTAATATGCATCGCGGACGTATTTTGCCGCAATACAGCCAGCAATAGATTTTTTGTAGCGCGCGCACTACTTTTTGCCGATTTTACCCCCCTTATACTACTCCCCAGGTACATAATGTTGATACTGTCGTGTCCGTTAAAGTGTCCTCTATCTGTTGGCATCATCGGTAATATGCATCGCGGACGTATTTTGCCGCAAAGTGGCCAGCAATAGATTTTTTGTAGCGCGCGCACTACTTTTTGCCGATTTTACCCCCCTTATCCTACTCCCCAGGTACATAATGTTGATACTGTCGTGTCCGTTAAAGTGTCCTCTATCTGTTGGCATAATCGGTAATATGCATCGCGGACGTATTTTGCCGCAATACGGCCAGCAATAGATTTTTTGTAGCGCGCGCACTACTTTTTGCCGATTTTACCCCCCTTATACTTAGTGATGTGGGCCGGGTAAATACCCAGTGGGTAGGTAAATATAAATTGGGTATTTACCTGGGTATTTACCCGGGCTCGGGTAAATACCCAAAAACTGGGTATTTATAATTTGTATTAAAGTTATAGAAGATTGAGATGTTTTTTTGCAATTATTACCTTGTAAGGATAGCAAAATGATAATAAAATGTGTTAAACAAAATTTCATATGGTCACTACTAGCATTTTACTTCTCGGTATAATCGCCATAAATACCCAGGTCTGAGCATAAAGCATAATCGGCATAAATACCCTGGTCGCATGGTTGCACTGGTCCTGACTACTTATGATTTTTTAATTTCTATGATAGATAGATGAATTTATTTTATTAAAAGTGATGAATAATAATTTGTAAAGTAAGAATTATTATTTAGAAAGCCAGGAAAATTTAACCTAGTAGTGGCCTATGTATGAACAACTTAAGAAAATAATTAAAATTCAATCTGTAGGATGGCAGGATTTAATAATATTTTTGTTCTAGATCTTTTGTTGGTAAACTTATAAAAAAAAAAAAAAAAACTAATTTCATAAACTTGTGATACAAAAAATTTGAATCTATAGTACAATAAATCTTTCGAAATTATATTTATAGGCCCTAAGTTAGACCAAAAAACAGGAGATACATTTTTTAATAGGTTTATCCAAATATATTATTGTTCCCAACTAAGCGGCAACATAGAAAAGTTTAATGAAGACCTTTTATCCGGACACCTTTTAACCGGACAATTTGTATCAGCCCATTGGTTTAACCTGACTAGATTGGCAAGAAGTGAGCGGTACTGAAACGACTGTTCTCGTGGGAAAGATTTGAGACCAGTGATCACGTATCTAAATACAATGCTCTCCTAAATTAAAGTCGAATATGACAGTACCAGTACACGGTTTCTGTTTTAACAAGTTTTTGGGGACGTCGGTTTAACCAGAAAACCCGTTATCTGGACTAGCCTCGGTCCCGAGGAGTCCGGATAAGAGGGAGTCTACTGTACATTCAGTATTCTGCCATTCTGCCTATATCAATCAGGCCTTGGGTCTGTCCAGCCTTCCAAGCCATTTACACAATACAAATTTTAACTATCATAATTTAATAACAGTAGAAGTAGATTTAGGTGCACTATTTCTCTGATGAGGTGTTGTCTTGATTTCATAAAAAAGTGCTAGATCATTAAATAAAAGGTACTTACTAGCAATTCTGCAAAGCTTCAAGTTACTGTAAAAGGTGAAATAGACTATCCTAATTTATCATGTAATGATAACAATAACATATTTGAATCAGTTATTTATGAAAGGGCTCATGTCATTTTTTTTTACAAATTGGCTTTTGGTCGAAAATCAATAAAACATACATATCTGCATATTTATTTATGAACGGGCTCTTGTCAAACCTGTTGTAATGCACATTGAAGCCAGCTGAAATCTGTAATTGTTTGTGAAACGGCTCATGTCAGAGACAGGAGCCCTTTCATGAACAAAGTTAGGTTGGCAGCGCATGCGCATTGGAAGTTTTTTCCTGTCAGCTGAGCTTCTGCTGGGCTTGTTTTTCTTACTTTTCTACTGCACCATTCTATTCTAAGAGAGTTGAGGTTAGAGGTTATGTTTGTTTGGTATTCAAGCTACTTTATACTCGTTTAGCCTACTCAAGTGCTTTTTTTAAAATGTTAGAAAGTGAAAGTCCTGACGACGAAGGCCTAGGTAAAGAAACAAATAAACGAAAAAGAGGTGTACGAAATATTAAAAATATAAAGTGAATGTTATTAAAAAGGCCAGAATTCGAGGAGATGAATACGTCAACTACAAAGGAAATGTTACAGAAGCACGTACAACTGGAATACCATGCACGTATGTTGAATGTTTATCTATGCTTTACACTAAGTTACCAACATTCCTAACTTAGAAACAAAGTCAAATCACCTTTCAATTTTTATTATGTTGTTTCCTAAGAATTAGGTTATGTCTTTATTTGATTATTTTGTTGGAAAAACTTTAGGCCTACACATTTTTTATTTTCTCTAATACATAGTAGCCTAGAGACCAAAGTTTGTTAAAAATGTAGTCACCAATTCATCTCTAAACCGAAAAGACCTTAAGACGTTAAGGCCTGATACATTCTAATTTTTTTAGGTGCAGAATGAAATGTTTTGAACATATAACTGAAGAGGATCAATTAGATATTCTAAATAGAGGAGGAAGCTTTCAAAACAAAGATGAACAAGATTTATTTTATCAGTCATTAATAGAAGCCCATCCTGTTAAAACTAGAAGATCAAGAGTTACTACACAAACTGAAGAAGAACCTAAGCCTAAGCATTCTGTTGCACATGAAAGTTCTTTTACCTTTCATGTACTGGTTGGTGAAAAAAGAACTAAAGTTTGCAAAAAGGCTTTTTTGAGTTTGTATGGAATAGGCGATAAAAAGGTTAGAAGACTTAAAAATTTACTTTTAAAAGGTAAGTCGCCTAGAGACTTAAGAGGACAGCAGATGAATAGGAAAACGTTTCCTAAAGATTATACGGATCAAATAAAAAAGCACATTGAGTCCTTCCCTTTAAAAATAAGTCACTACTCATCTAAGGAAATTAAGTACTTAGATGCCAACCTTGATATCAAGAAAATGTACAATCTGTTCTTAGACAAATTTGAGGGAAGCGATGTAGTTTATAGCTACTATTATAAAGTATTTAAAGAGCATTTTAACTATCGGTTTGGAAGGCCCCAGATTGACACATGCTGTGAGTGTGAAATGCTTAATACTCGCATTAAAAACCCTCAACTAAATGAGACTGCTAAACGAGTAGCTGAAGCACAGCTATTAGTTCACAAGAAGCGTAGTAACAAATTTTATAAATCAATTAGTGAGACCAAAGATTACTGCGCCTCACACAAAAACGCTTTACTTTTATGTTTTGACTACTGTGCTAACATATCTTTGCCAACCCTTCCAGTTCAGGACGTGTATTACCTCAGACAGTTGTCAGTTTACCCATTCGCTATTCACAATAGCAATAATGACTCAGCAACTTTTTACCTATACCATCAAGGTGTTGCTGCTAAAGGTTGCAATGAAGTTTGCTCTTTCATACAAAAATACATTAATGACAATGTACCTGCAAATGTTGATGAATTGTACCTATACAGTGATAACTGCACAGGTCAAAACAAAAACCACACCATGATCAGGTTTTTGCAATATCTCATAGACAGTGGAAGATTTAAAAAAATTGTGTATCGACTTCCAATAAGAGGACACTCGTACCTGCCATGTGATAGGGTATTCGGCGTTGTAAAAAGAAAATTAAGAAGATGCGATCGCTACTATACCGTAAAAGAGGTAACGGAAATGATAATAAGTGCTTCAGTACAAGGGAAGTTTACGGTGGACTTGGTAGACAAAGATGACATTTTGGATTTCCAAAAGTGGTGGCCCAACTTTTATAAAAAAAGCACTTTCTCAGAGGAAACCAAAACTGAAAAGAGGGGGAAAAGGGAGTATTTTACCATAACTTCTTATCATGAGTTTTCTTTTCACCATTCCAAGAAAGGTCAAGTGGTTGTTTCGGATTTTATTGGTGGATTTCCTTCAAAGACCTTTAATCTTGCTAACCAATCAAATCAACAGGTTGAAATTTCACCTCCCACTGACATTCTGTATAAAGAAAAAGTTCCTATACCAAAGAAGAAAATGGATGACATCAAGAAGCTTGTCCAATACGTTCCTCAAGAACACCTAGCCTTTTACCATGAGCTTGTTTGTTGGCCAACAATTGAGAAAGACAGTTAAATAAGACTTTTTCTAACTCGATTCTATTTTAACTCATTATGAAATGTAATAATGTGTGTTTTTTTTACCAAAAATAAATTTGTATTTTAGTCACGCTTGAAAATAAAAAATGGGTTTTATGTTTTCAAACCTTTTTTTATGAAAGGGCTCATGTCAGTAGTTTTTAAAAATTTGTATAAAAATTAAATATAACATTAAAGTTACAAAAACCAAATTCTAATATTTTAAAGGATTAATATATCTAAAATAGCAAAAAAACTGAAACTAAGTATTGTAACTTAGCAACCAAACAGTTTTTCTTGATTTCCCAAAAATTTGGTTTCAATGACAACAGCCCTTTCATAAATAACTGATTCATTTAGGGGTGGATAAAAATGAATTTCAATCGATTTCATAAATACCCAAAATACCCGGGTATTTATGGATTTTGGGTATTTACCCGGGTAAATACCCAGGGTATTTACCCCGAGTTTTAAATACCTGGGTATTTTACATCACTACTTATACTACTCCCCAGGTACATAATGTTGATACTGTCGTGTCCGTTAAAGTGTCTGTTGGCATCATCGGTAATATGCATCGCGGACGTATTTTGCCGCAAAACGGCCAGCAATAGATTTTTTGTGGCGCGCGCACTACTTATTGCCAAGTTATTGCCAGGTTCACACAAGTATCAATATCACTACCTACTTCTTCAGGATCATCAACCAGCCCTTCAAAATCACTTAGCCTAAATCTTCTTATAAAGCACCACGTATATCACTAATTTTGATTTTTAACACTAAAACAATGATAAACGTAATAAAACACATCAGTCATCGGTGCGAGGTTAACCAAGCTGTTTACAAATACGCACGTCAGCTGTCTGCTGCAATATTTTTGGAACTAAAATGAATAGCGCTTAGAGACAGACCTCCGGAGAAAGCTCTGAATCTGTAAAATAAAACGAGGCTGCACTTTACTTGACGTCCTACACTCATTCGATTGTTTTTTCGATTCGATATTTTTATTCGATTGTTTCATTCGATATATCGTTTGGTTAGTTAGGTTAGGTTAACCTTACCTAACTAACCAAACGATATATCGAATGAAGCAATCGATATATCGATCGATATTTTCATTCGAATGAGTGTAGGACGTCAAGTAAAGTGCAGCCTAAAACGATACCTAGGCCTAACTCGATCCAGTTCAATCCGATTTTGTCAGTCATAGAGCCTTCGCCGTAAACAGTGTTTGTGAGTCGCTGCAGCGACACAAAACACTACACAAAGTGTGTTGAAACCATTTTTAGGCCTAACCTATGTGAAAAGGCACAGTCATCCCCATCAAGGGAAATAAAGCTTAAAAGATATAATAATAGCCGAGGCGTAACTTAGCCTAAGTTTAACCCTTAGAGTGCCAGGCGAGAAATAAAAGTAACGCTCAAAAAATGCCGATGATTTTTCCCGAAGGTCGCGCTAAAAATGCCGAGCGCGATCTGGCGATTTTTAGGTTAAAATTTCGTAAAAATCGAATTTTCGATATTTCGACCAACGAAAATCGATGTATCGCATCTAGCAACTTTCGACTCAATGTTAATATATGGGTTAAAAGAATCCGAGTATTTATTCGGTTGTTATGACAGCTGTTCGATCATTACGAAACGTCCGGTCAGCCGGACGTTGGCACTTTTGGCTCGTTCTAAAAACGTCCGGTCGGCCGGACGTTGGCACTTTTGGCTCGTTTTAAAAACGTCCGGTTCCCCGGACGTTGGCACTCAAAGGGTTAATTCACACTTGACCGGCAGTGGCCTAGGGCTCTAGCCATAGGGTAGCCTAGCCTAACCTATTAAAATTAACACTAGGCCTAACTTAATTTCAGATAAAACCTAATCTAAAATGCTCAGGTTTAGAAGCTAAAAATAGACCTGCCATAGATACCGGTACTGTAATAATTAAGACTCCCATGAAAATCCGATTATGGTTCAAGGAGGCATGCGTCAATATTGAGATTGTCCAGCTTAGCCAATTTTCTAACTAGGACTAGACAACGAAGTTTTAACTATTTGTAGTTACCTCAAGCATTTATTTCATCCTAAACCAAATAATGTTTTTCTAAGGTATAACTAGATCAAGCACAGCACTATAAAGCCACTTTTATACACACTTTTAGCACACAGAAATATCATCAGTCGTCACAACGTAATCAACGCCAACGAACGAACTAGAGAACAAAGATGGCGGATAACATTTGTTCATTTTGTTCCATTTCCATTCCGTCCGTTCCGCGGTTCCGCAGTGTTCCGCCTGCACCAATAACCGTCGTTTCGTTTCACTTGGTTTCGTTTGTCCTTCCCGTCTCGTGGCATGATGCTGCTACGTCATAAAATCACAGTTTATACATGGAATAATTTTATAATTATTAAGTTGACCTCATAGGAGATTAAAAACGAAATGCTACTGAGTATAAGGAGTATGTTTATGGTTTTATCTATGGTAAAAGCATGTAAAAGTAAACAGTCGCAAGTGCTAGCGAATTAGGTCTGAGGCCACGACGATACAGTTTGTACGATGGTTTGTACGAGTACGAGTACTGTATGATTAAAGATTTCAAATTAGTGGATATATTCAGCAAAACATGTAATTAACATGTTTTTGCTTGTCAATTCCATAAAATGAAATGAAACTAATAGAATTAGTCGTTATCCTCGATTGCGTCTTTAGAAGTGATACTCGTTGTAAAGGCTTATTATTTATTAACGAGAGCTCGCCCCGTGTGGTTGAAAACTAGACCAAATATAGTTATTTGTGCAACTAGTGAGAAAAGTGAGCAATTGACTCACTCGAGAGAAATCCTTACTCACGAGCCGTAGGCGAGTGAGGAATGGTTTCTCGAGTGAGGCAATTGTACTTTGAACTCGAGTTGCACATTATACTTTTCCTACAGTTACCATAAAACAAATAAATTGGTGAAGAAACATAACCTATTTTTACCCAGAAGTGAACTTTTAATATAACATTTAATGTGAAGTAACAAATACAACAGTACAACAGCTGACCAGCTGATTTACAGCCAGTGCTGCCAACGTATTTCGCGCGCATACGACGTTGCCTACATGTTACGCGCTTACTATTTCGTGCCTTCACGTTGCAAATCTGGAGTGAGACAAAGTAATTAGAGTGAGATAATGTTAACATTGTCTCACTGATGAGCGAATTGACCACTTTGCTTTCTCAAATCAGTGAGAGAACATGTACATTGTTAGGTAACTGTAGGAAAAAGTATGTATTGTGCAAACTTCTATATTTCCAACCCACGCTGTAAATAAAACATTTGATTGGAATTTCTTTAATTTGTTTTGATCTGTTTAGCAAATTTTCCAATAAGTAGCTATTACCCTAGGTCTCATGGTAGACCTAGTATGAGGCTGATGTTAGTGGAAAACAGTCTTCCCAGTGATGGACAGAGGGTATAAACAAATGGACCTGTTTGTGACAGTTTGTCTAAGGTGTTTTCCGCATTAAGAAGCTCGACTTTGATCAGGATTCATTCTAGGTCATAAAATATCTGAATGCCAAAAGCCACAAAGTTGAGGGTTTTTTTTTTTAAATTGTGTAGTCAGATCAATTCTTAAATCTCACATAGCAAAAGCTGGCCACCTGTGTGCATAAAGGCATTTTCGCTTCTCGGTACTATGGTACTATCACATGGTGGAAGGAAAAAACATAGGTGTCCTATTCCCACATATTCTGACGTCACTCGGATTGCAAACAAAAGATCATCTGATTGTAACTGTCAAATTAGTATATGTATTTGTTTCGATTTGGTTGTTATTGTTTTTATTATTATAAAAACAATAACAATAAAATCAAAACAAATACATACTAATTTGACAGTTACAATCAGGTGATCTTTTGTTTGCAATCCAAGTGACGTCAGAATATGTGGGAATAGAACACCTATGTTTTTTCCTTCCACCATGGTACCATCATAGATAAAACATACTCCTACTCTCCTAGTAGGAGTATGTTTCATCTATGGTACTATCTACTAACAACCGACTTAATTCATGAGATCATTACTCCTTTAACAACATGAGTTTAATCATGGATACTAGGTCTAAGTTTTAATATTTTGCTAATAAGCACATAAACCCACTTGGTTATACACGGTTATACCTCTAAGTTAATTTAAGTCAAGGTTAAATTTACCTTTATATACTTGTAGTCTCCTTGTAAACATGGTTTTGAAACTTTCTTTTGCATAAGTACTCAAGGTACTAAGTAAACTAAGTTGTTAACAGATTTAATAGCCCAAGAGTTTTTTTTTTTTTATAAAGCATTTCTAGACACCTACAGTAGGGATAGAATCTGTTGCTATAAACTCCAAAGTTACTACCACCGTACCGCAAAACTAAAATCTTCCCACTGTGGGGTACTGATATCCAATTTTATGATCATGGTTAGTTTTTCATTTTGAATATCCTCACATCCTGTTAGACCCTTCATTAACGGAATCAGAAGTGCGATCACGGAGCAAAAAAGGGCCACAAAAGTTATGAAATTTAAAAGAATTTCATAGAAATGAATTTAAAAGAAAACCCCAGATATAAGAGTGCTTTGTTCAAAAAGACTTGTAATCAGTTGGGTACTCTAAAGAATCAGTTATACCAAGGGCCGCTATAGTGAATGGGCCTGGGCCGTAAGGTTTTAGGTTTGTTGGGGGCACAAGGAAGAGAAAACCCACCCACGAGGGAAGGGGGGTGCAATTATCTCGGTGGCCCATGCACATGCTAACTGCGGGAATGAGTTATCCCACAATGCCCCAAGTTATCCCAATTGGGAGTGGTTCTAATGCACAAGATTTTTACAAGTCCAGCAGAAAAAGACTCTTATGAATAAGTTTTCATAACTAACAACAAAGAATTAATCTTACCAGTTTAAGTATATCTCTAAACAGCACATTCTTGGGGTACATTTCCAGCGTGAATCACAGACAAACGAAGACCTACAAGAGGTTTTTTAAACGATTAAATCACAGTATTGCATATTATTTAATCTAAACCTATAACTAATAAACAATGACAAGATGTCTAGTATATCTACCCTATATTAAAAACTGATTTTTCAGATACCAATTTAACATTGATTTAACAAAGTCCCTTGGCAGAAAATTTTCATTTATGGTTTTGTACAATACAGTATATTTACCATTCGATATTTGTAATTTCACCTATTCTGAAACCAATCTAAAATGTAACCGTTCAGTATAAAAATAAACCCTGTCAAAGACAACAACGTGCATTTCAAAATTTGTCCTAAAAAATTTGCCCTAGTCGACATTAGCACACTCAACATAACGAGATCACAAACACATAAAAAATAGCTTAGGAATTTACAATACAATTGAAAATGAAGTCTAGTTGCAGTATTTAAAGTCAATGCTAAAATGAATGGTTAAACAAGAATAGTATTATGTGAACAAAATTCAACAGTTCCTTTTATATGTTTATATTAAATGGTTTTGTAATTTGTTATACAACATGACAAGTGAATATTTTTAAGTACTACTGAAATAATTATCGAATACTGTAACTATAAATATTAGATTATTCCACTCACCTAACAATGTTGAGTTTATTGTGCAGTAGTACTTGAAGATATCAGTATTTATCTTGAATTGATATAGTGCGTATCAGTAATACTTGACAATTCTACCACATTACTTGGGTTAAGAAAAGGAAATTAAAGGACAAACTATAGGTTTTATGAAAGTAATTTGAAGCATCTGATGGGTTTTTTCATTAGTAAAGTTTCTGCTGACGTTCTTCTATACAATTATTATTATTCTTTCAAAACATTTTTTGCTTCGCCGACCAATATTTGAACCTGTTTAATTAATTTAGCACTTCTCTAGACATAGCAGAAAATTTACTTTCACAGGCTTAGTCTTGCCAAGATACAATATGAGAACAGACTCATTTTTGGTTGTCAATTCTCCAACTAGCTCCCCATCAGCGGAAAGCGAGTACTAGCATATAAACATAAAACTATTATATGTGACACCAACGTATTCTTTACAATTAATATTCTAGCTGGTTGAGCCCCTATACAACTATTAGTCTCATCTTAGTAGCCAATAACGATGAGACGGAAAATAAATGCTCTCCCATGAATGAATTGTTTTCCGTGATTGGATTTCTATGGCCTAACGTGTCAATCTAGAAGAGGAATATTGGATTAAATCAAAATCAATGAATAATTTGTTTTTATTTATTTATTAACTTCTTTGTTTACTAAGAGTGTTTGTAAGTGTTTATTTTCTTGTTAAAGTATACCAACTAGTAATCCTAGACCTACGAATTACAGTGATTAAAACAAATAACAATAATACCACTCTGAATGGTATAAATAGCTATAAAAATATGCCAAGTGAATTTTTTTTTTAAGTTAACATTTCCAGTTTTCCGTGACTTTGGAAGCTCGTAGGGAAAAATAAACAATCGGTAGATAATGTTTAACATTACATACCAAACATAACTAGTAGACTTAAAAAGGAATATGTAAGTAGTATCGCAATAGTTTACAACTAAATTAATGAAAACTAATAAGGTTTAACACCGGAAGCTTGATAGTACTTGATACAACATTTTATCTTAGCTAAGGAAGTTAAAGTTAATTTGATACATTTGAATTAACCAGCTTTAAACCAAAAACACTAATAATTTATTTAAAAGTTCACAAAAATATAATTTACTCTTCTTATTTTGTAATGCCAAAACTATTGTATGCCAGTATTGTTGTATACAAGCATTGACTATTGGATACAGAAGTTGTATTAATAGTCAAGGATACAAGTAAAAGTAAAGCGAAATTATAATAATGAGTTAAACACAAACAATATAATAATAAGTTTTCTAAACTGTTGGCAACTAAAATCACACATTTGTACTGTACTTTGAAGCAGAAGTTTACAAATAACTACATCAACAGATATGCTCAAAAAGTAAATCTAGAACTAAAATGACTACCGGTAAACAACTTTTTCAGAAAAATAGGGATTACAAATATACATTTTGAATAATTTTTTTGTTATAAAAGAAAACTCAGTAGGAATAATTTCAAACTTTACCATTTAGTTAAAAATTAAATTAGCCTGAAATTAAATTTCTTTTGATAACTTAATTTACAATTAGAAACTTTCATTGGGAAAACTATTTTTTGAATCAGAGTAAACCATCATTAATAAAGATTTCACTTCACGTGTTAGTAGTCTGGTAGCTACTATACACAATAGAGTGTATAGTAATATAACCCCCCCATCCCCCCCCCCCTAAAGCCATCTCACTACTTCCCATACACAATGTTATAACTTTAACATACCCTTATGTTATACATACCAAGTAATAATAAATAAGTAGTAGCAATAGGCACTTAAGATAATTTGTCTAACCATAGTAACAACTTGCAACAAATATATCACCTTACGCAACAAATCAAGCGTAGAAAAACACCAAACAAAAAATCACTATATTTCTCACATAATTATTGGCCAACGATTGAAGAAGTAATCCTACAATATCACAATTGAACTTGTTTTGCTAAGCGATAAATTTGTCGCATAAACATTTGTAAATATCAACCCTGAAATAACCAGCTAATCCATATGTAAACTAGCTGACATCTGAAGACTGGATTGTCGACTTCCCGTCAGAGTTCCACAGAGAAACACAGGAGGAAGTGGATCCTGCGGAGGAGAGTAGCTTAGCCTTGTCAAGATTTAGATAATGTGGATCCTCCACCTGAACAGGATAAAACGCTTGAACTGTGGATGTAGTAATAATATACAATGTAGGTACAGTAACCATAATCTTTACTTTATTTAACAGTCTGAACGAGATGATGCACAAACATAAAAACATGGTGCAGGTAGGTGCTAAAATCTTTTCCTTAAAGCATCTATACAACCGATGATAATGTAATGTCAAATCATTGTTTGAGTTGAGTATAATAATAGTCTCAATAATTGTGAGTTTGAACCACATGTGATGTATCCATTTAATTTTTTTCTTTTTATTTCTTGGTACACCAAAATAAAGTGGGAGAGGCCTTTTCAGATAAAAAACTTTTTCAGTTAAAGTCAATGATTGGAATTTGAAAGCTATTATTCAAAGAAATCTACTATACAGTAGTGTTTACTGTTGAATTACTGTCATCCTAAATCTACAACTGTATACACAAATTCTATTTCTCAAAATTTATCTTATTATAGCATGACATCTAAGTCATCTGGTCAATTACCGTTGGTCAAACACCCTTACCACGGGGAAAATTCCCTTTACCTACACTATTAAACTTGAGAAGGAAGTAAATAAGTGTTATCCTGATATATTCCCTCACCTGGCGGAAGCTCGGCCCAGGCTCTGCTGAGTTCTCAGATTTATCTCTCTCAGCCTGTTCAGCAACAGCTCTGATCACACATCGCTCTGATTCCCTGGCTTCAAGTCGAAATATGCTTTCCTTGATCACTTTTGATCCGAATTTATCAATCCTGAAACATTTGAGGTTTTGATAATTTGCTATGCAATGGCTTTAACAAAATTAAAATGGAAACCATCTTTTGGCACGACTGAGAAGTGGTTATCTCATTAATTAAAATAATCAAAGATTAATTTTTGTCATCGAAATAAGTTTAACCTTTACTTCAAAGTTTAAGAAGTGTGTTAAATAATTCATCTTGAGTATTCTGAACGTTTAAAAAATTGTATTTACTACCAAGCAAATTTCAAGATAATGATCGTGTATGGGTCACTCACTTGTCGTAGATGATGGCGTGCAGACCAAGATCCTTGAGTCGTTTGATGGTGTCCAAGTCGTTGTTGTCGTCTCCCCAGCAGAACAACACCAGTCCGGCCTGTTTGACAAGCGACACTTGTGACTGGTCCCTCAGCAGATCCTCGGTGTGAGCGTTGATCCCCTGTGTTCATAAACAGTTAAAAGGCTGGCAGAAATGCACATTGTTATGCTGTTGTCTAGCAATTACTTAAGGTTCAAGTCTTGGAGTAATCATTTTTTGTATTGTTTTAGTTAGGCCAATTAAAAGTTTTTTTAAACTTCTAATTTTATTCTATGGTTATAGTTTTTTTTTTATCCTTGTTTTAAATTTAATTTTTAATGGACTTTTAGATCTAAAAAATCTGTATAAATAACGAACATCCTATTAAAATAATGAAGCTCTAATGAGCATAGATTTTTAAATGGTATAACGGTATAAATTATTAGTTATAATTTGATATATTATCAACTGATGTAAGCTAAAATCTTTAAATAGTCAGAGCGATTTTAAATTACATGGCTGAACAGCTGTTACACGTTCACTTACCAATATTCCTAAGCTTACAGCAAAGTGGACGGCCATGGGAACCGTGAGGCACCTCTCATCATGGTACGGAGGGTATTTGCTGGTGATTCCTTGTGTCAGAAACATTACTGGGTACTTATTCTGCTTTAGACGAATCCTGCCAACACAGACATCGCAAATTTTACTTTGCTCTGAGGATAACCACTAAAAATTACTTTAAATGTATCTCAGATTCAAGATGAAGCTTTGTTACAACAATTCTATTGAGCCCTTGATTAACTGAAATCATTAGTCTACTTACATTGAGCAAATGTCGGGATGGAAGCAAGAAAAGACAATTGGCCGAGATCCAGCGTGGTTCAAGACCACCTCCAGCACTGTGTCCAGATAGAGGTTCAAGTCGAATGGATGGTAGAGTTCATAAGTTCCATCCTGAAAAAAAAAACATCACTATTACAGGAACTGGAATCAGACTTGTAACTAAAGATAGATGATTACTGTCCATTTGTTTTTGTCCAGTTAGTTTAAAGTGATTGAGAAGAAATACATACAAAACACTAGTAGACACTATGTGAATGCCAAATTTTTTTGCATTTGTTCTAAATAGCATCCTGAATCTGAATTGGACAAAAGACTAATTTTTAGCAGGAAAGCTTTGAAATTCTCTGATCATGTATTGTTTGAAAGCACTTTTTTCGTATGTAAAGTGTGTTTACTGTATTGTAAATTACCCTACTGTGCCACAAGGAACGATGTTAATTTGTTGATACACTGATCACAATCTACAAAAAACTGCAAATAGCTTACTCTAACATAACCTAAAACACCCTAAACATTCCGACACTACCACTGGACGGATGCATTGCACGACGTCCAAGTGCCACGACGTCCAATAATATTTATTCAGTGCCACGACGTCCAAAACATAATTTTTGAGTTGTTGCACGACGTCCAAGTGCCACGACGTCCAAAAGTACAGTAACTGCCAAAAATATAGTCTTTCTACAAGCTTTGGACGTCGTGACACTTGGACGTCGTGAAACAGCGCACTATAGAATTGTAAAAAAGTTACATTTGCGGGAGTGTTGCACGACGTCCAAAGTCGCTGCCAGTTGCACGACGTCCAAGTGCCACGACGTCCAATAAATATTTGACTGTTGCACGACGTCCAATATAGCTCAGCGCTGTTGCACGACGTCCAAGCTCCTTCATGATAACCGGTTACGATGACCGGCTACTTGCCGAATAGTGTTCTCTCGTGTAAAATGCTTATGGAACGTTTATTAGTTATATATACATGGGTATATGTTCTTGTTCAGAAATATACATACTATGAATATTTGAACCATTAATTGAATCATCATAAAGTAAAAAAAAAACATAAAAATAAAAAAATAAACAAGGCAACAGTTGGAAAACTATAAGGTTTACATGTTTTGAAAAATGATGACATTTTCTTGACAACCGATCAACTTCATTATGTTTGGAGTAAGCTTTTAAATACTAATTTTTTCAAGACTAGATGAATGTACATTGATTAACATGATCTTTGAAAACTATTTTTTATACCCTCATTTTAATTTTTACTAGTATAAGGAATAGAATGCCTTTTTCGAACTGTTTTTTAGGCTTCAATTAAATGTCTTTATGTAGCAAATATGTTTGTTAATAGTATTCACTTAACATTGACTTAATTTCATTTCAATAAATTTTGTGTTTGTGTTTTGCTACACCACTTATTAAATTGCAACCAATGAGAATCTATATAAATAAAATTGGTGTTTTGTCTGTACATTGCTCAGAATCATTCATTTGTAGGTTATTTTTACGTTTTATACATTAAAGAAGCCGAAACAAGTCTCATCTAAATTTCTGTCTGTCTGTCTTCCTGTAACACTCAAGATGACATTTTACGCAATCTTCTCCAGGAAAACGAGAGTACCTATCAAGATCCAAGTCATTTTAATGTATTCACTGGATTGGCGATAGTGTCTTTAGCCATTAAAATATGGCCTCACTACTTAGTAAATAATATTACGGACTTTAAAAAATGCAGTTTTGTGCGATTTTTGTCAAGTTTTCGTCCAATTTTTATCACATAATGATCTATGAAATAACGAACAGCTGTTCGGATCAAGATTATTTTTTCTCGCTGTCACTGATATGTTCACAAATACCACAACCATTTCCGATCACGTTTTGAAGGCAAAGCCCATTTATCCAAGTGAGATTAAAATCGTTGTCTTACATAACGGATTTAATTAATCGCAAGTGGAATAATATAGTGAAACCGTAAATGAAATTTAATAACATCATCCAGGTTAGGAACCAGAGATTCTTTGTGTATAAAATTGTTCTTGAGTTTTGATAACCTTGAATCAGTGTTGTATAGGGCTGGGAAACTTTTTTTATAAGGTTGTTTTTTTTTCAAACTGAATAAGTTTACATTAAAAGTTGTTTACGAATAAAGCAATGGGAAATAATTTTGATTGCCGATAACTTTTCACGAGAAAATCCAAAACCAAGAAATCAATAACCTTGGGACTTGATTAACGCATTTAATTTGTCGGACGTAATTCTTAACTGTAAACGTTGGTTTTTGGTACTGGTTTTTTTCCTTAGAACCGTTGGCAGCAGCAAGAATCATTTTTACGTACCAACACATCACTGTAATTTACAAATTAGTTATCGTTGGTGTTGCACCTTATTTATACAGTGGTATTACAGCCTTATTCAATTTAATTGATGCCTTAACTGTATAAGTTTTGCTTTTTCTGTCTGGATTCCAAAATGTTAGTTTATGCTAAGAAAATGATAACTCATTTAAGTAAAACATTTGTTTAGCAAACCATCATGAATTGTTTACGATTTACGTTGTTTATGTATCAATAGTTCGTGGCCTATTTTGGTAATTTTTATTACAGGTTAAATTACCATTACCAATCTAAATTGTCTATAGTACTTCATTTTATAAAGTAAGCCGTCATTTCGACAGCATTTCGGGTCATCTTCGGTCCAAGCAAATATAAATTGTTATGATAAAATTTGATGACATTGACAAAGATTTCAAATTCTAATTTTATATGTACTTTGTTATGCTCAAAACGTAGCAAATTCCCTAATTAAGTTCTGTATTTTTGTGTGTATGTCTGTTGGTAACGCATTTATGTCCTTATTTCTCAGTGTCACGAAAAGGACAAGAGCACCTTGATAATGAAAATGTCAACCCGAATAAAGTGTTAAATGGTAAGGTTGAGGTAGTACTTTAAATGCCTTTAACCATTGTGGGAAGTAACTTTCAACTATAGGCCTTAGGGCTATGCCTCATAGATTTGTTTTGGCTTGAAACTGTCAGATACTGTATTTGCGAAGGTTTATATATAATAGTTTTGCCAGCATATCTGAAAATATGCAAACCAACTGCTTTTCTTAATATAAGAAGGTTTCAACTGACTACTTTAAGATCCCCGTGCGTAGAACGGGCACACAGCTAGTATCATATAAATAAGTTGCACACAGGGTTCTTTTGTTTCCCCAACTCTAAAATACAACGCACATGAATTGAAAATGTTATAGGTTTAATAGTACTGTAGCGAATCGAATATCAATAAAGTTAACGTAAAACAATAAATTTACATATTCCTAGATTATAATTGAATGTGTTTACGAAGGAACACCACAACCTCAAAATTCAACATTACAGTATATTTACTCAAGATTTATTGTTTTCATATAGCACAGTTGATGTTGCCAACTAGCGTGGGAGCGGAAGTCCTGATAAAGGCTGGTTCTCGGAAAAGTAATAAAATAATACAATTGTAGTTTGAATGAAACATTTTTTTATATTTTGTACAGGATTCATGGGATCCTCAGCATCAAGTACAAACTGCAAAATGTGTGTCGAAGGTCTGATTAGACCTTCCGAGATTTAGACCTTCAGCAACTGATCCGTTTTTTACCTTCCTTTAATTTATTCTTTTTCATGTTGTGCTTCATGTAACATACATAGACTAGAGGGCCGCTCATGCCCTTGACAAATAAATTAACATTTTCGCACTAATACAAATCAATATCGTCATTAGACAAGAATTAAAACATAAAATTTATAAACAAAACCTACCACGGCATATTCTTGAACAAGTATGCCTACAAACCTACGATAAGCATGTTTGTTATTATTATACTTAACCTACAAATGCTATGACTTAGGGCATACCTGTTTTCCTACATAAAACATGCGAACTAATTGCGAGTGCGACGTGAACTTAGAAAAAGACTAGTAAGAATTTACAACTGTGAATTTCTCAGAATTGATTGACAGTTCAGATGAACCTACGGCCACAGACTACGGAAACCTACAGTATTATTGTATTAGTATACTGTATTTGTATTATTGTGTTACTAGCAGAGTACCCGTCCTTCGTACGGGGTTGACATATAAGTATAAATGCTTATTGCAGTTATGGAAGAGGACACGATTTAAAAAAAAAAAAAAACTGGTCTCTTAATTTATACGGTATCCTATTGTGTAGCACACATCTACCATAGTCCTGATGTTCTTGCACCTAGACCATGGAAAAAGTAAAGTTCTCATTGTGTACCACAACTTTTTTTGCTAGTTGGTTCAAATTAGCTGTGGTCATTAATGCAAACAAACAACATAATAGTGCTGCACCCTGTTTGGCAAGCCTTATAACTTTTTAATGCTGTTTAATATCATAGAACCAACTTGTACAGTTGAAACGGCTGACAAAATTCTTTAATTTTTTTAAATATGAATTCTCATAAGGTTAACATGAGAAAGTCCAGAGCTAGAGCCACTGGGGCGGAGACTGAAAGAATTTTTGAGGTAAGAATATGTTAATCGGGGATGTCATCTATCATCATACCAAAGTTCAACCTTGTCGGTTTAGTATTTTTCGCGTTTGCTTGTCACAATGTCCATCCATCCATCCATACATCCATGGTTTGCACTGTAAACAAAAAGCTATCACAATAGTTCCATACCGACAAATAGGAAAAATAGGAAAATATAAATAAATATGGTAAAAGGGTAATTTTCTAACATATTTTAGTGAAATTATATAATCAGGCAAATGGAAATTCAGTCTACAGATTTGCTGTGGCAGGGGGATTATATTACGGTTTACACAAAAATAAATCAAAACATAAACCTCATAACACTCAGGAAAAGGGCCTAGGTTGATAGGGCAATGATTATAGAATCTTAATTATTTCCTATATCCATGATGAATGATTTCTTTTAAAACGAATTATTCCCACTGTTTCACAGGAAACATTTTTAACCATTGTAGTAACATCATTATAGCTTAAAAAGTTGATAGTTTACATAATATTTAGCACATTTGACGGATACAACTTTTTTGAATTCGTCATATTATAAGTGTATGAAAATTCATATATCTGTGTATCAATATCTACTTATCTCATTTCTGTTCAATGGAAGTTATACAATTTCAATGATACCGGTACTTAAATGGGAAGTCTTACAGCTGTTATAAAACTGTGCATACATTTTATCTTACGAGTAAATTTGCTACCAATTGATATAGTATGACAATTCGTTCTACTGCAGTACTTAGAATTCTACCACTACTCACATTAAAACCAACCATATTTACTTTTGGGCTAGTGATTAATTTATTGTATTAATCATACAATATAGTGAATAGTGTAGGTAGTCATTTATTTATTTCGTTTCTATGACATAGCTCTATTTTGTAGAAATCAATTATGCAATCATAACAACAGAAATACTGCATCATTACATTTTACGGTGACATAGTATTTATTTTACATATAAAAAATTTAAGCTAATGCAATAATTAGTTCAATTAGAACCATTGAATATTGAATAATTTAAACATTAATCGAAGACGAAGCGGTTGACAACTTTCAAACAGTTGACTAGGACTAGTTGCCTTCAATAATTGCAATGCGAACTGTATGCACTGAGGTCGGCAAACAGTGTTCACAGTGTGCAGGCACTTTGGACGTCGTGGCACTTGGACGTCGTGCAACAGTCAAATATTGATTGGACGTCGTGGCACTTGGACGTCGTGCAACTGGCAGAGGCTTTGGACGTGGTGCAAATGATACGTCTTTACAATTATATAGTGCGCTGTTTCACGACGTCCAAGTGCCACGACGTCCAAAGCTTGTAGAAAGACTATATTTTTGGCAGTTACTGTACTTTTGGACGTCGTGACACTTGGACGTCGTGCAACAACTCAAAAATTATGTTTTGGACGTCGTGGCACTAGAAAAATATTATTGGACGTCGTGGCACTTGGACGTCGTGCAACACTCCCCCACTGGACTATCCTGGAGAAAAGCTGGAAAACCCAAAGAAATTAGCAAAGGTATTTTAGGGTGTATGCAAAGAGTTTACTCCGGATCTAGTTGGGTAGGAATCTCTTATTTCACTTTTGGTGGTAATCACATATTTTTGGATGTCTGACACAAATAGGAGGACAGTAAGAATTTAAAAAAATGAATGTGTCAAAGTATTGGAAATTTTATAGTTGGGACTGAAAAAATAGTGGAATAAATAGTCAAGGCAAAGAGAATGGTTGTTACATCAGTCGAAACTAGAGATGCTTTCATATATAAGAAAACCAATAACAAAAACCCACGGAAGCTTAAATGTCAAACCTTGAGTTTCATGGTCCACTTGATCTCAATGTTGAAGCCAACTGTAGGTTCCAGAACCTCTAGAGCTTGCTTCAGGGTAGGGAACGGCTGGTGGTCTTCTTGATCGTCATCAAAGAATCTCAAGTTTTTGCTGCGGCCCTCTTCTAGATGATAAACCTGAGTAGAAAAAAGTCAAATCAATGAAATGTGTCAGCTGAAGCTGACAAGTTCAACTTACTCTCCTCACTGAGTTTCAACAATATTTTACAACAACCTTATGAAAAGTGTTTTTCAAAAATTAGGATTTTTATAAAAATTTTTAAAAATGTTAAGGAAAGTAACGTAAACCAACTAATCCAACAGCTGATTATATACAGGATGTAAGAAACACCTCTTCCCCACCTCACTGATAGACTCTTTTTTTACGGTCGCCTGGTTTTATGGAACAATTGTAAGAGTTTTATAGTGGTTTGGTTTAATGATGTAACAAATGTTATGTAAAACCAATTTTAATGTAAGGG
The DNA here is from genome assembly GCF_028750875.1 of Macrosteles quadrilineatus. Taxonomy (NCBI): domain Eukaryota; kingdom Metazoa; phylum Arthropoda; class Insecta; order Hemiptera; family Cicadellidae; genus Macrosteles; species Macrosteles quadrilineatus. Next base: position 77,679,108 of record NW_026542601.1, read on the forward strand.
ATTTCGCTTTGGAGATACAAGGACACACACATGTATATAAATATTTATAGAATCAATGCATTTTCCTTTAAGAGACCTCAAAGAAAAAAAAAACTGTCCTAAACTTAAACATACTATTTTATTATGGCAATGGAATACGGTACATTCTTCTTCATAAGAGGGACTCAAAATGAACTAAATAAATTAAACAAATGATGATAACACTACTTGGGGTTTTGTTTTTTGTTCCTAACACAAACAGGTTTTTAACACTTAACATTTATAGTATTTAATTATAGAACAGACGCTGTTTTTAACAAAAAATTATCATCTATTCACGATTGACTATACATCACATTATGGCCAAGCATCATAATTTAATGCAGAAAGTGCTCATGCCAAGAATTTACCTAATTTTTATACTACATTAGACTCTAAAAATCCTGGAATTTGCCTGTGTGGTTTTTTTATGGTTATAGCAAGCAAGGAGTAGGGTAGATTGCACGGCACAGTTTAAAGACAATGCAAAATTCCTCACTGATAGTTTCAATCAACTTATGATACAGTATGTGGTAATGTATTGTAATGCACATTTTGCAGTATTTAAGTGCTGCCTTGTTTGCATCTCTTGAACAATATAACCTGTGGTCAATAAAAACAAAAACCAAATGTCTACAAATATCAACATAAAATGTGTGTCATGCGTATTTTGCAATTTAAAATTGAAGGTGCGTAACCAGTAAGAAGCGTTTAACAGATTAAAGACAAATATTTATTCCTTGTATATTATTTGTATAGGTTAGATTTTGAGCGTCTAATGTAGTATAAACACGCTAACAGCCAAACAAATTCAAAGAGTAATGCACCTGAAATCAAATTTACTAAATCAATATGGAAAGTGTTTCAATATATACTTAGGTAAAGAACTTGTATCTTACAGAAATTATTGCACATTGGTGGTACCAGTCTAACTGATTTTTACGTATAAAGTTTAATACTATTTACTGTGTAAACCATTTTGAATAATGTCTTGCGTCAACAAACATATGGTGAAATACCTCATAAGTCCACACCAGTTTCATTAAACAATCTCTACCGTATCCACTAAATTGTAGCTAAAGAGTGGATTGCAGTGTCAATAGTCGTGTGATAAGTAAATTAATTGCAACTATAAGAATCTACAATTGCTAAGTGTCAATCCATGGTATTCTAAAATTGTGAGCAGAAGTTTTGAAAAACAAACGTTAAGAATATAAGACGAGTACAGTTGCCCCTTGATTATCTGATACTTCGTAATCCGACGGTAGTCTGACATGGCAGTCAGTGGGGAAAACCAGCCTGAAGTGACTTGAAATTATTCCAGCACACTTTCAAAGTCAATTTCACACTCTAGTTTAAAACATAGTCCCAAAGTGAAATCTTTAGTCTAAGGTTACGGTTGCATCAGTTCAGTTAAAAACCCTAATGTAATAATGCCGTTTCAATCGCAAACGCATAGTCTGTCATGTGAAACTTGTGAACATAGGAAAAAAGTAACATAGGTAAGATAAGTTGTTCTCAAAAGCCAAGTCATTCAACAAGCATGTGCAGTATTTCCTGTCATGCTCTTACCACGTTAGAGTTACAATCACAAAAGTGTAACAAACTTTGAGGAGGCACACTATGATCCTAGAAATGAAAACTGAACATTACACCTCCCTGAAATATTGCACGTAAATTTGCGATTAAACACTTTTGACAACCATTTACAAGTTTTAAAAACTCTTAATTTTAATGGCCAACTGAATCTACAGGGTGTCCCGGAACTCTCTACCAATATTTTAGGGCATTGCTCCTGGGTAAGAAACATACCTAAATATCATATTTAAATTGTGCGGAAGTCCTTAGTTACTCACACAGCCGCCATTTTGTTTTTTTCAGTTATTAATTTTTTTCTAAAGAATGGTTAAACATACGAAATGGAAACTTTGCACAAACATTTATGACAACTAGACAAAGCTACAAAAAAATTATGAAGATTTTTCAAATTCATAAAACAAAATGGCGACCATTTAAAATTTTGTTTCTTAAATAACTCGAAAACCGTTAATTTTATAAAAATTTTAAATTACCGCCATTTTGTTTTATGAATTTGAAAAATCGTCATAGTTTTTTAGTAGCTATGTCTAGTTGTCATAAATGTTTGTGTAAAGTTTCCATTTCATATTTTTAACCATTCTTTAGAAAAAAATTAATAAAAAAAAAAAACAAAATGGCGGCTGTGTGAGTAACTAAGAACTTCCGGACAATTTAAATATGATATTTAGGTATGTTTCTTACCCAGGAGCAATGTCCTAAAATATTGGTAGAGAGTTCCGGGACACCCTATATATACCACTAAGTGTTCTTTAACCAGCTATAATTTACTGTTATCCAGATGTACAGATGAGCAAAAAGATTACTGGGTACAAAATCTATCTTAAGTGTTACTCCATTGTAACAGATAGCCGAGTAACACTTAGTGTTAACTCTTAATAGTAGTTAGAAAAAAATCAAATTTCTTTCACAAAGAACTTCCAAGGTGTAACAGCAACTTTGATTAATGTCAGACCGATATTAAATCCGATAAAAATGTAACAGAAACACCTAAAGAAAAAGGTCAAAACTTTCTAAAATATTTTAGAATACAGTATTAAACTATTTTCAAAAAAACTTCCCTACCTTTAACAAGTGAAGCTGTTCCAACGTTAGGTCTTTGACCGGCATTTGCAGCATGTCAGAGTCACCAGCTCCATTGTTCTTCTTCTTCATTGAAATACAAATGTAGAAGTCGTGATATAAAACAGGTACCAAATCTTTAGACAGTTGGACATCAAACTCAACAAAATCAGCTCCGTACGAGGCAGCTGACTTGAGGGAAGCAATCGTGTTCTCTCTCACATCCGCACATCTGTAACAAGCAGATGAAGGATTAATAACTGAAGTTCTTTTGAAGGTAGTCTTGGAATAGTATAGAGAGAACGGTCTTTGCATGGAAGTAATGATGATGGATATTGTTTGTTTTGTCTTTTGTGTGTTGATTATTCCAAGCACTGTTATACTGCAACTAGATTCAAATTGGTGAAAGTCTTCATTATTGAAGAATTCCCCTGTGACACTCTACTAAACATATAGTCACATTATTTGATGAAGTTTGGGACATATATCCTCGTAACATGACAACTATTACACATACATTAAAGATAATCAATTTAGATGTAGGAATAATCGTGATATATTCTCAGAGGTAGAGTCTAGAGTCTAGACTTGATTTATTATTTGTGATTACAATCGTCAATTTAAGTGATAAGGGCATTTTTATAGAGATGAGCATCGATAGTCGATGTTTTTGAAACAACGATGTTTGATGTTTTTTACATCAATGGTAGGTTACTGATGTTTTTGGCCAAGTATTGAAACATCGATGTTTCCCACTGAATTGTATTAGTTTTGATGAAAATTTAAATATTGACCTTAACAAGAAATTGAAATTTTGTATCTATTCTAATGGAAGGCTGATGAAATATCGAATAAAAAAATATCGCAAACTGGACTAGAATAGACTTAGAGAAGTGTAGAGTGAGTGAGATAACTATCTACATCTACATTTGTACCAGTAAAGATAAAACTATAATCTCTTGATATTCATTTTCACAATGAGATTTTTTTATAAAATATGTTGTGTTTGTGTATGTATGTTTATGTTCGTGTTACTTTTTTGACGAAACTATAAATATTAAGGCTGACATGGTAAGGAAATTTTTTGTAGAAAATCTTATTGCAAAAAATGATTATCGAAAGATTGTAGTATTATATTTACCCCTTTTTAAGTGATAGCTGATTTTTAAAGAGACTGTAAATTTATCCAAAAAGGGGGTATGTGAAGAAAGCACAAGGGGAAGTAGCGGAGACTTTTGGGAAAATACACATCTCATTATGGTCTAACAGCATTGAAAAATCCAACTTTCCCATAATTACTTCCGACATCTGCCTTACTTATATCTTCATTGACTGGGCTATAAACCTTTCTAGTTTTTTTAGGCTATTTATTGTGTTAAGCAATTTTTTGTCCATAGTGTATTTTCACAATAGTTTTTAGTGTCATTATCAGTATACTACAAAAAGATAACCCTTAGTACACAGTGTGAAGCAAATGTAAAATATAGGCCTATTTTATATCTGAATAAGTGTAGTATGTAAAATATTTGTTGTGAAAAAATAAAATATTTTTGTTGGGCTAAGAATTTGTTTACATTGAGTAGATAATCCAACTTCTAGGTATCCTCTCTAACCACTCAGCTACCCAACTATCAATCTGACATGTGTACAATTTTTCTGCTGTGTTTTACATGTGTAAAACATGCCGAGTTTTATGTGTTTTTACAAGCCGAGTTTTATATGTGTTTTTTATCAACTCATTTTATATTCAACAAGAATCAACATCTGTACTGTAGTGTGTAACTAGAAGCAATTAGAACATGGATTCAAAACACTGTGGTGATTTTTTTTAGAAATAAAGCATCCTTATTTACTTAAGTAACATTATTTTAGTGCCTAAAAAATTTAACCTATTCGTACACAACAATAACCAAATGCTCGTAACTGTTTGATTTCACACTTGAAGGAAGAGCCAGCCCCGCGATGCCCCACGTCCAATCCCCGCCACGTTTCCTTCCACTCTCGTTGCATGGAAGTCTGCATGTCGCATTGAACATTGGCTACGGGCTTCACAACAAGGTACTCCACTGTAAACAGTCGGAATACACTGACCCATATTAATATTTTAAAACAAATACTAAACAGAAATATTTTAAACAGGCCAGATAGAAATTTTGATTTTCCTTTATATTTTTTAATTTCAGGTTAAAACAAGTATTTCCCCTATTAAAAAAAAAAAAACTTTTTTCAGGCCCCCCTAAAAAAAGTAGGTAGGGAAAAAACTAATTCCCTTCAGATTTTTAATTTTTTTTATAATTCTGTCAATTGACAGGTTTTTAATATTTATTTCAAATTAATTTAGTTTATTTAAATTGCTAAATTCAATTTCAAGAAGTTAAGTTATTTTCTATTGGTATATTAATAATAGGGATGGACGAGATTGGATTTTTAGTTCGAGACGAGACGAGACGAGATTTTTTATTTCTCATAAAATTTCGAGACGGGATTTCCCTTCTCATACACAACGGGAAATGCACGTTCAAAATTTTTACCTGATTTTGTAACATTGTTAGATGACTGTTTAAATACAAAAATAATGATAATAGGCAAGAATATTTACAATCTTTTATTAAAAAACATCAGCATAACATTTTTTTATTAATCACGCCTAACTTATTAAAAATGCCTACGATTAGGAAATATAGTGATATCAGTTAGGATAGAGTTCAACTTATCCTAAAATAAAATAAATCATAAAATAAAAGCAATATTAATTTTTATAAAATAGTTACTTGTTTTGACTTTTTATAGTAATAAAACATTCCTCACACTGCTTACACTTAACAAAACTTCTCAAATGTTATTAAAGTAATATTATTAAAATAATTAAAGTAATATTTACATTTAAAGAATTAATTAAATAAGAACGCCTTCGCAAAAGAAACGCAACTACAACACGCTCCTGTATTGCGGGTATTGCATTGACTTTCTGCAGGCGTTTTTAATTTTTTTTTTCTTTATTCTCGTCTCGATAAAAATCTCGGCCAAAAAGAAAACTCGTCTTGTGTAACGAGATTTAAAATTTCCCGAAATTTCGAGACTTGAGCATCCCTAATTAATAAGTATTCATAGTTGATCATTGGGTTGAATGCCATATTAGTATCAGAGAATGTTGCCTTTAGAAGGAAATTTAATGACGTAAAATTTATTTGAAACTGTTTCATGTTTCATCCCGATTATATGCACTTAAAAATATTGTGAACACCATATCACGGCTCTTTAATAGTTTTGTAAAGACAATTAGTGTCATAAATTATTCTAGAGCATCACAACACATTCATTACAAAAGCTCGACTTGATAGAAAATCTCAAGCTTACACATCTCTAGAAGTTCGACTCACCAGTGATCTGTCCGATGGGTCGTTGCCGAGTACTCGTGATGGGAGCGACAGTTTGGCCTTCGCTGCCTTTCATAACACTCGGCAGAATGTAGCTGAAGCCAACGTGATACGGTGGTTCGCCTTCAGCTGCATTACTCCCGTACGCATAGAAGTCCATCAGGTATGCCTAAATAACCAATAAAAGAATAGCTTACAAATAAATGAGTCTCAATTTTTTTAAGAGGTTAGTCTAAGTAAATCTTGCTTTTGAGTCCACATAGACCTCTTGTGTGTGAAACATATCCAGTAAAGCAAGTAGTGAGCCGATACAGTACGAGGACTGTACAGATAAAAAGTAGTAACAGGTATCAGGATGTGAAACCAAGACCTTCGTGACCGAAGTTCGTGGTGCTACTGACTAACAAACTTTGACCAACTTTGGAGGGAGCGAGCTGGTCTAGTGGTCAGAGCGTGGGACTTCGGTCCCTGAGATTCCAGGTTCAAATCCCGCCAAATTCCCAATGGATTTTATCTAATGGATAATTCAAGCCTGAAGAAATGTGAAAACAATCCCAGGCAGGTGCATAGCGTCCTGGGACAAAAAAACCAATTTTGACCACTTTAACTTGCCTAAGTAAATGATTTGCTTTAGGCATTTAACATTAAACTAATACACAATCTCTCTACACAAACATGAGGAATCCCCTGTTCCCTATTAACACATGGGATACCTAAAATTAAAAATTGGAACGGTAGCTGTTTATGATAGTAAATTTAAATTATTGTAACTCTGAAATGTGTGTACCAAACAGGATATCTGCAAAAGTAAAAATGAAGATAACGAAAAGTAAAATATTTTAGATATTGAATTTAGATATTGAATAGTGATGTGTTTAATATTCCTTTGTTTATTGAATATGGACAAATGACTAAAGAAACCTTGTACTTCATATGGGGATTTTATAATGAGTTCTTTTGTTTTTTCTGTAGCTCCCAGAATCTAATTAGCTAAGCTAGCTGAACTCCATGCCTAACAAACTCTGTAGTCAGCCTCAAGGTTTTCCAAGTTCCAAGTAAAAAAAAAACTTTTGAGAGCTCTAACATACCTTTCTTAAGTTCTGTAGCCTTTGACTATGGAGTATCCAAAAGTCTAGCTTGTAAGAGTCTGAATACACTGAATTTTAGAACATTTTCTTATTAGGCTAAGCCAATTCTATATTCAATTGACCTGTTTCGTGTATATTAAAGTATTACTGGTTAATAAGTATCAACTAATTCTTACAACGGTCTCTGGGTTGTGCATTAAAATTTGGAACATTATAAAATCATTTTCTTTGACGACTCTTCCAAATTGTTCTTGTGGATGGAACTCTCTCTCTGCTTCATTCATCACCTGCAAGTAAAATATGTTGGTGACAATATATTCTGAGGGTTTTTTTTATGAGAAAATCTTTTATACTTATAGATAACGTAAGTTACAATTAATTTTGAGCCGTAATTTTTACAGGAATGGGAGTCCTACCATTTTGTTCAAAATTTAAAGAGCTATAACAAACTAAATTTTCATCAAAATGAGCCATCATAGATAAAATTATATTTTTCCGTTATTTTATTTTATGGGATGTATCCACTCAAAACTTAAACACGAAAATGTGGACAATAGTATATTTCGTACCTAGGGCCGAAAATGAGGTTTTGCCGGCTCGAGATAGTTTTTAAGTTCGAGACGAAGTCGAGAACTTAAATCGATCGAGAGCTGCAAAACCATTTCTGCGCGTGGTACGAACGCTATTTTTCCCCACACTATACCCTATTACCACTATTCACCACTATAATAATGCACACTGATAGTCAACACAACTACAACATTAAGGTTATGTAAAGAAATAATTTGAGGAATCAGCAAAAATAAAAATAAATAGTTGCTAGGCAACGGCGACAATAACACAATTCTATTGCAATGCTATGGATTTTGATTGTGTATTTAAAATGCATTCATGTTTTAAGTAAGCGGACAGCTGATTTTGCGGCCCCGGCCTGTAAAAACCTGCTCGGTCCCCAAATTTCTATGACAGCTGGCATGGCCAGCAAAACGTAACTTTCAGCCACCAATTAACGTATGTAATACAGCCAAAAACATCATAGTGTGGTGAAAAAACAATACTTTCTCCATTATACTATATGAGATATTATTATTGTAAGGGGAGAAAGTAAAAATAGAAGACATTTATATTTGATTTTCACCCTATTTATAAACATAGTAACATCAATGTCCAGTAAATAAGACATGTCACATTGCAAAAATTAAATTACAATATTAAACATTTATTTACAATTGGCCATTACTAAACAGCACTAACAAAAAAATAATGTGACATCACAGAAAATATTTATCTTTATAGTAATCTTTATAGTAGGTATTTTTAGAACAACCATCTACTTTGTTGTTCAATTCATTCAATCAAGGTAAAATTCCTCATTTGTTAGAGAGACTTACCAATAAGAATCTTTTTCTTTTTAAACTTTTTTTCTTTTAATATAATATTTGGTTATAAGGGGCCTAGGCCTACTTTTTCAAATAGCCTATTGATTTGATTAATATTTCATACAGATAACTGTCAAGTTATTGAATCTCTTCAATCAAGTAGGCTACTTACAGCAACTTCTACGATGGGCCACGTGACTTGCTTATCAGCTAAATCCATCGTTTCAAGGCTAAGTGTCTCGTCAAGCGCAGTCGGGCTCATTTCTGGCCTTGAGTTTGTGTTAGCTTTGGTTAAATTCACTGGTGTTAACTTAACATAAATCTGTAAAATGGCCAAGTGTCAATAATATTCGTCCTATAAATTGCAGCTATAAAAAGTATAAAACATTATGTATTATGTCTCATATTTAAATTAAAGTAATCACAGTTTTTTCAACATTGTGTGATCAAATAAATATATATAGTACAATCCCTGACATCCAGCCTCAATTTTACCAGTCCTTGGTTTATTCGGCCACTTCTTGGAAGCCGATATCGAAACCGAAACATATATCTCTTGGCTTACAGACACAAAGTTGCAGGCACTAGCTCCCTAGCTGGAATGCTCTTGCAGTTAATCTGTTTATTTTTATCATGTCCACTAACTTAGATGATCTAATGGGCCTAACCTCTAAGTTCTAAACAGTTGGTTGTTTATTTCCAGTGAGGTTTTTACAGTACCTACAGTAATTGTTTTATATTGTAAAAAACAATAGACAAAAAATTACATACTATATTAAGGCATGATAATCTTCAAAGCCAGTGTATTATTATTAATTTTTACCTTTATATTTATTTAAAATTAGTTCAAAGTTTTCTGAATAGATGTTTTGATGTTAATTATTTGACCACTTTTTCCTATAAATATATTTTATATTGGTTTACAAACAACTGTAATTTTCTCATTTTCTAAAAATAATATCCCAAAATAGACTTAAACATAACTTATTATGGATATTTATTGATAATTACACATAATTGTTAACTAGATGTATTAATTATTGTTTTATAATAGGTTAGCTTATACAGCCAAAATCTCATCCGGCCAGGTGCTCGGGTCCTTACCGGATATGAAGGGTTTGTCTGTAATTTTATTCCATAAGCGCTTTCTTTAGAATCCACAGGTTACTGGTTCGATCCTACCGCGGTTGATTCTGGATCTCGATGCATTTTATCACTAGGCAATCAATTGATGACGCTCTTTAAACAAAAACTTGACATTAAATAGCAGCAAGACTAAGGTTTGTACCTAACAAATAACGCAAAAAATGTTAGTTACATATGAGGGGTGTTTTTTAACCCTCCGAGGGTCACGCGTCAAAAAATAGACGCACAACACACTTTGTGTAGGGTCACGCGTCTAGTTTAAGACGCACAAACATCGTTTACGGCGAAGGCTCTATGACTGACTGAATCGGATTGAACTGGATCGAGTTAGGTATCGTTCTTTTCATTAGATTCTAAGCTTTCTAAAGGTCTGTCTCTAAGCGCTGTTTGTTCTCTGAGCCGATCGTAATTGTTAGCAGACAGCTGACGTGCATATTAGTAAACAGGTTACTTAACCTCGGACCGATGACTGATGTGTTTTATTATGTTTATCATTGTTTTAGTGTTAAAAATCAAAAGTAGTGATATACGTGGTGCATTATAAGAAGATTTAAGTGGTTTTGAAGTGCTGGTTGATGATCCTGAAGAAGTAGGTAGTGATATTGATGTAAATTATCAGCCAGATTCCTAGCTATGGTTAGGCTATGCATTCTTAGCTAAACGCTATGTACTGAAATCCGTTTTTCGCTCATAACTTATTTATTTGATAACTTACCTCGCTATATGATTATATATTTGTAATCCTCATTAAATTTAGAACAAAGTGGCTATTTTCAAATATTTATAGGCCTATAATTTATACAATTTCATTGAGCGCGAACTTATTTTTTTTTTGAAAATTTTCGAAATTATATTTTTTTTTTACCTAATAATTTTTTTTTGAAAATGTTCCTTATGTTTTATATATAATATTGAAGCCCATGATTTTCCAAACAAAATAGTATATAGAACATTAGAATTAACATTGTTTTAAGCTTCTCAGATCCGTTTTAATAAAACCTTACAAAGGGGCCAAAAATAGGTGGACATTAAGACCTAAACTATGGACCTTTGGAGGGTTAAGTAAAGGCAATTTGTGCATTTAACTCCATAGTTCGCCTATGCACAGCAACTCACTGCTTACTGGCATCATTTGTAAACAGATGCGAGCTGTCTCATTGCACAATAAGTTTTGTCATTAGTGTTTCGCTGATAACTTACTGGCCTATTTTTTAACTTTGGTTTCCACATTTCAATTGGCTGGTTGAAAAGCTTGATCTGTATAGCAGTCTCTGAAGTCAACCATCCTCGCTCTACCCTCTCCCACTTTTGATAGAAGCCAAATGTTTCTGGTTCAGCATCCATCCTACTGATATTTGATTCCACTGTAACATAACAACATAAAAAATATATCCTAGAAATCTCCTGAATCCTAATAAACAACTCATTATTCAAACCAACACGCCCTCCATCGCAAGAACATCCAAACCACAACGAAAAAAAAAGAATTGCCCTAGAAGACTGGAAGTCGTAAAGAGGTTGATTTGTCCTAAAATCGATGTCTAGAACTTATAATTTGCCACCATTCCGTTCAAGAGGCAGAGCATAAACAAAAAAGTGGACTTTGCAGAAGTCCACCAAACTTGGAAGAGCCACAAAGCTTGAGCCAATGATGGACAAAGCTGCAATAAATTAAGCTATAAAATACTGAAGCTACATGATAAATTTTATAAAGATTATGGAGCAGAACAAACCAATTTTCTTTGCAAAATTTACTTTTCAAGACTAAGAAACATTTTACAAGTGCTGAAGATTTTTTTCCATATGTGTCTCAGTAAAAAAAACGTTCTAAATTTATTTACAATTGATAGGCCTACAAAATAACTGGGTTATTTCTCATTCCTCTTTACTATCGATAATCCTTATAGTTTTAAGGTTTAAGTTGTTACCTTTTCTTCTCTGTTGGACACTTTTCATTCCACACATTAGAATCAACACACACACACATACAGTACACACAAAAATGTAGGGTATGACCAGCCAAATAATAACTTTCAGACTGTGGGCAGATCGAGACACAGACAGACTGAATATATTGAATAAACTCATAATGTTAACATGGGAAACTTCAGAGCCACTAAGGATTTTTGAGATAAGAATGGGCCTAGATGTCTATATACGTTAATCGGAAACGTTAGCTATCATCATACAAATTTCAACCCAATCCAACCAGTATTTGATCTTCATATTCAACTTCAGTATTTTGTAATTGAACTTCAAACACACAAACAAACAAATTTTCACATTTATAATATTAGTAAGATAACTCACCACCGCCTTCTATTTTTCGAGGATAGCGATTCGTTTCCCATCGACGGACGATGACTTGCCTGCTATTCTGTCGCGCAGGATCAGGCTCCAGCATTATACAAACACAATATCTGTACTCCACATCCTTCTGAAAAGGAACTGAAGTGACGCAGGTCCAAACATGATCCCTATAACAAGAATGTATCATATTCAAGTTGTGATTATGACCAAGTTTAAAAATATCTGATTTACTAAAAATGAGGCTACGTAGATCAAAGACAGCTGGGTCCGTTTTCAACCACCAAAAAGTGTTTCTTGCTTGGATCAGGTTTTAACTGACAACCTTTGATCATCATTATTATTAGGCATTCTTTTAAACTGAATATGAATCCAAAGTGCGTGTAGAATGGAGCGAGACCACAATATAAGCTTTTTACAACCATTCAGATACGGTACACAAATATCTCTTAGAAATGAGGGAGGTTATGTGTTATAGGGAAATTTAGATCAGACTCAAACTGGTTTATCCAGTAATCTTAGGTTATTGCTTCACTAACTTATGTTGATCCAAACCAATAAATTCTGGAAATATTGTCAGCAGTTATTGTGCCTATGTACTGTCTCACACACACTCACAAATTAATATAAATTTGCATTACAGCAATGAAATTGGCTGTTTTTTTGCTGTGATAACACAAAAACAGTAGTACTGGATTAACATCTTCTCCCAAAGCTCCATAGGTAAAACAACATGATTAAATTAGGTTATGGATCAATTTTGATCTGCCTTGCTAGTTCTGAAACTGAATTTTTATCCATCTTCAGTAAGGTATATACAAAAAAATCACATAGACTCAGCAAATTTAAGTTACTGTTTCTAACTTAATATACTATAATGCACAATATAGAAGCCTAATTACATCTGTAGACCTACATGAAATTGGTTCAGCTAAATCTTATTAAATAACAATGCTTAAACATAGGACACAGTTATGGAACATACTCTTCTTGTTTCATGGGCAACACCTTCTCGCTGTTCCAATGGCCGAGGGTTCTGGAACCTCCTGTGATGCAAACAGTTTCCCCAGTAGAAGTTTCTGCTGAAACTCTGAACCTCCATTTCCTCAGTGGACCTTCCCCAGCCAACGACTCCTCTTGCCGTAACTGATCCTGTAACTCCTTCACATACTCTTCTCTATCCTTGCTCAGTGCTGCACCAGACCGATAATCATCATCATTCTCCCACCACCGAAGCATTGTAAAATTCTGTAATTAATTCAAACACGTACTTAAGGTTTAAAATCACTTTAAGTCTGCTGAAGACAAGATTTCATTTTTCACAGAGGATACGCGTCCGGTAACCAGACGTGGATTAGGCGTCCGGTAGTGACGTCACTGGGTTGTGGGGTCCCGGAACGCCATTACCACAACGATACGATATTCGGCAAGCGTTGTTCGTTGTGTAGTGGATAGAGTGCTCGGCTGATATATCCAAGAGGTCCCTGGTTCGAATCCCATCGGTTTCTTTAACTTTTTGTCACAGATTTTGCTTTGAATGTAATTTCTTCTTAACTGTACATCTTTTGTTAGAATTTTTGGCATTTATAATTTTATGTTATGAAGAGAATTGAACCTTCATTTGATTTTTTCATTATCAGCAAGTGTGGTTGGTTAGGTTAGGTTATGACAGTAACTGCCGGACGCCTAATCCACGTCCTGTTACCGGACGCGTATCCTCTGCGTTCATTTTTTTTTTATTAGGCCCTACAGTTACAATTGTATGCTGTCTAAATAACATTAGGCCTACAAATTTACTTTACCGACTAGGCACTATGTAGCCTATTATTTAAGTTAAGCAAGGCAAAAATGTATTGGGTTATGTATTAATCTACATATTGAGTCTTAAGTAAATTTAAATAAAAAGGCAAAATCCTTAAGTTAAGTTACACCCTATTTTCTCGAGCCTGTAGTAGGTATAAATAATAACTAGTGAAAAATTATAAACAATCATAAAAGGCTAGACGTCTAAAAAAAACAGGGTCATTTTAAATAGGTCTAGGTTAGGTTGACTAGACTATTGCAATCAAGACTTTTCGGTACTGTAGCCTACTAAGACTAAAGCTAAAGCTCAAACTGTTCGGTTATCTGTTTAAAAAAAATTCGGCTCTCTTTCTCAGCACAAGGCGACATTTGATAAATATAGTACTTACTACTGTAACTGATCCCCTCAAACTCAAATTTCAACAACACAGAGAAATTTTTGACTTGTTTATCATTTATCTTCAACTATGCCAAGCATGACATTTCGCTCCGTTTACCTTGCCTTGCACTTTGTGGTTTGCTTGCGTGTTTGCGACTTTGACTTTGCGCCGAGCCGAGTCGACGAGTAGCCGACCTTCTGCTTTCAGTTTTTGAGTTTTCCTCGTCCTCGTCGTCTGCAGCGCTAACAACATGCAGTCATGCAGTGTTTCCGTTCTCAATCTCAAGTTTCGTAATCTCCTGCTCCCTTCTCCGCTCCTCTCTAAACCACAGCACACAAAAATGGCCTTCAGAATCCATTTACACACGACACTCTCAAACACACTATACAAATAAATAACAAATTGAACGAACACACCACCATGATGACTGATTGATTCTTTATTTCCCTCTGATCTGATCCTGATTAAACTTAGATTAAATTTTGGATGTTGATGATATAATTTTTACCATCAAGATTTCATAATTAATTTAATTTTAAGAATATATTATTTAAAAATAAATTGTCTGCAAAAAATTATCAACTAAGCCCACAATCGTCAAGGGGATCTTCACGATGAACAAGGGTACCCAAGACACAAAATAGGCCTTAAAAAAGACGGTTACAACAACTACAGTACTACAACCTAACCATTATTTGATTATACACAAGAATGAAAATCTATGCTTCAACGGAGTTAAAGGTGACCGTGTTACAACCATGGATAAAGATAAAACATACTCCCTTGATTTGACTAGACTAAACACACGCATTGACGCATTCTGTTCTGATGATTCGCACCGATCTTGAGGACCACGTCAAAGAAAAAATGGTGGTACCCTAACAGTCCTCTTCTTTATTTATAACACCCATAATTGTATTATGAAACGACGATACCACATAACTTCAAAAGTCAGGGGCAAGCGATGTGCATCCGCCTCTTTGAATTACCTATATGACCTCCTACAGTTATCGAATCCTCAACTTCTTATCATGTCATGTTATCTTTTCTGACCATTTTTCTTGAATCAGGGGGGTTACTAAGTAGCCAACAGTTTGCTTACAGAAGTGGAAGATCAACCGTGGATGCAGTATGCCAGTTCTGTACCTTTGTAATGGACGCAATGGACAATAATGAGGTTGTAGAAGCGGTTTTTTGTGACCTGTCAAAAGCATATGACTGTGTCAGCCATCAACTTGTGTTGAGGAAGATGGAAAGTCTGGGGGTTTCTCATCAGGCTAATAGGTTGGTGGCAAGCTTCCTTAAGAATAGAAGGCAACTGGTAGTGGCGGATGGCAGAGAGTCTGGTTTAGAGAGGGTAAATATAGGCGTCCCCCAGGGGTCTATGCTGGGACCATTGCTGTTTTTGGTTATGATAAATGACCTTGATTGCTGCATCCCGGGCAGAACCATTATCTATGCTGATGACACGACCATCATGTCCAAGGGAGCGGATTTTGGCTCTGCGAGGGAACAGACTGAGCTGTCATACAATGAAGCCAAGATCTGGTTTCAGGCCAATGGGTTAGCTCTTAACGATGAGGCGAAGACTCAACGTGTGTTTTTCTCTTTAAAGAAAAATGAAGACCAAGATGTGGCCAAATTATTGGGTTTCCACTTGGGCCCTAAGTTAGATTGGAAGGACCATGTTGAAGTAATTTTGAAAAGACTCAGCAGAGTAATTTTTTTGTTAAGGCGACTGCAAGACAGCGTAACTCCCGACTGTGTGATGTATGCATATTTTGCCTTTTTCCACAGCATAATTGCTTATGGGATCCTCCTATGGGGACATGCAGCCAGAAGGGATGAAGTTTTCGCTAGGCAAAAAGAGGCTATCAGAACAATCTCAGGAGTGTGGAGTCAGCAGGAACACTGTAGGCCACTGTTTAAACGGTTAGGAGTGATGACTGTCCCCTGTCTGTATATGTCAGCTTGCCTGTTGTGGTGCAAAGAGAGTGAACATGAGCTTGAGGTAAGGAGTGATGTACATGAGCACAACACAAGGAAAAAAGACTGCCTAAACCCCCCTAGATTTAGGCTGGCAAAGAATGTTAAGTCCTTCAGGTACAGCTCCTTTAAGATGTTCAATAGTCTGCCAGAAGACCTCAAGGACTGCAGTCTCTCAATCTTTAAAAACAGGATTAAGCAACTTTTTATAGAGCAGGCATTTTACTCTGTGGAGGAATTCTTCGAATTCATGGAAAGTGAGAAACAAAACCAGCCACTTCGCCAAGCCAAGTAAAAGTTTTTTATTTTTTTTTTTGCATGTGTGTGCGTTTTGAGTGGTTCGGATTCCACTATAAACTGTAGGTCCCTTAGTTGCCATTAGCTGTATGGGCTATTAATTAACAGCTGTGTCTAAGGAACATGTCGGCCTTAGTCACTAACAAGACTACAAGATCGCGCCACTCATCCTACACTCATCCTTCACTCATCCTTCACTCATATTTGGGTTAAAATACGCACATAGTGGCGTCCCCATCTTAAATAATTGATAATTGATAATTGATAATTAATTGATAATTGAGTTTTTTAACGACAAGGCCCATTCCAGTCTACTGGTCAACGGCTGCTTTCTTCAAGGTATCAAGGTAAGGTATCAAGGTATTATAATATTAGAGAGTTGACAAAGAATGCATGCTTAAATGATAATCAAACACCAGTGATATTATAGCTGATATTAAGTTGATATTATAACTATGTACACCATCACTTTGGATGACCTCACAGACATCGAATTACGGCCACATTTTCCTCACCAGGTTCGTTTCCTTCAATGGCTGAGTGTTCAGTCAGGCACCCAGCAAAGTGTAAGATCATTCATCCTACCCCATATATAAAACATATTCCATATTCCCTTACCCAATTGAGACACAAAGGCAAGACGAGCTTTGAATTCAATTCGTATGAGTGAACTAACAATAATATTTTCTTCAGCTGTTTCATAAGGATGACAAATTTCAAAAGAGCACAATTGATAGTCATTCCGAAACCTGGGAAGCCTCTTGACCAGGTAAGTTCTTACCGACCCATAAGTCTTTTACCAATAATGTCTAAGTTATTTGAAAAACTTCTTCTGAAAAGAATACAAGAACTTATTAGCGAAGATGTGATTCCTGCACATCAGTTTGGTTTCAGACGGAAACACAGTACCATAGAACAGGTTCACCGAGTTGTTGACGTGATACGTCAATGTATGGAAGATAAAAAGTTTTGTTCAGCTGCCTTCTTGGATGTTAGCCAGGCATTCGATAAGGTGTGGCATGTTGGCTTGTTATATAAAGTAAAAAAGTTTTTATCCCATTCAATTTATAGCATTTTAAAATCCTACCTTCAAAACAGGACTTTCCAAATTAAATATCAAGACGTCCTCACTAACCTACGTCCAATTTAATCTGGGATTCCTCAAGGAAGTGTCCTCGGGCCGTTTTTGTATATTCTCTACACAGCAGATCTCCCAGAAAATGAGTTGGTAGAAATTGCTACATTTGCGGATGATATTGCGGTTTTGTCTGTTCATCATGATCCAATCAAGCTTCTCTAAATTTACAGCAAAATCTGAACATAATTACTGATTGGTTTAAGACATGGAGGTTCAAAATTAATGAAACTAAATCTGTCCACATTTCTTTTACTCTAAATCAAAATTCTTGTCCTCCTGTCACAATAAACAACACCCAACTTCCCGAAGTAACTGAGGTTAAATACTTAGGTATCCATTTAGATAGGAAGTTAACTTGGAAAACACACATTTGGAGAAAACGGCAACAACTAAATTTAAAATCTAATCAGTTTAATTGGCTCATCGGAAGAAAATCAAAACTTAGTCTAGAAAATAAATTGTTGCTATATAAAACTATATTGAAACCAATCTGGACATATGGAGTTCAACTATGGGGCTCAGCGAGTACTTCTAATATAGAAATTCTCCAAAGATACTTACTTACTTGATACTTGATACTTGGTTACTTCATCTTTGACCAACAAAGTTGGATAGATTGCGTCTTATTTACATTAAAAACATTTAAACACAAAACATATATATACAACTAAGCAACAATGGCGGGTATGGCGGTATTATTTACAAAAACCAGAGGCTCGTCAAAGATTTCTTGCCAGGAGTAAAGCGGTCTACTAAGCAAACTCTGGCGTAGCGTCAACTTGAATCTCTTTTTGTCAAGAGCACGAACTCCTATTGGCAGTGTATTGAAAAGCCGAATAGCAAGTGATGGGTAGGAGTTAAGAGTGTGACTGAGTCGGCAGCGGGGCAGGTCAAGATCACATGCTCTGCGCGTCCCATAATCATGCTGTACACTTCTAGTTATGAAGGATGGTTCATTTTCTTTCAGGAGGGCTAGGATGTTAAGCACGTATTGGCTGTGAATGGTCAGGATGCCAAGCTCCTTGAAAATAGGCCGACAATGGTCAGTTGAACTTGACGATGTTATTATACGTACGGCCTTCTTTTGAAGTAGCAGCAGACTTTGGGTAGCGGGGCTATGTCCCCACACAGCCAGTCCATAGTTTATGTGGCTATGGAAGAGAGAGTGGTAGACCATTAGCAGATAGGGACGAGTGATCTGGTACTTTAGTTTTCGTACAAGGAATAGAATTCTGCTATACCAATCGACAATGCTGAGGAAGATAACAAATGCACCATGGTATGTCAGCAATAGAACACTACATCAAGACCTTAAGATGCCTACAGTTAAGGACGAAATCATGACCATGAGTGAACGATATATTACGAAATTGGAATCTCATCAAAATCATTTAGCTCTTAACTTATTAAACAACATGGATACAATTTACAGGCTTAAGAGGCCATCAATTCTGGACCTGCCCTACAGATTTTTGTAAAGTGTTTTTATTGAAAAATTTGTTGTTGAGAGTGCTTAACAGCTATTTTTAATGTTCCAAAGTCAATTTTTCGTATTACATAGTATTTACTTATTGTTCCGTATATAATAGAACAGATTGTAAAGTAAATAAATAAATAAAAAAAAAAAAAAATCTGCTAAGAGGGTATGTTTTATCCATGCCCTCTATGATAATAATTCGAATCATGAACCTCAACATTGATTATGTATTGAGAAAATAACAGTATATAACACAGCTTAGAAAATCAAGCCTACCTTCTTCTGCCACTGCCAGTCATTGCCTGCCATGCCAAGTGCCAAATTGATAATTACAATTGACAACATCAAAATCAAAATTGATCGGACTTGGGCTTCTGCTAGTGCTGTGCTAAGTAAGTGCTAGTAGTACAAAAATTGTCCAGTCAAACTAAATAGAATTGTTCAGTTTTGTGTAGCGCCTAAAAGATTTCACTTGATTTATAATGTGGGCTGACACCGTCCTGATCCTCTTTATTTCAGTTTGTACTGCATTTTTAGGAGAAGGTAAGAGAGCGCTTTGAATCAAAACTTTCAGGTTAAGCCTAGAATGTTTTTAATTTTTTAAATTCTTTATTTTATTTGCCTATTAATGATACTAGTCTATAGCCTAACCGAATCGTCTCAAAAATAATTTATATGTAAAAGGAACACATATTGGGCTCAAGCTTTACTTCACCAAGAGTTATGATTTTGCTATCAGTTTATTTGTAGCATTTAGGCTAGGCCTATTGACTTTTGGACTAGGCCTAGCCTAGGTTCTTTCATTGACTTATTGGAGTTGTATTAATAGTCAAAGGTTCTTTCCAATTCCGGTTCTCTAATTAGTGTCGTCCTACTAGGATATTGGCCATCATATTGCCTACTGAAAATATTCCCTTTGGTTAATCATAACCACATATGATTTCCTTGTTGTACATTTAAGTAAAGTTAGCAAAAATAAGTTAACTGTGGAAGGGAGGGCTCTGGCAGAGTATGGATTTAGGCTGTCATGAAGTTTATCTAAGTTGCCATTAAAGGGTAGGATAGGTGAAAAACAACAATGTATCAATTGTTACAATTGATATAACAAGGTGAGTCGGTGGCGTCACAGACTTTGGGCCCAAGGCAGCTGTGTCGTGGGTTCGAATCCTGTTCACTGCCGAAAACATTTTATCAGTAACGTACAGTTCCCCTTTGTACTGTACCGACTCACCCCTTGCTTTGCTGGATACGTTCTGTTCCACGCACGGGCAGTTAGTCTATGTGGATGGGCAAATGCAAGGTTAAAAGAGGCCGCCAACCTCTTTTTTTAGAAAAAAAAACAACTTAGGGAGTTGGGGTTTTATTTAGTTTTGGTTATTGATTGAATGTATAAGTACTTTTAACGGCTGCACTTTACTTTAGGTCCTACACACATTCGAATAAAAATATCGATTGTTTCATTCGATATATCGTTTGGTTAGTTAGGTTAGGTTAACCTTACCTAACTAACCAAACGGTATATCGAATGAAACAATCGATTAATCGATCGATATTTTCATTCGCATGAGTGTAGGACCTAAAGTAAAGTGCAGCCCTTTTAACTTATTGTTCGATAATCCAATGAAGTCGGATATCAAGATCTTGCCAAAAAAAAACCAACCACCTTATTTCTCTAAGCTTTTTGGGTATATTCATTCCGTTTATGCTTTTCTCGACATTCTTAGCTTTTTGTTTCATTACTAAAAACTACTATGAACCTGCTCAAGCTATGACTTCGCTATGTACTTAAATGACCACTTGCATTAATTTACATTATTACCTACTTAAATTTAGAGGTTTTTGAAAGAAAAGGACACAACACATCATTACGAAGATATTACAGTTAAATAAATATAACAGTCTGTTTTGACATTAGAAAAAATGTAGGTAAACAAAGCATCTGATCTGCTGTTATCTTGGCCAACATCGGTTGAGAATGGGATGAGTACGCAGGTTAGCTATTTTATCTTTGTATTAACTTTTAACAAAAACTGTTACTATTTTCCAACAGTTTGGCTAAATTTCCAATGTTTTTGAGGTTAAGGGCTTAACATTTTCAGGCTCAAACACTGTAGTTGAATTTCTCCGAGAATAGCTTTCCTCCTCCCTAAACCCCTGTCAATTGGTAACATAAATATGCCTACTAATAAATTTTGGATTTTGTAAGACCTTCTTTTATTGCACATTTTCACAATACAGGTACATATATAAAATTTGATAATTCTAGGTCTCATAATTTGTGATAATGATCATCTGTCAGTACCTAGTTTTGCCTTTTATAAGTATAGAGATAAAGTTTTGAAAGTATTGTTTATCCACAGAAACTACCTTCAGTTATTTTTTTCAAATACATTTTTATTAGACATTAAATTCAAAACAGTTCTTAGGTAAACATAAGACAAATGCATGATATGAAGTACTACTGGCATAGAATCCATCTTCCTTTCCACCAGGCAGCCACTTGATCAGACATATCAGTCTAATGCACAAACAACTCTAGTCAGCATGAAGCCATAGCAGTTTTAAACTTAACTCCCAGGTAGCTTTTAAGTTACCACAGGTTTTGCTATGTAGCCTAATGTCAGTAAACACTAAGATTAATCGATATAGACATTTTATAGTACCTCGACATTTTCTCTAGTAATATTGCTCATCTTCATTTTTCCAGGATTGACATGGCTGATGGTGTATCGTACAGAAAAGTACCAGAAATTAAAGGCAGAAGTTGAAAGGCAGAGTAAACGCTGTAAGTTGTCAATTTGTTTTCTAGATGTTCTGTTTTGAAGTTGAGGGTAGAACTCTGCTAATCTGACCATCATCTAGTCCGACCCCTCGCTTAATCTGACTGTGCCATCGCCTATATCAGTGTTCGTTTGGATTTCCAGTCGTTCCATTTAACATTAAAGATTTTTCTGCCATTGTAGGAGATGAAAATTATATTACCGGTAGCGTGAAAGGTGTTGTCTTCTGTAACCGTGGAAGACGTTAACAATTTTGCTGCAACTGTGGCAGATCTTGCCTGCCCTTTTCACTGGTTCCAACCATGGTCCCAGTCCCTTAGGTGACGGATAAGCGGGGTTGTATTGTATAGACTAGATCTATAGTAAGTTTTGTACTGAATATCCAAGTGATCTGGGTGTAGCGGACCCATACACAAGAAGCATATGAAATGGTTTTGGTAAGACTTACAAACAGTGGGTGTTTAAAAGGCTGGGATGAACTGGAAATGATATCTTTGCATGAAGTTAGACGACCAATATGAGCTTATGATTATTGTCTGCACACTTATCATAATACATGAAGCTCGTATGCAGAAAAAATTAAAGGAAATCTGGCAGCAGGCTGTGTTTAATGGCAGATGTAGGACCTAAACAAATAGACAATAGCATAGGTACATGCAGATCAAGGAGATTGGCTCACCGTCATCTTGCCTATGCGAGACTGTGGTATGGCTACTTGTGTTTATTGTAAAATACTATAGATTTATTTAACCTTTATTAAAAACATAGAAGTAAAACGTTTTACCTTTTTGCAGTAGAGAAACGGAAAGAAGCTCATGGCGATTCTCTTGACAAACAACAGAAAAAAAAGATTGAGCGAGAAGAAGAGAAACTGAAGAACAATAATAGAGATCTCTCGCTCGTCAAGATGAAATCCATGTTCGCTATCGGTTTTGCATTTACAGCTCTTTTGAGCATGTTCAACAGCATGTAAGAAGTCTATTTTATATTTCAACTTTTTTATGAGTTCATTGTTGTCCCTTCTCTTTAAATGAGAACTTTACTTTTTCTTTTTTCACATGTAAACTATGCTTTACTATGTTTACATAAAAAGTAACAATCTAAATAGGCCTAGTGAAAATATAACAGAATATTGTAGTCTGTACTTTGTTAGATGTTTTCTCATAAAGAGTATTAGATTGTGCTTGATGGTTCATTTTGGAATGGTTCTGTATTTTCTTTTATGTTAATCGGTTTGTGGTGGTTCCAGTTTTGACGGGAGGATTGTTGCAAGGCTCCCATTTGTTCCTATATCTTGGCTGCAAGGTCTTTCCCACAGAAACCTGCCTGGAGACGACTACACAGAATGTTCCTTCATATTCCTATACATTCTGTGTACAATGTCCATCAGACAGGTAAGTCTACCCTGACTCATATTTCTAGACTATACAAACTTGTTTGATTTCCCAACATTTAGTCAGTAGAAAATACTAAGGCTAATTTAACTTTTTTGTTGAACTTGATATTGTAAGATGGGAAAGTTGACATTTTTTTTTGGAATATATCTAATCTAGTTTGCCATTGGGGTCTAAATGATTTAAAGATTGATGTGTTTTCGATAGGACTGTTGTTTAAACATAGTACTTCCATCCAGTGTTAAAATACTGCTAATAATCAATCTATCTATCTCACTCCATTCTACAATTCATATGTAGTCGAGTGGCTACAGCTCACCTTCAAATCTGAAGGTGGCTGGTTCTAATCCAAGCGAGATCGTTTCCAGACCCAGATGCCATTTGTCATTGGGCTATGAATTAATGATGCTATGTAACAAAAAAGATCAACGTTAGATAGTAACAAAACCAGGGTTTGGACCGTTCCCTTTCAAAAGGTAAAAAATTTTGCAGGTCAATTAGATGATAATCTGCGCTGGAATATCTCTTAAGGTACAGTTTTCCTCATATAAGAAACCCAAATATCGTTCAACTTGATATTATTATTACCAATTAAGAAGAGGGTGCAATTAGGTACAATTTACCCCACACATTTTTTTTATTTTGTGTGTTTTTGTTACAGGCGTAAAAACAAAAACACACAAAATAAAAAAATGTGTGGGGTAAATTGTACCTAATTGCACCCTCTTCTTAATTGGTAATAATAATATCAAGTTGAACGATATTTGGGTTTCTTATATGAGGAAAACTGTACCTTAGAGATATTCCAGCTCAGATTATCATCTAATTGACCTGCAAAATTGATAATTTGCTAGATGGTGATGTTCTATCTGAATATATAATTCTTTCAGGATATACAATTTTCTTTGAAATAACTGTGCCTCAATCTATTTCTTAATTATAAAATTTAATCATACTGCAAGAATTAAAAAAAAAATATTTTACCTTATATGAATCTCAGCACACTGTGTTACAGTGATATTCGTATGATACCATCAGACACTTCCTGCAGGTAATGTGTTAATTGTTGATACATTTTAATGTTTGAATAGTAATGATCTTCAATAATAGATTTTTTACTGTTTGTAAAGTTGGATTTAATTTGCATTTTGTTGAAAAGTTTGATATTATTCCAGAATATCCAAAAAATACTCGGATTTGCTCCTTCTCGGACTGCCAGCAAGCAAGGAGGTGGTCTTTTTGGGCCCCCACCACAGCAATTTAAATAGAATTTCATCAATTTGTATGTAGAATTTTGTTATAATTTTGATTATCTAATTTTTCTCCTTAATTTATTGTTTTTTATTTTATATTTTACAAAGTTATATTTGTACTTTTTGTTATCATTAAGACTGGAGTGTTCTATAATAAAGGTATCTTGTGTAAATATAAGTTATTTGTTGTATCTTTGATTGCTATCCCCTTAACCTAGAAAGGTACATCTTCATGAAGGGTATCAATACGTAAATTTGATGTACTGCCGGCCATTTTACTAACACAAAGGGTATTGACACTTGTCTGACGTATTCGTTCCAAGAAACCGACTAAAAAAAAGTACACGAAATACACTACGACCCAACCAAGGCAGCCGTCACATGGCAAATGACTGCTGATAGCAATTCTGGAAGGAGGAGGGTGGGGAGTGTGACGCTAAACATAACTTGGCATGTCAAATTTATGTGCGATATCCATCCAGGTTTAGTTATTAGGCAACAAAGCATAGTAAAATAGAAGGAGTATTTGTTAAAAGTTTGAGTTGTTGTGATGCTGCTGATTTGTGTGTTAGAGGGAATAAATCATTCTGAATTTATAAAATACCCCCGCCGCAGCAAACCTGCAGACTAAGCGAATTTCCATTTGACTGATTGGATTTACACCGAAATGTCTACTTAAAAATATAACATTTATTTCCGATTTAAATAAAATTAGTTTAACAAGTACTTAGGTTTGCTGCATCAGGGAGGGTAAACTGTTTTTTTTTTTTTTTTTTTTTTTTGTAAAATGTGAATAGTTAGTAAGAAATAAAAACATTTTCCAAATTTGATCAAAATATGTTCACAAACAAGCAAACTACAACAGTTTACTTATTCTCCATAAGAATAACATGGGAATTTTAAAGTTAGGCCTACAATTTTTTGGAATT
This sequence comes from Macrosteles quadrilineatus, assembly GCF_028750875.1. Taxonomy (NCBI): domain Eukaryota; kingdom Metazoa; phylum Arthropoda; class Insecta; order Hemiptera; family Cicadellidae; genus Macrosteles; species Macrosteles quadrilineatus. The sequence goes on from NW_026542601.1 coordinate 77,704,518, forward strand.
TTCTCCGTAACCATTAGGCGCATAATAACGCTTCAATATACTAAATTATTTGTTTTTTTGAGCTTTACAAAATGGTTTGGAAAGAAATTGCTAAATTTTATGTTTTTTGGGTCAAAAATGGGAAAAACCTATTTTTACCCCATAAAACCCCCCGTAAACACCCGTTCCCATGGTCCGATCATGCTGGATCGCGAACTCGTTCGAATAAACGTACGTTTACACGTTTGTACCAAATTTCATCAAAATCGGATCATTTTTGCTCGAGTTATCGTGCTGACGGACACATGTATATATATATATATGAATTTGAACGGATGGTGTTTTTGGCCTCTAGGGACCTCAAAACGAAAAAAAAAATCGGTCCCGCGCCCAGGTCTTACCATGAGTACTACGGTAATAGCTTATTCCCTATATGGGAAATTCGCTAATAAAAAGTCGAGAAAAATAATCATTAAACCTCCGAATAATTAATCACCATTTTAATTACTATTCGCCCAATCCCTACACCATGACACCTCTCATAAACTCATTTTTAATTAGGATGAGACATCATCCAAACCCCCAAAAGGCACATCTAGAGGATTAGAGCTTTAAATTTATACCTAATATGACTAAAAAAATAAATATTTAGGGGTTGATTTGCCACACACAAAAATCCAACAAATTCTTAATATACTAGGCCTATCCAGAAAATAGATTACTTTTTTGTCTGTATCCGCTAGGGGCGGGGCTAGCGCCATCTTGGTGTTAGTTTGTTATGCAGCTCAGTCGGCATCTAGCCGTGCTAGTAAGAGGTTTCTGCTTTACTCCGTTGAGTTACTGTGACAGTTTAAAATGTCTGTGTTCATTGAAAATGCCACAAACTGTGAAGTGCTTGCAAAAAAAAAAAAAAATTATATAGTTTGTTAACCAAGCTTTTTGGTTGATCTCGTGCAACAAACTTCGCAAAATTTGTGGAAACCCATAGAGTTCCGTTATTGTGAACTTTCGAGTTTTAAGGACATCCGTATCGACAAGCTCGGCAGTCACAATGCTGGGTTCGCTCTTCGTCGTGAACGTTAGTTCGGCCATTTTAAAATTTGATGACCCACTGACGAACTCCACCTTCAGTAATGTTTTCCCCATAAACTTCACAAAGTTGCCGATAGATTTCTATCGGTTTACAGTATTTTGCAGTTAAAAACCTTAAAACTGCACACACTTCACAGTTTGCGGCATTTTCAATTAACACAGACATTTTAAAATGTCACAGTAACTCAACGGAGTACTGCAGTAACCTCTTACTAGCCCGGCTAGATGCCGACTGAGCTGCATAACGAACTAACACCAAGATGGTTACGCTAGCCCCACCCCTAGCGGATACAGACAAAAACGTAATTTTCTTTCTGGATAGCCCTAGTAGATTCACCTTTTTTAAGGATTTGCACTATAAACTAATTTTTATCTTATGAAAAAGGGTAAGTCAACAATAATAAACGTGTATATTTTTTCAGTTTTTTATTTACAAGTTTGATTCATTTAGGAAACTAAATACAAAATTAAAAGATCCAGTTTACTTAAATCGGGCAACATATCAATAGGAAGTTCAAGGAAGTTAGACATATTTAAATCCTGGACATTTAAAAGTAAATAAATGAAAAGTAGGTGAAATTTGAATAGGGAATTCATCAAATAAAAGATATAAATTTAAGAAAATAAAACATTGAAGAACATAAATACATAAGCACATAAACACCTTCTTACTAAAATAAAGAGGTTGGACCTAAAGATAGCCTATTTCCTATGAGGTGAATTTGCTAAATAGGAAACAATGAGTGTGACAGATTGGCAGAGAAGTAGAAGTAATATAGGAACATTCAGGAAATTGTGGTACAAACAACTTAATTGTTTAAGCTATCTGCTTATTTTCTTTATTCAAGCATGAACTAAAAATCTTGTTGTAGGGCTGTGATATGTTTTTTTTATTGCTATAAGATAGCAGCACTGTCCCCCTACATATAGTATGCATGAGGATATTTTGGTGGTGTTCAAATGTAAAAAGTGACCCAAACCCTTGACTTCAAATATAAATAGTGCAAGTAGACTTCTCCTATGGTAAAATCTGAATTGTTTTTGTTGGGAACGCTAAGCACTAGTTTAAACAAGTTTTTCCCCTTATTTCAGGGTTAATTTTATGATTTGTGCTTTACTGTTTGGTTGTGAAACAAGAGGACATGTTACAAATAGTTTTATTTGGTGAAATAAATAGTAAACCTTCTTCGGATGGAACTAACATTATAATTGTCTCCAGGAGATCCATAAGTATGAAAAGGGAGCATTTTTAACCTTTAAAACTTTGATAAGAATGTTCCATATGCACTTTCCCTCTCTGTGCTTAGATAGTACATGTCGCCACAGCAAATCTACATCAAAAGTGGCATTGATTTTGTACAGTTAAAAAATAAATTAAAATAGCTATACAAAGATATGTACACAACAATTACACTTTCCATCTGGCACATTAACTAAAAACTCACATAAGTAATCCAACATACTATTCTTAAAAAACAAATTTTAGCGGAGTATTTTTTAAATATTATTGTATACACATTATTCAGATATTAACTTAATAAGTACCAGTATCTTTCTTGCTTTAAATCATTTAGAGGCCGTGCAATTTAAAAACAAATTCCAAGGAAAACATTTCTTATGACAAATTTAACTTTTTTAACATTGGAGCAAGGTTTTCTTTACACAACTTAATTTTAAACATTAAAGCTCAAAGCAAACAAAATCCATATTACAGAGCTTTTAACACTTGTCTATCAGGCATTTATTTGGGTTATTAATTAATAAATAAATGTAATAGTTATCACACAACTGTTATCATTGCCATTTCCTGCAAAAGCCTGGAGAGGTTGGTAAAATTGAAAGTCTTCACAACACTTAATTACGAAGCCGAAGAAAATGATGTTTAATTAATTTATTCAGTCAACTATTGAATAACCCTGTGTATGTTCAGCATTAACTTATTAAAGACCACATAGACTACCTGTTTGGTTGAGGTTAGGTTTTGACTTAGCTAGGTGAAGAATTTGCAAAATTGTATTGTTGTAAGGGTCGAAAATGGGAAAACCAATTTTACCTCACACAACCCCGTTCCCACAGTCCGATTATGCTGGTTTGAATAAGAGTTGGTTTGTACCGAATTTCATCAAAATTAGACAATTTTTACTCGAGTTACCGGACATGAATTTCAACTGATGGTTTTTTTGGTCTCTGAAGACAACAAAACGAAAAAGTAAATTGGTCCCGAACTAGGTCAAATGTACTATATTAAAGTTGATAAGCCTCTATTTCTAAAATGTTTTTTAAACCAGACTTTTATATATTTTTTATGTGCCTAGTTAATAATAATTAGTGATGTGCCTCATGAAATTGTTATTAGTTAGGTTTCAGCGCGGTTTTTGTTAAATCAGTTGTCTCTCTTATAGGCATCAACCTTCTGCAAACCACGGACTGTCATTTTGTCACGTTATTTTCATCTCCCACTATGAAAAAAAAAACAATCAAAACCAAAAACCATTTTTTAAACCCTCCCATCACTAATTATAATTACTATGACTATGGCACATAGATAGTTTTCCAAAATTAACTAAAGATAATAGAAAGAAAAATACAAGCTGATGTGCTAGGAATGTGTCAAGAAAACTTACTGAAAAAGAAAACACAAAACAAATCAACAAGTGAAGTAAAAAAATCACAACACAAAGATCCACTAAATATCGGTTGGATTTAAATGTATTTATTCATCCCGATAAATTTATTTTGGGTTTATTATTGGTTGCAACAAATTTATCCAAACCTATAAAAATATCTCTTCTATCGATTCTGTAAGTAAATAATATCAAAGAGGATTAAAATGTAGAATATGTTAAGGGTACCAGTTACAGCTGCAATCTACAACTAATTCAATCAGACAATAATGTGTAAAATAGGAATATACAAGTGAATTAAAAATTACCTACTTGTTGCCTTATGAAGTTACCTTTTTGTGATTACAAACAAGTGTGTACGTAACAAAATGCTTTTTTAGTTTTTGCATTACTCAATTTCTTAAACAAAAGAATTACAAATTTACAACACAATACGGATTAAGTCTAGTCCAAACAAAGTTTGGCCCTTGAAAGAATGTATAGAGGATTGTTTTTAGTTCTAAAAAACCTCTATAACCTGCTTAACATATTTAGCTAAAACTTGATTAGGAAATCTCATTCAACACAAAGAACAAGGAACAGCTCCAGGCTTAGTCAAATAAGAAAAGAAGTGTCATAAATAGGTGATAAAAAAAAAAATTAAATACAATTTTTCAAATCAATCTAAAACAAGTGATATGGATGGCAAAACCTACAGCCACAAAATGTATCAATAATACTCATGTTCGTGTATCCTACGTCTTACTTACCCACAAGAAAAAAAACAGACAAAAAACTAAATGCATAAATTAATATACATATAAATAAAATTTTCTAAATAAAGGCCAGCAAGACTAAAACGAGTAATGATATCATACAATACTAAAAGAGAATCACAAGAGCCTATATTATGTGATTCACTCCTATTCAAACCATTACGGCATACATTATATAGGCAATACAGAGATTCATTTTCAAACTATAAACTTAAAAAATAAACTGAAGAAATAAACTTTCTTACCTTGCATTCACAGGACAATTTATTTTAACATAGATTTTTGAATAGGGGATAGAAGAGAAACAAGTTGTATGTATTCTTAAAGGATTTAAGAATAAGGAAAAGTCACACAACGTTCAGGTGTAGTAATGAGAAGGTGCCTTAGCACCGAATCCTATAGTGCCGAATTGTGTTTTGAGTCCCAATTCGCCGAATATCACGTTCGACGGAATAAGAATTTAAAGTTCTAAATTGCCGAAAGAGATGTTTGTGTTAAACTGCCGAAATATATATTTTAAAATCCTAATCCATCGAAAAAAACAGTACAAACGTGTTAAAGTATCGAATTAAGAATCATTCCAACAGCTCCGAAAGTGAAATAAGTCCTAAACTCTCGAATCTTATTGTTTTCGGCTATTTAAGACGATTTAAACTTACTTTCGGCTATTTGACACAAAAAAATGCCAGCCACCCGAACAATAGAAGCCCCACCATCCAACCGACGTGTCCGATTGGCTGATCTACAACCAATACGCTGCAAGAGTACATCATGGCCGGCATCGCTGCCAGCCCAGGAAGTTCACCCGTTCACTAGCGCCCTTCCGAACTGCGGTCAGTATAATAACTAACTTCAGTCAGACACCAGGACCAGACCAGGGCCAAACAGATCAACGTCACCCACCAAAGTCATCTCCACTCGAATCACAATATGGCCATTGATTGACTATTGAACCCAGAAGATATTACCATAGACTAACCAACACAAGTAGACTTCTCATCCCATTGTAAATTTTGAAGCTCGTTTTTCATGTCTAGTTCATGTACGCCACACTGGGCGCTAGTGTCGACGAATTTTTTTCTATTATTTTAGGGTTAATTTTTTGATTTGTGCTTTACTGTTTGGTTAAATAACTAGGGGACAATTTATTGTTTATGGTTATATCGTATTATTTGGTTAAACGAGGTTTTAAATGACTGTATTAACGGGAAACAAATTGTAAACAAAACACGACCTCTACATAAACCGTACAGAACTAACAAAGAAATTGTCTTCAGCTGTTCCATTAGGATGAGAAATCTACTACGTTTTATCTATGATATTACTATTGTTTATCTACTTGTTACATATTACTAACCTTGTGTTTTTTGCCAACCAAATACAGCCTATCCAAGGTGGATTCAAATTATATCATTTATAAAAGTTTAAACAATTTTTAACCTCTACAACTTCTATTTCGGGATAAAGCTCAGTGGTTATATAATCAATGCCCACTATTTTATGCTTAAAGATCTACATTTCATTAAGAGAAGTTCAAAGAAGCGGATTTACCCTCTACAAATTGTATTTGAAGGTAACGCTGACTGGATATATAATCAATGCCCACTATTTTATGCTTAAAGATCTACATTTCATTAAGAGAGGTTCAAAGAAGCGGATTTACCCTCTACAACTTCCATTTCGGGATAAAGCTCACTGGTTATATAATCAATGCCCACTATTTTATGCTTAAAGATCTACATTTCATTAAGATAAGTTAAAAGAAGCGGATTTACCCTCTACAAATTGTATTTGAAGGTAACGCTGACTGGATATATAATCAATGCCCACTATTTTATGCTTAACTATCTAAAGTTCATATTTAGAAGTTGAACGAAGCGAATTTACCCTCTACAACTTCTATTTCAAGGTTAATGCTCACGCTGTTAATAACAGTTTGAAATAACAAACACTTCTTGTAAATATTTTACCATTTTCAGAAGCTGGTCTTGTTATAGAGTGTTATTAACAATCTTTTTCCTGATTTACACATATCCGCATTTAAAGTTTTCCATGTGTATATTCGCCATTGTTAAGGTAGGTAGCCAACATTATATAGCCTACCATAATTGTTACCGAATTAAATACAAATTTTACTCATTATTCTTTTTAAACAGCAATAACAATTTTTTCACTTTACTCAAATACTACTCGATATCCTGCATTATTAGTCTGTCATAATGTTATTTGCTTCAATTGGAATTCTTTTGGTTGGTTACTATAATAACGTCAATTATATTTTACTACAAAACGTTGTATTACAACAATTTTTATTAAATTATAACCTGTTTTCTTACACCTAAGATTTCTCATGCTTAAGTCTGAGTAAACCCAGAGAAATAAGGTGTAGCTACATTTCATATTTTGTTGTGGTGTTTCTGGACCAACTGATTGACAAATAAATAAAAGGTTAAAATACCTGATTGTCACCTTTGTGGTCCAAAGTATTATCCTAGTGGATTATGTACAATTCAGCGCGAGCGCCATCGTTGGATCCGTATAGGACAATACTTTGGGCCACAAGACAACAATCAGGTATTTTAACCTTTTATTTATTTGTAGCTACATGCTGAGGTATTGAAAAAAGTGCGAAATAATAACTAGGGTGTCTACTGCCATCTGATTTAGAAATTCCACTCCTCTACACAGTAAGTACTGTAATGAAATATTCTAATATCACTTAGCCTATTACCATTGACTTTATAAAGTCAATGCTATTACTAATGCTCAATATTTATTTGTTTCTCAATAAAAGAAAAATATCTACGTCACATATATTACGATCGCTTTTAAACAAAATCATTTATGTTTTACATTATTATTTTTTACATATGAGGGAATCCCGACTCCTATAATAGCCAGTTGTTCCTCAATTTTTTTTTTCTTTCACAAATTACTGATACATAACAGATAATCATAAATCTTTGAAAAGAACAGTCATTTTGTGAAATATTTTGAATGTTTGGATAAAACTGCAAACCTGATAAGTATGTCTTAAATTTGAACATAAATGGTGATCTAAATTTAGTTTGCAAACATTACCAAGATTTGTTTTAACAAATTTTATTAAAAACATCATTGTATTTTCCCGATTCAATGACATGTCAGAAAAAGTGTATTATTCATTTCATAATTCAATGAGTAATCCAGTAACTTAAAACTTTAGTATAAAATGAATTTAAGTGCAAGTTAAGTTCACAACCTTTTTATGCAATATCAGTAAACACTCTGTATACTGTAAATATAATAATTTATCACGTCATCCTATTGTTTTGGGACTCGTCGACCACGAGCAGCAGCTCGGCCGGTAGCCCACGTGGCTTTTGCCAACCTTATAACGAAAGTTCCCCGTTAAATCCCTGCTGTTGAGCGACGGTCAGCGTTGGTCTCGGCTAAGCTTAATCTCGGCTAACGCTCTATGTTGTGAACCCATTTTTTGGCCGTCGGTTAAAATTGGCCGAGAACAACGATAACCGCGGGCCACGAAACCCCGTACTCGTGAACCGCCTGTAAGTGTCTCAGGTGACTCGTTGAACAGCATCTGACACTGAGTACTGAGCAAATAACTGCATGCATATAAAGACTCGCGATTGCGAGTTTATAAAAGTGAACGAACATTTGCTATTCGAAAAACGAAAAGTTGAACGGAATATGACACATGTGTGTAGACGTCTACTCGTTAATCGGTGAATAGCAAGACAACTACAGTACAATACTTCGAGCTTGGCGAAAGTTAATCCGAATGTACTAGGGTGGGGTAGGGAGAAACGCTGCTGTGGGCGGAGACTTTGGGCACCGACGCCATGTTGTTACCCCTCGATCCCTCCTGTTGCTCCTCCCCTTTAAGAAAGGGGGATGTTCTATTGTTCGGCAGATTACGACTTTTAATGCATTCTTTCGACAAATTAACTCAAATAGATCTTTCGGCGATTTGGGACGCTTAAGTCGTACTACGCCGAAGGAAGTTTTCGGCATTTTGATGGTGAATATGTTTTCGCTAGATTAAGATTCGGCAGTTTAGGACAGAAATAACAATTCGGGTATTTGACACTTATAAATCCTAATGTGCCGAACTATTTTCAATAGAGTCCTAAACTCCCGAAATAAAGTTTAAATCGTCGCAAATTGCCGAAAGAATTCGGCCCTATTGCATTCGGCAGTTTAGGACTTATTTGTCTTTCGGCTAGTTGGGATTCGGTGCTATAGGACCACACCGTAGTAATTGTGACGTGTTTGGCCCCTGTTTCCCTTAACATTTTGTGAAACATGAGTTTATTACGAGTCAACGAGCAATCTCAAATCTACCAAACACCTTCAGTCACGGGGCACGAATTGTTTCTCATAGCCAACAAGTTTGAACAGAGTAAAATTACATATATTTACAGTTTATACTTAAATGTGTACCATGTGGAACACCTCCCAACGCTACTTATCTTGTTTTGTACTAGTTATCAGCAAAATACAGCCGAAATCCACACGGGACACTTTGAGCGAGTTAAGTATCATAGTCCTCATCCATGACGAGCCTCGGGGATCTGTTTAAACTGTTAGGATCCTGGTAGGGGTGGGGGTGATATGGGGGTGGGTAACCGCCGACTACAGGGGGCTGGTGTATGCTAACCGCCGGCTCTCCCGTCGTCTCGGAGTAGAAGTTCGGCCGCAGATGAAGAGTCGAACAGTTTGCTACCACCTCGGTGGGTTCCTCTTCATCTATTTCTTCTTTAATAGAATCTTCTTCTTCCTCTACTTCTTCTTTGATAACATTATCCTCTATTACTATCGTTTCTTCTTTGAATTCATTTTCATTCTTTACAAAAGCATTATCCCCTAATGCCCTGTAAAGAGTGAAGGAAATTAAATAAATACAAAATGGTAGAGGAAACATTTTCTTACATACGGTTTTTTACATAGACATATTAAACGTAGAAACTAGCTGAGACAACTGTGACCAAAATGTACATCTAATTTCAAACTGTCAAGTCATAAACTGCTTGAACACCAAATAAATAAATGTTATATTATACGTCTAAGAAGAGTGCCTACAAGTTTTATATTCATCTTACAAAGGAATTATTTCAAGGTTTGTACAAATATTTGCTCAGAAACTTGTCTCTTAAAGGGTTTAAATCATAACTAGACAAAAAAAGATGGCTTGGGCAAACAAGACACATGTCCCTCTATAACTAGCTCACAAGACTCACAAAATAGCCTGTCTGTGGTGGAAAGGCATTGCTTTTTGTTCCCAACACAAACTAGTTTGCAACTCCAGACACCAGTAAAACCAAGTCGTTATGTGTCATGGGCCAGATTTTTTTTTGACAATCACCTACAGATGCCAATCATTAAAAAAATGGATAGAATTGGTTAAGCTTCAATTAACAGTGCGTGGTAGAAAACCTTAAAATAAGTTTATATGTTTATTAAAAGAAAAACGATAGAAAACAATAACTGAGTAAGATGCACTCTGAAGGGACAAAAGTGACATCCTACCTGGGATAGGAGCCACCCCTGCGTACAGGGGGTGTGAGTAGTCCCGAGCTGTTGGTCGCTACGTCATCATCTCCTGTGGCAGAATCTTGAACTGACTTCACAAGATCTTTCAGAAAATCAAACCGCTGCTCTGACAAAATACATTTTTTCCTGAAAAAGTAAGAATGTTTAACTTGTGAATAAGCAAATTGGAGTATTTAGAAACTTATGTGAATTGTAATCGAACAGCTGATGATTCAGTTAAATGTTAAACCACTTTTTATTTCAATCAGGACGTGATTGAGTGATGCGAACGAGATCATCTTGAAAATAAACGTAACGGTACTTTCTTTCCATCGGTCTGTCTTAGGGGAAACCTATAACTTAGGCGATACGAAGTTCGCCGGGTCAGCTAGTAATTGTATAAAACAAATAGTTGAGAAGTAAAAAGAGTATTGCATTATGCGTTTTGCTACGTAATCGAACCCTAAAACAATATGAAATTCGCACACGGGGCCCCTCTTTCTTGTTATATAAGGAACCTAAAAAGTCAAACAAAGCTTTTTAAAATCTTGTTCTTGATCTTTTAAGATCTGCATTTAGTGATAGATTTTAGTTGGTGAGTGAGAGATATGTGCGTATTTGGGATTTTTGGAGCTGTTGCCTAATTTTAGCACATGTACATAAATAACTTAACCTACATACATCGAGAAGAGTTTTGAATAAACAGGGTGTGGCAAAAAACCCAATCTAGCCTATTTTCTGTAGCGCACTGTTCAGTGACAGGTCGTCTGAGGGTAGTGGGGATAGGCTCGTTGGAAAGCCTACACAATACCATTACATGCAGCCATAGAGCAGTGATCGCCTGAGCTACGTGCGTGTGTTATCGAGTTGTTTTTATAAAGTAATGATTCAGTTCATCATTGGCAGTTCCGTACATTCATTTAATTGAGTAGACCTCCATGACAATATGGAGAGGTTCCGTCGTGATAATCTGTATGGATAATTAGCAAAATTAAACAGATTATTAGGTAGGCCTATTCTAATTAATCTGTAGGGATGAAATTTAACCTCAAAATATGTGTAATTGAGCGGTCAGAAATGTTCAAGGCAGCCGCTTGTTTTCGGGCTGGTCTATGAGGACTGTTTTCCATACAGGAGCATGAACTCTATTGTATGCTAGTTGTCTGGTGTCCGATCTGACTTTGGACGGCCTCTCAGCTTATTTTTGGACACAGAAGTAGTTGTTCTAAAATCAGTAACCCACCGCATGATTATGATACACAATCAAAATTCTCCATGTCGCCTTAATTGAAAGAATACGGGTCATTCCATATCAAGTGATCAAAATAAAAAATAAAATTTTCCCTTATGTTTTTCTTTCTTGTTAGTTTTTTGTTTATTTAATATACACATAAAACCAATCTAAAATTTAGAAAAAAAATATTTTTATCTCCTTTGGTTTTTTTGTAATCTTACTTTAAAGTTCCAAAAAAAGCGCGGTTTTGCGCTTTAAGGGATTTACGTTTTATTTAATATCTCAAGAAAGAATAAAGATAGAAAGGTAAAACAAAAACCATTCTTTTCATGATTAAATTAGCTTTAATTTGATATACAACATGACAGTATTTCAAGTAATTAAAATTTCAACCCCCCAAACTCAAAATTTCAAAAGCCAATCCCAAAAAACGCATATGATTAAAAATTTTCAAAAAAATACCATGGATCCTTAATGTTATTAATAATTTATGTCCAAAATTTCAAGTTGGGATCTCAATGGGATCCATATTAAAATAATTGTTTTGTATAAGCCTGCAATGTAAATAGACAAGTCGTAGGCTACAGGGCTAATATAGTTACATTCATTAGCTACAAAAATGTCTAAGTAACGTAACATACAATAAAAAGCTAACAGTCTATAGGTCTAACCAGTTGTACAATACAAGTACAGTAAGCCTAAAGTGTCTAAAATTTGGTAACTTCACTTTTTAAATAAGATATCAATTTCCTTTGATACAAGCTTCTTTGAGGATGAAGAGCAAGTTAACCCAGATTCAGAAATGATTGCGGAATTGAAAGAAAAATTTCAGAAAACTACGAAAAAAAGTGAGAAGTTCTTGAGACTTACAACATTACCTAAAAGTTGGACCGTAAAAAAATTGAAATCGAGTTTGGTGTCAGTAATAGGATGGCCAGAAGAGCTAAATCGTTAGTTAAAGAAAAGGGAATAATGTCATGTCCAGACCCAAAGCCAGGAAAAACTTTGGACCAGAATGTTGTAGATAAAGTCAAAGCTTTTTACAACTCTGATAATGTGAGTCGAATTATGCCAGGCAAGAAAGATTTTGTAGCGATGAAAGTAAATGGATAGTAAGAAAATGTGCAAAAGAGACTGGTTGTATTAAATTTAAAAGAATACTTTGAACTGTAAAAAAAAAAACAGAATCAGCTGTGAAAATTGGATTCTAAAAATTTGCTGATTTAAGACCGAAGAACTGTATCTTGGCTGGGGGAAATGGAACTCACTCTGTTTGCGTGTGCACAACGCACCAGAATGTATGAATGATTGTCGGAGGAAAGCTGAAAGAGGTGAAGATTGATGAAGCTACTGATCTTGGCGATGACAAACAATGTTTTTCACAAATAATGTGCCAAGGAAATACCTCTGACTGCTAGCCTACCTAAACAAATGTGTAAAATGTCCAGAGGAGTATTAAAACTAAAAGAAGTACTTCTGAACCACTTTGAAGAGGGGATGATAGAGACCATCACATACAAACAATGGGTTTCTGTGGATAGGTGTACATTTGAGACATTTTGCAAGACTGTAGAAGAATTTGTGGACAGTTTTTGTGAACTAAAGAAGCATTCATTCATATCCCGTCAGCAATCCAAGTACTACAAAGATTTTAAAGAAAACATTCAAGAGGATGAAGCAGTTGTAAGTTTGGACTTTTCAGAAAACTACTCTTTTGTGGTCCAAGACGAGGCACAGTCTTTCCACTGGAATAATAACCTCTGAGCTACTGTGCATCCATTTTCTGTTTATTACAATGAGAAAGGAGAAATTAAGTAGGCCTATACAAGCTTTGTAGGCTAATCTATATAATTAATACGCTACATGAAACTTTGTCGGTTGAACTCCTCCGCCATTTCTTAACCGATTTTATCCCTTGACGTCTCATTAAAAAGAGAGTGTCGTGTAGATTTGCAAACTGGCTTTACATTTTTGAAAAGGTCCCTTGGGCTCTGCCCCAGTGGCTTTGAAAGTTCCCATGTTATCCTTATGAAGAACATTGTTTACATTTTAATCAGCTGTATAATTTAATTGCTGTTATTTATTTCTCAATTCAATGAAACGCATCGAGCACATGTAAACTTAACCCCCAGGACGGATCGTGTTAGTATGGTTGTATCTTAAATTTATGTATCTATCGTTGTTTTGTGTCGCTATGACGGATGGTGTTAGCGTGATTGTAACTTAAATGTGTGCATTTATCTTTGTTTTGTGTAGCTATAATTTGTTTATTTGTTGTTTTTTTTCTTTTGAATGCCTCCGACGCCACGACAACGAAACATAGACAGGAGGCGTAATTGTGATAACGACCGCAGCTACAGAACAGTGGCGCGTAGGCTTAACTCATCACAGTCAGCACCTGACCCTGGACAATCTCAACTAAGGTTACAAATGCGCCCTATAAAACTACCCCAAAACGACTTTTTGTTTTCAATTGGCCCTCTATCGATGACCTGTGTTGCCTTTACAGCGAGGCATTTTGAGAAGGAGAAAACCGGCCGGAATGCTTTAAATTTATCATTAACGAAGATAAACATGGTCTGAGCTACACACCGGTAATCTTTGAGTTGACTCTTTTAAACTCATTGTAAATATGACTGTTAGTTTTTAAATAACTCCTGTAATACTTTGCAATTGCTCGAATTCGAGCAACATGTACACTAGTAATATCAGAATGCTTGATTCACGACTCGGTAGCAGTCCATTTATTTCAATTGATATCTTATTTTAAAAGTGAAGTTACCAAATTTTAGACACTTTAGGCGGTCGACACACGGGAAGACTGAAACCCAACTAAAGTTGAACCAACTTTTTTGTGACGCGATTACGATTGCAGTTGCGTTGGTTAAATCCGCACACGGGCGCGACTGTATAGTTGAGTTGAGACAGTGAATGAATTCTAATTTTGTTATAACGATACTGTGTACTGTGTATGGTGTTTGAAATGAGTAATAGTGATTAAGAAGCCCTGGTGTTTTATAAACAATCAAGAAAGCGTAGAGTAGAAGGTGTTGGGTACATCCACATCCTTATGTTAAAACAAATATTTAATGTAGGCTCTTTGTAGCTGCTGCTGCATTACAAGAAACAGACGCAAAATTTCAGTCTATGTACAGGATTTCAAAAAGTGCTTACGAAGAGTTGTTATCGCAGTTGGTATACCTGATCCTTGAAAAGCGCAATACAAATATGCGAAAAGTTGTTCAAACCAGGCGACTGAAATCACCTAGCAACCGGCAGGTCCGGTTGCTTAACGACTGATCGCCGACTGGTCCTCAACTGGTCGCATCGCAGTCGCCCCGTGTGCACTGTCCCACCTAACTACATTGGTCGGGACGTAGGCGACTAGTTTGTCCAACTGGTTGCCGATTTCAGTTGGAAAACAGTCTTCCCGTGTGTCGACGGCCTTAGCTGTACTACTGCTGGCTGTTTTTGACTGTACTTGTATTGTACAACTGGTTAGGCCTATAGACTGTTAGCTTTTTATTGTATGTTACGTTACTTAGATATTTTTGTAGCTAATGAATGTAACTATATTAGCCCTGTAGCCTACGACTTGTCTATTTACATTGCAGGCTTATACAAAAAAATTATTTTAATATGAATCCCATTGAGATCCCAACTTGAATTTTTGGACATAAATTATTAATAACATTAAGGATCCATGGTATTTTTTTGAAAATTTTTAATCATATGCGTTTTTTGGGATTGGCTTTTGAAATTTTGAGTTTGGGGGGTTGAAATTTTAATTACTTGAAATACTGTCATGTTGTATATCAAATTAAAGCTAATTTAATCCTGAAAAGAATGGTTTTTGTTTTACCTTTCTATCTTTATTCTTTCTTGAGATATTAAATAAAACGTAAATCCCTTAAAGCGCAAAACCGCGCTTTTTTTGGAACTTTAAAATAAAATAACAAAAAAACGAGATGAGATAAAAATTTTTTTTTCCATATTTAAGCTTCTTTTGCATAGATGTATCGAATGTAAAAAGATCAATCCTGTAAAAAATGGTGAGGTAATTGGTATTTGATCACTTGACATGGATTGACCCATACGCGGAACTGCCGCTGAGATGAAATGAATTAATTCACTACTTTTTAAATACGACTAAATAACAAACGCACGTGTCTCAGGCGACCTCTGCTCTATGGCTGCATATAATGGCATTTGTTTAACTTTCTAACGAGCCTCCCCCAGTATCCTCAGACAACCTGTCGCTGAACAGTGCACTGCAGAAAATATATTGGTCTTTTTTGCCGCACCCTGTAGTTTAGTGTAGAGGGAAACACTGAATTGGTGTTTGACTAGTTTATGAAGGAATATTTAATGAAAAGGGCATTATCTAAGTGAACATAAAAACAATGATGGTAGGCCTGACTTTTTCAGAAGCCTGACTATCAACTCTATTTAAAATCTAGCCAGTTGATCAGCAAGTTACAACCATCCTTTAACATTTCTATATATATACAAATATCATTACTTACATGTGTGAAGGTGTAAGAGTTTTGGCATTTTTAGCACTGGTGATTTCCATAGCCTTGGTCAGCAACGACTCCACAAAGAGCTCCAAAGTTCTAGGTATGTTTCAGTGAAGAAAAAATATTTACTAGATAAATATTTACAGTACAACATTATCAAAGAGCAAGTGCCTAAAATAGTTTCTAATTAGTTTAATTAAAATGAATGTTCACTCAATAGGCCTATAGGCTATATTTCCTAAAATACTAACTCTAGGCCTACATAAGCTTGCTCTAAAATTATTTCATTGAAGGTTTTTAACTAAAAGGAAATTGAGTATTGAAAGTAGAACTTTAAATTCAGTTTATCAATGGTTAGAGTTACCTAATTTAATATCTACCATAATGATGCGGTTCAAGAGAATACCCAGTGGGTAGGGTCAGAATTGAAATTTTTGGTCAAGACAAAAATCAGAACCTCCTCCCCTTATGATAAACACAGACAAAAGGGTTTTAAGTTGGGACTGCACCCACAAAACAGGACAGATGACAACCCTGGGTAGGGTGTTTATTAATAGGTATTTACCCCAGGCCTGGGTTATTACCTGAAGTTGTGGGTATCAATAGTAAGTGTTACTATTGATGTATGTAACCCTAGCAGTGTTATGCAGTTTATTGAATTTGCCATGTCAAAATGAGTCAAAAATGGCAATAATTTGTTGATTAGAACTTAGCCTATAGTTTATGATATGGTGAATTAAACACTTAAGAAACACAACAATATCGAGGTGGGAAGTCGTGATTGCAACGCCGTTAGCATATCTTGAGGTGTTGGCGACACCGATAATTGTCTCCCGTAATCTCGGCAACAGCAGTGAGCATATCATGTGATCTTGGTGACACCGGCAGACGTCACCAGCGATCCAGGCAGCACCTGTGAGCATATTTTGAGGTCTTGGTGACACCGATAATCGTCTCCCATAATCTTGGCAACAACCGAGAGCATAAAATCATGCGATCTTGGCGACACCTGGCAATAGGCGACCCCTTTATTTTATGAGACGGTGGTGAGCGTTCCTGCATTGAAAAATTGTTGACCACAGCACTACCTAACTTAACAGCCATAGAAGTTTTTCTTGAATCATAGGTTAATTTTAGTCAACACTTTCTGTAATCAGACTCCCATCCGATCCCAAGTTGGATAGTCAACAAATCAATTAAAAAATAGGTTACAGTACCGGCACATAATTTTTTACAAATCGAGCACTAGTTTTAGATGAAAAATATAAAACTATGGATATAGAAGTATAGACTACAGACTACGACTAGTTTGACTTTTGTATGTTGGTGGCAAAGGATATAGATTATTACAGGAACAGCTTGAGCAACTTTACCAACTTCTTCATCTGTCTGCATAATTTTCTTGATTCTTCCCTGAAATATAGAAAAATAGTGTAAATTAACAATATGGTTCTTATAAATGAGAGAGGTAAGGTAACTTACTCATGGCTAACCTTAACTTACAATGAACAAACACCATTTAAAAGAAATTTGTCACAAACTGTTGAAATACAGATCCTCATTGACGTCTTTTGTGTACCAGTAAGGTAAAACACAGGTTAAAATCTTGACATAAAACATATTTCTCTTTAAAAACATAGGCTTGCCTATTGCATAGCAAGAATAAATTTGTCTAGGATGTATCCTACCACTCCCAAAAATTACTTTGCTGCATAGTTCAGATTTTGGGCAGAACTTTGATATAGGTAGCCTATTCGTCTCCATTGTAACTGGGCCTATCACTTGTTACAATCAATAACTTATATTATCTTTCCTCTTTCTCTTTTCCACAGCCATGTAGTCTATGCATTCAACTCTGAAGATAGGCCTAATCAATCATTGAGATGGGATCGGGGGACGCCACATAGTTGCGTGTTTTAACCCAGCATGAGTGATGAATGAATGTAGAATGATGTTATTGATCAAATCGGTACTTACTTTTTTAATTAGGTACCTACCGTAGGCTAAGTTAACATACCAAAGTTGTTGAATTAAGTAGATATCTTAAGTTTAAGATAGCAAACTTGTTTCCTAGTTGTTAGATCAGCCTAGGCCTGGCTTATAAACTTAAGTTAAAATGGTAGTTTCTTAACTGGGCTTACTACTATTGATTGAAAATATCAATTCGATTAGTAACTTAAATCATCATCCGGCTTTTTTATTATCAGCAAGTTTGGCTAGGTTCCCTACTTAACAGTTTCATTTTATAATTGATATAGGCTACCCTAGGCCTAGTAAAAAAATGTAAGGTAAAGGTTTAACTTACCATAGCCTACTAACTTAAACTAAAATTAATCAATTTTTTTAATTGCTAGTAGCGTAGCCCAGTTAAGAAACTGTAACCAATCTCATTAGCTTAGGCCAATTGTGATGTAGAGCCTACATGTAGCTTAGCCTACTTCAGATAGGCTCTATCCTACTTAAAAGCTAGGCTTTCACTAGGCCTACATTATATCTCCGACAGAGATAGAGTATTTAAATAATCTTTAGTCTAACACGACACAACAGCAAAATAGGTGGTCTTGCCTGACAGAAAACATTCTCTAATATCTCAGGCCTAGGCAGAGATTAACTTTATCTAACTAAAATCTGCAGTCAACTTTGAATATGAAGTTCCTACTTACCGCAGGAAAACGTGCATTGTATTTTTTCTTTTTGCTTGGCATTTTCTACCAACGATATATATTATATTCTATATTTTACTGTTGAATGTCTGAAGTTACCAGAATTGGCTAGTTAGCTAACCAAAAACTTACGCGTAGCAGTCATTAATTTTTATTACAACACAACACAACATAAGAACACCAACACACCATACACAATACACACACACCGACACCACACCACACTCCAACTCCACTCCAATCCAATTCCAATACTCCAATGTCCAATGAGAAATTATGGTCCAATCCAACGTCCAACCCAATAATGTTAATTTTTTTTGGAATTTTTGATTTTTACTTTATCCCCCTATACATATAATAGGTCCGTGAAGTTGGCGTACCCATGTTAGCGTATCCGCTTTTGATCATTCTAATCGTTAGTTCATCGTTAGTCCTCGATAGTTCTCCGATATTTTCGTTAGTTCTCAAAAAATAAAAAAAATACAAGGCATACAAAGTGGGTACGCTAACTTCACAATTATAGAATTTCCAGCGGACACAGTTTTCTGACTATAAATAATTCTTATCTATATACCAATCGTTAGTTCTTCGTTAGTTCGTGATTGGCAGATTGGCAGTGTGTGAGGTAGCTCCGTCTGGTTGAAACCAGGTTTGCTGGATTTCAATATCTGGTAAAGCATGAATGTAACGTTGAGGTGTGACAGTTACAGTGGAACCATCATCTTCATCCTCAAAAACGTAAGGTCCAATCACACCAAGACAAAAGACACTGCACACCATACAGTAACCTTGGGACCTGGCCGACCGCAAGCAGGTTGTCTCCCTAAATGGTGCTTCCTCTTGTATTAGAGACGTCCCACACGGAGTACCTCAGGGCTCGGTGCTAGGCCCAATCCTCTTCAGCTTGATGATTAACGACCTGTGGCTTAATGGATCCACCATGTTATTTGCAGACGACACCACCCTCATATCACAGGGGAAGGACATTGGACAGGTTCGGACGGAGGCTGACCACCGGAATGGGCACACGGAAGGGACTAAGGCTAAAGGTGTAGTGACGTCATATCTCTAGTGGTTAATGTCTTCTCTTGAGGCGACACGATTACCGTAACGAAACGATGTAATTTCAGCGGCGTTCGTGGCATAGTTGGTAACGTCTCGGATTGATTTTCAGGAGGTCCGGGGTTCGAAACCCGCTGGCAGCACTAACTTTTTGTCAACAAAATTTTCATATCAGCAAGTTTGGTTGGTTAGGTTAGGTTATGACAGTTTAATTTTATAATACTAAATTTTAAAATTAATTTTATAATTAATTAAAAATTATAAGTAATCATTAATTAGATTTTTATCTTATATAGTTTTTATATTATCAGCAAGTCTGGTTGGGTAGGTTATGTTATGACAGTTTAATTTTAAAAATTAAAAATTTATTTTATAATTTTAAAACAATATTTTATAATTAAAAAGTTAATTTTATAACAAAAAATAAAAACTAAAAAATTAATATAAATTTTTTCAACTTAGCAGTCCTAGCGGCGAATGCTGACACTACAAGATATGTTAGCCTTAGTCCCTCCCGTGTGCCCCACCGGCTGACCACCTACTGGAACGGGCCAAAGACTGGTTCAACATGAACCGATTCAAGCTAAATGAGGACAAAACCCAATCGCTGCTGTGCACCCTAAAGTTTGATTCACATAAAGACGAAGCCGTGAAACTTCTTGGGTTTTGGCTTGACCCCAAGCTAAGTTGGAATACGCACATAGATAAGGTATGTACTAAACTCTCCAGAGTACTATGTCTTTTGAGGAAGCTCAGTTACGTCATCACAAAGCCTTATCTACTAAATGTGTACCATGCTCTTTTCCATAGCCATGTCACCTATGGCATAGCGATGTGGGGACACGCACCACTAACTCAGGACATTCTCCTCTTACAGAAGAAGGCTGTAAGAATTATTACATCCTCAGACTTTGATGAACACTGTAGGCCTCTCTTCATGGAGCTAGGAATACTAACAGTGCACAGCCAATATGTCCTAAGCAGTTTGCTACTCCTAAAAGACAACCTCCACCTTTTTGATATGAGGGAAAGCCAGCATAGCCATAACACTCGAAAGGCCCAGGACCTTGATCTGCCGCGGTGTAGGCTTAGCCACTCCATCAAAAGCTACCCTCGCTCAGCAATCAAGATCTTTAACACGCTGCCAAAAAGAGTGAGAGAGTTAGACAGGACTAAATTCAGGGCAGTACTGCAGGCCCATCTGGTAAAAAGACCCCTCTACTCTTTAGAGGAATTAAGGGAAGTGCCATTAAAAGTCAGCTGAAAACAGCACTACAGTAGGAAATCAGTTAGGAAATCAAATCGCCACAGCCCAGTTAATAAATAGTTTGTTTAGTAAGAAGTTTGTAAATATTAGTTTTAAATAATATGTAAATAAATAGTATGTTAATGTGCCTATGACGCAATCTATCCGACATTGTCGGTCAAGGATTAAGGACACAAGTATCAAGTAAGTATCAAGACTGTGTAACAGACGTTGACGAAGTTCAGTGGGATTTCAATGAGCCTAGTAACGCATTTTCTGCTTATTGACGTGTCCATTTAAATGAAAGAGACAGACATCCAAACATGTGCAGCCATTGCACACTGTCACCATTATTTTTTTAGTACGCTCTCACGGCGACTGCACGCTCCGCATTACTCCACTGCTCAATCTCAACTAAATTTCCATTACTACTACTACGGTTAGTCTATGCTACTACTCAGTACTCGGTGTCATCGTCATGACTTCCGTTTCTCATTACTAAAAGAAATGCAGGTGTACCAACAACGAATTCAAAATTTTCCGTTTCTCTGCGCCACTCTGTATATATCTATATTATTTTTAGCGAATTTCCCTATAGGGAAGTAGCTATTACCGTAGGTCTCATGGTAAGACTTAGGCCCGGGACCGATTTACTTTTTCATTTTAATGTCCCCAGAGGCCAAAAACACCATTCGTTCAAATTTTTATATATGTATATATATATATATATAGGTATATATATATATATATAGATTTATATATATATATATGTGTCCGTGAACACGATAACTTGAGTAATTTTTATCCGATTTTGATGAAATTTGGTTTGAAGGTGTAAGGCGGGATAAACTTGAATGAGTTCGCGATCCAGCATGATCGGACCATGGGAACAGGGTTTTATGGGGAGTTTTATGGGGTAAAAATTGGTTTTTCTCACTTTTTACCCTCAAAACACAAAATTTCCCAATTTTTCTCTAAACCTTCTTAAAGAGCTTAAAAAAACAAACAATTCAGTATATCAAAGTGTTTTTGTACGGTTATTGGTTACGGAGAAAACTAAAAAAATGGTAAATTTAAAATTCCCATGTTATTCTTATGGAGAATATTGTAAAATGTTGTAGTTTGCTTGTTTATGGATATATTTTGATCAAACTTGGCAAATTTATTTATTTTATAGTAAGCTATCAATATTTTACTAAAAACACACTACTTTATTAGTTTCCTTGTAGCAGCAAACCTAGGTACTCGTTAAACCTAATGTTATTTAAATAGATCAATTGAAAATCAATTCGGCCAAATGGAAATTCGCTTAGACGGCAGGTTTGCTGCGGCGGGGGTATTTTACTTATTTAATACGCAAGCAGGATTTTTGTGACAATTACTCCTCCTAAACTACTGAACCGATTGACATGTTTTTGGTGTCATTGGAAAGAGCGTAATGTAAAGTTGTGCAGGAAACTTTTTAGGTAAATAATTAGAGAGTGAGGCCCTGGGGCCCTTTAAAGTTTAATATTTCTCCATAAGATTAACATGGGAAACAAACATTGTTTTGAAACTCCAGCTGTTGTTAGAAATTAAATATTAATAATTGTCTCCATGGAAGCATGAGAAAATTCACAATGTTTACATTTGCTTTGACATTTAAATAGAAACAACCAAAACTGTCAAATGCCTATTTTACAATTTCAGACAGCTGATCAAAAAAATAAAACAACTATGTGGTAGGGCCTTGGGGTTTATTTAATCTTAAACTTTAATAGATTATTTATTAAAAATCTGTTTCAATGATTATAAAACATATTTTCCCGTTGCGAAGCAAAAATAAAAAAATGAGATGAAGAATATATGTTAATTGTAAACAGTTAATGTATAAATTATCTATGTTGTATTAAAAACGTGTATAGTTTTAGATGTTAGTTTGTATTAATTGATATAAGTTATTAATTATTGATTTTTTTATTTTAAGGATTTGCCATGAGTATGCCTATGATAAACAACACCATTTCAGAGTTCTGCCAGTTTTTGCCTAACTCAGTTCTATAGAGTTTAATGTAGCCTACACCTTATTGTCTACAAATTGGCTAAATAACTTAGGTACGCCGGTACGGTACATTTAAAAAGCTGACAGCCTGTTTACGTGGACTTAATTGTAAGCTTACCTTTTCCCGTCCATGGGCAGTTTTTGATAGCTATAAATTAACCCTTTAAAGTGTAGTAGGACTGTTGTGTAAATTATGAGGATTTCCATTAGTTAATAATCTTCTAGTCGACTCTTTTAAAATCATCGGAAATTATGGCTGTTATTAGTTTTTAAACAAGTTATTTCTTTATAAATAACTCCAGTTTTTCTTAGCAATTGCTCGATTTCGAGCAACATGTATACTAGTATACTTTATTATATTACTTCATCTATGGTTTTATCTATGCTGAGACTGAGTCGAATCGATGTTGGTGGATTCGGATTGACCGAAAGCTAACCTCTACCCTACCAGCAGCAGAACTAGCAGAAGCAGAAGTCAGGAAGTCACTGAAGTCAGATCAGCAGAACAGAAACCATTTACTGCAAGTTGTTTTGGAATATTAGTGAATTTCGTAACCAATTTAACTGTTTGGTGTTTCTTAAAATGGTTTCGGTCATCCGCCCCTTTATGGTAATGTTTATATTATATTATTTACTCAAATTCTTATACACCTAACAGGGTTATTTCTTTAGATATAGGCTATGTTCGATAGAAAGAGTATGCCTTAGGTTTAACCGGTTTCAAACGCTTTTATGATTATCTCGATCATCAAACTTTAAATAATTTCAAGGTTTTTTACAAACTTTTGAGGTTTCATGAATGAATTTTTCTGCAACAAGAAACGGGGACATTTATGTCAATGAACCTTCAAAACTATTGATAATAAGTTAATTGTTTTGAAGGAAATAAGTTAATGGCTAAGTTAGCCTACTACAATTGTGCATAATAGGCCTATTGAATAGCTTCTAGTATATTCAAGGCTATTAAACTGCTTTTTTTAAACGTTCAAGGTTTAGAAGGTAAATTAAATATGCTCAACATACATTGTAACATAAATAATTACGATGTTTTTTGTCTTAACGAAACCTGGCTAAAGGATATTCAAGTCAATTTTATGATTATGCAAGGTTATATTTTAGCCTCATCTTACTGTAGAAAAAGTAGTTTGAGAGGTGGGGTTTGCATATTTGTCACCAAAGACATTGTGTATAAGAATATTGATATTCAATGGCTGTGCTCCGATATACATTTTGAGTGCTGTGTGATTAAGTTAAGTCGCCCAAATATCATAGTAGGCAGTCTTTATCGCTCTCCTACTGGAGATATAAATATATTTTTGGAAAGACTTGAAAATTTATTAATTTATTTATCTAGTCACAAGTGTTCAATTATTCTTGGTGGCGATGTAAACGCCAAATTTGATGTAAATGCAAACCTTCCATCCGTCAAAGAACTAAAGAACCTGCTTAAGCAATTTAATTGTTGTTACACAAACAATCAACCTACACGGGGGAAGGCATGTCTTGATAATGCGTTCACTAACTGCATGGACTTTGACTGTTGCGTTGTTCAGCTGACCATGAAGGACTCGAAGTGTTGGTTAGAGTGGAAGACTTTGACGAATCAAACCTGAGGAAGCCTACTGAGTCAGTTACCTTCAGAGATACATGGGCAGCAAGTTTGAACAGTTTAAATTCACATTTATGTGATATTGATTGGTGTCTAGTGCTCTCAAAAGGTAATGGGTCTGCTGAACTGACATTTAAATCATTTTTTGATAGTTTTATGGAAATTTTTAATGTAGGTAAGTTGCCCATTAAAGACACTTCGCAACAAATCCTTTAACTCAAAAAATCAGAGAAAAGTAGTTCTTAAGTGGTATACTCCTGAATTAAAGATAATGAGAGAAAGAGTTATGGCCTATCTTACAGTACATAGAACAACTAAATCTGAACTATCTTTTAAAGCCTACAAAGCTCTACGAAACCTTTATAAAAATGCAGTGAATGAAGCAAAGATGTCTGCTAACATGAACTTTATTGAATCATCCAGTAATAAGTGTCAGGCTGCCTGGTCTCTGATTCGTAAGTCTACAACCTCGACTGCGGAAAGGGTGCACTCTATGATCTCGGCAGAGCAGCATAACAACTTCTTCTTGGAGTCAGTGCAGTCAGCGAAGGCATCCATCATCCCACCTCCTGTCTCTTCTAGCGACCTACTACATAACACGGAGTACCATCAGCAAGCCTCGTTGAACCAGTGGTTGCCTGTCTCTCAAGATGAAGTGTTGAGTGTGGTGTCAAAGCTAAAAATGTCAAAAAGCAAAGATGCTTATGGTGTGTCAAACGTGGTGTTAAAGTCTGTGATAAGTGAAATCCTAGTACCACTCACTCACTGTGTAAATGTTTGCCTAAACGATGGAGTTTTTCCTGAATCCCAAAAGATTTCACGGGTAGTTCCAGTGTTCAAAAAAGGCAAGAAATCTGAGGTTAGTAATTACAGGCCTGTATCATTAGTTCCTTTGTTTGGTAAAATTATGGAGCGTATTATCTATAACCAAATGTGTTTCTTCCTAGCAAGTAATAATATTCTTAGCGAGACTCAATTTGGTTTTCGTAAAAAGTTATCCACAATAGATGCAATTGAGTCGATGTTGTTCAAAATTATTAAAGCTTTTGAAGACGGGAGTTTTGCTCAGATTACTGCTTGTGATCTGAGCAAGGCATTCGATCTTGTAGATCACTCAGTGTTATTAGATAAATTAAGTTTTTACGGCATTAAAGGTTCGTGTTTAAAGTTTTTTGAATCATACTTGCATGGAAGATCTCAGTTTGTTGAGTTGAAGGGTGATCGTTCAAGATGTCTGGATGTAATAATGGGAGTACCACAGGGTTCTATCTTGGGGCCTTTATTATTCCTTTTATCAATTAATGACCTAGCTGCCAATGTGTCCCTTTCTTCAACTACAATGTTTGCAGACGACACAACCTTTCTTACTATAAGCAATGATACAAATGTCTTGTCTAATATTGCCAAAAATACTATTTTAGAAGCCAAGCAATGGTTTAGTGCTAATGGTTTGATTATTAATGAGAATAAAACTCAACACTTACTCTGCCAGACTAGAAATAGAGTCGAGGATTACAATGAACCAAATGACATAAAAATTTTAGGTTTAGTGATTGACAACTGTTTGACCTGGTCTCAACACATTGATTACATTAGTGGTAAGTTGTCTAGGTTTATTTATCTTCTCAAATGTCTTAGCTCTAGTCTGCCTCAGAATTATTTAAAGTCTGTGTATTATGCTTTTTTTTCACTCAATTTTAAGTTACCGGTATGGTGTTTTGTTATGGGGAAATAGTACCCATGTAAATAATGTATTGTTAATTCAAAAGAAGGCTGTGAGAATCATAACTAGATCTCGCCGAAGAGCACATTGTAAACCGTTATTTGTGGGCACTGGTATATTAACTGTCATTAATGTTTTTATCCTGCATTGTCTGATTAATGTTAAGAAAAAGGAAAAAGAGTATGATTTGCGCCAAGACATTCATGGTTATAACACAAGGAATAGGGGTCTAGTTGATGTACCTCACTGTAGGCTACAGAAAACTGCAAACAGTCATTTTGTTTTAGGTATTAAATTATTTAATAAGCTTCATCCCCATGTCAAGTCCTTGCCGTTAAGTGTCTTTAAAAGAAAATTAACTATGTGGCTTTCATCTCACCCATTTTATAAAATTGAGGAATTTTTTGAATGTGATCTCATTTTTTGCTAATGTTAAATGTTTTAAGTTAGGCTAGGATTTTTATTACTGTAGGCCTAATTAATTTTCATATATTTCATGTTCACTATTTTGATATGTTTTTTACCATATTCCATCTGTGATAATGTTAGAAATTTTGTTTTTAAGTTAGGCTAGGATTTTTATTACTGTAATTAATTTTCATATATTTCATGTTCACTATTTTGATATGTTTTTTACCATATATTCCATCTGTGATAGCCTAATGTTAGAAATTTTGTCCCTCTATGTTCATTGTTAGACCTGTGATAACCATTAGCCTTTTTAAGAAAGACCCACTATTATTCACTATTATTCTTAATTTAAGTTTGTTAAGTTTGCCTATTTAAAAAAAAAAATTATTTTAAACCTGTTAAATGTTAAACTAAGGGCAGCCTATATTTTGGAATTTTCATGCCATATTTTATTAATTATAAGTATTGAATCTTATATCTTTACAATAATAATGACGATGTCAATTACAATAATGTATTGTTTAAAGACTGAATAAATGACTATTCAATGACTATTCAATGACTATGCTTGCTACTTCATCAGTAATTAAATAACCAAGCATGGATACATTTCAATCATCGTTCATTAAGGTGTTAGAGGTATTAATTATCGTTGTCAGACCACAATATGATCAGGGCCACTTCAATAAATGGGTCCCAACGCAAGCGGTTTTAGGTTTTTTGGGATAGAAGGTAAAGACAAATTAATTGCAAGAAAGTGGGGCACAAATATCACTCAGTTCCTTAGCGCATCACATGCAAACTCTGGACCAGATATTGATATTTTTTAATTCTGAAACTAGGCCTAGTCTACTTCTTTCTAGAAAGACATTAGTATTATAGGCACAATGAGTTTGACGATCAATCTTAGGTCCCAACAAACATTTACTATAAACAAATAGGTAAGTTAGGCCTACTTAACCTAGAGTTCTGTCAAAAAGCAAGGTTTGCAGTTATTTAATGAAATATATAGGCTAGGGTGTATATTTTCTGTATTGTGTGAGTGTTATTCGTTACCGTTGCACGTCTTTTTGTGTACAAAATGACTCCCCTCATCCTCCAACCCTTAAAAGCTAATGCAGGGTGTAACTCTGTGGAGACCCGGTATGTTTGCGCCAGTCTGCTGTGATCATGTGTTTAAATTGTAGTCAGTTTTGACAGTGTTATTAAATCAATAACTTTACGGGTAACCTGTTTGCAATGTTTCGTTTTAAGGCATTGTGAATCGGTCAATCATCTTTGTTTTTACTGATAATGGAGAAGCCAGCATTCCCAACTCTCTTCTCTCATTTGGTTTATCCATGTTTGTCTCAACCTCTAACCTAGGCCTAATGAATAGGTTATTTTGAACCGAACTTAAGGCGACCTGCAGTCAACTTTTTTTTACCGAAAAGAACTCAGTCATGGGTTAAACTTAAAAGTTATGTAACATTTAATACAAACCCTACATAAAAAGATGGACTAAGTTAGTTTTATACAGAATTGCCTGAAATAAAATAACACATCCGTACCGGTAGTTTATATCTGTAATAATGTTTTGTTTGCACTTGCAGTGCAATCTAATGTAGCAAAAACTATAAGATGATGGTAACAATGATAATAATACATTTGCAATTGTTTCAGGATGTCGAAAGCTGTCGTTATTATATAGATGAACTTTATTCACAAGATCATAAAAAATGTCATGATGCAATTGTGTAAGTTTTACATTTAACTTAAGTTATAGGCCTACTTTTTAATCTGGTAAGGTACAGTAGCACGTAAGGAATGGACGCTCTTAATAGGGTGAAAAATACAATACAAGCATACTCTTAACATCTTACCTAAACACAGACTGGCAAATTAATGCTTTTTTTTAGAGAATTTCTCATTAGGGAATATTAGCAAATTTCCCATATAGGGAAAAAGCAAATTCCCGTAGGTCTCAGGGTAGCATCTTTTTTTAAGTATTTAGAATTGTGAAACTATTCTTGTAGGCCTTGGTAATTTTTTACAAATCCAGCAGTGCCGAAACATTACAAAACATCATGTACTATTATTAAATAAATGATTAATTAATTATCTTAAACTGAAAAAATGCATTTTTGTAAGGAATTTTAGGAAATAAAATGTATAGGCTACCCAATCTTATTTTGTCTATTTATGCACAAGTCAATAGGCCTACTGTATTATTTGGTTCCCGGAAGAAAATATTTGACAAACACCTAAGTAATATACAATGACAGATGCTTGAAGAACTCCGTGATCGGCAGTAACAGGCAGAAGGGCAGTGTAATAGTGCAGGGCGTGGTTCCGAGATTGATGCAGCTTCTGAGTGATCAAACGCTGCCTCTAGACATCCGCAGAGAGACAGCAGTCACGCTCGGCTCCCTCGCCAAAGGCACAGACTCTCACGTTAGACAACTCATAGACGTAGACCTGGTGCCTCTACTACTCAGTTGTGAGTGAATCTTGCGATTTGTGTAATTTTGTTAGTGGTCAACCAAAACATTCGGTAGGAATAGAAATATTCATGAATGTAAAAAGTTGTAAACATTCTTAATGAATTTAATAGACACCTTTATAGGGTACCAGTAGAATAGTAGTTTGTCCCAAAGATGAATAGATGCTACGCATCCGAAACATCAGCCTCTAGCCTTACTCATTCAACGGCGTGGTCATCACCCAAAGACCCAGATTTGACAATAAGAGCTATATATGTTTGCTTAAACCACCATTTTCTGCAGACCTGTCTTTTGTGTTTGTACCTTTATTTATACTATTGCTTTCTCTCTGGATTTTGTTTGTTGTAAAAAAGTGTAGGCCTAGGCTATACTTTGACTCTTGAACTAAGAATATTGTTTTTGTAGCAGAAAATACTAGACATTTTTAAAAATCTGTTGAAGAAGTGCCTTTTCTTTGTCATCTCGTTCATTTAAATACCACAATATCCATAAATTCAGCTGTTTAATTCTTTGAAAGTATTCCTAAACCATATACTCACACACTGAAGCCTTTTATTTACATATTCCAGGTACATTAAACAGTGATGATCTCAAGTTGACAGAGGCATGTCTGAGATGCGTATGTTCTGTGTTTCGTCACCCGAGTGCGCCAGTGGACCTGATATTCAGTAATCCGCAACTATTGGCTCATCTGCTCAGTCTCACCATGCAGTCTGTCAATAACCAGATCTGTGTTACCACAATCTTCAGCTGTGCTTGCAAGGTGAGTTATATATTTTAATTTATAAGTAGTTTGTTCAAGTAATTCAACCTACCTAGGTACCTAAATAAGCAACCTAAGCTGTAGCTTAGTGAATTTGTAGCTACTGAAATTGGCGGTACGGTATTTTTCTAGATATGGTTGGCGGTATTTTAACTGATTTTCTCAATCGGCAACGGTGATATTACTGCCGCGGCAAAAACCGCCCAGTGTGTAACCAGCGTTACTATGTATCTCACCGCAATCCTGCTTTTAAACTTTTGTATGGTTAAGATCCAAAGTGAGGAACATAATTGAAATAGGCAATATTAAAGCACTGAATGCACGGAGTTTATAATTAAAAGTGACTTTGAAATAAAATAGCCTCATCCGATTACAGGGATGTAAACTAGTTATTTCTCATAATTGTTTGTGGGTTCCCAGAGAGTAGAACACCAGAACCTACTGTGTGAGCAGGACATTGTCCCCACGCTAGCTGCTTTGTTGTGTTCACCTCACCCTGCAGTACTCATGCCTACATTGCGCTGTCTCACCAACCTGACCTATGAGAATCCCAAGGTCGCATCCACGGTCATCACTTCTAGGTAATCATCAGCAGCTAGAATTATCTGTAAATAATACTGAAAAAAATAAATGTGGCCCGGCAAATGCATGGTTAGTTTGTCAGATAAAACTTCTCAGGATAATTTGGAGTCAATGTAGGCCCTAGTTGTTGAGAGTAATGAATTTGGGAGGCCAATGTTCTGAACTCTCAATAGCCTATAGTTTTAGTTTTCAATAAAAATGAAGGAACCTCAACATAGTTTTCACAAGCTCACATTTGTCTCAAGCTTATTTTCCAGCAAAATTACAGATTAATTCTAGTCCTGTGAGAAAATACCCTACAAAAACTTCCTTCATTCAGAAATCACCCCCTTTGTCATTTAGAAATCACCCCCTTTGTCTCACATTAGTACAGTAAAACTTCAATCAAGTGCCACTTTATTTTTTTAGTGTCTATGCCAGCGACTTTTTTTTATAGAGAAACTAACGTAGTAGCCTACCTAAATTTTTGGATATTTTCAAGATAAAACCACATAAGTCTCCAACTACTAGGCTACCAACTCGCCTAAATCATTAGAAACAATAAAAACCTTGCACCATATAGCTACCTGAGAATCGCTATTACCTGACATGCAAAGTGCAGAAAAACATGCAAACTATTCGGGTGGTTATAGTTCTCGCCTTCAAATCTTTGGTGCTGGCTCAATAACAAACTGGATTAATACTATGAAAAGTTTGATGTAAGATTACAAGACCAGCACCTAAAAAATAATGAAAAGGAAAATTAAATTGTCAATATCATTCTTCTACGGTATCCAAACGACATAAAATTTTAAATCCATCACTGAATGTCCACTACCAATCTTGTATTCTGTCAGTCCCAGTCCACGATCTGTCAATCACAAATACCCTGATAGTATTTTGTTTTATTTAACTTAATTTCAATTTACTATCCTTTCACATGTTTTAGGCACAAAAAGTTTGTTTCTCGTTAATGCAAATGTTTTGACATCCGAGCACTGTTGGTGAAAACAATCAGTAAGTGTTGTAACACACTATTACTTCATTGTAATTTAATATTTATGTTAATGTTTACAGTTTCGGAGGTAAGAGCATTCCAGACCTCGTGGTCAAGTTGATAGAGCGAGATCACCCCACGGAGATGCAGCTGGCAGCTTCCAGAGTCTTAACAAACCTTCACAGAGCTGGGGCACTGACCGCTGAAGACCCCAGGATCCTGTATAAAACATTGCCTTGCCTGGTTTGTGCTCTTTATCTAATTTTAGTCAAATAGGTGTATCTAGATGGTCAGTTACCTGAAATAGTGTTTCAGACTGTAAGATCTTAAAGCTTAACAGCCTAAACAAGTATGTGTTTTTGGCAGCAAGTAAAAAGCTTTATAATTCAATTTTCGGGCATTTTCCCAAGTTCATAGGAAATAAAACTTTGATTGAATTAGTAAACTAACAATGCCAAACTG
This sequence comes from Macrosteles quadrilineatus, assembly GCF_028750875.1. Taxonomy (NCBI): domain Eukaryota; kingdom Metazoa; phylum Arthropoda; class Insecta; order Hemiptera; family Cicadellidae; genus Macrosteles; species Macrosteles quadrilineatus. Next base: position 77,736,275 of record NW_026542601.1, read on the forward strand.
AAAGCATTATTTACGGTAAACTGAAGTATATTTTATGTCTCATCAATTTTACACAGTGTTACACACAATCACTCCGGCGTGCCCTGCGTCGTAAAAATCTTTAATCTCTAAAATTTATTTTAGTAAAAAGGGAGAAAATAGAATTTAAGAATGTAGCACACTAAGTAAATAGCTCATTTATTTTTTCCTTATTTAATAAAAATAGCCTACAGTAGGTTTATATAGATAGTAAGGTTTTCAAAAGTCAATGGTAGAACCTTACTTATCTGGTAACTGTCACAGGTTTGTCTGTGCAAGAAGGACAGACCACACGAAGAGAGAGTGATCGCGGCTGAGACGTTGGCGTACCTGACTGAGGTGGACACAGAGTTGCAGAGGCTAGCGAGTATCTCCAACCACCTGATACCAACACTGGCCGAGCTGCTGCACTACCAACCCGAGAACAACAACAACCACTCAGTCGGCCAGGAGGGTAGGGTGGGGCAGGACATGCGACAGGCTGCGTTCAGAGTACGTTGTTTATTTTGTATTTTTCATGCCCAATCCTTACATCCTAGGATACTAAGCTATGGCCCAGAACCGTTTAACACGTTATTCCAGGCTAGGACTAGAAGCAGCCCCATCACATAGTTATCTGTGATTAGCGGGATTTAAACCTGGAACCTTGGAGTCCGAAGGGTCTACTACTAAACCAGCTCCCTCTCCATAAACTGTGTTGGTGTAAAGGAGGAAGATATGAAAACATTGTCGTACTAGCTGTATCCAAATCAACATCCAGCTTGTATGAAAACAATACTCTTCTGGTATTGAGGTTGAAACATTTTATTGTGTATTCTTTAGCAGTTTAAATTTCACTATATTATTAAAACTTGCCGATTCAGTACCCACCTTTTTCTTGGATTTTAAGTTTAAGTTTGCGTTTTGAAATTTCTAGCCTATGCAATAAATGTATTATATTTTAGCAGTACACACCGAACTTCAACAAAACTCACCCTAGAGGTAAAATACTGAAAACAAAACCAAATCAAGAACCGATTTGTAGCAAGTATAGTGTAATACATGATTGCAACCGCAAAAGGTATCATCTTAATGTGTTTATTTTAGGCATTTGCTTCTTTGGGTGCAAATGACGAGGACATACGCAAGAAGATAATAGAGACGGACAGTTTGATGGAGCACATAGTGACAGGGCTACAGGATGACTGTCCCAGAGTGAGGCTAGCTGCAGTACGATGTCTACACTCACTGTCTCGCTCTGTACAACAACTGAGGACAACCTTCCAGGTATGTGATAGAACAGCTGACAATTGAATCAAAATTTACAAAATGAAACTAAATCAAGCACGTTATATTGTCAAGGTAGCTTATTATAAATTCTATCTGTACTTAAGCTACATGATAAACAGAACCTTTGAACGGCTTCCAGAAGAACAGCAGAAGTAGTTTTATAATACAGTATACAGATAAAGTTGTATACTCCTTGCCTGAGAGATCTGGACCTTTTTCTTCTCTATCTAGGTGGATATCTACAGCTTATTATGGGGCAAGTATCTGGGTCACGACATTGTCAATTAGCTAAAAGCAGGTGATTTGCATGATTTCAACTCATGTAGCCTTGCATGTTGACCACTTCCGCATTTTTACCATTTTTATAGGCCTATTATATATCATCGTTACACACAGTATTTCTATTAGGAAATGGCTGCATGCTACGTCTGTGTTTCTTGTTTCCAGGACCACTCTGTGTGGAAGCCACTGATGGCTCTGCTACAGAACGCGTCAGACGACATCCTCAGTGTCGCGTCGTCTACACTCTGCAACTTGCTCCTGGAGTTCTCCCCCTCCAAGGAGCCCATCCTGGAGTCTGGAGCTGTGGACCTGCTATGTACCTTGACCCGACGGCCAGACCCGGCTCTGAGGCTCAACGGCATTTGGGCTCTCATGGTCAGTAACCTCAGTGTTATGTTGTGACTTTGATTTGTTAAGAGGCTTTGATCAACCTTGTGACCTTAAAGTAATATTCATATTGTTAACTTATTTCATTAACCAAAATTGGGGGTTTCATAGAGTGTTACGACTCCTTCCTCTATGTTACCAGACTTTGGTTATCCCCGGTGGAATAAATGTTTTCAATTAACGGTCTATTAAAGAATTTGAAAGGTGTTCAGATACATAATTCATTTAAGTAATTCTGAGAAAACGTCAGTGGATCTAATTTTACATTACAGTATTATGAAAAAAGACAATCAGCTGCTGATTTTACTAAAACTTCTCAAGAAATTTAATTTAAGTTTTTTGAGCAATGAAAATATTCACTAGCTCATTCAACAAAAAATACTTATATTTATCTTGCACCTTGTAATGAGAAAAACGCTAATTAAAATTCTTTTCCAGAACATGGCATTTCAAGCAGAACAAAAGATAAAGTCTCAGATTCTCAACACACTCGGAACTGATCAGATCTTCAGATTGCTGAGTGATCCGCAAGTCAACGTGCTGATGAAGACTCTCGGCTTGCTGAGGAATCTGCTGAGCACCAAGCCCCACATCGACCACATCATGGGGCTGCATGGGAACCAGATCATGCAGGTAACTGGATTCTTCTCATAGTTAGAAATGGTATGTAACATTGCAATAGTTTGGATGTTTTACTCTTGAAAAGGGTTGTTAGTTAAAGCAGAGTGAGTATGGTGCTTGTTTAAAATCATTTTGTTTAATCAGCTCTTTTTAGACTGTGGCACATGTTAGTGGATATTAAAAATTCCTAGTTCAATACAGTATATAACAAGATAACCTAATATTGATAACAAGAACCTAGTTAACAAGATAACCTTGATAACAAGAACCCTCATTAACAAGTCACCCTTAATAACAAATGTCATTTTCAAATTCCTTTGAATTTATTTTACCAATCACATGTTCCTGCAAACCTCGATAAGAAGTAAACTTTGATTACAAGTCTTATTGAATAATTCCCATTAGACTCTTGTTATTCTAGCATTTTGAATAGGTTGACACTGTTCAATGAAACAATAGTGCCGTAGGAGGTGAGGTGGGGATTAAATTGGTAGAGCCTCGGCAAGTCCCACACTCCGTCTGTAAAAGGGTTGCCACTTCCTTCAACTAAAAATCCTGTTGTTCTTAATCAAATTGGCTTTGGGGGAGCAAGCTGGTCTAGTGATTAGAGCGCTGGGCTTTGGTTGGTTCAAATCCCGCCAAATCATAAATTCACAAATGGAGTTTATCCGTGTGATAATGCCGCAACCCCTAGGTCTAGCCTAAAGTAATGTGAAAAACAACTCCGGGCTCGTGCCTAGCGTCATAGGAAAAAAAAATCAAATTGGCTTTAAATAACTGATGAAACAACTCAGTTACTCAATGTTATCTTATTCCCCTCACCCTGCAGTTATATTCAGCTAAAATGTGTTGCAAAGTAAGTCTCTGTTTTAACTGATTAAATAGACTTGCCTTTTACTTAGGCTACATATATTGTATGTTGACGTTTAAAGAGATTCCTTAAAACCCATGTTAGTTTTTTTTCAAAAAGAAATAGCTTGTAGGCTTTCTAAAAAAAAAAAAAAAAAAAAAAAACTAAGGCCTTTATGTAGGCTAAACGCAAAGATTACAAAACCTTAAGTTTAAATAATTCAGTGAAAATTCAATTTGAATTTTTTACCAGCCATCCTAGAGGTCTTCGTGCAGAAATATTGGATAAGTCACCTATCTACCTTTGTAAAAACTAACTACCTCGTGATATTTTCCTACATAAAATCCATATTGCACCCTCGAGGGTTTCAACGACGTATACGGACAATTTTGATAGAACCGTTGATGTTTGATGTCCAGGCAGTGATCCTGATCCTAGAAGGTAACCACTCGGCAGAGGTGAAGGAGCAAGCGTTGTGTATCCTGGCCAACATTGCTGACGGAGACACGGCTAAGGACTACATCATGGCTAATGAGGACGTGTTGAAGAAGCTGCAAGACTACATGGTGAGTTCAACTATAGGTAATTACTGAACTAATTACGTTTTACCATCAGCTGTTGATACTGTCATAGACTTTCTCTCCACATGGAACAGATGTAGACAGTTTTTTTAATTCAATGAGAATATTGAATGAATGGACCCACACTGAGTTGTATGATCTTTTTGTTTGTATAATGATGATAGTTTGGGAGATGGATTCGCCAAGGTTTACAATAATTTGCCCTTTCAGTTTTGGCACGATGAAATAGTTGATGTTGATATAAAAAAGATGGTGTATACTGTAGCACACAGTGTCGGTCAATGTAACGTTTTCTTTTATTTTGGAATTGGCTACAACTTAAAATTAATTAAATTTTTAGTTAGTGATGGTGTAGTCAAAGGTTTCTGTGTCCAAATAAACCCAGAAAAATTGTTACTTCTAAACATTTGCAGATTTTATAGTGTCTTGGGTACCATATTGTATAATATCTTCCTTATACTTAATCTAAACAAGACTCACTTGTTTAGAATTTTCTGCTGTAAGTTTATTTTATCTGCAGGAATTTTTCTGCGGTACATGCCAAACTCCGATAAAATTTTATCTAGGCCTATGAAGTTGATTGTAAGTAATGTTGGGTTTGCTAATCCTTTCTTCAGACAAATAGACAAACTTATTTCAAGTGTGTTGCTAGACTAGTGGTTAGTTAGCATCACACACTTGGATGGGGGAGGGATGAGTTTGATTCCATATCCACAAAATATTTAATTGGCTTTAACGGCTTTACTTAAAATCAATTTTTTAATCGCCACACAAAAAAAGTACGCAATATTTTTGTTTGGCAGATTCACAGCAATGTGAAGCTCCAGATCGCTGCTATCTACTGTATCTCCAACCTGGTGTGGAAGGATGACCCAGGCAGTAGTGAGAGACAAGCAAAGCTCAAGGAGATGGGGGTGTACAGGCTGCTGCAACAGCTGATCATGACCTCAGACACGCTGCTGTTTGACAAGTAAGTATTAAGAATAAGAATAAGAATCCTTTATTGTCATTAGACACAGTTGTGCAATAGACATTGTCAAAGAAAACTATAAAATAAAAAATGTAACAGAGTCATGAACATTATCACAGTAGACCTTATGTAACATACATGTAAAACTTAGCCTATATCACAGAAGAGATGACAGTTGTCAATTGAGATTAAATATCATAAAATAAAAAAATATTATGTCCGACCTTCACTAGGGTCGAGTCTGAAACCGTGTTCACATTACTTCAGACTGAGCCTAGGCTTTTGTACCATTAGATAAAACATACTCCCTTAGTAGATTTCTCATCCTTTTTGAACAGATGAAGACAATTTTTTTTTAGTTCGGCATACTGCAGAGGTTGTGTTTTGTTAACAATTTGTTTCTTTTTATTTCAGTCATTTAAAACCTTGTTTAACTAAATATTACGATCTAATCATAAACAATAACTCGTCACTTAGTTATATAGCCAAACAGTAAAGCACAAATCAAGAAATTAACCCTAAATAATGGAAACAAAGTTTTGTCCACACTAGCGCCCAGTGTCACTGTACATGAACTAGACAATAGACATAAAACAATTTTCGTGTCTAGTTCATGTAACTTTCTTGATTCTTTGAAGTTGAATGGAATCAAAATTTACAATGGGATGAGAAGTCTACTTGTGTTTGTTAGTCTATGATAAAATCCATTGGTGATTTGTAGTGATGGGCGAGATTGGATTTTTAGTTTGAGACGAGACGAGACGGGATTTTTTAATTCTCATAAAATTTTGAGACAGGATTTCCCTTCTCATACATAACGGGAAATGCACGTTCCACATTGTAAACCATTTTTAAATAACTACGGATTTATGACAGACTGGTTAAATACAAAAATAATAATAATAGACAAAAATATTTAACTTACACCAATAAAAAACATCAGTATAAGAAAACAAATATTATTGAGGTTAGGACTATTTTATTATAAATAACTCTTACGCATAGGAAACATAGTGATATCAGTTAGGATATAGCTCAACCTTGATTAATACACATTTTTTTAGTCTGAAACATCAGTCTTACTAGTTAAGTATTATTTTACAATAGTAGAACTTAAAAAAAAACAACAAATTTATCAGTATAAAACCTAACAATTGTCTTACTAGTTAAGAAACAATTTTTCAGTCTTGTGTTATTTTTAGAACGATTTTGGAGTGACTTGTGTTGGCCATGCAACAAATTTATCAGTATAAAACCTAACAATTGTCTTACTAGTTAAGAAACAATTTTTCAGTCTTGTGTTATTTTTAGAACGATTTTGGAGCGACTTGTGTTGGCCATGTTTACAGTAAAGCATGTCTCACACTGCTTACACTCAACAAAACTTAAAAAAAATCAAAGCAATACATGTAGACTAATTAAATAAGAAAGCCTTCGCAAAGGAAACGCAACAACAACACGCTCCTGTATTGTGGGTATTATTGCATTGACTTTCTGCAGACGTTTTTCACAGTTTTTTATATATTTTTTATTTCGTCTCAAAAAAAATCTTTGTTCAAAATCAAATCTCGTTGAGAATGGGAATTTTCGAGACCCGTCCATTCCTAATATTTAGCTACTGCATACTAATGTTTTTTTAAAGATGTGTAGTGACAAACAGAACTTGTTATTGCGGTAAACATACTTGTTATTGTTTCTACTCTCAACCGTGTGTTATGATTTGCAGGGTGAAGACAGCGATAACACAGTTCTCAGATGCCTGACATTTGTCATGTTCCTTCTCACCATATTTGGGTGCTTTTTAAGACTCGTTCATCTTATTCTATGTCAAGCTTTAAACCTTTTCCTTTGTTGTTTTTTTCATTTATGTTATCCATACAAAATTTGTTTTTGTTATAAAAATATTTTGTATTTATAATTGCCAAGTAATTTTTCATACAATTTATTTTACGACTGTGTGAAGGTGGCAATGTAATGATGTTGATAATCTGTAATTTAAATTATTTAATAATGTGAAACAACAGATCAAACAAGCTATGGCGACACTTAAAACTTAAAGCAAATTCAAAGAATTTGAAATTAATGTGATGAAAAAATAGCTATATCACTGCAAGTTTATTTACTAAACAACAGTGATGAAAATATATTTATTAGTTGTATAGTTAAACACAGATTTTGTCTTTTAAATAGTCAATGAATAATTTATTAACTCGATAATCTATAATATTTATTACCTTGTGATCTTTTATATTATTCTCAATCTCAATATATATAACTTAAAAAAATGTCATGATATTTGAGAGATTTTTGTCGACCAAGGGATTAATTGATAAAGTAACTCGATGGACTGATAATTTGTACTTTTTTAAGGAAGTATATATTTATAATGCAACTTAGAGCTTAGTATGTAGATCTACTCAGGTTTGGTATGTAAATATTGTACATTGTACAGTATGAATGTGCAATAGGCAACCACTTTGTAGCAAAGGTGTCTATCATAGATCTAGAGGAATTACTCTCCTTATACAAATAGAGTTATATTGTAACAAATGGACTGGTGCGCAAATTGTACATTAATAAGGTTCAAAATTTGTTTCTGGGGCAAAATAAATCATGTAATACCCTTTTACGTTTTTAATAGCTATTGTATTTGTTTAAGACAGTTAGGTGAATAAAACTATTAAATTTGTTAATTTTAGATTCACTCTAAGCAGAGGCGGATCCAGTAATTTGTTGAGAGAGGGAGACACATATATTTTTTTGTTTTTGCCATATATATCAACAAAATTGTAGTTAACTTTATAAGGGTTCAAATTAACCCTATTTTAATGGTTGGATGTTGGTTTACTGGTCTTTTGAAAATCTCCAAAATTGAGGATCAATGTCGGTCAATGGCTGGACTTACCACTAGGTCGTGGCCTAGAACTGCAAGCGAACAGGGCGGCTGCATTTAGTAGAAAAAAAGACTTAAAAAAACTAATTGTTTTCTTAAACTAATGATTTCCATCGCTTGCGAGTAACAATAACAATGCCCCCGTGATAGCGAGAGATTTTCACAATTTTGAGGGAAAGTTTTTAACATCTCCCGCATTATGGGAACATCATCATCGTCACCTACAATGGCCGTAAATTGCCTCCTATCACAGGGACATGATTATTATCACTCGGATTGTCACTCCCGATCTCGGTTGACGATAGCGTTTGATGTTCACGATTCAGCTGCAATTGTGGGTGTCGATAATGATGCTTCCGAAATGGCAGAAGATGTTCTCAATTTTGCCACGATCGCAGGAAATTCTTTTGCCAAGGGGAAGGGGTGCACGTCCCCCGAGCCCCTCTGGATAGATCCGCCAATGCCATGAAGAGTGATTTACTTAACTTAATGAGGTTACAATTATGAAAAAGTTGCCTATTTAAAATTGATTTTCATAAACTGTTTTATTCTTGTTTTTATTTTGACAGGTTAAACATTCAACTGAACAACAACTTTTTAAATTACAATTCCCATTCAATCCGTTATAAAGAAATTGGTCAGCATACAAAAAAGAAATTGTATCTTTAAAATAAAATTCCAGTTCCTAATAAACCAAAACGTTTGGGGGGGTGGGGGCAAAGTTATAACGGAAATTACCTTTTTAGTTACAATTCTTCCCTCCGCCAAATCTTAAGTTTTAAAATGACATCTCAATCGTAAAATTCGGTTAAGTAGAAGGCCTGTAAAAGGGATGTTACAGAAGAAGCCCTCATTGTATTAAGTATATGATAGAAATAGATGGATACATTGTCTTTGAATCAAAATGTGACATAATTGCTAGCTGTGTAAAATGTATGTTTGTCATTATTTATGTGATTTTGTTTCTTTGTAGAACAAATAAACATCTCAAGGTGCAATCGTAATCTGCCTATTCTTAACTAATCCTGCGTTTGGCGTGATTTTAGGAATTTTTAGGGTTTTAAATTATTGATTATTGAGTAGTCCTATGAATAATTAAAAATATCTCCGTTGCAGCAAATCTACAGACCATGCAGTTCTCATTTGCCTGATTGGACATTCATTCAGATATCTACATTATTATAACATAATTAAGGAACTCACAAAAACCTTTTAAGAAGACTGTATTGCGCACAACTACCAACCGCTTTCTTGAATAAAAGTTCTTGATGAGAAACTTCCCTAAAAAATATAAGTTTTCTATAATCTTTCTCTTTAGGGCTCAAACCATAATTAAAAGAGTTGTAATTTAATAACGTTTAAAAATATATTGCATGCGTGTAAGCTGTTACATTTTGTTTATTTTTTCTGGGTTAAACTTTAGAGTACTGGGGGACTAAGCCATGGCTCGGTACAGTTCATTTTGAGTGTAAAAGCAATTTAAAGGAAACTCAGTTTTCATTTACACATTTTGGCTTTTATTATTTTTAAGTTTCAGTGGAATTTCAATTAATTATGATGGAAATTTTAACCTGGCAATCCACAACACGTACATTTATTTTACAGTCGATGAAAGATCACTAGTTTATAATAACACTTTATTATGATACTTAAGTATTTTACTTTTTTAGTTTACTTGCATAAACATGGTTTTGACAGTTTGTTTAATTAAATAAAACATCTGATTGAAAAATTTGGATGGTTTAAATTCTAATTTAGGCTACATAAAATAAATATTTTATTTTTAAATATTTACTTCAGTGCTAAACCAAAGTTTGATACAACTGCCTCTGTAATTCTGGGGTTAAGTTTTGGTTGGATAAGTAAAATAATCAGTATTTGATAAGAAGTATTTTCCCTTATATTGAGTAAAATCTTCAGTGTAATCTTTGCTCAATATTAGCTACTAATGTTTTGCCCCTTGTACGGTATATTGTAGTTTGCTAGTATACTGTGGATGGCTTATTTTAAACACATGTTACAAGTCTTTTCTATTTTGTTTACCTTTTCCTTGTTCAAGCAACATAGTTACTTTGCAACCCATAGGGCCAGTTTAAAATTTTTAAACTTTCAAATGAGCTGTGTAGTAAAATACAAATTTCCCAGAGGTAGTGGCAGTAATCAATCCAGTTTTAAGGCCATAACTAAATTATTTACAACATTTGAAGGAAATCGTCAAAGCCGTTTTCAAGATATTTGTGCAAGCAAGTATACATACAAGCAAACATTGCTCGAGTATAGGATTCTTATAATAATCAGCTTATAGAGATTCTATGTTTACATTAAAAACTAATAATTAGTTCTGATTCTGTCATACAACTGATAGAAAATAGAAAAACCCAAGAGATCCTCATTAAAATCTATATATATATATAAAATCCAATGTATGTTTGTTTGTATGTATGTATGTTTGTCCTTTATGGACTTCGAAACCGCTCGACAGATTGTAATGAAACTTTCAGGCATTATTAAGCATTATTAAAGGATGGTTTCTGTGAAGTTTGGTGCAGTTCCGTCAAAAGGGCTCCGCCCTAGTGGCTCTGAAGTTTCCCATGTTAACCTTATGAGTTCTCATATTTAAATGTAATTTAAGAATGTTAAAAGCTGGTTTAACTAATCAATTTCATTCTGTGATGTTCAATAGTATTAAAAAGTGAATAGGTTTATCAACAGGGTGCAGCACTATTATTTTTTAAAATCTATTACAAAAGCTAATTTGCAACCAAAAGGTGAGTGAGCGTAGCGAACGAACTTCAATCAGGACGTGATTGAGCCATGCGAACGAGCTCATCCTGAAAATGAACGAGCTTTTGACATAAAACCACATTAGGACAGGCCGACGTCTGTCAGGCCAGCTAGTAAGCAATAAATATGTTTGAGTGTTGCCTCTATAATAAGTATTGGATGTGTAACAATTTTATATAGTAAATTTAAAGAACCACATTATTTTCTTCTGTATTCTCATTCTCAGCCCCTTGGGATGGTACATCAGACCAATAGTTGCACATGTATTTTACCATTTAGGGTGTAGAACTTACTATGACACCAATGCTAAGTCGAGAAATTTTGGAAGAAATTCAATTTGGAAAATCAAGTGCTATATTTAATATCTTTAACAGCCATAAAATTTTCTGTTAACATTATAAGAAACCATCTATACACAATATCTATAACAATAATCATAATTAGGTTTAAACAAACTTTTAAAATTTCATGTCATATTATTCTTTGTTCTACAGCAGACTACAATGTGTAGTAAGATTTCCATTTTTAAAATAAATTTGAATTTATATTATTCCCTATATGGGAAAGTTTGCCAAACAATAACTGTATAAGATTGTATATTAAACTCGTAAAGAAATTATCATCATTATCAATACTGCGCAAAAATACAAATTAATACATAATGATCCCGAATAAACCTCATATAGCTAGAATTATTGTTTTATTATAGGAAATAATAGCTAACCACATCCGTGGAATTAATTCCTCAATTAACAATGCGGTGAACGTTGATCTGGATTTACGCCACACAATAGAACGATAATAGCAATCCAGACCAGGTATCCTGTTATTAATGATTTCCTTTTACTGAAATTGGTTAATTAATAGTTTATCCAATGACATTACTTAGGAGGATTTCAGGCTCAAAAATCTATATATTAATAGGCAAGCATGTTTCTTTAAAACTTTTTCTCAGCTCGTCTGCATCGCAGGGAAAATCTACGCATTCTGTTGGAATTGGAAAGATATTTTCCTGTAGATGTGCAGAATCCCTTCATAAAATAAAATAGGCACAAAAATAAGCACAAACAAATTTAAAAGATTAACATGGACCTTATGGGTTTCCATGCTGGTGATAAAATAACAACGCAATATAAACAGAAAATCAAAACAAATAGAAGAAATTCCAATCACATGTTTTATTTACATCGTAGGGTGAAAATAGAGAAGTCTGTACATTACATACTTTTGGTCTAGTTTTCGACCACTGTACAACTGCTAGTCTATTTTATTCTTTGAACTCTCAATGGTTAGAATAGTCTACACTAACGTACAGTGTGTTTTGGGTTAGGGAAAATTTGATTTACATTAATAGAACATTTTAAAGTTTGTAATTTTCCCCAAAAAAGTTTAAAAAATAGTTATTTGTGTAACTAGTGGGCGAAGTGGCACTTTGCTGCACACAAGAGAAATGTTTACGCACGAGCCACAGGCAAGTGTGAAAAGTTTCTCAACCGCAGCCCGCAGCCAAAGACACATTGCACTCGTGCTACATATTATATTTTTCCTACAGTTACTGTAAAGCATAGAAATAATTAGTCTTTCAAACAGCTAACAACACGTTTTAGGTTAGGTTAAATTCAAGCGTTGAACAAAATGGGAAACAACTGCACAAGCTGATCGTATTCGTAGTATGTTTAGTTGTAGTATGCCAACCTTTTTCCAAGCGTACTTGGGTTACCTGCATAATAAAAGCACGCTGTTTGGTATTATTTGGTTGCAATACTGGTGTGCGACAAAGTAAAAACTGTGCGACAAAGCAAATAGTGTGCGGCAAAGTAAGTAAATGCAGCAATTAGCAGCTTTCTGTACTATAATCAGTACAAGGAAGCCCACTTTGTTGGGTGACTGTAGGAAAACATATTTTTCTTCATCACAGTTTAAACAACTGTTTCTATTTGAAAATTTTCACAAAAAGGTTACAAGAAGTTCTATACATTTCTGATACACTGGGAGTATCATGGTGCCTATCCTATAATCCTAGAACCTGGAAACAATAAGGTATTGAGGGAACAATAGCTTCACAATTCCTCACTATCAATGTAACAATGGGGATTAATGTAAAATCACAGCAGAACAATAGGCCAATACTAGCCCTGCAACAGAAGGCTTACTCACACCTCTGTTGTTTTGATCATTGTTTTAACATATTTGGAATAAACGTTATCAGCAATCTGACACATACTTTCTCCCATTAGCTTGTCAAAAACCTTTATCATGGGGAAGCGATGCATGTAACTAACTATGATATTTAAAAGGTAAAATAACAAAAGTTACATTAACTTTTGAATCTTAATTTTTATAGGAATGAGGGGTACAAGTTGAACAATTTTGTTTAAGATTATAAGGAAAATAACAGACAATTTTTGATCAGACTCAGTTTTTTCAGAAAAATTCATTTTTACGTTTTTCATGGGTTTTTATGGGAAAATTACATAATTTACAATAACTTTTGAATTGTAATTTTTAATAGATGGGAGTTCTACTATTTTGTTTAAAGGGCTAAAACATACTAAATTTTTATCAAAATTGTCAGGCCTTTTTAGAAAAAATCAGATTTTTCCGTTATATTATGGATTTTTTTAGAATATCACCATTTAAAATAAAAATATAAATAAAAATAAAAAAAATTAAAAAAGTTTAAAAAACACCTGGAGATACTATGGATTAATACCTACATTCAAATTTTTTATCAAAATCGGACCACAGGTGTGGTCTGTAGCTCTATACACATCCACGCATACAGATACACACACACACAAACATCACTTCGAAAACCACTTTTTTGGGTCCAAGGAAACCCAAAACGGATATATCCACTCAAAACTCAAATTTGAAAATTTTGACGAAAACTATACTTTCTCCATATACCATGTATAGGAGGAGAAAGTAAAAATCATTGGTTTCAGCGAATTTACCACATATGTAGTCAGATAAACTCAGATAAGCTGTAACCCTAGGTCTCATGGTAAGACCTAGATGGCGTCAAATATTTTTAAAAGCCCCCCTTTTTAAACCGCTCAAGAGTTTTTATTCATATTTTGCACAAACACAGGGGTCAATAAGATAAATTTTTTTAACAGAGTCTAAACGCTGTAGCTCAAACAGAGAGTTATAAATACTTTTGTAAAAATAACATACAGACAGATAGACCAAAAACGGAATGTGATAGCACACATGTTATACCATATTTTTGTTTCTTTTGACATGCCAAATAATGTGACAAAGTTTGTTCATATGGTTGCAAGACACCCTGTATTTGTCGAGGAAACTGAATGTTAAGTTGCCCCCATTATGTCTACTATCCAGTTTATATTATATTTCATCTGTAACAACTACTTGAGAAGGTGGTTTGCCCTTGGGTCAAGTTTTCACAAAGCAGATACAAGATTGAACCTGAAGCTGAAGAGTGTGTTCTTAAACAAGTCAAGTAAACTGAAATGTTTAACATCGTACAAGTTCCTACTTTATATCTTATGAAGCATGAGTGGTTGAGTCTTTTCATACAATACTTCAGATAGATTACTTTTGTGCTCCTTAAACACATTGATAGTAAAATTATCGTACATATCTTTTATTTAGGCTACAATATTATGAATTTAAAATATGGAAACTCTTCAGTCCTTGACTCATCACAACTCTTATTTGCACAGAAAAGTGATAATTAATGTATCCATGGTTCGTTTTGGTTCATTTAAGTTTCGACTAAAATTTGAACGATGTAAGTCAACACTATTAATAAAAATAATGTATGAGATCATTTTTTAAATTGTTTTTTGAACTTATTGAGTAAGCAATAACAAATTAGATTTTTGAAATGATTATCAATTACATCTCTAATACAGATCAACCCACATTCGACTCTTGTGTTGACGTCATGATACAAACACCAGAAACCATGCTCTAAGTCTTCACAAGCTGCTTTGGCGATTGAAGTTTACCAAAATCTTATTAGAGAGCTTCTTTAATCTAAACCTCCTTTGAGTGAATGCCACTAAGTAACCGAGGATTGAAAACTCGTAATTAGGTAATTTTTAGATCACCCATTTACGACAGAACATATCACCTCAATGTTTAGTTCAAAGAAATTTTAAAATCTTCAACAATTTGTTACATTTTAAGTATCATAGTATCATCTAAAATTCAGGTGACTGGCAATGAAACTAGAAAATGTAACAATGACAAAAATTTTAAATACTGTCAGTTTTTGTATACACATTTATAAGGAAAGTAGTGGAATTCTAAATGTACACATGTTCCTTGTATTCATAAAAAATTTAAAACATCCAAGATAGTAAATACGTACAAGAGAAAGATGAAACACTTTTCCAGCAAAGAGGGCCCAACACAAGCTTCATTCTCGCTAGTAATCAATAGCTCACTTACATCTCCATAAAATATGTTCAAAGGAAGCTTTCAGTGTTAAAACTCTAAAGGGATCATTGATGTGCTCTTAAAATCAAGGAGCAGTTTAATATAAAAGCAGCATTTCAAATGCTAGAGTTAGAGTACCTAGTACAATTTTGTAAATTTATTTGATGAATAATTGAAAGATATATTATTTTTCTTTATTATACATGTAAAACCTTGTTAAAATAATTTTCCATCTGTTAATAAAGTCATGAACACAACTTATTACTACTTTTGTATTCAGTAGTCATTACTTACTTGCTGTAATAAATATATTAACCTTTACATGAGATGTGTCAGGACTTTCAATTATTGTTTTATTTTTTCACCAGAAAAATTAGAAGTAAGTTTTGATTTTAGAAAGCTAAACTTACTCAACAATATAAAAATATTCCCTGGGTCCATAAACCACATATAAGTTTAACCATTGGATACAGGTTTGGCCTACCCATATCCAGAATGAATTCGAAAGTTATACTTAATAAATTGAATTGAGAACAAATGAGGGTTGATCAGGTAAGCAATTACATACCTTAGCATAGATGATCAGATACCCAAGATCGGCAATAAAATGCTCTGCCTAATTGCAAGGAGCCTTGATTATAAAGCGTTCAAGACAGTGGTGAAGAACTTGCTCACAAATAGGCTCCTATAAAATCTGGAAGTGTTATCTTCTGCACCACTAATTCCAGGGTCTCGCATACTACAGCCTAAAGCTAAAGTAAGTTTTGTAAAAAAAGAAATTTTGACAAGTGTAAAAAAATATATCTAGTTTAATGACGCAGTAAATCAGAAAAACATCGGTCATAGTAGTAATACTACATTCAAGTAAGTAAGATGGAAGAAAAATAGAGGAAAATGAAGGGAAATTTAAGAAAAAATGACATGAGATGTTTTAAGGCTGTTTTGAATTTCTAGAAATTGCTGTACACAAACTTTGATTTATGTTCTTAGTTTTTGTGTTTATTAACTTAAGGAAATTATCTACCAACGTGGTAAGTCTTTTAAAATTTTTTAGCAATCAAACTATCAAGGGTGAACCTTATTGCAATACTTTCTAGTGATAAAACGGACTATATCTCTCAAGTGCCTGCTATGGAGCAAAGGCAATTTGAGTACTGTATCCATTTTGCCAAGTAGGAAATGAAGGCGCAGCATTACTAATGTCCTATATTGTATATTAAAATCCAATTTATATTCAAGATAAAATATGTTGCATAAACTAAGCTGAAATATAACTCTAGTACTCCTACAGTTAATTAAATAAGAAAATTAATTCAACAATACACAATTCTTTTTTTACCATACCAATATTTCATTTTTCATTTTACCTGTCCTAAATGGGTCAAGAGTTATCTATAAGTATAAAAGAGGATGTTTGATATATTTGTTTGGCAGTGATAAACTCAGACACCGCTGAACCGATTGCCACGAAACTTGGTACATACGTGTAGAATTTCATGGAATAGGTTTATACACCATCAATTTCGTGATCCGTCCAATCGGCTCCGCCCCAGTGGCTCTGGCGTTTCCCATGTTAACCTTATGAGAAATGGAATTAATGAATCTTAATGAACAGCTGTTTCAATTAAACAAGTTGGTTCTGTTCTATGATGTTCAATAGCATTAAAGTTACAAGGATTACCAACAGGGTGCAGCACTATTATTTCTTTTACATTTATGACAACAGCTAATTTGCAACCAAAAGGTGATTGAGCGTAGCGAACGAACTTCAACCTGGAGGCGAGTTAGCGTAGCAAATGAGCTAACCTGAAGGCAAGTGAGCGTAGCGAACGAGCTAACCTGAAGGCAAGTGAGCGCAGCGAACGAGCTCCAACCTAAAGGTGAGTGATCGTAGCGAATGAACTTCAACCAGGACGTGATTGAGCCATGCGAACGAGATCATCTTGAAAATTAAGAAGTTAAACGGGGCAAAGCCCGCGGGTTACAGCTAGTAATATTATAAAAATCTTAAGTTATAAATTAAATCAATACCTTCTTAATCGGATGACTACATAGAGTAATATATACCAATATTATATTCTCGCCTCCCAGTTTCGATGGGAATATTTGTTCGTTTACCAAAGCTAGTTCAAATCGACGAACGATATTGGAGAACAATTATTGTCGCAAGGATCAGCTTAAGCTGTGATCTGTTATTGATCGGGCAGTCTAATGTGTTTGCGATTTGACTGAACTACGAGATTCTCATTGGCTATCTTTGGTACCAATATAATATAATTTATATCTTTACAGCTCTACATTGCAAGTGTTTGGATTAAGTAATTACGGTAGTGATTGTAACATTAGATTGTGGATTTAAAGGTAACATTGTAGAATAATCTAAATATTTTTATGGTAATTGTATTAAATAACCTTCAATCAAGAGTTCACCTGGGAACACGATGGCTTAAAAATTTGCTGGTACCTTTTGTACTTTTATGGAGAATGATCTTGTATAGTAATTAAGTAATACAGTATTAGTAAGACACATATATATAACCTTTTTTTGAACTGATTAATTTGTTTGTGCATTCTATGTTTCTTGTAGGCAAAGGGTCCGAGTAGCAAACATTGTCTAGGTTCCAGTCAAAAGTATTCCGGCCAGAGGCTCTTTCTTTCATGTGTTAATTTCCTGGCAGGTTCAAATGCAGAGACATCAACTGTTGAAAGTCAGTCTTTAACAATCCAATACATTTGGTGGGTCAGCAGGATATTAGAGCTTCGGAATACACTGAAACTTCATTTAATACCTTGAAGTAATAACAATTTCCAAAAAGGACCAAAATGCATTTTCACCAGGTTTACACACACAAGCTAACTAGAAATTTTCCCAAACTACGAACATTTTCTGATTCATTATCCACGCTTATTGTAAAATATTTGTATGGATATTGACTTGATAAGTTAATAGAAGTTAGTATTTATTCGTACAACAAAGTTTCAATATACAAAATAGTTTTTTTTTATTAAAAAAACAAAATTTGACAAACCCCTATCTAAGGTAATAGTCCCCATGGCCTTTTACCATGGTATATGGTCTTTCCTCTCGGGAAATTAGCTAAAATTAGGAAAATCATAGGGTAAGGAAAGTTAAAACAGGGGTCATCTAGTTGATTAAAGACACATTCTATCCAATTTGCTATTTTATCAATTACTACACATACACCACACAAACGGTTGTTCAGGAAATAGAAAATATGCTTTGTGCATATTGGGGTTAATGATTTCACAACATTATTGCAACAGAGCAAAGGAAATGCAATTAGGGCATAGGCCACAATGTAATTTGCTCAGTAAGTTAATTACGCCTTGCTATTTTCTTCCGAGAAAATTGCCGCAAATATGCAGAAAGTGTAAATTTTGACAGGAATAGTGAGGGAGAGTTAATGTGGTTTATGTAGTCACATACGGGGTGGTTTTGGTTTTGGAGGTGATTTTATAAGCTTTTTAATTATTTAGCTTTCTATTTATATATTTATTTATTTTAACTTAATGAATACTGAATATTACCAAAGCAGCATATTGTTTAACAATAAGCAACACACAGGAAATTATCTTAACAATGTATTGTTTCAAACAGCTGATCAGTGTGAAAAAACATAAAACAGATGATTGACTTGGCTCTCTAGTAGTGGGTTTCCATTTGGTATTGATATGATCACATTTTATTAAAGATCAGTCTTTGAGATATTTACGTTTTACATTTTTAAGTGGCCGCCATTTTGGAAATAAACACTCTAAAAATAATATTTATCTTTAATTATTTCGGTCCATTAGGGCCATAAACCAAATTTCATTTTTTTTATAACAAGCCATTCTTGAATTTAAAATGTTTTTGGTAAAAAAAAAATGGCGGATACACAAGTAAACTTTGAGTTTTTTGAAATTTTAAATATGATATTTTGACTTGTCTTTGGCTCAGAAATAATTTCCCGAAAAAGTTGGTAGAGAGGTCCGGGACACCCTGTACATCTTCTTGGTACGACCATATGAACTGAAAGCAAATGAAGATCAAGTAAGCTTTCTACCATGAAGTATTTTTCTATGAAAAATTGGTAAAAATGTATATATTACAGATAGTATTTATACAAGGTGGAAACGCGCTTACGTTTTTAAAAAGGGTTTTGTTAATTCCACAGACTTAGCCACCAAATTTACCAATGAAAGTAACCTTTTCCTTCGTATTTGTGAATAAACTAAGGGGGGGTATACTTAGATTAATTTATAAAACATACGTTTATAAAACATACAAGAATCGTTGCTATAATTCGATGATTGCGTGTTACGTGCAACCAACGTATCAATCAAGGTATGAAACTGCTGTCACGTTGATCGGGCACTGATTGAATTCATCTCTAGCATAATAGCTTTTGAAAGCCAATAATTATTTAGTTTGTACTACGGCAACATTAGTCCAAGGAACGAGTGATGTGGAAAGGAAATAATTAAAAATTAAAATGCTAAGCAACAAACACTACAGTAATAACGCGTTTTTAATTGTGGAATAATTCATCTTAATTTTTCTTCTTCTGTTTCACTCATTGCTCTAAAACCAGTGCAGAATATAATTGTTAGTGCATTGTTCTATTATAACTATCTAAAAATCTTCGTTCACGTCAGATAGGTGTCTTCTAAATTCTAAAATTTTAAAGTACAAAAAGCCAATATACATATACCAATTTTTTTTAAATTTCACAAGCGCTTTCTAAAACTATGTTTTAATCTTCAGGCTGTGTTGAAAACTGTTTTCAAAAGCGCTTATGTAAATAAATAATCAATAGTAGAGTAAAATATTTTTCACCCCACAGATCTCGATTGTGTATTTATTCTTGAGGTTAGTTAATTAATCGCCATTTAAACCAACTCAACAAACATCTTGCTAATATCTAAGCTGATGAAAACCGACTTATATTCCAGAAATTATTGAATTTTACCATTACATTTGAATTTTATAAGTATACCTTGTCCCTGAAATAGCTTCTTCACGCAATATTTGAACGAGTATTGTGATAACTTTGTTACTGACTATGATAAGTTTTTTAGCCTGTACAATTTAAAAATTTAATGATCAAGGACATCCGTGTCTAGTTTTTGTCTAGTTTTAAACCTACATCAAGCTGTATCCAATTCAACTGTAAAAGTAGATGAAAACTAACCTTCCTCTAAAGCATTTAACTCAATCTATTCCACAATCAATCTTTTCAAAAGTTTGTTTAGGGAAAGACCGATGATCAGTCTTGTGTAGAGTGTTCAAACTGTGAAGGAGAAAGTAAAAGAGAGTTCGGTCTGTATCGGCCTGCATAACACGAATTAGTCAGGATTTCAACAGCTCACCATCATAAATTTGCTCTTTGAAGGTACATTTTTCATAAGTACATTATATTTTATATGAAATCATTAACTAATTATGATTTTCCTTTCTTGGTGCTTCTATATTTGTCCAATTAGTATCGACTTTGCAGTTTACTTTTGTGGATGAATATGAAAACTATATGATATGTTTGATGAAAAAAGGGCTCGCTAATAATAATTATACTTAAAAACAACGATTTTAAAACAGAGTGTTAATAAAAAAACTGAGTTGTCTTGAAAATGTAAATTTCTATTATACTAGGTGCTGGACCCGTGGTTCGCAATGGAAAATATCAATTTCATATTCATTGGAATAAATTTAGGAGACATAATCTATGATAAAGTTTTAGATGAAATAATAATCCTACCACATAGTTGTGTAAAATATATTTAATTTCTTTGGATCAGCTGTCCAAAATTGTGAAATGATTATTTGGCAGTTCTGATTGCTTACATTTTTAATGTCAACATAATGGTAAACATTGTGAATTTTCTCAGGCTTTCATGGTGCCCAATTAATATTTACTTTTGAATACCTCACCTCAAAACCTTGGACATCCAAGGGGCGCAGCCCAAGAGGAACTCAGGGAAAGTGGCTAGGCCTATGACATTCCAATATATGTGGACCATCTTTGTGCTTAATTTTGGCTCTATCGGTTTAGTATTTTAGTCGTGACAACTGCCGAGACAGACAGACAGACACCACCTCAATTTTATAATAGTATAGATAGATGTAAGACTGTTGAGGAGGG
Source organism: Macrosteles quadrilineatus (assembly GCF_028750875.1). NCBI lineage: Eukaryota > Metazoa > Arthropoda > Insecta > Hemiptera > Cicadellidae > Macrosteles > Macrosteles quadrilineatus. The sequence goes on from NW_026542601.1 coordinate 77,757,486, forward strand.
GGGATATATAGTATATCCTAGCAGCACCGTTATCAGGTGGTACTGTATCAAGATGTAGCCTATGGAGTATAAGAATGCTCCAAACATATTCCAAACATCTTAGTATTGCATAGCAGCTAAAGTTAATAATACAACAAAATATCGACTTTTAAAACGTGTTTATATATTTAGTTTCAAATATTAAAACGTACTGTATAAAACATTTTAACGAAGTCTCCAAACTCCATCTACCTTTTCCAAACTTTGTTTTTAAGCATACACGTGGCAGAGTTCAAAAGTCAATTTTGATACAGCGTCGGGAACTTATTCATTCGTCCCTAGGGGTTTAGTAAAAGACTGCACTTCTATAATAGGATAATTTATTTTATCTGTATTTTTTCACGTGGGAATATAGAACGTGTGCTATTTGCGTACACTTAATCATATATTTTATTTACAGTTAACTGCAGAATCGTTGGATTCTAGGAACTGAAATTTATCTAATAAATTATCAAAGGGCTCTTTAGTCTTTGGTAATAACGTTTATAATAATACTGGGAAGAAGACACTATCAAAGGCACGAATTATAGGTCATAATCTAGATATTATTAATCATAAAGGAAGCTGTGCTTTAATAATTAAAACGCAGCGCTTGGTTTTCCTTTTTGAAATCCCTCAAAGGCGGTCTGTTTAAAGCGAAGCGCTCTAATAAGATTTTGGTAAACTTACGTCCACAGAGCTCTTATATACTTAGCATGTGTTTAGTATGTGTGTGTGTGTAAAACAAAGAGTGTGTGTGGGTGTAAATAGCGAGTGTATTTGGAACAAAGTAAATAAGTTACGGAACAGCTTTTACTCGATGAAATAGTATATTTCTTATAAATAAGGTACATTTGGAGTCATTTAAACTGTTGTCCATTTTTCATGCTCACTGATGACAGCAGATGAAATAATGCGGATAAATATTCTGTGTTAGCAAGTTGGTTTTAAGCCCAAGCCCAAATATGCATGTCAATATATTCTTTACTACAAGTTTCTACGCCCAGCCGTTCTCTCAAATTAGAGGGGGAAAAGTTTTCAATTCAATATTGAGATTCCCCCATGTTAATCTTATGGGAGCAAACCCAACTTTGATGGAAAATCCTGCCCAAACTAATAAAGATTTCAAAAAATGAATAACACTTTGCAAAACTACAGATCAGGGCCATTTTTTTGACACTTTAATCATTAAAATCGGTCCAAAAATGAGGGAGGAGTTCTGTTTACAAAAATCGGCTTAGCGTATTATATATACAGGGTGTCCAAAACCACCCGTACACCCCTTTCAAAAGGATGGAAACCATTTCTTATAAACAAAAAATAATACAGAACTAGCTAAATTGGGCACGGTCTACCAGATGGTGATAATTTCAAATCCAAAACTACACCGGAAGTGGCTTTTTCAGACCGGAAGTTGACTTTTTTTAATGTAAACTACCAATTTTGATTACAGAATCGGATTCTACGTTGAAAAATACATAACTTTTGGCTAAAACATTTTTTGAAAAAAACTTGTTTTCTACCTCTAATGCCCCGTTAAAGTCAATAATTTTTGGTCATTAATCCGTCAAAGTTACTCGAAACAATAATAGAGAAAAACAAATAACAAAGATTACATAAAGACATGTGATAAATAGAATCAGCTGTTCATTGTAAAAACCTTAGCAATTGAGTAACAGCTGGTTACTCAATTGCCACATAAATGAAACATTGCTTAGTTTCATTTTATTTTAAAAATAAATCATTTGTTTTTACATTAAAGGGGTCTAATGTAAAAATAAATTTAAAAAATAAACTTTGCAATGTGTAGACCAGCTGTTACTCAATTTCTAAGATTTTTAAAAGAAACAGCTGATTCTATTCATCATATGTCTTTATGTAATCTTTGTTATTTGTTTTTCTCTATTATTGTTTCGAGTAACTTTGACACATGAATGACCAAAAACTATTGACTTTAATGGGGCATTAGAGGTAGAAAACAAGGTTTTCAACAAATATTTTAGACAAAAGTTATGTGGGAGCGGCAGAAATATCTGACGGTTTTCAAGCGAGTGCCGTCCGGCAGCCAAGTGGAGGAGGGTGGTGGGGAGCGGCTCATTCTCAAGGCCAAGTGAGACAAATTTTAGTCGCCATAGAGCAGTGGACCGGTATACATCGCGCGTTTGTCGTTGAGGCGTATTTTAAAAATGGCGATTTTGTTGTTGATAGCAACGTAAGTTTCGTAGGCATTTTAATGTGGCTCGTGGGGAACCTATCCCATCCCGAAACACTATCGGATACCTTTAGATCCACAGGATCAACTGCAAAACGTAGGCCTACAGGCCGTCCAAGGTCAGTGAGGACGCCGGAGAACGTGGAGCGAGTGCGACAAACTGTGCTAACGAGCCCGCATCGCCCGGCGCGTGGACAAGCTGCTGCTCATGGCATGTCTGAGCGCTCTATTCGACAAATTTTGCTGAAGTTGTTGGACGATTGCTATTTTATATGGGTGAAAGTGAAGGTCTGAGTGCAAAATTCGTCGAATAGAGCGCTCAGACATGCCATGAGCAGCAGGTTTTGTCCACGCGCCGGGCGATGCGGGCTCGTTAGCACAGTTTGTCGCACTCGCTCCACGTTCTCCGGCGTCCTCACTGACCTTGGACGGCCTGTAGGCCTACGTTTTGCAGTTGATCCTGTGGATCTAAAGGTATCCGATTGTGTTTCGGGATGGGATAGGTTCCCCACGAGCCACATTAAAATGCCTACGAAACTTACGTTGCGTATCAACAACAAAATTGCCATTTTTAAAATACGCCTCAACTACAAACGAGCGATGTATACCGGTCCACTGCTCTATGGCGACTAAAATTGTCTCACTTGGCCTTGAGAATGAACCGCTCCCCACCACCCTCCTCCACTTGGCTGCCGGACGGTACTCGCTTGAAAACCGTCAGATATTTCTGCCGCTCCCTGTATTTTTCAACGTAAAATCCGATTCTGTAATCAAAATTGGTAGTTTACATTTAAAAAAGTCAACTTCCGGTCTGAAAAAGCCACTTCCGGTGTGATTTTGGATTTGAAATTATCACCATTTTGTATACCGTGCCCAATTTAGCTAGTTCTGTATTATTTTTTGTTTGTAAGAAAAGGTTTCCATCGTTTTGAAAGGGGTGTACGGGTGGTTTTGGACACCCGGTATAGATTCTTGAAACAGATTTTTCGTCATAGCCTACTGCAGTAAAAACAAGTGTTTTTGTACATGCGTTTCGGTCTGAAGTATCATTTTGCTCCCTAGGGAGTAAAAAGTATCTTTATTCCCAGTAAAATCAGCTGATTTAACAGTTGTAAATTTTGATTGTAGCAATCGCATGGGTCAACATTATTTTTCGATTGATTTATTAGGTAAGCTTCTTGTTGCATTATTGCCAATAGTTTGACATATCGACGGTATAATGTACAGTAACATAGTAAACGAAATAATTGTATCGGTTACTTACAACAACAGCTAATTAACAGCTGTTTTCAACAGCTGCTTATTTACATTAGCAGAATTGAAAACAAGCTGGACTCGTTTTGAGAGGTTATCTTTGCATGAAAAGTATTTTAGTTTTCTAGATATCTAGTGCAGCCTTGCCTCGGGTCGAAAAGAGTCACGTTACGCCCTAGTGATAAAATATACTATTTCCTATAGTTACCTAACAAAGTGGACTTCCTTGCACTGATTGTAGTACGCCAAGTAGTTAATTGATGTATTTACTAACTTTTCCGCACTCATTTTTTAGCCACATTCCAGTAAAAAAAAAAAAAAACACAAATCAGTGTCCTTTTATTATGCACGTATAAGTGTACGCTTGAAAATAAGTTTGCAACACCTAAAGATCCTACGACTACGATCAGCTGATGCAGCGTTTCCCATTTCCTTCAACGCTTGGATTTAACCTAACCTAGAGACATGTTGTGTAGTATTTGAAAGACTAATTTTTTGATATGCTTTATATTAACTGTAGGAAAACTATAATGTGTAACGCGAGTGCAAAGTGCCTTTGCTGCACTCGACAAACTTTCCACATTTCTTTCATTTGCAGCAAAGCGCCACTTCACACTCTAGTTACACAACTATTGTTTAAACTAAGTGGTAGAGATTAATTTTAATTTAAAAACCAATGGAAGACGTATACGTATATTATACAGCAGATTTAAAGAACATTTTCTTTAACGTTCTTCCCCGTTGCATAGCACAGGTACATCAGCTAATAATTTAATAACATTTGATAAACTTCCTGTGTCATTTTGGATTAGTCTAGTGATTTATTTGTTACTTATATGGTATTAACTTGTGATGTAAAATAATATAGGCTAAAGTGTAATTAATTAATGAAATAGGGAAATGATGATGACAATTGTAACATTAAATTATCAACACAAGGAAAATACTGCACAATATTGTCTTGTATTTTGAAGGTGAAATGTGTTAAGGAACATAATAAGCGTAATAAGCCTATTAACAAGAGGCTTACTACCCTGTTTATTAAAGATTATGATTGATCAGTAATATAAAATTAATTTTTCTATGTTAAATATCTGTTAGTTAACGCATTATTATGTATTAGACATTTAATTGAATAGTTTAATGGTACATAAAATTGAGCAATTGGTCAAATCATACCACACTGAACACATATTACAGATTACTACGTATATTAATCAGAAGCAGTCTCATACAATGGAACAATAGAACAATACGGCCTGTCCAAGCTTTCTCCTGTTACTAATTATTTCAATCCACTTTTGCACTTAACATTTTACCGTTTGTCACAGCGAAAGTGTGTGGCATATTTATTGCCATAGATAATTTGTTTCGCTTTTACAAAATAAAAATCAGTTCAACCAAGTTAAAAGTTGTTTAATCTTTTACCAAAAACTATTTATAATTTAAAACAATGATACGTGTCTAACATTTTAATATTAATTTCATAACCTCCGTGATCCGCAAACTTATTTTGAAATTATGAGCTATTTGTTGCATGTCAACAACACACTTGTATTCTAACTCGAGTAAATAGGTTTTAATAGTTCACTTATTTCAAAAAATTATATTTGATAAGCACTAAAAAGGTGGTACAAAATAAAATTAGGCCCATAGTTTCAATGATGTCCCTATGATAAATTTCTTAACAACTCCAGTGCTCTAGTCTTTTGAAGCTAAGGTTTGTTCGCGAAGAGGGGCACTTAAACACTAGTCTACTCATCGTTGTCATGGAGACCAATTATCAAGTTCTTAGTAAAGTTCTCAGTTATAATATCAAAACACTAAAAAGCATGAAGATCTGCTGTGTACAAAGACTAACATTTTAACTGAGTACGACAACCCTTGACTTAAAATGTTTTAATAAAAAAAAAACTTGATGTACGACATTTTAACTGAGAACCAGTGTCAAACATAAAACAAGTCCTTTAGTTTTTGCGTTGTGCTATAACGAATTGAAAACTCTTACGATAAAAGCAAATCATCATAGTTTGTAAAAAATCCAGCACGCCTGGGTTACTCATTATTTTTGTGAATTTTAAGTTTGGTTAACGTGCGACACAGAGTTTAAAGCACTATTGCATTCTCCAAAAAATGCTCAATCACCCCACAGTACCTACATTTAATTTAAGTTTATTTATTATAAATTCAAGTTTAGAAAATATCTGAGTAAATGTTGTCTAATATTCAAATACAAATATTTCGTATTTTTGATTCAATCTGAAATATTTCTAATTCGTTATACATACAACGTAATTTATTCTGACCTTTACTTACAGAAGCGTCTGGAACGGAATGCTTTGAGTGCCCACGCTACACTCCAAATGTTAACTAGAGAGTAGATTTTTGGGCAAAAGTGAATTTTCTTTTTGTTGTCTCTACTTACATAAATAAAGGGTATCAGCAATCTGTCAGATACCTTCTCTGATATGGGGAAAATCACAAAAGTTGCAATAACTTGAAGCGTAGCCTATTTTTTACAGCATTCGGGGTTGTGCCATATTGTTTATTGAGGACTATAACATACGAAATTGAAATAAAATCGGTCAAGCAGTTTTTCAAAAATTATATTTTCTTTTATTTTATGGGAAAGTTAAATAAGTTACAACAAATTTGAACAGTATTTGCTTACTGCAATGGGGGTTGATCAGTTTTGTTTAGAGTTAAAAGGGCTATAACATACAAAATTTGAATCAAAATGGCTCTGAACGATTTAAAATGATATCCTTAATTTTATGGGATTTGATTGGAAAAATCACCATTAAAAATTAAAATAATAAAAAAACAATGAAAAAATGCCTGGATATACCATTGGTTAGTACTAATATACCAGATTTAATCAAAATCTTGTGTGTGGGTATCATGGATATATGTCGTGACGATCCGTTCAAGAATCCTTAGTAAGAAACCAGTAAGACCTTTTTTCGTAAAACTAATAATCGTGTCAAACCTTAACAGTATTCGACTATATGGAAGTATTTTGTTCAATAAAATTGCAGCATTATTAAAACAGTTCAAACGAATTATCCGTCAAAGCTTATGAAATATAAAAACACATTACTTTTAATCTAAAAACATCGACGTTTGAATGAAAAAAGTTCATTATTATGTACTCTAGTTTTCTAATAGTTGTATATGTATTCAAAATGCATGGGAAACACAGTAAGCGATAATACCAAACAAACGTTAAGTGTAAACATTATTAATTGGTAAGCCTAATGTGTTTAGCCTCTAAATAACTGAATCACATTGGTTATGACCTCTCGACAGAGCAGAGTATTAGCTTAATGGTTATTACTTTGGCCTGCCACGAACGTAACATTACCTCTGTTGATTGTTTGTTGCATTTAGAAAACCCGAGAAACAAAACTTTTCATGTATTAATCCGTATATTGGGTCTTATAACATATTCTCTTGTTTCTTATATGTTTCGAATAATGTTTGGTAATGGAGTTCGTTGGGAATATGTTCTGAATATCAATACTCCATTAGTCCGTCAGTATATGTTCTTTTTACTAAGGTAACTAACATTAAAAATGGTTAAATATTCGTATACTATTTTATTCATCATTATAAACTACTTAAAGGGATTTTGGAATATTTTCTTTACCATACTTTACTAAATTAACTTATTTATGTACTAATGACAAATCAAAAAGTTCCATTAATGAATAAATTTAAGTTTTCGACAATTATATAAATAAATTTTATTAGAAGTAGTTTTAAGGAATATTATTTCATGAAAGTTGGGAAATTACAAATATTAAACAAGAAAGTTTGCGGCTTTGACAAGTGGTAGTTCTCAGGGGCCAGTTTTGGCGGGCAAGGTCCGGAAGTTAGCTTCATTTTTTATGTAAATGCCAAGATAAGGCTAAAGTTGGTTACAAATGTCCTCTTGATGTAACTGGAGCTTTTAATGACTTTGAGGGTTCAACATTTATACATTAGCTGATTAAAAAAGTATTTAAGAAAGATATAATTTTCCAAAGTTCTTATGAACTTGCTAACTTATGTTTTTTTACTAACTAGTTTTTCATTCACCTAATTATTTTTTTACAAAACATGTTGCTTACTGTTTGCGTCAAATAGTAGTTTTAGTTACTAATCCCTAAAGTAGGCTTTTTTGGGACGATATCGTGTTTTGGGAAATTCGATTAAGTCACAAAAAAGCATTTTAAGACGAGTTACGAACAATATTTTTCATTACATTGTCATATATTATAGCAGAAAATACAAAATATAGCCAAACCCGTTTGATTAAAAAGGAACGTTTACTTTACCAAACAAATCGAACGAGTAATTATAGAAAGAATCATTTTAAAGGGTTAGAACAGCTGATTTGTTTTTGAGATAAGCTTGGACATAACCATATGATTCGAGACCGTAAAATATTACGGACTAGTCCGCAAAAAGCTATCTTTAGGGTCCCAAAACGATCCGCAAGACAGCTGTTTTTGAGACAGTGTAATGAAAAAGTTATTTTGAACATGACTGATACAAAAAACTTTAAATTGTAAACAAAGACGACTAGAAATTCAATCAAGCTAGATATCTATCCAAATAAGTAAGTAATTTAGTGTATACCCAGTGTATAATTGTAAACAATACAGATTAATCAGGGCCAGAACTAGTGTGGTCACTAGGACCATTACACCGCACCACAACCGTCGACTGTGCAATGTAACTCTGGATATCAGTTCTGCGGTCCAGGGACATAATTGTGGCATGACATTGCACCTAAATATCAGTGAATTCGAATTTAAACACGCCTTTAAGATAATATTTTATTAATATATAAACCTATCGAAATACCATATTACAGAATAATATTTCTTGTATAATTATTCCGTTATTAGCTGCAATCTTTGACACGTGAAATTTTTGTGGATTAAATGTGAGAACTAATTATCGGGCCCATCATTCCATCACATAGTTTTTAAATATTTTCTTAATCGATACTACGATCAAAATTGGGCTTTATGTAAAATTAATAGATGGCTAGAATAACCTTATTATGTACTCTTAAAGATCTATTAAAAATACTATAACGCCTACTGCAGTATTTACTGGTAATATCACTTCCCTCATAGTCATGGATGACTAGTTAACGCCTTTCCTTGTAAACAAATTGTATTATAAACTATGTTTATTTTGCAAACTAAATAAATTACTATACGTTTAAACTTATGGACAGTAATGAAATACTTCAAGAGCAATTTTGCCTTAAGTTTTCCTAGGCGCGGAAGCGGAGCGCGGAGAGAGGAACGCGTGGAGAGCGGAATCCTCTTGTCTTAAGCTGGGGTTCCCTAGGCGCGGAAGAGGAGAGCAGAGAGAGGAAAGCGGAGAGCGGATAAGCGATTAACATGGCGTTCCGCTCAGCTTCTAGGAAAACAATAACATCAAAATTACCTATAGTCGGGTTTTCCTAGGCGCGGAAGCGGAGAGCTGAGAGAGGAACGTGGAGAGCGGACTCCACTTGTCTTGGGTAATTTCATGTAATTTAATTTTTTCTAGAAGCGGAGCGGAACACTGTGTTAAGCTCTTTTCCACTCTCCGCGTTCCTCTCTCCGCTCTCCACTTCCGCGCCTAGGAAAACCCAGCTGTAGGTAATTTTAATGTTACTGTTTTCCTATAAGCTGAGCGGAATACCATGTTAAGCTCTTTTCCGCTCTTCGCTTTCCTCTCTCTGCTCTCCTCTTCCGCGTCTTGGAAAACCCGGCTTTACCGTTAAAAGAATATCATACATAAATAAATAAATATATACATACAGTATATGAATTTGAACGGATGGTGTTTTTGGCCTCTAGGGACCTCAAAACGAAAAAGTAAATCGGTCCCGGATCCAGGTCTTACTATGAGACCTACGGTAATAGCTACTTCCCTATAGGGAATTTCGCTAAATGTTAGTATCGCATTGTCATTACATAGATAATTTGAAAAGAGCAAAGTTATAAATATTAAGAATGGCTATTTTATAAGGTACAAGGAATTGCACAACGGAAACCTCAAATTTGCTCGTAAACTAATTACACAAACCAAAGTTCAGTTTTGCAATGACCGGACCAGACCCTAGCAATAACCAGTTAACCAAAACGGTCCAATGTACCGAGAGGCTATCACCACAGTTTAGTGGTAAACACATTATGCTCACCAATTATTAATGTTTACCTCATTTATGGCACTAATACTATTAAATCACTAAAATCTGTTTAATACATTCGCCGTGTTTAAATCTTTTGACTAAAGTAATTAAGCATCAAACTGACATTGTACTAAATTCATTATTTTTTCTTTCAGACTAATGTAAAATTTTTTGTCACTGGGTTAAAACCTGTAGATATATTCTTAAATTTTAATCAATTTGAATATGAAAATTATTCTACGAGAGGCCATAAAAACGACGTAAAATTTTGTGCAAACCAATTTTAGTAATCACATAATAGATGTATACTACTGAACTACAAAATAGCAATAACAGTATCCAGAAAGAATTAGAATATTCGTACAATATAACGTACACTCCAGAATAAAGATTACGCGCAAATCAATGACTGAAAACTGGGTTTAGACTTCACCTGACTTCGAATTAAAAGCGAAAACGGACCCCTCTAAATCTATTAAACTAATTCACAGGCTTCCCAATTTGATACGAATAACTTTGTTACAACAAATGGATCTGGATCGGTCCGTACATGTCGGATTTAATCGGATAACGTTGGTTCGAATTTTCGATGTTTTATTAGCTTAAAATGGTGAAATACAATATAATCCCTCGGTAAAAAAGATCAGCGTTTTAAGGTTATAAGAATTCTCATAGTGAAATGTTCACGTTGACCTTTTTTAATTGTTTAAACAAATACAATTAGTCTTTAAATACTTGTACTCTTTTGAGATATTATAAGGAAGAATTTAATAGATGTTTCAACATAATTTTCAAGAAGATGATTGTGGAATACCAGTCAGGTACTTTTTTTATCGATATAAAATTGTGTTGCCTAACAGTGCATATCGACGATAGCCTTTTGCCCAAGCTCTGTTCCTTCAGAAATTCGGTGATATTATTTGAACAGGTGCCCTTCAATGTGTTCATCAAAACTATACACACATTTCTGCTTTGTTTATACATTATTTAGATGTACTAATTTTCCTACAGTTTCATGAAGAATGATCAAATATCACTCTTGTGCAAAAACATATTAAAGAAGGCTTCAAATAGTATCAATATTAAATAGGCTAGTACATTTGACTATTAATTACTACTATACATTCCTGCCCAATGTTAAAGTTGCCACCAGTGTTTTTATGAAATTTGTCGTAGTTGATGTGAGCCCCCGATAGAGTGCGCTGATCTAAATCACCAATTTCTGTCGAATACAAGGACATTTAACGACGTCTAATGGAATGACTTATTGTGAGCTTTAGAAACTGTGACCCATAAATGTGGTAGAAAATATAATACCCCCGCCGCAGCAAACCTGCCGACTAAGCGAATTTCCATTTGTCTTTATTGATTTTTAATTAAATATATTTTAATAACATTAGGTTTAACGAGTACCTAGGTTTGCTGCTACAAGGAAACTAATAAAGTGTGTTTTTTGTAAA